>NW_028277112.1:48905000-49530000 GCF_059951505.1 Python bivittatus | reverse complement strand
AGGAAAAATGGGCTTTTATACCTAAAGCTAAGATTTATATTCTACAGAGTTTGGCTGAGGAACAGGTGTACATCTGGAAATACACTGGCCATTTTGTTATCTAAATGGGATTTGGATCCATTCACCCCACTGGATATAAGAAAAAACTTATTTCTCTACAGAACTGTATCTAGGCTGCCCTATAAATTGAGCTCTAATAAAATGGGCTAGGTCATTGTAATAGCACAAATCTTGCAGCATATCTATTTCTAAATAGATACATTAAATAGTTAAGAAACAGAAAGGCTTAAAATGATTTCATATTTCAAACACTTCTTAGATCTACAGTTTCAACAGGAAATGACTGAGAGTTATATGTAATGGATGTTGTAATAGACTTTTTTGTAACATGGTGTTCCAATTTTATTTTAAAATACTGAAAATATCCCTTTAAACAGAAACACACACACACACACACCTGACTGAAATTCAAGCCAGGAGAATAGAACATAAATTTTTCCCTTGTTTTAATCAATTACTGATGCATTTTCCTATTAAAAATAGTTTTCTACCAAGCTTTGTATAAATTACCAGCACAATTATTTAATTGCTAAATTTCAATTACTCCCAGCAAGACTACACTTGGAAAAAAAATGATTTTAAATCATAGTTTCCCAGGAGACTAACTAACAGCTAAAAAGCTAGTTTGGGAATGAAAAAACAAACAAACAAACAAACCATATGACTTGAGATAGATGGGGCAATCGGGGGAGTAATGTTCATAACCAAATTGTATCCATAAGTCAAATACAATGGCTTAATACATGACTGGGAACTAATTTACTTAATACTAATTTGGGAACTAATTTTTGTATTATTGTCACTTTAAAATATACATACAGGTAGTCCTCGACTTATGAACATTTGTTTAGTGACCATTCAAAGTTACGACAGCACTGAAAAAACTGACTTATGACCAGTCCTCGCACTTACAACCATCGCAGCATCCCCACAGTCATGTGATCAAAATTCAGGCGCTTGGCAACCAGCATGTCTTTATGATAGTTGCAAGGTCACACTATCGCCGTTTGCAAACTTTGCTTCCAACAAGCAAAACCAACAGCAAACCACATGATTCACTAAAGAACCATGTGATTCACTTAATGATAGCCGCAAAAAATGTCATAAAATTGGATGTGGTCACGTGATGCCTCGCTTAATGACTGCGCCACTTAATAAATTTTCCAGTCTCTATTGTGGTCATAAGTTGAGGACTATCTGTATTTTTATTCTTCTTCCTGCCCCCCAAAGCATCTTTGAGAGATGATTTCCTTGGAATCTCAGTACACAGTATACAGAAAGGGCAGGTTTGTCCCAAATCTGCCATCCCACGAATATTACCTTCAATTGACATAAAAGCCAACTGAAAAAAAAAAGTATTTTTCATGATAGGAGCTGAGTGAAGGATTATTTATTTATTTTATTTATTTATATTTCAAATGTAGTCACTGGCCATCTCACTCAAAGAGCAACTCTGGGTGGTTTACAATAAAAACAAGAATACTAATTAAAATACAATAAAGGTGTTCTTAAATAAATAAATATTTTTATTTCTACTTTTTAAATTAATTATATCAAATAAACAAAAAAAATAATACATCAGTGATAATACTAAAAAGAAATTGCACACATTGGGGTTGAGAGATGGAGAACCTAAAATCTCCATAGGTAGACTGTATAGATCTTACTTTCAGAAGCTATTTGTTACATTTAAGTGATATGTAGATAACTACAACTTACACCCTTTATTTCTGATCCTAATTTCTATGCCAAAGGAGAATAGTTCCTGTTTTTTCTTTCTATGGCATCTTCCACAGCTTCAGCATACTGCTGACTCATGCTTAATTTGCGCTCTACCAGAATGCCCAGGTCCATCCTTCTTACAAGTACTACTGCTGAGCCAGGTACCACCTATCTTGTACCTGTGCATCTGTTTTTTCCTACCTACCTGCAGAACCTATTTCTTGCCATATTGTTGGACAGTGCCCAATATTTAAATCTATCAAGATCCTTTCCTATTGTCCTGTGATTGACCCGCTTTTTTAATTAACACAAGAGACAAGCTAGCTCTTACTAAGTTGTGAGATAACAAACTTTCCACTCTAATCCCAGTTAAATACTTATTTCCCACTTTTGTCTTAGCTAGGCACCCAACACCTGCCAGACACTTAGCAGTGTATCATTTATCTTGGAAGATACTATTTAAGATAAATTATTAAAGTGTTATATTGTATTTTTAATTAATATTTATCTTTCCTGTAAAGATTGACACCCAGAGTCATTTTTTCTGTAAAGATGACACCCAGAGTCATTTTTTTAATGAGATGGGGAGTGACAAATTTGATATATAAATAAATAAAATAAATAAATAATACGCATTATAGGTAGTCCTCAGTTAACAATGGTAATTGGGACTGTAACTCTGTCACTAAGCAACACAGTCATAAAACACAATGTCACATAACCGAGCCAACTTACAGTGGCAGTTGCGGCAGTCCCAGTTGCTGTAGTTAGGTAAATCGTGCACGGTCGTAGCATCCCACAGTCATGATTGCCATTTGCAACCGCCTGCTGGCTTCCCCACTGGCTTTGCTTGTTGGAAGCTGGCAGTGAAGGTTGCAAATGGCGATCATGTGACCATGGGACACTGCAACCATCATCATTGCAAACCAGTTGCCAAGCACCCAAATCATGATCATGTAACCGTGGGGATGCTGCAATGGCCAAAACTACGAGGACTCATTGTAAGTCTCCTTGCTCAGTGCTATTGTAACTTTGAATGGTTGCTGAATGAGTGGGTGTTCAACAAGGGCCACCTGTAATATGTAACCTTCCCTTGCTGATGCCTAAACTAAGCAACTCTGCATCTCCCTTGGTGAGACAGAAAATAAACAAAAATAATTATAAAAATGATGCAATCAAATGCATCAAATTTTACAATTTGATTTTACAAATAATAAAGCAAAGCTTAGCCACATTCATAGAGATAAAATAATATGGTCAGACAGCAATAACTGTAAACAGAATGAACTGTAAACAGATGACCTGGAAATCTGACTACATGGGACTTTATTAGCTGTAACTGGTCATGTCTATGATAAGGGCAATATAACAAAAAGGCTTAATGTTTCAGTAACTCCACCACCACAAAGGCAAAGTTTGTGCTCAAATGGAACATCTGGAAATTTCCCCTCAAGAACAGCTGTTGAAAGAGCATTAAATCTTGCCAGAGTGAGGGCTTTTCTGAATTTGGGAAGTTATTTAAAATATCTTGCTGGCTTGAAAAAAAGGGGGAGGAACTGTCCAGGAATACATCTTTAGATAAGGCAATCAGATCTAAGTGGCCTTCTAGATCTGTAGCAGGCTGTTTAAGAACTGGCACTGCAAGCTCATCTCCCATCATCAGCACGGCCTCAGATAAGAAAACACAGCATTTCAGTTTCTCATGCAATACCCTACTCCAGGATGAAAAAAAATCATAAATTAAAATCAGGATAGCTTTAGCCTATGTGAAAGGATGCATGCCCAAGTCTGAATCTCAAATTTGGTCACGATGGCTTCACAGTACAAAACCACATTAGGAGCACACTGCAGAACTTGAAATATGTTCTTGAAGAATTTAGATTGCACCCTATCCAGGGGAATTAAGGAGTTATATGGTCCCAATGGGCTACAAAGAGAAGTTGCACCTAGAATCTAACTAAGACGACTTTTGGAACAAGTATTAATAATGTACTTTAGGAGTAACAGAAAGGTTGCAGGACCGTTGCTGATTTCTGTTTGTTTGAACAATTACTAACTAAACCTCGTATAATTAATTTTGAGTGCTTCCTCACTGCAATATGCAGTTTAGAAAGACAAGGCTTGCTTTAGGCCAATTGGCATTTGAAACAGCAGCACAGCATAATCTGCCTACAGGACGACTGCAGTATGTTTATCCTTCAATTTCAGAGGTTGATGAGCTGGGTTATTGATCTTGGTCACTACAGAACTGATATACAAAGTAAACAGTAATGGCACCAAGATACATTCCTACCTAACTCCTCTCTAATAGGAATTTCCTGGGTATATAGCATTAACACCTGTTGAGGCAAGCAGAATTCTCTCATACACGGAGGATGTCCTAGTGCATCTGTTCCATCCAGCTTCTGGCTAATAACTTTTGGTCCACATCCAGCTAAATTTCTTTTTACTCAGCGAGGAATCCGATAAAATTCCAGAACTTAGCCTTGAAAGCACCAGTTAGGTTTGCTGCATAACGTCAGCTACTTGGCTCAGAATATCTCTGTATGAAGGCAAGACTTCAATATGAATGCAGGAAAACGTACTATAGCAAGCAGTTTGTGTGTATACTGGCTGCCGTCATGAGTGTTTAATGTTTAATAATCTCAATGCAATGCCGCTTTAGTTTATAGCCTGCATTCACAATTTAGATAATCCACATTACAAAGGGAGTGTCTCAGGCAAGGACCTTGTCACACAGCTGCTTTAATGTATTTGCATTTCAAATTGTTACCCATGAGGCTGTCTTAGTGTATCAGAATGAAGCTTTGATTGTCATGCAGATTTATCACTTCAATCCAGAATAAATAGCATTTGTGTTTTGGTTCCACTTGCCCTTGCCCTCATACTTAAACAAGTGACAATTGTAAATTCTGATACACTAAAATTAAGCAGTACAAATTCAGATGTACTTTATTTTAGTATCTCTAGGAAAGGGAAAACTTATTTTATTTAATTCTACATCTTGAGCCTCATCCCTACACTTAGAATGCTTCCAATAAAACAATTACGCTGCCAAATGATTTGCAGTCAACTTATGAGAAAAGCAGATCAAACTGGAGATATTTGGACTCAGATGTAAGTTTTTGTGAACTTCCAAAGTGCTTAAATCAAGAACCTTGAACTGGCCTTACTCCAGCATCAACAGAGAATTGTCAATCAGACACAGCCCAAGTATAGAAACTAGAGCTAACTTTGAATGTAAAAATGGTTAAGTGCAAAATAATTGGACATCATATTTGTCTTAGCAGCTTTACACTTATTTAAAAAACATTTAAGTTTATCAGGAATGAAAGCTTCCCTAAAAATAAACCAAGCTTGTACATTTTCTTGGCATGAAATTGTAAGAAAAGGTTTTATCGTATTTATAGAGATCAGCATTTTTCTATATTTCCTAATTTGATTATGAGGAAGCTAAATCAAAAGTGTAACCCAAATCTCCATAGTTAAGTTGATCTTCTTCACATTTAGAAGTCATTGCAGCAAGAGTTTTAACTTCATTCTGGTTTTGATGCTGGATTTCAAGGCTACATAACTTCCATGAGGTTAAAAGCTGCCTTGTGCTTTGTACTGTTATGTTCAGGCTACACTCTGAAATGAATGGGGCTGGGACCGTGGCTGTGGGGGGGAGGGCATGCTGAGACTTTTAAGAAGAGAAATGGGTGTCTTAAATATGAATAAGCTGTGGGTCACCCATCTTTCACCTTATACCCACCAAAACTCTAAAAAAAAAAAAAAAAAGCAAAAAAGGGGGGTCATTGTTTTGGTCCCACTGATTTTACAGAGGATTCCACAGCTGTTTTTTTCTGCCACCATCCCACTTAGACAAGAGTGGAATATACCACAAATTTTAATGCTTAAAATTTTGCACAGACGCTATCATTCTGTTTAAACAGGAATAACAGGACCAAAAGGCAAGTCTGCTTCATTATTCATTAGCCAGTACTTCCAAAAATGATAGTATATGGGACACCCAGGAGTAAAAAAAAGAAGCCAAATGGTGAAGGATTTGTTTTAACAATTTCTACCCAACATTCAATAGTACCTAAGCCCAAGGGTGGTTTAGGGCCCAACTAAGCATGATGTTTAGAGATCTCTGTGTATTGAATTCAGTCAAACTATTTATTTACAGTTCCAAACTAATACAACACAAGTACTAAATTTAAAATAGAGAAAAAAATCCCCAAACCTGAAATAATAAGGAGAAGAAGTTATCAACCAGCTTCTGCAAGACATAGCTATTGCTACAAACTTGGCAACCTTAATAGTAGTTGTCTAAATCAGGTCTTGCAAAAGGAAGACTGTAATTTCTTGATCAGAGAGACAACTAAAATGTCTGATAATCAGGTTTATGAGTGACAGACACTGTGGGTGATACAATGGGCAATTTAACAATACATGAATTATCAATTCAGCATTTGTAAATGAGCGATTGCTATACAGGAGACTTGTACTATATTTGCTCACAGTCTCCATAATAGGAAGTGTTCCAATTCAAGCCAAAGTAAAAAAAAATCTCCAATGTGAAATATGTAGGATATTATAGCGGTAGCTAGGAATCATCCATGGAGAACCTATAATTGCCTCTTTAAAAGGATGGATAATTTTAGCCCTGTCATTTTGTACATCTAAATCCCAAATCCTCTGTTTAAGTTCAGTTAAGGCTTTATCTAGGCTGACTGACAATACTGTCAAGAATAAGAAGCCACAATATACTAGATCAGAATCATTTTGCCACCTCCGGTATGATAATAACCAATCCAATAGGATGAGGTGAACCAAAGACTCACTCCAGAGGATTTGTTTCAGCCAAAATCTCAGACACCGAAGTCTCAGGAGGACCCCAAGATAAATGCAGCCAAGCCTTAGCTGAACAAGGGCATTTGAAGATGAGTGAGGGTCACAAAATACAGCTTTCAGAAACTTAAACAGCTCCTAAGGTAGGGGTCTCTGTGTACCATGGTAGTTTCAAATTCATTCCTAAATCCATTCAGTCCATTTCTGCATTAGTGCTTTTCAAAAATATGTATAAAAAACATATCTAAATATAGGGATTTGAATATTTCCTCTCAAAGTATATTTTGAAATGTACAGATTTTTATATGTATTTTGATGAAAGAACTGAATCATAAAATAGGCAGAATGTAAGTTCTGAAAAGATAACTGCATTCTGATTTGCACCTCAGCTTGATAAGAACTGATCTGTCGCGTACCTATCATAATTAAAAAAGACTCAAATATGTCTGACTTTACTGTGAAGACTTTCTTTTTAAGGTCATCTTGTAGAAGGCAAGGCTCTAAATCCGAGGCTTTGTCATTTTAGTGGAAAGTGATGGAAGAGCTTTATCCCTTTGCCCTTTCCCATTATATTCCTGATCCAGACAGGGTCCTCTGTCCCTCTTTGGGTAGATTAAAAAAGAAGTCTTTTTGACTCCAGTAGGATTAAAAAAAAAAGTTCTACAGTTCTACAGATATCTCCCTTGGAGGTTACCAGATTCTTTCCCCAACTGACTTTGTTTAAAAGATATTAAAGAAGGAAAACTGGAATGCTACAAAGCAAAGTGCCAGCATCCAACGTTATTTATATCACAAGGAATATCTCTAGGCTCCACATGGAAACCATATGGAGCAGGAGGAGAAGGTACGTGTTCATATGGCCACAGACACATACACAAAAGACAAATACAAACTAGGAAGCAACTGAATGTATCTGAGGAATTATGGTTACCAGGTACTGTATGGCAGGGCAAGTCCTCTCCACTTTGCTTTCTGGTAAATGGGTGGTTTTTAAATGGCCATGCCACAGCGGCAGCCATGAGGGACCTCTGTCCTATGGAATAAAAGCCACATACTTCACTCTGGATTGGGACCACTGCAAGGGGAAAAGGTTAAAGTAAAATCAATGGGCCCAGTTTGATTTTTCTTGTATTACTGTTTATCTATATGTTTCCTTTTTGAAGGCTGCGAATCACCTGAAGGCTGCCATAAAAGAAATAGCCTGATTGTTCACTGGAACATATATTGATGGATTTTGGCCTTGATGGTCGTATGCACTGAATAAATCTATGAATGTAACGAACAAATTCAACAACTCATCACTTGTAAGTTACTTATTTTTATGTCTTGAATAAACTATGAATTTGACCCCTTTTTTATTTAGTAAATATTTATACCACCGTAATTTCAGAGTAACTCCTGGCAGTTTACAACAAATAGAAGCATTTTTATTTGAGGAACATTTCTGGGCCTCAACACCCTCTACCCCTTGAAAGTGGGGAATCACTTCTCTCTGAAAGCACAGATCAAGTGGGAAGATTCTAGTTGGGAAAAAAGGCACTGCAAAGACCTAAGTGCCAAGCTACATAGGACCTAATAGATTAAACCAGGGTTCCTCAACCTCAGCAACTTTAAGATGGGTGGACTTCAACTCCCAGAATTCCCTAGTCTGGGAGTTGAAGTCCACCCATCTTAAAGTTAAACCATCACTTAGAAATTCTTCCCAGAATCCTATTGGAAATCAGTGCATGGCTTGTAAAAATATTCATAGCAGTGCACACTCACCAAAATATAAGACATCACATTATGCATCAACTGCAGTTTCTGAATGGTCTTCAAAGACAGCCCTATGTAAAGTGCATAGTGTACTCTTAATAGCAAAAATACGCCTACTGAAAATCAATGCAACAAGATAAGAGACTTAACATTTTCAGAAATTCTGTTTTGTTTTATTTAAAAGGGAAACTTAACATACATGCAATGCTTATTTTGAAGCACTTTCTATACATATAAAATATACATATAAATAAATGGATGGTGCAGCCAGTGTGACAATATAGGAATAGTAATTTTTTTATGGAAAAGGCAGCAAGAGAAAGCAAGGCCATGGAAAAAAAGGAGGACTCAGTTCTTCCTTATCTTCTGGTAATATTAATGCCCCACGAAGGATGAAATGCATTCTTGTCCTTGCGTCTGAAAGTATTATATAATTATAAACTGTAAAACAATATTATTTCAAGTCTTCACACTATTTAATTTTTAGAAGTAATTTTGTGAGTTAGTTAGCAATATATAAATATTTCTTTACCAGTTAAAAATAAAATATTGGGAAATACTTCATCACCTGTTTTCCATGTTTTTATGTTTTGGAAAAATTTTTAAATTTTGGAATTTTTAAAAAGTATTTGTTTCTTATCTTTTCCATCTTGTTTCTGTGCTTTGATACCTCTACACAAGGTTAGAATGGGAAAAGCCAATCATGACTAAGATAATTAAGTCTGTACCTACCCTATTCAGTCTTCACTGTATTGTTTCTTAAATCAAAGTTCTTTACCAACTTAAAATTGTCATGAACTAAGTTGAATTTGTTTGGATTACTATTTCTTTGAAAACTATTATAGAAAAACACTTAAACAACTAAAAAATGATTTCAGAATTCAGTAGGGCATTATCAAGAATTCAAGGCAGGTAGAATCCTAGATGGCTAGTATATAATAGGTTAGAGATATATATTTTTTATAACAGAGATTGCAAAAAAAAAATACCACTTTAAACAAGAGCGCACCATTAAACACAATCTAGCCTTTACCTTCATTTTTAAATTTCGTATCTATGTTCTGTATTTCTAAAACAGCTTTGGGCATAGAATTCTATCAAGCAGACTTCCCGCCTACCCATGTTTAAGTTGTAAAAGAGTAGTTTTCCAGATGGTGTCAAAGAAAGCAGCATTTATGTATAATACTTAGCTCCTTTTACTTCTTAGAGTCATTAAAGGAAAAGAAAACCATACAACAGTAACCGAGGAGAGGAAATGGGAATAACTGTTCTTATTTGAGAGTGTGGATGGAAATTGGAGTGGAATCTGACTCTTAAGCAGAACATTCACTCGTCAGAAGTGACTTAGAATGACTAGAAAAAGAGTCTAACAAACAGAGGCATGTTGTAAATGAAAAGACTACATTACAACAATCAACTACTCTGCAAAATTGATTTTAAACAAGGAGCATGTTTAAAAATGCCAAACCATTTTTTCCTTCATGTCTAAATGTGATAGTCTTGTTTCTTGGTGTGTGTATGTTTTTAAGGTTAGAAATGTTTCTATTATCTAACCTAAAAACCTCCATTTTCCTGGAAAACAGAATTACTCGGTCACATGCAAAGTTACTCTTGCTGGAATAACATTGAAGATCAAGGTTAAAAATTTCTTCTGAAGAAAGGAAGCTTTCTTGAAAACTTTGCTGAAAAATCTGTGGAAAACAATTATTTGAATAACACACAGAAATTGGACAGTGAAATAAAAAAGTGAGGAAACTAAGAATTCTTTAACTGTAGTTAGCTTGCCAAGATGGCAAGAAGGAAGAAAAATTGACAATGATTTTCTACAAGAGTTCCAGTAATAAAGTTTTATTGCTGCCCTATATTGCCTTCTAGGGCCAGGCAATATATAGCAACAATATTTTCTCCTGTTCCAAGGACAATACATACAAAAGCCAACATCTGAATTTCTTCTCAATATCCTACATGACTGGTCACATGGGATACACTTATACAGGGGTGAGTTTTTTAAGAGCTTTTTTTTTTAAAAAAAATCTGCTACTCTCTGAAGAATTTTTCACCAAGATCCATTTCTATGAATACTGGTAATAAAATGCATATATGGCCATCTATCTGTCTTCCAAATGTATTTCCAGGGATTGATCCTCCAGAAACATTCAGGAAGTTATCTAAAAGATTAAGGCATAAAACATTCAAGTACTATCATAGTACCTATGATCTATCAAAGGGTTGATCAGGGTTATGCACTTCTCTTTGGAACAGCTACATTTTACATTCTCTTTACATTGTAGACCAGCCTTCTCTGCTCTAGTGCCCTCCCAGATGTGTTTCTGTCTATTTTGTCTGATAATTCTGAAAGTTTGAGAGCACTCAATACAGGAATGTTGCTCTAAACATTGAGAAGCTCAAACAAGATATGCATTCTCTATGAATATTTTGGATGTGGACCAAAGGAGGGAAATGAATTCTTTTGACATAAATTCTTGGACATAAATAAGTGATCTTACTAAAGAACCCCTTATCACAGTAATATAAATAGACCAAAAACTCCTTAGTCACTGGCTATACTCTAAAAATTTTCTGATGGGGATTATGACATTTATGCTCTACTAAAAATAAAATAAAAAGTGTTTAAATAAATACCCATATACTATTAGATTGAGGACCAAACAAGAGGCTGATAGGTACCTGGAGTATAACTAAACCCTAGATGGGAAATCGTCTGAGATGATGTCATGACTCCCTTGTTAGAATCCCCTTATGGGAGAAAAAGATGCTGCACAACCCCAGGTTTATAAGAATGAGATTATCACTGGGTGGTAAAGGAACAGAAGTCCAACCCTTCAAGGCTGGGTTTCTTACGAATAAGGCTTACTCAAGAGTCCAGATTTTCTACCAAGGAAATCATGTTCCATTAAGAGTTTATGAACATGGACTGAGCTAGAGTGGAGTCCTCTGCTGCCTTGGGGAGAAGTCACACGCTTGAAACATCTGTTACAGTGTCTCTCTGTATATATGCAGAACATTGATTCACCTTTACCTGAACTTCTGGACCTTGACCTATTTCTTGATTATACCGTTCTCCTGTTCTACCAGATTTATGGTACTGCTTCTGCTACTTTGAACACCATACTGAATGTTGACTGTCCTTGCTGGCTTCCTTCTGCTGCAAGTGCCTTTTATGCCCCCAACCTTGGTTTATTAGCATGGGCCTTTTTGCTCGCAGGATCTTGGACAGGACAAATATGAATAATTGTTTCCTTTGTCAGTGCTCATTAACAAAATACTTTCCGAGCTGAAATGGTGAAACTTCTCTGATATGTTAAGCTTCCAGACAATTAAGCCAAAGCTCCACAGGGCATCTTCGGTTAACAAGAGGAGTCATCATTTTGCTGATTGCATTTCTTGTTTCATTTAACCAGACAAGGAAAGCAACCAGGTAGAAAAAATACAGAATGTTATTTTTTCCCTCTGTTTTCTCAGCCAATCTTTTCCTCATTTTTTCCCCCTTATTCAAATGTGAGCTTGAAGAAGAACCTTCAGGCAGAAAGCTGGTTCACATTTCCATTCCTCTTGGAAAAAATTATTTGGAAAATTTATTCTGCTTCATGAAATCTATATAAATGTGGTGGTCTCAAGCTCTTGTCCTACATCTCAGGGAGCAAACAGAATTTCCTCAGTGTCTTTATTCCATAAAGGGTTTTGGGGGGATGGGGGGAAGCAATCATAAAAGAAACTGCTGTACACTATGGAAGAATCAAGAGGTGAGCCCTATATGATGGAATCTGTGAAGATTAAGTGAAAGCTATTACCATAAAGAAGAATTTTAGAGCTACTGTGTTTGAGTGAGAGACCACAGCTCTGAAAATAATTAAGTACAATAGTTGTCTGACTTTTATGAAAGGTCTAAAAATCCTCATATTACACAGAAGCTTCACTGCGGTTCAAGTAGGTTAAATGAAGTACAATAGCAAGTATAGTGAATAAAAGAGGAACTGATCAATTTTGCTAAGATTAGCAAGCTAATGTTTGCAAGAGAATGTCACTCATGATTGTTACTTCCTAAACCATATTAGAATGCCAAAGCCACAACAGAAAATGTATTAAAAATATTATTTGTAGTCAGAGATTAATTTCTCATTTTTGTGTAACTACAACTAATCTGACAGTTTCACTATCTCTTCGCCTCCTCTTAGTTAACAAATATAAAACTCTTCATCCAATAACTCAACTCTTAACTATAGGCAAATCCAATAAACAGTGTCTTTTCCAATCCAGGTGTCAGCAAAAGTCCAAACAGAGCCCTAAAATAATCACATTTGTTAACAAATATAAAACTCATCATACCATATCTCAACTCTTAACAGTAAGCAAATCCAGTACATGTCTTTTCTAGTCCAGGTGTCAGCAAGTCCAGAAAGAACTCAGCAAAATAACAACATATCCTACTTTAACCCTGATCAAATAAGCCAACTTTGTTCCTTTTTACATAAAACTATCTTGCTCTTTAATCTATTCGAATGATCATTATCCCTTGTCTCGAATTTCTTAAAAACTTTAATTGGCATTATTTCCTTCTTAACTTTTAGAGCCTCATCCAATTATAATTATAATTATAATTATTATTATTATTATTATTATTATTATTATTATTTGGTATATCCAGTGATAAATTCTTGTTCATGTTCAGATCATGCCATGTTCATGTCAGATCAGTTTTTTTTTTCCCAAATCTTTTTCTGTAACAGCATCTTCTGGTGTAACACTTTTTTCTGGGAACAGAGTATTCATAAAAACATACAACATACCTGGCATTGTTGATTCAAAGTCCTTGCCATTCCTCAACAATATCTCTGAATGCCATTATACGTTGCTTATCTTATGTCTCCAATACTGAAAATAATTTTTCTTTCCCATGAAAATGCATTTATTCTTTAAAATTAATTATGAATATTAAAATTAATATTCAAAATCAAATATTCCAACTTTTTCTGAGCCCTTAATCCATTTAAAACTTTCTATAACCAAAACCTTGTCATGCTTTTTGCTGTTTATTTTGAATTCTTAAAGCTTATAAAGATACGGTTTCATTTTCTTATACTAAGGATTGAAAGCACTCAACTGGTGTTTCCAGCCTTGTCATTTTGAAGGTCTCTAACTTCTTTAAAGCAGTTATAGGCAATTTCCAAAGGTGGTTATCAACGGAAGTGCAAATTTAGTGTCCTCTGAAGGCTCTGACTGCAGCTGGAGCAAGCATGGCAAATTCCCTCATCTCCTGGTTCTCCCACCCTCTGGAGGCTACTGCCTTGCAGTCTCCTTGTGAGGAGCAACTGTGTGGAGTGCAATGTGGGCAATCTCGCATCCCCTCTTTCTCCAGAGAGGATTGAAGGAGCCAATCTACTCGTCAGCTCCTTGTTCTTAGCTTGCAATCATCAGCTCTACAAAACATGGAGCTGTTTTCAGTCCGCCATTTCTTTCCCGGAAGTGAGATTTCCTTCAAAGTTTTAAAAGCTACTAACCACACCTGATAAATTTTAGATATAAAGGGCAGATAATAGCAACAGAATCATTCCTGTTGTATAACTGTTATTAAAGCATACATCACTGATACTATTATAATTATGTCCAGCAAGTATATATTCCCATAAGCATTCTAACACATTATAGCTGTAACAAAATATTTCTAGTCTATAAAAAAACAATCTCTATGAAAAGAGTTTTGCAGGCAGGTATCAAGCCAAAACAATTTATTATTTTGCAATAAAATGTTTTAAAATGTAATAGGCATATGCCAAAGGATATTTCAACTACAGTTGAAGAGTAGCCAAATGGACTTCAAAATCTAAATGGAAGTAAAACTTTTCCCTGTAAAGCAAATTGAAAAATGGACCAGACTTCCCTGAATTTCACTTCTATAAAACTGTGAGTTGAAATACTAACACATTTATTAGGTGTAGTGTCAACAGAAGCTGGGATTTTAGCGGGGGTTTAATTTGACCTGAGAAGTATATTTCTATATCTATGTCCATGTGAATAAAGCACACAAGCAGATAAGTAGTATAAGAATGATGCTGATGCTGGAATTAACAATAGTGGAAGTACTATTATTCATTTGGCACTTACACTAACTGCATTTTCACTGTGCAGCTCTTGTTAATCTATGAAAACTTTATTGTTGCTTACTGATTTACAATAACCCAAAAGGTATTGGGTTTGTTGAAGATAAAATTTAGTAAGAATGCCTTTCTTATAGACACGTACATTTGATGTATTTATTTCCAATCCTGGATTTAATGTAGTATTAGGTTCATCTACAAAATGTAAAATAGTAATAATACAATATGCAACACAAGATACAGCAGGTTTGGAAATGACACCTGTTTAATAATCTAAGCGTAACAACTCATAATTCACATTGACTGATACAGTTTTTCTTTCCGTAACCATTTGGCAGGAAAGCATCATGTAGAAATATTGCCAAAGCCCTTGTTTATATGTATTTAACCAGAAAATTTAAAGCTTATTAAATGAAAGTGAATAAATTACATCCAGGATCAAAGTGAATTTAAAAGAGAAATAGAATATGGCAGGAACTGTCTTTAAAAGGCCTCCTTCAAATCAAGCTCAACTTCTGGTGACTTCACAGACATCACAGTAGTGGTTTCCCACTGCCTTCTTCTGTGATATTTCTCAAATTTCTAGTTTAGCCTATAGTCCTGGGATTCGCTGATGGTCTCCCATCCAAATAAAAACTGTGACTCACCCTGGTAAATTGTTCAAAACCCAGTTGAAACCAACAAAATGGGAGATAAAAAACTCCAAGACTTTTTGGTCACTTTGGAAGCTATAGGTCTTAACGTATCAGAAAGACATGAAACTGGATAAATCTACCTACCTACCTACCTACCTACAGGATTTTTACCCCACCTTTATTTTTTGCTAAAGTGAAGGCAGTATACATACTTCATGCTCTCACCTCCTATTTTCCCCACAACAGCAAGCCTGTAAGTGGACTGGGCTGAGAGAAAGTGATTGGCCCAAAGAACTCACAGTCTCCTAGTTTCTAGCCCAGCATCTATTCCACTACATTCTCTTAATCTTTAATTATGATACAAACAATAACAATCTATAATTTATAATTATGATATAAAATCTTCCAAATGATTGAATTCACTAATCCTTGCTTCATTTAATAAATCATATTTCGTTGGGTTCACATAACATGCTACACCATAAATCATAATTTACAAACTGCAGTGACTGGATTCGTGCAATACACTAAGAAAAAGCTAAACAAACCACACTATGGTTGAGTGAAATGCATGAACAAGGCCAATATGTTTCTCACTATTTCTCCCCTTTCAAGGGACAGAGGATGGGTAGGCTGGAGAAACAACGTGCTATTTTGAGGTCTTGAAATTTCCTGCTCTTCCATCTCATTATAAGATAAACTAGATCTCATAATTTCCAGTAACAAAAAGCATTATTAATAGAGGGAATAGGATTATACATGCACTTTGTTTTTCTTACTTTTCTAAACTAGATCTACTTATTTCTACATAAATCTACATGTTTCAGGATGAAGTACTAAGTATCTACACAACAATCAGTACAAATATATGTCCTTTTGTGTCATATGTTTCTTCACAAAAAGGGAGGAAGAGGATGCTACAATTCATACTATATTTTTAAGCCTGTCAAAATCTCAGTTCCCCCAAACAAGTAAAAGTAGGAAGAAGTAAAGAAATAAGATGCCACACAGAAACTTTTTTTTTCAGTTCCTTCTGGTGACTGACAAGTCAAATTGTAGAAGCACATTATGCAAACAAATAGATTATTTTAGCCACTTTCTTGGGGAAAAAAATACTTATTTCAGCAGTAGGATTATATGTCTTCTTATTCTACAACAGATTTTTGTGGTTTCAAACATGGCTTCAGGTAACATATTTGAAAAATCACTTTTGGCTTTTGTTTTCAGAGATGTTTGTTCCAGCAAACCTAAAGTCTGGCTGTATTTTCTCTCACAGAATTACTATCCCTTTGCAAATTAGTGAGCTTCTGTCTTGCATTTAATTTTTAATGCTCTACCAGAGCATGTCAGTCACAAGAATATGTCAGTTCTAAAAAAAATCTAAGGCCCAAGAAATAAGTTTTACTGTATAGGACACAATGTACTATATTTTTATTGGTTTCTGAGCAAAGAAAATGTAAAAAAACAATACTCTCTAGTAAAAATGTAAACTCTATAAACATAACTTTCTCCCAGAAATAAAGAGATTGGCTGGAGATCATGAAGTTGCTTTAGAGAGTCCATTACAAGAATAGATTCATAGGATTATATTGGAAAAGATTTTCTAAAATTCATATGTGCAAGTAGCATTAACACTCCAATGAGCCCATTTTGGTCAAGTGGGCTCCTGAAAAACTATCTTTAGCCTAAAAGACCAACCAAATGGTTCCCCGGTCCATGTGTGAAAGAAAATAGGCTAGGTTCATCATCACATCAAACTATAGTATACTTGACCACAGTTTATTGCCTAAACCACAACTGACTGGTTTCACTCCTAGTTTAAAATTCAGACTGGCTGGGTTTATACAACACAATAAGTGAAAAGCCAAACAATGTATGTTACAATTTAAGATGATAATCTACTATGCTAGATCTTGTATGATTTATGTGGAAAGGTTTTGCCATTTATTGTGAGGTTTAGACACAAACTTCCCATTTCTGCTTTGTTTTACCACCCTCAAGCAAAGATGGAGCAAATTAACAGCAAACATCAGCTCAAGATCATTCAACTGATGTATACAGATCATTCAACTGAATATACAGATCATTCAACTGTATATCGTTAAATACAGTTCATGAGAACTCACAATGCATTAATTGTGAATGTAAGCAATGACTGATCTCCAAAGAGAGAAATTAATGTGGATTTGCATGAGTTTGTCACCCCTATCCATGCCAATTATAAAGTGAATTAACATCTTAAGTGAAATGAAAGGCTAACCAGAAACCACAGAATCGGGTGAATTGAGTTCAGAGGCTGGTCAAAGGGTCATAGCAAAAGTTGCTATTACAGTTGAAATATTCAAGTATTGCTTAAGCACAGTCCCACATAAAGCTTAATGTGGTATTCTGTCCTAGGGATAACAAAACAGACACAACAGATTATCAAAGTTTGGGGTATCAAGTACAATAAAATAAAACATATGTTTTCACAAGAAAGAAAGAGTATACAACATCAAGCTGCAAATCTTGAATAAAATGAAAACTTTATTATCAAATTAATACTGAACTCTCATAGTAATGAGAGTTTGAAAACTGGCCTTAAACAACTATATAATCTCTACAATTTCCTAAAAAGATCAGCACTTTTAATATCATTTCAATTATACCCTGTCTGCCTCTGAATTATCAGATCAGAACACCCAAAAAACCCCTCCCACTTAAAGCAATAAAATTTGAATCCTATCCTAAATGGAAAATTATACAAAAGAAATATAGAATGAAAATATTTTTAAATGACAATACTCAGGTTAAAACAGAACAGCTACTCATTAACTTGAGGCCAATTGCTTTTCAAATTGATAATTCCAGTTCCAATTGCTATCTATCTATCTGTCTGTCTATCTTCCATTCTTACAGATATTGTTTAATATGAAGTTATCTTACTGTCAAATTAATATTTAGGGAAATGCATTTGTTTTGTACAGTATATTCAAACAATGCTTTTCAGTTAAGGAGTTAATAATTTTATGCAAATGAAAATACATAAACAAAAATAGAGAACATCCCCTTGGGTACATTTCAGTACTGAAACCTAATAATATTTCTGGCCCAGAATTCTGGCCCAATATTAAAGCAATATTGATGTACTCCAAGATGCTTACTGTGCAGAACAAAATGCTTTTATAGCTGGCAATGACAAGGTCCATGCATCTTAAAGTTGCTGAGGTTGAGAAACACTAAGCTAGGAGAGGGTGATTAGTAACTGATACATCCACAATAATTGAAAGGGAACTCTATCTACCTTCTTTAGGAAAAGTTTTCTTGAGATGCTACTGGGGAAATCCCCCTATACCTGCCAGCAAATGCAAGTTCTGTAAAAGGCTTTTGGATGTGAGGGCAATCTGGCTGCAACATCAGTCACCCCATTGATTGGCAGGGTTGATTCAGCTGATCTGGGTAGGTAGGCAGGTGTCCCCTTCCTCCCTCACTGCTCCATATGCGTCCCTCCCGAAGCTGCACGCTCGGTGGAAGAGGACAACCATCCCAGGTGGAAGGAGTGTACTGATCTTAGATCAAGGGAGAAGGCTTTTCTCCCTGTAGAGGGAGCAGATGGGAGAGTTAGAAGTTCTGTCAGGCCCAGCCCAAGAACAATGATGAGACAGTTCAGTCTTGTATAGTTCCTTATTTGCTTACACCCTAAACACAGAATCTCACCAGACTAAATCTATGCTAAAGCAACTAGTGGATATACCCCGTGAGACTCTAGGGAAGGGCTAGCCTAAGTCTCTTCTTCTCAAGGTCTTGTTGCGGGCTGAGAAAGCGCTTGCCCTGTACCCTCTCCTGGAATGCACTCCCTCTCTCCTGATAGCCTTGATCTTCTATTACAAGTTCCTTCTATATCACTCAGGATTTTAATTAATCACACATATCCAAGCTGATATATAGGCACTTAAAAGACATATAGAACAGCCTTGCCAGATAGATAGGTAGATGGAATTTATTTATTTAATTTATATAGCTGCCCATCTCACATTTGTGACTCTGGGCAGCTTACAATTAAAATATAAACAATACCAAAAAAAAAAACACAGAATAAAACAACATACAAACAATACAAAACATTAAAAAAATTAAAAGCAGTTAAAACCATATAATGAATTTCTGGTTACTTACCATGATAAAGCTTTTATTTGATCTGTCTTATATTTATCTTGAGTGGGCAGTATAGACATTGGTGCATAAATTAAATGTTATGTGAGACAAGGTTTGGCCTTTATATTCAATGGATAAGAGTAGATGGAAGATAATACTTACAATGAACTTGATCAGTTAAATATGAATATTTTTTATTACAGTCACTGAGCAGAATTGCAAACAAAAACACATTAAAAATAAAAATAAAGTAAAAACAAAACAAGATGAAATATTAAAATTGGTGGGTTTAGTTAAAGAAATCATCTGAAAATAGGCAAGATATTAAACAGAAGATGGATACTCATTGATCAGGAATGTTTTAATGTGGATTCCTGTACTCAGCTGGGGTTTGAACTAAATAGTCTCTTCTAAATTCTATTGTTCTATAAAAGGAAAGACAGTTCTAGTTCAACTCATTTGGAGAGCATCAGGTTGGGGTAAGCAGATAAATATAGCTTGGCTGGTAAAACATAGACTCATGTATATTTCATATCCCATTTCTCCAGTACTTCAACTAGTTAATCTCCTTTACACATAACAAACCAAGTGTGTACAACTTCTGCTGGCTCAAAGACTGCATGCAGAGAATAAACAGGAACAATTTTTATTTAATTATTTATTGCTATTATTGTGAGATTTTAGGCAATAGCAAGACTCTATACATTATCTGTAATTTTTTATTCAGCAGGAGATGGCACAATGAGACATAGACTCCTTTTAGTGTTAAAGCTCCCTCTAGGCTTTTTTAAAAAAGGTTGCAATGTTTTTTCCTTGAACAGATAGAAAAACAAATAGAGGATGGAAGTCACCAGAGTAGCCTGGGCTGGAGGACCACTGTTTGTCATGTATGTTTCAGGCTTTGTGAATGGGATGCTTTAAGCCTTCCAGAGGCCTAAAGCATCTATTATTTCCCATAAACTCACCAAAGATAGGGGCTTTAAGATATGTAGCGAGTGCCTTAATCACATGTAAGCCTTAAGGCACCCATTTTGCCATTTAAGCTCCCCAAACCACAAAAATGGAAAAAGAGAGGTCTAGAATACCAGCTTAATCGGGGGCCTGAAAACAGGGTACCAGTGGCCCATATGCAGCCTATGAAGGTTTTTGTGCTAGACTAATATGGGTATGGTTGACGAAGGGTGAATAAGCACTTAGAAGAACAGAACTGAGAAAAAAATGTTCAAGGAACTTTAGCAGAAATAAATCATTCTTTCTTTTTTATTATCAGGATGTATTACTGTAACACGCTCTTCATGGGGCCGCCATTAAAGATTATCTGGAAGCCACAGCTGGTGAAAAATGCAGAAGCATGGGCAGTTATCTGCATTTCTTGCGTGCTGCACATTACACCTCTGGTTCATGAGCTGCATTGGTTGCCAGTCTGCTTCTGGGTCCAATTCAAGGTGCTGGTAATAACCTATAAAGCCCTACATGCCATGGGTCTGGATTATTTGAGGGACTGCCTCTCCCCAGTTATATCTACCCATCCCATCAGGTGTGGCAGGAGGGGCATGTTATGGGTCCTGTCTATTAAAGAGTATCCCTTGGCAGGGCTCAGGAATGAGCCTTTTCTGCCATGGTGCCCACCCTTTGGAACAACATCCCCCCAGAAGTTAGACTGGCCCCAACCCTACTTACCTTCCAGAAAGCACTGAAGATGGTTTTGCCATTGTGCCTTGGGATCTGGCTGCGCTGTGGAGCCTGTGTAATGGTTATACTGCTTGTGAAGTATGTATGTATGAATGGATTGCAATTGCTGATTATGGTTTTATGATTTTTAATTTGACTTTAATATAATTTTACAGTTATTTGTATTTTGTTATTAAGTTTTGTTGTGGTTTTAATTCTGTGAGCCACCCAGAGACACTTATGTGAGATGGGCAACTATATAAATATATATACTGTTTTTAAGAGTGTGTGTGTGTGTGTGTATTACAAATAGTCTGAACGGTTCTACAATAGTAGCAAGTAGTTTTATTCCAAACAAAACAAATATGAAGGCTGTTCTTACTGATTTACAAAGGGCATACAATCTATTTTAAGACAGCTATAATTTCAGGGGCTATTTTAATATTATGGGAAGAAGAACCTTTCTGTGTCTGTTTTCTATTATCACTTACAATTTTGAAGTGCTTCTATTTGAGTGATGAAATATAGCCATTAAAAAGACGACAACAACAAAACTATTGAACAGGAAACATTTATTTGAAAAGGGAAAAAAGTACATAAATGAATGAATGAATGTTGGCTAGACTTATGTGTATTAATCCTGTTTCCTAAATAATTAACAGTTTGGTAACAAACTGTATAAGTCACTCCCCCTTGCAGGTTAACACATGGAAGATAACAGAAGCAAGTATCTTAGCAGTGACATGAGTCAAGGGGAATCATTCACAGTCATTCAACATCTGTTCCTAATAAACTCACTTGAACAGGTTGCCAACTAACAGGTGTTCTTAATCTCATGTTATAAAACCACAGTGACAGCCATCAGTAATGTAGCTTTCTTTTTTCTTTTCTCCCATAAGTGAGATGTTAAAACAACCAGGGAAAAGTGTTTTTATTAAGCCATGTCAATTAAATACAGCCAAAGCAATAGAGTACTTAAAATAAGTAACCAGAAATGTATTGGCTGAAATGTGCAAATACATTGGTTACAAGTATATCATCCATGATTATTTACTATGGAGTCATCCTACCATAAAGGGCTTAAATAAATAGACTGCTAATGCTTAAATAAATGACAGTTTAATTCTTCTCATCTGTCACATACTCCTTGTAACTGCTATTTTTAGAATCAGCTAGTACGAAAGAAGAAATTAGCTGACAGGAGGCCTTTCATCTTAAACAGTATTGCTGAATAATCGGTTTTAAAGTTACTGTTTGGGGCTCGTTCCATGCCTAAATTTCACTGTGCCAATTATGTACAGAGGAACATGAAAGTATTGAGAAAGTGTAGCACTGCAGTGCAGAATTTTTGAACCATCTTTGACTGTATTATTTATTATTACATATCTGTTCCTTCAATACTATTATTTTGAAACCCATGTGCCTTTTGACTAACTAGCACAGTCAGTCATTCCCCAGTCATGTTGGCTGGGGGAATTCTGGGAGTTGAGTTCCATACATCTTAAAGTTGTTGAGGTTGAGAAACACAGGACTAGCACATATCTAACATAAAAAAAATAAAATTCTTCAGCACACAGGTCACCAAAGCAGCTGCTCAGAAGCTGCATTTTGCACTGAACAGGTGAGTAAGAGAAGGATACAAAACATGTAAGGCCAAAGAAAGTCACAACACCTGCCAAGACTACCCTAGCTTGATCATAGATGGAAGACACCTGGGAACTCTTTATTCATTGTTTTGAATTTTATGATAAGAGAAAGGCAGGGCATAAATCTGCAAATTAGCACTACTAAACAGGGAGGCACAAAAGGAAAATGGTGTCATGAACTTTAAGGAATATTGTTGAGACTCAACAGCAACTTACAGAACTTACATTAAAAAATGTGCTATAATTATGGATGTTTTAAGTATTTAAAATATTAATCCAGCCTCATGGAAAATTTAACTCTTGGAATATGGCAGATGCAGTAAAACAAATTAGAAGCATTAATCTTAAAGATGAAATAATGACTTAGCAGTCAATTTAATGAAATTATTGTGTCCTGTAATAAAATGGTAAAATACTCCAATCAGCCAATTTGATACAAAAGAATGATTCAAAGTTATATAAAATTGCATAAAATTTGATAAAATGTATTCAAAAATTATAATGGCTAAATATTGCTTTTGTTCTAATATTTATGCTTCTGGGAGAAGTCAATAATGAAAATAATAAGTTTATATTAATAAATTATGTCACCACTAACAAATTCATAACCTGCTTTCTAAATGAAGAGAGGAAAAAAATTCAGTATAATTTTTGCCATTTTCTACTCATTTTGAAGACTGAAGGGTTGCAGAGAGCTGACCAATGTGAAGGGTTATATTATTCTTCCCCAGCAAAGTTTAGACCATCTTTTACCATTTCTTCTCTAAGAGTGGATGAAAGGCAACCTGAGGGAAAAACAGCTTACTATGCATATGGAAAAGGCATAATCCTTCTTCCTTTTTCCTGCACAATACTTTTAAAAAACTCTTCAAGTTTAATGTTCCAATGGACAATCACTTGTAATTTTTGATTATTTTCCTTCTCTGCTCTTTTATTAAGTTGAATCTTACAGTAAATTCTATTGAACTGTAAATCCTATCACAATGAACAGAATTAGCTTGAAGTGTGCTTAGCACCTATTCCAAAGAACATCTGTAATCCATGGCATGTACATCAAAGAAAGGTCATGATGTTATATAATATTTCACAACAGAGACCCATCAGATCTTATGTGAGGCCTCAGGGACTTGTCACATCTTTTAGAGTATTTCATTGGTCCCATAGTGTTGGCTTACAACATAGAAATAATTGGGTGGGTGAGGGAGAATGAAACTAAAACAAAAAAAGCCACACATACATATGCTGAATATTTTTCATTCTTGTTAATGGAGCTTAGTTCTGCAACACTCAGAATAATACCACTTAATATTCCTCTTGCATTCTCTAATATATATTGTCAGGCCTGCCTCTGACTCAGAGAATTCTGATGCCAAAAAGCCTGCTCTGGATGCTTTGGATAAATATTAGCCTCAGGAACTGGCAAGCACTGAGACCGAGTCTGCTGACAATCATCCGGAACAGTCTCACCAGCAGTCAGATGACAAGGGTCCCAATCCCAAGCAATCATCCAGACTCCAGAAAAGCCACACACTCTGGAGAGCAGAACAGAGACATTTGCTGCATCTCCTTGGCAGGCAAAAGTGGTGTTAGCCTTAACTGGTTCCCACCTGGCATTGACCCTATACCAGGGCAAGGGCCAGCCATCACCTCTCTGTTGGGAAGAACCCATCAAATCTGGACTGTGTGCTGAAACCTTGAAACCTATATATTCAGAGGCTTATCACTCTGACTGCAGACTGACAACCTTCCTGTGAACCCCTTGAATCTGAGTGTGACCTTACCTATTGAATTGAACTCACTGTAGGCAAGCTCTATCTTCCTGTAAATCCTGCCAAAGCAGAGCCATGTTGCCAGCTACTGCTTGTAAACACATTGCACTGTGAAGTAAACTTCTGAAACCTCATGTCCATTTGTGTGTTTGGCCTGAAAGAGGACAAATATTATGAACTCCTTTTAAGAAGCTGCTTCATCTTTTATTCCACTAGGATTATCCAAAAATGTACAGTGGTACCTCGGGTTACGAACTTAATTCGTTCTGTGACTCCGGTCGCAGCCCGAATTGGTCGCAACCCGAAGCAAATTTTCCCATAAGGTTCAATGTAATTACCGTTAATCCGTTCTGGCATGGAGGACAGGGAGGCGGCTATTGCTTGGAGGGAGAGTCCCTCTCCCTACGACCACGTGTCAGGGGCGGAAAATGGCCGCGGACCACATGTCAGGGGCAGAAAAATGGCCGCGGACCCCGTGTCAGGAGCGGAAAAATGGCCGCGGACCACGTGTCAGGGGCGGAAAAATGGCCGCAGACCCCGTGTCAGGGGCGGAAAAATGGCCGCGGACCCCGTGTCAGGGGCGGAAAAATGGCCGCGGACCCCGTGTCAGGGGCGGAAAAATGGCTGCGGACCACGTGTCAGGGGCGGAAAAATGGCCGCGGACGTGTCAGGGGCGGAAAAATGGCCGCGGACATGTCAGGGGCGGAAAAATGGCCGCGGACCTGGTGTCGGGTGGAAAAATGGCCACAGACCACGTGTCAGGGGAGGAAAAATGGCCACGGACCACATGTCAGGGGCGGAAAATGGCCGCGGACCGTGTCACGGGAGGGAAAATGGCCATGTATCCTGTTCGTACCCCGAGGCAGAGTTCGCAAACCGAAGCAAAATTTTGCGGCCAGAGCTGGTCGTAACCCGAAAAGTTCATTAACAGAAGCGTTCATAACCCGAGGTTCCACTGTATATCATTTTTAAGTGGTTATCTCAATTTCTCCCTAGTTAAATTTTGTACTACAAATTGGATATTTTATAGTACAATATATATTCTTAGGGAACTACACAGTTTCATGGAGAAAGTAGGACTGCATGGGACTCCAGATTTAGCATCAGAGGAGGGTTCTGAAAATGAATTAATTACAAATTCTACTGAGTTTGTCAATATGTATTCTTTGGAACCTAGATTACATTTTATTAAATGTATTGATTATACATACAGTAGCTATTTATTTCTAGAAGAAAATGTGTATCATGTTAAAGTCAGCTAAAATTACTATTTGCTCTCTTCTTATAAATAATAGTAAAATATCAATGCCTAAAAATAATTCTATTAGATTAACTCCAGTCCTGCTTTTGAACTTTCATGAAAAATAATTATGAAAGTGAAATTTTGGAAGCAATCACAATACAATATAAACTAATTTATTTTTGAAAGGTTTTGCAATATAAATTAATTTGCTGCAAACATCATGATATTAATACAATTTAGTATTTCTGGCGAGTTTGATTTCAGTAACATTCTGATTCCTTTTCATCTGGGCTGCATTTTGAAGGATACTCTTTGAGTTGTGTTTGAGATGTGGATCTCTAATAGTGTAGCCTCTAAAGAATGTAATTCTTTGTCTGACTTGTTTTGGATTCCTCTCCCCCACCCACACCATTTTCCTGACTTTATTTCTCTATTTCTTCAATCACAATGTCAATAAACCAGCTCCAAGGCCAATATAATTCCTCCTCCGTTCTGTGGAACTTACAGAATCCCAGCATCTCTCAAGATGCCCACACAATCCATGACAATATTCCTATTTGTCTTTACTGACATAGGATCCCAGACAGTGAAAAGAGAAAAAGTGGAGATTTTCAGATGGAATAAGATGATTCACCCAAGATTACTTTCCTCTTCTGAAGCATGCATCTTGTTCATTATCAAGAGCAGAGGCTGTTAGATTAAATTATTAATTTATTGTATTGTATGCTGTATACTAAATAGACGGATAGATAAGCTGAGTATCTTAATTAAAATCTAATTGAAAGTATCATTGCAATATGAACTTCTTGTAGTGGAACTACCGTGCTATGTTTTGAGCTCAACACATTCTCATATGAAACTTAAATAAAAAATATATTAAGAAACAGTATATTTGGATTTTTTTTTAAGGAAAGCCTGGACTAAACATACAATTCTGTTAATGGTTTGAAATGTGAAATCAGGGAGTATGACCAGAATACATGGGTATTCTTTAGTTACATTACCTACCTTTCCTGATTATAACCATTTTATCAGTGAATAATCTAAATTAATTTGGCAGTTTTCTCTCTACTGACTTCAGTGCATGCACATAACTGAGCATATTGCTATTCTCTCTCTCACTGGGTTAGCCCAGCTGTCATTCCACATGCCTCAGGTGCAGTCCACGGCCAGAAGTGCTTTTTATCAGCTTCACCTGATACTCCAGCTGCATTCTTTCCTAGATAATAATGACCTAAAACAGCCATATGCTACTGGTTACCTCCAGGCTTGCTTTCTGTAATGCACTCTACATAGGACTGCTGTGTGTGTCAATCAGAAACTTCAACCAGTACACAAAGCTGCAGCCAGATTGGTCTCCAGTGTATTATGCAGAGACCATATTACACCTTAATTAAATTTATTTGCTCAAAGACCAAAATATCAAATGCAATACAGTCAAAAAAGCAAAGGAGGGGGGAAAGACCAGGAAATTATTAGAATTCCAGACCTATTCAGGCAGAAATAAATCACCCAACAGGCACAGCCAATGTTAAAACCAAAACCTTCTCATGGCTGTCATAATCAGACAAGGTTTGGTGACCCTCTTGGATGTATCTGTAGACCGGTTTGCTAAGAAAAACAGTATTATCATCAGACCAACTCTCAGTTAGGAAGTTAACAGGGACAATTCAGAGCACCATGACTGATTAAAAGAACAGGGCAATAGGAGGAGTGAAACTGTCTTGATTGCACTGTTTGGACAAGGGCGCATGCAATTTCATAGTGGTGTATTGTTGAATATTCCCTCCAAGACCACTGACAGTAAGACTGGATTTAGCTAATGAAAATGTCTTCTGAGCAGGACAGAAAAGATATTAGGTAGGAAGAAAGGTCTAGCACAAAAGCCACCACTGCAGTAATTAGAACTTTGCTGCTATTTCTATGCAGATCCCAGGTCAAGAATTCACATTTAATCTCTAGGATGGCTCTCCTAGGCCCTGACATCATCAAAAGTTGGGCTGAGAGACTGAGAGATTCAGACTATGCTTTCCTTCCAAGGACCAATAAACTTGCTAGAATTGGTTCCAAGTGAAGAAGCACACTAAGTATATAACAAGGAAAATGAGCATAACTTGTAAGAACTAAGATTGCTTCCAGTACATTTTTTTTCTTACAAGCACAAAGCTGAGCTCCATAAAACAGAAGATTCAGTATCTTGGTCCTGAATAATTTAACTGCAGCAGGGACAAAACTATTGCTACTACAGTTAGTAATATGAATTATGTTAGTAGGAGCCAGTGTGCTCAAGCTGTGATTTCTTCTGTTTGTTTCTTCTGAGAATGGATGATTGGGGGGGGGGGGACTCTTAGATATTTAATGCCCTTGTCTTGTTCAACATGAGTACCATCTATTTTCCAATTGTAACATCAGTACACCTCAGACTATTTGTGTTATAATTTGTCGGACTTCCTTCACTATAAAATGCTAGTAGACCTGTAGGCTCTGTGGAAGGCCAACTTGTGTCAGGCTACATTATTAGCTAGGCTATGTTAAGTGGCTACGTTATTGGCAAGGAGGACAGTGGATATGGATTCACTTATGACTGTTAGATTCACTTTTGATCAGAACAATAACAACAAAGGGTAGCAATTATGCACCTTTTAAAACTTTTTAGATTTTTTTTTTCCTTTCGGTAAGGAGTTGTAAGTTTTCTGCAGGTTTTGTGTAACTCTGTGGACGGAGTCTTTATCATACCAGGAGTCTGAGCTGGATTTAAGTCCAACATATGCAGGCCTGATATTGTCCTTCAGGAATTCCAGAATAGTGGTTGTTGATCAATTCCCTTGTCTTCTTTGTAGATGGTAAAAGCTGTTTTGAGTTGGGGAGTTATTAGAATGCCAGCGAGTAGGGAAGTTGCTTATTACACCAAATTTGAAATATTTATACTAGATGCCAATTTGTTTCTGGTATAATAAATGGGAATATTATTTTTACAGCCCTAAAATGTTTAGCTCCAGAATATCTCAGAGAAGACCTCTTCCTACAGAATCTTACTGTTGATTAAGATCATCTGGGGAGATCCATATCCAGGGATATTTGGCTAACATCACCTCCACTCAGAGTCAAGCTTTCTCTGTAGGTGCCCCTCATTTGTGCCCCTCAACTTCCCAATATAGGTGAGTAACTGATTACAAGGTCTTTATGGGTCAATTTCAAAGAGACGTGTTTTAGAGATTAGTTATTCATTCTGAAATTCTAATCCTTTTGCCAAACTGATACCTTAATTTTATTATTTATTAGAAAATTGGAATATTTATATGCATTGTCTAAAAACATATTAACAGCTTTTTTCCCCATCACAACTGTAGAAATCAGAGTCATGATATCATGTGTGTGTTTCCTTAACCAGTGGATATAATGACTGTTAGCTGTTTCAAGAAAAATGAATGATTTATATCACAGATCTTTAAGTTTTGGAGGCCCTTGGTAGGACAGGGCACACCTGAAATTTCAAAAGCATCTCTTGCATTCACTTATCAAGTGGCTGCAGTGACTAGGGAGGCCAGTCACAAAATGCCTATTTATGAGAAGGAATGCTGCTTTCCATTATTGCAACCAGTCCCACTGGATGCTTCAAACCATCCTTCAGCTTTCCGTTCTGTTTTTCCTGGTTAAGTGGTCATACTGTAGCTCCAAACATCCAGTCATCACTCTTACATTCCAGGAATATCCAGGAGCATTCTTTTAAGTAAATATTGTGTGAGAGGCAAGCAGTTTGCTTTATATAGCATGCTTGTCTCCTTTTTTAACTTAACTGATCCTTAATTAAAGTCAGGTTGGGGAGAAATGTTGATGGGTGCCAACAGAAGTCAGCAGGAACACTGGTGCTTGCAGAGATTATATTGAGGATGCCAACTTAGACACATTGAAAATAGTTTAACATATTTATAGATATTTGAAATTGATTATGATTTAGGAGCTTAGAGCAGCATACACAGCACTCCCTCCTATTTTTCTCAATGACTATCCCCAGTTGAATCTGTTGGAAAATATGGGTTTTCAACCAAGCCTGTCTCACATGAGCACAAAGGGAGGGGTGGCTCTGCTTCGGCCTAGCTTTGCTGCTTTGTGTGGGAGGGGCTTGGAGCCTGCCTTTTTCCTGTTTCCCTCATTTTCTTTCTCTTCTCCTCATGGCTCTCCACGAGGTAGAAATGAATCCTCTCTCCTCCTCATGGTTTTTATACTAACATTTCACAACCCCAACATTGGGTTATGGGCCCAGCGTATCAACCCAGGAGGTTTCTTTGGTCTTACAGCCAAGAAACTGCTTGCACATTTTTTAAAAAGACTCAGTTCAGATTTTTTTTCCTCTTTTTCTCTCCTTTTAACAATGGAGAGGGAGGAGGGGCTTCCCCCCATCCCAAAGTTGAATGAAGATAATTTTTCAGCTTGGCTATACAGACTAAGGCTATGATTGGACTTTTGGGACAGCCTAGATTGTTTAGATTCCCCTCAACCACAACCAGGGGATTCTGAGTAAGCCAAGAGATTATGGGAACAGAAAAACAAAAGGGCCATGATTTTAATTTCTAGTTCACTACCTGATCACAGACTGGCAGAAATAAAAGATCTTCCCACTCCCAAAGAAATGATTGAGAACCTGAGGACATTATATTTAGAAAATGATGATCAGAAAATTATTTCATTACTGAGGGAACTGATTGCATCTAGTTTTTTTTAGAAGATGAGGATATTAATGAGCATTTACTGAGAATGCAGTCTATCTTTGAAAGGCTGAACACAATTCAAAATCTCATGAATGAAAGACTAAAAATGGCTTTTCTATTAAGCTCATTACCTGACAAATATTACCCTTTCGTAGCAGTGCAGAATTTACAAGGGATGAATTTGTCTCAATTGTTTGAAGCAATTAGAAGTGAAGCGAGGCAACAGAAAAATTATTTGTATTTCCATAAAAAGTCAACAAAAGACATGGATTACCTGGCAGAAAAAGGGAAACGTGAGCAGAAGCCATTGATTGCTCATCAGCACAACAATAAACCCATTATTTGTCATTCCTGCAACAAGCCAGGGCACATAGCTAGATTTTGTAAAAGCAGAGACAAAAAGGATTTTTCAAAAGGAACGCATTCCAAGGAAAAATTAGCTCTGCATAGTTTTCAGAGCAGAAAATGCTCTTGGAGCTAATTCTAATGAAGCCAAAAGTCAATGGATCTTAGATTCAGGTGCAAGCCAACATCTTTGTAGGAACAGAGATAACTTTAGTGAACTGAATGAAGAGCCACAAGGGAACATTGCTCTTGCTGATGGGAATTCCATGATGGGAATAAGACGAAAAGGCAAAATACCCGTGAGATGTTTTAATGGAGAAAAATACAAAGACCTCATAGCGACAGATGCATATTATGTACCACAACTGACAACCAATTTGCTGAGTGTGCGACTGTTAAACAGAAAAGGTTTCAATGTAATGTTTAAAGCCAATAGAACATGTGAAGTAACCAGTGGTAGGCAGATTTATGTTACAGGCTTTGAGAAAAATGGAGTGTACCAGGTGAACTGTGAACAGCCACCACCAGATGTCAGCCTCACCTGCCAACAGCAGCAGAGCAAAGAGGACATCAGCACCACCATATGGCACAAGCGGTTTGCACACAGGGACTTTGATGCAATTTTTAGAATGAAGAAGGAAAATATGGTAAGAGACCTTGAACTAAGCAATCGTGAAAAATACCAGTCAAAGTGTGTAGTGTGCATCAGAGGAAAGGCAACAAGGCCTGCCATAACCAAACAAAGGGGAAGGTGTGCAACTAAACCACTTGAACTTATCCACAATGATTTATGTGGACCTCTTCAAAAGTCAGCAGGTGGAAACAAATACATAATATGTTTTATAGATGATTTTTCCAGGTATTGTGTAACCTACCTGATGAAGGAAAAGTCCCAAACTGGAGATATGCTGAAGACATACATTGCTATGGTAAGGAATAAATTCAACCAGACCCCTCAAGCCCTTCAAAGCAACAAAGGCAGTGAGTTCATTTCTAACACCATGCAGACATACCTAACACAACTAGGCATAGAGCACAGATTAACCACTCCTTACACGCCAGAGAGTAATGGAGTCACAGAACGAAAGAACAGATCATTGATGGACATGGTAAGGTGTGTGCTGTTAGAGAGAGATCCATCTGACATATACTGGGCAGATGCTGTTATCACAGCTACATACTTGCAAAACAGACTGCCAACCAGAGCCAATAAGGTAACGCCTTTTGAGCTTTGGCATGGGTGAAAACCAAGTGTCAAACATTTAAGAGTGTTTGGATCTAAGGCCTATGCCCACGTACCAAAAGAAAGGAGATCCAAACTAGACCCTAGAGCTGAAGAAGGGGTCATGATTGGCTATGCTCCAGGAAGCAAGGGATACAGAATCCTCAACCCAAAGACGGGAAGAGTAAGCATATGCAGAGTGGTATACTTTGATGAGAGGGAGAGAGGCTGCTGCACTCAGGTGGATAATGACTGCGGAGAAACCAGAAGCAGCAGTTACCAGCCTGAGATGTTCAGCCTGACACCAGAAGACACAACCACACCAACCCAGAGGGAGATGGAAGTCCAGGAAGAGACTCCACCAGAGACAGATGATGAGGCCAAGGATGCAGAAGAGAGTGAACCACCAGTTGCTGCTCCTAAACCTGCTCTGAGAAGCTCATCATGACCCAACAAAGGAGTTCCAGCTGACAGACTTACCTATCTCACAAGGTTGTTGCTACCAAGCGAACCCACATCGTGGAATGAGGTGCTGCAAATGCCAGCAGATGAGGCAAGTAAGTGGAAAAGGGCAGCACAGGAGGAGCTAGGTGCTCTGTACAAAAACAAAACATGGACTTTAACTAAACTACCAAAGGCAAGAAGGCCATAGGTTCTAAGTGGGTGTTCAAGGCAAAACAAGACGAGAATGGTGAAGTACAAAGGTACAAGGCCAGACTGGTAGCAAAAGGCTACTCACAGAAATATGGACAGGACTATGATGAATGTTTTGCTCATGTTGTGAAACACACCACAATTAGAATGCTCCTAAGTCTAGCAGCATCCAGGAACATGGACATCGAACATTTAGATGTTAAAACTGCATTTTTACATGGGGAGATAGAAGAACTTTACATGACACAGCCTCCAGGCTTCACTAATCCTAACACCAAGCATCTCAGTTGCAAGCTTCAGAAGGGGATTTATGGCCTGAAGCAGGCAGCCAGAGCGTGGAACAAGAAGTTAAACCAAATACTTCTTGACCAGGGTTTTGTTCAAGGAAAAGCTGATCCCTGCCTATACACAAGGCACAGAAATGGGAGGGATGTGTATATACTTTGTTATGTGGATGATTTAATGATTTGCCACAATAACAAGAGGGACTTTAATGATATTGTTTCTCAACTAAATAAAGAAGTAGAAGTGAAGCATCTGGGCAATGCCAGCTACTACTTAGGAATATAGATTGAGAGAGAGGAAGATGGAAGCTTTCCTCTAAGTCAGAACCAAAAGATTCTAGAACTACTGGAAAGCTTAGGACTGCAAAATGCCAATCCTGTGCATACACCAATGGAGAGAGCTTTCCACAAGCAACAAGAACCCAGCGATCTCCTACCAGAGAACAATGAATATAGACATTGCAGCTGCAGTGGGCATTCTCTGCAGAAAGACAAGTACGCCCACACAGAGAGACTGGACTGGTGTCAAGAGGGTAGGAAGGTACCTAAAGGGGACCATGCACCTAAAACTAAAACTGCCAGCCACTAAGAATCCTAGACTAGTGGGATTCACAGATGCAGACTGGGCAGAAAACATTGCTGACCGTAAGTCCACTAGTGGCTATGTATTTTTCTATGGGGGTGGAACAGTGAGCTGGGGAAGTCACAAGCAAAGCACAATAGCACAGTCCTCTGCAGAAGCAGAGTATGTGGCAGCAACAGACGCATGTAATGAGACTCTGTGGCTTAGATTATTGCTTGCAGACATGGGTATAGACGAACCAACCCCTCTACAAATCTTTGAAAACAATCAGTTGCATCAGACTTTCACAGTCAGAGAAAGTAGGTGGGAGAACTAAGCACATTGATGTAAAGTATCATGTGGTGAGAGAGTCGCAACAACAAGGGTTAATCAAACTAGACTACTGTCCCACAGGAAACATGACAGCGGACATCTTCACGAAGCTGTTGTCAAGAACCAATTATCAGGAATTAAGAGAAAAATTAAATATTGTAGGACACGGAGACATGCAAGGTTGGAAAGAAGGGGTGTTGGAAAATATGGGGTTTCAACCAAGCCTGTCTCACATGAGCACAAAGGGAGGGGCAGCTCCGCTGCAGCCTAGCTTTGCTGCTTTGTGTGGGAGGGACTTGGAGCCCACCTTTTTCCTGCTTCCCTCATTTTCTTTCTCTTCTCCTCATGGCTCTCCATGAGATAGGAATGAATCCTCTCTTCCTCATGGTTTTTATACTAACATTTCACAACCGCAACAGTATCTTCTTCCAGATTTGCACAGAAGTCCAAAAAAAGAAGTAGAGAGATGCTGTGCTTACAAAAGGTCGGAATCACTTGATCCAAATAACATTCAAAACACATATAGCACGCACACGCACACACACACATATACAAAAGAAGGGCAATATATTGAATGAATTATAGAATTCAAGACTAGATTACTGTATCAAACCTTTCGTTCCCATAAAATAGCCTAAATATTTGTTTTCAAACAAAGTACTAGTATGGCCGATATACTGGGACACATCCAGCAGGCATACATAAATTCATGTAAATTGTAATGTGACTTTGAAAAGTTAGCTGCAACCATAGATTTTATGTAACCAACGTCATTCGTGGTGCTGAACATACCTCTCCTCCAAAGTACTAGAAGCAAAATTAGTTTTGCACGTATATGCACAAATAGGTGGGAGATAGATATTTTAAATAGCTCGGCCTCACATTTATCTTGAGGAAGATCTAGACATTTCAGTCGATATATTCATTCATATGGCACACTGACAATGAGAATACAGGCATGCCATTTAGCAACAGCCAGATTACACATGACAAGAAAGGTCAGTCTTCTGTAAAAAAAACATAAGTAGCTCACAGAAAGTAATTAGAATTCCTTTTTTGGCAGACTCCTAGAGTGTTTTTTTTTCCCCCTCCATTCTTGCTTGGTTCTCTGTATGACTTTCAACTCTGTCAAGTTTAAACTGATTGGGATAAATCCAGCTCTACATACTACCTATTAAAACATGGGTGCTGCTTAAGTCTAATAATACCCCCAGAATGCAGTAGTGCCCTGGAAACCCTTATTACCAAAAAGTTATATTTTAAGCGAAATGCTTCTGTGAATGAAGTATCACCACTCCTTTTTGTTTCAATCTGGAAAACAATAATGGAGTTTCATTAAAGCTGATTTATCTCAACTAAACACAATTATTTGTGCAGTGATAGTTAAATCTCAGGCATTCAGAATCCTGCAGATCACATTACTGAAAGCAAGAACAGAGTTTTCCACCAGCAAGTTAGAGACTGGCTGGCTGGCTGTTAAAACAAAAGAAGGTAAAGGATGAGAATAAAAGTCATGAATAAGGATTGGAAAAATGAAGAAGGTAACAGAAATGGCATATATTCAGGTTTAAGGAAAGCCATTACCCAAGAAATTCCCACAAAGTGTGTACATGCTTATATGTAAGAGAGTTGCATATAACTTCATAAGAATTAAGTTAGGTAAGTCATTAAAAGGTGTTTATAAAGCTAAAGAAAATTGTTCAGGTAGAAATGCAAACTACACAAAAAGAAAAAAAAACAGGAGTTAATAGTATTTAACATTTATATTGCAGCATTTAGAAAGTTCACATACATTACCTTTTGTTTGTTTAAAATATTTAGATCCTGGCTTCCTGCTTCAATTTTTTTTAAACTCTTTTGACTAAAATGTCATTGGGAGGTTAGGGCATCCCAAAGCCTAGGAACTGGAAGAGAAAAATCCGTTTGACATGTTTCCTCTAATTAAGCTTAAGATGTCACCACTTGCTCCCATAGATCATTACAGAGAAGTGAGCATGCCTTACAACATAGTCCTGTCCTTACAACAGAGAAAGGAAGCTACCAGCCTATGTGGTAGGCAGCAGTAGTCTCCCCATCTATCCCACTGAAGTTTGAACAGCATTCCCTCCACAAAACCCCATTCCTCAAGTCACTGTCAGCAAAAACAAGCAGCAAGCTCTCCACACCTCTCTCCCTGCTGGCATGAAGAAAGGATTGCTCCAAAGGCAGAGTTTCACACAGGGATACAAGATTCCCAAAAGGAACTCTTTGACATCACCTGACCTCTGAGAGAGATTCCCAGAGATATTGCAACCCTTGGCAGAAGGAAAATGGCAAATGAAGCTGCATAGAGCTTACTTGGAAAGGAAAATTAAATCTTCCCCTTCCATTAATCACTAGAAGCAATATATAAATAAGGCCAGCACATTCCTAGATTGCATGTTGAATAAGGTCTGTGAACTGTCACCTGATATCACAGAGCAATTCCTAGGTTTGCCACTATACTTTTTAAAGCAAATCTTCTAGCAATTATTCAGTATAATACTAGTAAAAAAATTGAAATCAGTGATGGTTACTTCCAAATACAGTTGCTTAAAATAGGAAACCCATATAATCTCTTCCTAACTTAAGAAATTTTATATGCAACAGAATATGTACCAGAAAGTTGAATACAAATTCAGGGTGACTGGGTTCTAATTCCATGCAAATTAAATGTTGAACATAATAGTAGGACAATGAAGACTGTAGTTGTTTTGAAAAGGAAAAAGTGTGCAAGTGTTTGTCTAGAAGCAGTGGATCTGTAACTGAATGTCAAAAAACAAATATCCATTTATCATTCTTCCCTTCTGAAAAGATCATTCTCCATTAAAGCATCATGGAGACTCCCTTCTTCTCCTTTGCCAATGATAGCTACTTGGATTTTTCTTTTTTAAAATACACAGGATACTGTATTATTTCCATAAGTGGCTAGGTTGTCTGAAATTCAAAAGATGGACTATTGTAGACTCAGAGCAGATCCACATAGCTGCTTTGTTGCATTCCCCTCCCATTCTGATGCCAGCAGGAAATCATGCCATCCTAAATCTTGCTGTATCCACAGTGCGTCTTTACCACATGCTTGGAATGAATCCATACTGCATTGCAGTCCATAAAGCTTTAATGTGCACATTTTAAGAGACATGGCTGGTGGTATCCTTGGCTGAAATTCCAGCTTGCCAAATGTAATTCATTGTGTAAAAAGCCTCCTCAATTTGGCATGTACAATGCCTTTTTTTTCTTTCTTCTTTCCCATCATGATGTCAATTGATTGAACTTTTTTTTAATCCTTCTAACTATGGGTTGGTCACTCAATCTTTTAAACTATCAACCACTAAGCACCAACAAAAACTTAGCATTTTTGCATCTCTTCTATTTCTATCCTGTATCATCTGGATTTGTGCACCCAAGAAGTAGCCACTGGGTCAGTGTTGTTGAGGAGCTAGAGTCTGAGAAAGAGCTTTTGCTGTGGGGATGGGTGGAGAGGTATAAACTACCCTAAAAACATAGTGAGGACAAGCCTCTTGAGATGGGATATTAGGGAAAGCATCACTTCCAGCTGTAAACTACCCAAAGAACATTACATGAGGAGAGAAAGTGAAGACCTAGGGCTTCACTGCAGCAACAGTCACTTGGAAGGGAATTCCCCACCACACAGGCTATAGAAGTGTAAAGAATGAATCCTTTCAATTACACTTCAGCAAGATAAATTTAGGACTCATCACTGTACAGGTCAACCCACTAAAAAAAATGGTTGCAAAAGCCAGAGTTCCAGTCATGCTTGCAGCCAAACCAGCACTGCAGAACAGGAGCTGAGCCAAGGGACTGGACTGAAGGGGGAAGTCCCACAACAGACCCAGTTGGGGCAGAGCAGATTCCTGCTGTCAACTGCTTTGATTCAAGCCACTTCCTTCATGTACCACAGGTTGTCCAGTGAGAGTTCTTGAACCAGGATAAGGGGAAAAATACTACTTCCAGAATGGGGTAACTAAAGGAACATTTTGGCTTCAACTGTGGCTTACGGTGAGATATAAGCACCAGCACAAGGACATATACTCTGGAAATGATAAGAGGGGCATTTTTTTCACCGGGGCAAAAAAGCTGCGTGGAGTGGCCACAGTGTCATGACAAAACAAAAATACTCAAGAAGAAGCCAGAATGATTTACAGAATAAAAGAACCAGATTTTTGTAATACAAATTCCCTTTAAAAGAACAAAATGAACTGTGACCCACTTTTATTTATTCATTTATGAGGCATTTCAAGGAAACAAAAAATTATGGTTTTCTCTCATTTGTGGGTAACAACCAATGTGTAATCACCATGTTTCCTTCTCAATAGGATTACCATCTTATTGTAGTCCCAATTTTGTCATAAACCAGCAATTATCCTCCTATATGTTTTATTGCTCCTTTCATCATTTGTCTATTACATACCGTCCATTAGGTAGGGTTGTTTTTTGGGTTTTTTTGGTGCCTTCAAGTCAGTGTTGACTACTAGCGACTGCCTGGACTAGTCCCTGCAGTTTTCTTGGCAAAGTTTTTTCGGAAGTGGTTTGCCACTGCCTGCTTCCTACAGCTGAGAGAGAATGACTGGCCTAAAGTCAGAGCCACTGCATGAACTTTTCCCTTATTTTTTAGTCTTAGCTTGTTTTTAAAATTAAGTATGAACTTGAAGCCCAAATCAGAACAGTGTTTGATAATACTCTGGAAACTTCCATACAGAACCAAAACAAACTCATTATTTCAATAACCATATTCTGTATTAGACTAACTCCAAAACACATTACCACAGTGTGAATCTCAGTGGAATGTAATTTAATTTATACTAAGATGCATCTGTTAAAGAAGCATTATATGTTCAAACCTGAGTACATAAGAAATATTAGATGACTTGGAGCATAAGAGTAGAGTTTATCCAGAGGTTTTTGAAAATTACTACTCTTTATTTGAGGAAAAAAATGTTGCAGAAGATTCAGACAGATTTACAGTTTCCAGCATTTAAACATAACAAGCTGTTTTTAAGTTAATGCCTTGTTCAACCCAAACAAATGCCATCATTACTTACTCAATTCCTATGCAGAATGCAACTGAACAAATTCACATAACAGGCACCTATCCAATAGTGCTAACAAACAATAGGCATTTATTTGCTTGAAGAGCGCCACAAATCTCAATTTTCTAGCCTTGTTTTGTGTGTGGGGGGGGGGAATAAACTTCTGTCACTTAAACAACTGCCTACATTATGAAATCAACATCTGAGAGCTTACTTGATGCATAATTAAGCTAGTGGGCATGAAGGGCCCTTTTTTTGCAATGGCCTCATCCCTTTGGAAATTGTTGCCAGTCAAGTTATATTAGCATTTATTAATGGTGGACATTAGGAAAGTCTAAAACGACCATCAAGAAAGCCTAAGGCAACCTTTCATTTATTACTGCTCTGTTTACTCAATTGCAATATATATGATATTGCCTTGTTTTATTTACCTAATGTTACTGTTCTCACAAAGCACATTATTATTTGATTAGTGCTACTTCTGGTTACTATCAGCAGTAAAATAACATTTTAATAAATCGTATTAAATTTGGGTATCTTATTGTTTTAAAATTATTGCTGGCACACATTGTGAATTAATAATGTTAGGAGCCACTGGAAGAATTCTACACAATAAATTACACAATAAAAATTATAATGAATAAAGAAAAATAAAATGGTCTGTGAGATCATTAGTAAAGTAATGCTGATTTGCCGCATTTTTCAAGAACAGCTATCCTGCTTTATGGTTCTGCTGCTTGTTTCAGCCAGCTGGATGACTTTTACAATATTCCCACTAGTTTCTCCCAAAGCCAAGTGCAGAATCTCATGTATTTAACACATTAATGTGAAAAGAACCAACAGCAGCATGACTTTTGCCATTGAAAGCTGTTTGCTTCTGTCTACACCACACCGATAACCAATGGATTTCATATTGTGTTACTGGCAATCTGTTAAGAGAAGAATTCTGCTTGGATAAAATTGTGTCTGATTTCTGAAAATGGAATGAAATAGGAAACTCAGGATTTTGAGGCCATATTTCTATGGATATTCAATTATTTTATAATTAACCATAATCACATTCCACTGGGTATATGTAAATGTGATTCTACTGCTGAATGTTAATTATTTTACTTGACAATGACCAAACCTCAAGGTGGATAAAAGTAGCCACCATGATCAATAAGATCTAGTCTGCCTAAAACAATTTTATAATTTAAAAAAATTGCTAGATATGGTTTATCAAAGATATTTTGCTGTCTACGGAAAAGGCAAAATGACTCTCACATGCTATGTATAGAAATGTATTGGAAGGACAACTGAATCTTTTGTGTTGATACAAGCTCATTAAGGAAATACAAGCTCATTATGGAAATGCAAACTCATTAAGGAAATGCAGCCCATCTTCTATGAACATATAAACTTTTCTACTGCTTCTTGATTTGGCAGCCTCACTCTTTGTAATGGTAGGACTAGCCCTTTGACATTTGCTGGTGTAGTGATATAGTTAAGCCCAACAAAAACATTAATCCAAGATTAATCCAAACATTAATCCCATATTCTCAAGAGCTGTGACAACTCATAAGAAAGGAAAAATGACTCTATAGACACATGCAAAGTAGTAATTAGGTAAGTTCAGGACGTCAGTAACTTTTTTCTATAAATTACTCTTGCTTATAATTTGTCATTTTTTGGTTTATAAACTCACTTTTGTTGCTGCTGAGCAATACACTTTTAAATAGAATCAGTAACAACCTTCAGCTTTATCTAAGGAAAAATTACTTGTAACTTGAAAATGTATGCTCACTCACCAATATTGGTAGTCCAACAGGACAATTCAATGGTCTCTAAATAAGATCAGTACTAAAATATGAATACAATGTTTTTTCTTTGGGGTTTTCTTTGTGGGCTATTTTATGTCTTGTTAGAGTTAAGCTGTAAGAATAGGGAGAGTCAACAAGGGCTACAGGAATGGATGGAAGCAATCTTATCCAATATCCATTGTTTTTGAGACTGTGCAAACCCCTCTGAGAACAAACATTTTGTGACTATGCCCACAATATGGTTTCAAAAGCCCAGATGTACCTACAAAGCATTTGTCTGCTGATGTACTGCTTTGCAACCTTAACCACTTTTTATTAGTTAAAACATTCCAAGTATGTAAAACATGTGTCATTAATTACTTTAATATACAAATTTACAAAAAAGTATGGGTCATAATTATAAAAAAAACTTATAGACAATAAGATAATTTAACCTGACAGACTAAAAAAATTACAAGTTGAGATAACCCTAAACATACATATACTATGCTCTATGTATGTTTAGGGTTCTCTCTACTCTTTTTTTTTTTTTTTTACCTTTTTAGTGCATATGTGCCTGGCTATGTCTCAATAGCATCTATTTTGTAAATGGGAAAAAAACCACCCATGGAAGCTATACTACCCATACCATGCTCTCAAAATGCTAAACGTGCCCACCAACTCAAGAGTTAAAGACCTCTGTCACATGGTGAGATAGTTTGAATTAAGGATTCCCAAGTTTCTTTTGTTAGATATTTTCCAATAACAGTCCTTTTCTAAAAGTTCACATTTTCTTTTTGGTCTCCTCAACCATAGCAGCATCAAATCGTATCTGTGTGGTCTTTCCTAGATACATCTGTCAAATAGACAAGTTAAATAATGGGTCAGTTTTTCTCACCTGATACTTGACATTGCAAACCTATTGTACCTTTCTTCTGCAGGGTCATTTAAGAATAAAAACTGTCGTCTGCATGTATTAGAATAGTGATGGGAGGGAAATAGCAGATACATCAACTGAAGGTGTTCAATTTGTCTTTGTCAAAAATCCAACATCTGCTCCAAGTTTAAATGTTAAAATAGCAAATTACCCATCATCCTATGATTGGCTGATGGATTTTCTCGTCAGGCAGCACCATGGTTCAGTTCCATTCCACCCTCAACAAATACTGGAAAGGAATGTACATCAATATTCATTTACAGGGCTATTGACAGTACTCTATCACCCCCAAACCTTCTTCACATGTTTTTCTCTGGGGAACTGTCTAGATAGTCTCCATCTGTGACTTGCTCTCTATTACTTCAACCTCTAAAATCCAAACACAAGCACCATATGTTCTTTCTGGGCCAACAGTTTCTCTGGCATTCATCATATCTGTCATACTAAGCTCTGTTTCAACTCTTTGAAGGATCAATAAGAGCTCTTTCAACTGCCACATGTGAAAAGTTCATTCTTTGGAATTAAACACCCAGCACCCTTTTTTAGTAAACTATTCACTATAAATAAGTGTACAAATATATGCTTATATCAGTCCTTATTCCTTGGTCAGTTAGAGAAATTGGTATTCCACATTGCTTTTGACCAGAAATAACAATTTATTGACTGAATTTGTTGGAGAAAAGAACTTGTTCAAACCATGAGATACTCTAAGACCAAAAACAAACAAACAAACAAACATGGGCTATATGCTTTCTTGTCTTCCAGAATAGCCACGTTAAGTAGGTAATGTTGCCCTAGATTTTCTATAATATATCTTTCTGTTTTAGAATTTTTTATGCAGGGGAAACTTTTTATTACCCCCAAAGATAGTATTTGAAAAATATTATTCAGATAAACATGTTCTAGACTATTACTTCCTCACTGGATGAAACAGTAAATTGGCAGGCAAAGTATGAACCATCATATACAAACATTAACAAAATATTTGAAAAAATAGAAGTCATCTCACAAAGTGGAAGACAAATAAACATGAGGTTTTCATAATTAATCCAAAGTATTTCTTCTTGTATTCAGTATAAACATTTTGTATACAAGTGTACACAGTAGTATGCTGGAGGTCTGCATAAATGCCATCATGTAGATATAAACCAGCATCTACATGTGTACCTTATATTACAAGTAATGTTTGCCATGCATTCCATTAATGATTTCTTCCAAAAGTATTCATAGACAGACAGGCAAGCTGGTGGGCTGGCAGGCAGGGAATCACACACACTTACAGGTATGTTAGGCATTTGATCACATTGTACCCATAGTTCTCTCTTATTCCCACCTACAAATAGTATCTATATATCTGACCACTCTGTACTTAAGTGGACAGATGCAAGCATAAAAACAAAGCATGTTTGCCTTACAATCCATACATTATATGGTTATCTTTAAGGGGAAAAAACATTTATAGGTAGCGTTAGCAAAATGCAAGTGGTTTTCTTAAATTAATTTAAATAACACAAGTCATTTTATAGATACACATTTGTTTTAACTTGGGATTAAGTAGTAAGGAAAATAAAGATGCAAGGGGACTTTCAGTTTGCCTAGGTTATTTATTAACATGGAACTGCACAACTTCACCAATGTGCCTGTATTATTCCTTTTTGCCAAACTGCCTGTCATTAACACAGCTACAAAAAGATCTCTACTGTAAATCTACTTATTTTCAGCAAAATTGTTTAAAATAAGTAGGAACAGAATACTGTATATGTAAAGAGATAATAACTTCAAATTTTGAATCCTGCAGATTTGCTACTTCCAATTTAATTTGAATTGAAGCTTCTTAAGATCATACAGAAAAAGGGCATTGGTATCTTCAATATTCTGATAAAAACCAACCTGACATTACCAAACCCTGAAGAATCTCCTTTCTTATGTCTAAAACAGTCATTTCATTCAATCACAGGAACATATAAAGCAAACACAAGCACTAGCTCAGAAACATAAGATCCTAGAAAAAGCCTTGGTATATAATCAGCTCAGTTTTTCTTTTTCTCCCATGTATGCATACTTTTACAAGAATAAAAATAGTTGAAATAGGGGTGTTCTTCATTATCAGGTACCAAGAGCCAACTGTGCTCCAGCTGTTTCTTCAGCAGTTGACAAAGCATGACACCCACCTGAGGAACGGGAGGCTGTTGGACCTTTCAAAATTCCATGCAATGCCAGAACATTCAATTTTGGTTATTAAAAGAAAGCCTCATAAGAAAGAAAAGCATGATTTGAAAAAAAAAAATCATATACAGTACCAGGAATAGTCCAGAAACAAAGTAGATTTTTTTTCTTTGAAATGTGACTTGTTAGCCACAATGATTAAAATTTGGTCATACAGGTTGAAACTGTCTCTACCCCACATACTCAACCAGTATAATTTTGAGATTTAAAGGCCTATCACGCACACAAGCTAGCTGCATTATGTCTTCTAAAGAAATGCAGTGATCAATCCATATAGCATGGAAACTTTCACTAACACAGATATTAGCCAGAATGTAGCATTTAGTCCACTCTTCAGGCAATCTAACATTTTCTTGTAAGTATAAACTTATCCTTACTTTAAAAATATGAATTACATTTATTAAAAAAAAACAACCTCAAACTAGCTACAGAATTGAAAACAAAGAGGAACTTAGAGGATTAGATTCTCACACAAGCTTTATTTTCAGCATCAATGAATTGATCGATTCATTGATTGATTTAAAATAATTTATTTTAAACAGCATTAAAATAAATAAGTATCACATCTGCAAGTAGATTCCACTGATCATCTCCCCAAAGCTAAACTATTCTCTATTTCCCTAAAGCAACTTCTGGGCAAAGAAGATTCCATGACTAAGCAAGAGCAATTACCTGAAAATGCCTGAAAGTAGTGTAGATTATACTCAGGGGAAATACAGTGACACAATCCAGTTCAACGTTCTGCTTTTAAGAAGTGAAAAACTCATTTAAAAATAAAGCAAGAAGCTACATGACTGATTGATATTTTGAAAATAGGATGGTTGAATAAATTATAACTATTAATTTTTTTAAAAGAATAAAAACTAAAACCAAAACTAAAATTAAAAATAAGAAATAAGAAAAAAAATAGGGAAAAAATTGGGAAAAAAATAGGAAAAAGCAAAAGTGAAGAAAAGAAAAAGAAAAACAACAAAAAAGAATTGACTTCCGACCCACCCCACAACAGATATAAGTGACAATATACATCAAACTCTTGCTCTAAATTTACTACATAAGTTCCATTATTTCTATTAACCCATATCATTTCTAATCATACCTATACAAAATAATTTCATTTTTGTATATCCCACACAAATCCCCCCAATCCAATTAACACTAAAATTACCCAATGTCTTATCTCAAATCAAAACTATCAATTTTGCCATCTCGGCCAATTCCATCCACCTCAGAGACTATTATTTAACTATAGATAATATCTTTTCTTTCCACCTCTATGCATTTAAATCCATAACTTAGTTTCAGTAAGGATATGTTAATAAACTAAACAGGAAATTAATCCTTGAAATTAGCTCTTTTGTTACTTGTATTTACTTCTCCACATAATCACCACCATTTGCTACACACTTCTACCAATGATGGACAAGCTTCTTAAAACTGCCACCAAAGAAGTACACACTTTGTCCCTCCAACCAGGTCCTGATAATCCTTTCCATTTCATCATTTGAGTCAATCAGATGCCCATAAAGGTATTATTTCAGTTTTGGGAAAAGATGGAAGTCATATGGCACTAAGTCTGGACTATATGATGGATGAGATAAAATGATGATATCCAGTTTCACAACTGATTCTTGGGTGGCTCGTGATGTGTGAGGGCTAAAGTTATCATATTGCAGCAAAATTTCCTTCTTGTCCTTCCAAACTCTGCTTAATCGTTGTCTCAAGCTTTTAAGTATGGCAATATAGCACTGATAGTAGTGCCAGGTTCAAGGAAATCTATGTGAATTATTACTATTAAATTTATATCCCATCTTTATTTTGTACAACTCAAACCAGTATACATAATGCTCCGTTGTAACACCATCTGTATCCCAAAGAACTGTAACCATGAGTTTTTCTACCAAAGCCTAGATTTTGAATTTTTTCACAGGTCAAATTCTGCGATGATACTCCATGGACTGATACTTCATTTCTGCATCATAATGATGAGCCATGTTTTGTCAGCTGTCAAGATACTGTGAAGAAATTCCTCACTTTCATTCTTGCAGAGTGATAAATGCTCACAAATTTCAGCTCTTGAAGCTTTTAACTTTGCCATCAATATACAAAGAACCCATCTTGCAACCTTCCAGTACTGAAGATCAATAATGTGACTTAAACATTCCTGTGAAATACCAAACTTGATAGCAATTTTCTTTTGAATGCTCTACCAATTGTCCTTAATCAGCTCCATTTTTTTGGCCCAGCAATGCACAGTACTCACACAAACACAGATATCACCATAAATAACCTGCATTCGGTGATGAATTTCAATTGCAGGGATTCCTTCAGCAGTCAAAGTGCACTGACAGGTACTCACAGCAGGCTTCCATTTCATGAACAATAACAACACAACTTTTTCTCATAGCAACTTTCCGTCAACCAAAGTGAAAGAATAGATGCTAAAGAACATGCCACAGCTTCTAGCATGTCAGTATTACCATTGGAGGCCTTATTATTCCTCACAAAAGAAGAAAGAAACTTAGTCTATAGTATTTCCTTCAGTTTGTACATTTTACAATAAATATCATACAAATATCCTTCTTTAGGCTTATAGAACAAACTTCAGTTTTGAAGTATGTTTTCTTAGGAAAAGTTATCTGAGCATCTACAATTCCTTTTCAGCTTAAAGCTAGCTTGTACAGTACATACAAAGAGACCATTTCTACAATCCAGCTAGACAAGATAACCTGAGCCACTACACCATTTATTGGGCACAAATACTAATAACAGATCAAATTTCATTAAGCACCAACATCTTTAATGATGTTTCCCATGCACAACTGAGAAAAGGCCATGTGCTTCTTTTCTTCTAAATTAAAATATCATAATGAATAAATATTGTAATTTTATGCCAAGAGGATACTCAAATAAATACACGCACTTTTATTTTATTTTAAGGTAGGAAGCCCAAAACTGAAATCACATAGCATACTTTGTAACTACAGAATCACCACATTTTGTGAGGGTCTGCTTCTCTTTCCTAATCCTAATTAATTTCCTAATAATTTTTATGGGTCTGACCTCGTTGAGTTCAGTTCCTTCCTCTTTTGTTATAACATGTTTTAGTGATACTTTAATTCAATTATTTCATATATACTTTCAAGTCAAAGGCTTGAAATATAATTTTTAAGGACAGTTTTCAATAATAATATGATACATAAAAATATAAAACATCTAGCTAAACAGAACCATTCTGGTTTCTAAAATGAAGATTTGCCAACTACCTATTTAAAAATAGCCTGGAACATTTGAGTCTTTAAAAAAGCTATAAAAAAGAGCCATAAAAACAGCAGCACCATGAAAAAGTCCCATTTGAGGGCTCAGTCATGTTTATACAGATAAGGCAATTCTTTAAATAATTTAATTTCAACCCTGTTACCTTTTTTAAGGATGATCACCAGCAGCATTGATTCTGGACCTCAAGATATACTATCAGCAATCAATGTGGCTGACATTATTCATCTTAATTATTAAACCTCCATAAAAATTTGCATCCTCCAAAAATTTGGAAAATTTGCATCAGTGCAAAATTTCAAGGAGTCTTTAAAAGCCTCCGTATACACATGTTACTGTGTGGGTGGGTGCAATGAGGATAGATATGGGTAATTTGTGGCCTTCCAGGTGTCATAATGTTCCAGCACTCAGCAAATCTGAAGAGAAAGACCAGTGAGGAAGGATGCTGAGAGATACTGGGAAGTCATAAGTTCCCCATTCCCTAACTACAGCATGACATTTTATAGAAAGGTCTTCTTCCCTTAATCCAAGATCAAACAAACCACATTATGGCTTAGATATGTAAATTCAGCTATAATCGCCATCTTATTTGATTTAGCCTCAGGTTTACTGTTCTCAGCCATCCATAATGTGCATTCAGATATCTATCTAGATTTTTGTTTAAATTTTTTTGTATCTTGCCTTTATTATTTTTATAAATAATTCAAGGTGGCAAACATACCTATTTTCCCCACAACAACCAACCTGTGAGGCAAGTTGGGCTGAAAGAGAGTGACTGGCCCAAAGTCACCCAGCCAGCTTTCATGCCTAAAGTGGGACTAGAACTCATAGTCTCCTGCTTTCTAGCCTGGAGCCTTAACCACTAGGCCAAACTGGCTCTTGGGGGGGGGGAATATGTGCTCGCTCTCGCGCGCGCGCTCTCTCTCTCCTTTTCTTTTCTTTTCTGGAAAGATTTTCCAAAGCTTTCACAAAATCTGTTCAAGGAAACAAGAGAGGTTTGTGGGCCATTCACATATTCATGATACACATACTGTATTAAGAGCCAAAACCTTTCTGGATTTCTTCCAGTGGCTTCATCTGAGTATTTTAAAAAGTGATGCACAACCTTTGCAAAGCACCAAAGTGGATGGAATATGTCATATTGTATATTATAAAACCAGATTCAATGGAAATTTTAGTAGGGATAAAACATAATAATTTTATATGCCTCCCGACTACCAGCAACTTTGGGCAGCATATAAATTTAAGAAATTATTATTAGTTGTTGAGTATATATAGCAATCATTCACTCTGGGAAAATAAGACAATAGAATTCAAGAAAGGAATGATTGGACTCTGGACCTGAACTCCATCCCTTCACATCAAGATCAATGTTAAGAAAGGATCACAAGGCACAATTTTTTTCTTTCTTTCTTTCTCCCTCCCCTCCTTTTCCCATACTACCACATTCAACAAAAATGACTCTTGGTGGTTTACAACACAAAAACAGAGTAAACACATAGAAGCCACTAAAAACATAAATAACCATGGAGTAACTGTAATGTGACCATTCGTTCCCCAAAGGCCCTCTGTCTAGAACAACTCTAACAGTTTCCAAAAGGCCAACAATGAGGGTGCCAATCACATCTCAAGCGGGAGACTGTTTCATAATATAGGGACTGCTACAGAAAAACACTGCTTGTGAACCCTAGTCCCCTTCAACTCCCCTATATAGGGGACCATTAAAAGATATTGGTGGGAGGTCCACACTGGACAAGTTGGGTAGGTCATTCCTATGAGGAGGAGCTGGTTCTATAAGTATCTTGGAGCCAAATATTATGGTAAACAATAGCACTTTGAATTGTGCCCAGAAACATATTTGTATCCAATGCAGTAGCCATAACATATGTGTTACATAACTATACACATTCAGATTCACTAATACATGGGCCACTGCATTTTGCCCTAGTTTTCAGAAGGACCCCCATATAGAGCACATTGTAATAATACAAGTGTGTGGTGATGAGAGCATGAGTTTTAAAGACCAGAAGAACCCTATACTCTTCATGGAGCTAAATTAAAAATCATGAATATTCTGATGGCCAGACAAAAAGAACAAATATATTGTGCCAACCTAAGCGCAATTATAAATTTCAGAACAAAAAAACACAGAAGAGTGAACATCTTTGAAGCTATACTTGGGATGACACAGGACAAAATAATGCATCCTCTTATTCTGGGCAATAAAAGCAGCCTTGGAGAAATGTCTAGCTGTTTGATTTAACTGAAGCCAATTGAGAGAACAATGTAAAAACCATGCTGAAATGATATTTTGGAAAAGTGATCTCTGAGAGGAATGGGGATGTTTTTGGACAGGGCAATTGTGAGCTAGCTGGCTGGATAGTCCAGGGGGTATTTGTACGAATCCACAGTTCCATGAGAGCAACCCGCTTTAATGTAATCAATGAAGGAAGTATCTAAATGATTAGTTTATGTCCCCTCCGCAGCTGCTTGGGCATTCTTCTTTGCTTCTGGCAGCATTCCAAGCCTCTGATTCTGTTGCCTTCTCTGGAACAAAACGAATTCTTGAGCCAACAGATCAGGGTAACTTTAACAACAACCAAAAGAAGCAAAACAAAACCCACAATTACTCAAGCATACAGAAAGTCAGCATATTTTATCTATTCTGTAATAAATGCTAAATTTTCAACAGAAAAAGTAGGTCCTACCTACAGAGCTGGATGATCTATTTCTTGGCTTCCATGCTCACACCACATCTCTGCTACTTATAAAACTGTAAAAGGCAGTGCATGCAGCATGTTCTCATTGTGAGCTTGCCTGATTTTCTCAGATCTTGGTATTTATATAATCATGTTGTATCATTAGAGAGAAAGTACTTCTCTGTAACTGGTATTAATTCTCCAGGGAGAAGTAATCCAACTTCATCACATAATAGCTCTAAAATATTTAAATAAAAACTTCTTTATCTGTCTTGCTTTCCAGGCAAACCATTCTCTTTGGAGTAATCTTGGAGAGTTAATAGTGCCTTTAGAGGATAAGTAGCACAGCTTTATAACGGACGTTGTCCGATTTACATTATTTTTAATGAATTATTGGGCATTTAAATTTGTTAAATTTTATTAGTGCTATATTGAAGTAGAGAGATCTATACATCACTAATACATTTTAATTCTTTTGTGTGTGTGTGTGTGTTCTGTGGATTGCAATTTTAAAAGCTAGATAGCAGATGCATTGTGCCCACATTTTTTAAAAAAATGTTTTTGATGGGGTTAAATCTAGATCAATGCAACTACAAGGGGATCCAGAATTTCAATCCAAGGCTGAACATTCTTGTAAAAAGCTTGAAAATCTACTATTGATGAAAAAGAGAATATACTGTACTATGCAATCACAAACACAGCTTTCTTATTAAGTCTCAAAAAAGCTCTCCACCACAGACCTATTTCAGTTTATTAGCTTATGTTCCAAAATGCAATCATCATGCTTTGTTAAAAGTTATGGTTGGTGATGTTAAATTAGAGAACTGATTTGTGTTTAAAGGGACCACACATATTGTCAAATAATGCAAATAAACAATGTCATTTAATTAAAAATTGATGTTATATAGATTAATATGAGAGAATCAGCAATTTATTTGTGTACACCTTTGGGGAGGACATGATCTCTGAAAACAAAGTCATTTTAAAATGAATTTGGTGGGATTCACACAATAGGTTTTGTTCTGAAACCATGGGGATTGGTATATGCCAAGTTTATGCTTCTTTAGTACAGGAAAAAGAAAACAGACAATCTTGATTTAGACAATGGCCTGTACAGATAGTGAAAAGTTAAGAGGATGCATCCTGGCACAATCCACACAATACCTATAGGTGCTTTTAGCATTTAAAAAAATCCTTCATTATTTACATCACTAGGGAGGGAAACAGCAAGTTTAAACAACAGAGTATCTTAAATATAGATTCCAGCGTTTGTTATGGAAAACCAACCAATGTGGCAACATGCATTCCAAGCCAAGTTAAAATTCAACTGTTAAATATGTCCTTCAAAAATGATATTAAAGAATTTTTTTTTTTTCATTTTTCTCCTTCAACAGCAAGTTCCCAGGTTCATGTTCTCCCCCACTCCCACAAGTGACTTATAGACACAGTTTAGCACAAACTGACAAATCTCTCCATAGGCTCCAGAAAACAGTTTACTGAAGAGAACCTATCCCATATTCATGCATTAAAACTCATCGCCCAAAGCCTTTTTTAACTTTTTTTTTCCCTCCTGCCGCTTACATGCAATGAAATAGAAATCAAATACCGGGAACTGGACAGATTCCCCCTGCAGTTTCTGAAGGGAGACAGGCACTGCACCGCCTGACAGAAATTAACCTCTCATTAGGTTATCTGTAGAAGCAGAAAAGAAGCAGAAAACTCTCCAGCCCTACAAGCCAAAGACATTTTGATGTTCATCTGTCATGTTCTGAAAGTTCAAAGTTCCCTGCAATTGCCGTGGAATAGATCAAAGGTCAAGTATTTAAAACAGCTTTAACACTGTTTCTTAAAGCAAGTGACACCTGTCAACCTCAGCTTGGAATCTGCCGTTTTGGGAGGGGCAGGAAGCAATAAGGAACGAACCGAGCAATGAACCCCAAATCTCGGCTTCCCAGGATTAGTTTCCAGAAGCCAGTGCAGCCGACGGCATCGGAGGACCAACGAAGGTCCCGATTTCACAGGGAGCACTTAGCCGTTCATAAAACAAACGAAGGCAAGGGGGAGTTAGAAGAAACACGTTTTGCCTCGGATGTAAGTGTTCTCGATTCACTCACAGCGGCCTCAGACAGCTACACTAACACATACCTGCGAGTCCACCTGTCACTTGCCCGTTGGGAAGCTAGCCACCCTAATAGCCAAGATACGGGGGGGGGGTTGGGTCGCAACTCCTCTTACCTGTGGAGCCGAGGAAAGGAGCCACAAGGTGACTGAAAAGAATGGGGCAACCGTCCGGCCGCACTGTGACTGCCGTCCTGGCGCTGCCATAGTTTTAATCCTCCTCCCCCTCAGTTCCAAGGGCGGGAAAAGAGGGAGGCGCGCAAATTGTGCCCCGATCCCCGAGCACCTCCTGCTTTAATCGATCCCCTCCGAAACCGCCCGGCTCTTCGCCGTTCCTCGCCTCGCGAGGAACTCCCTGACTGTCAAGGCTGGCGCTGCGGGGAGGGGATGGGGCACGCGCTCGGTGGAGTGGCACCTGGGGAAAACCGCGGAGGGAGGAAGAGGAAAAAGCGAGCCAATTTGCGCGCTTCGGCTTCTGCAGAGCTCGGGAAGGCAGGATGGGTGGTGCTGCTTCTCCGCTCCCCCCGGTGTCTGGTTCGGTGGTGAGGGTGGAGGACAGAAGCGACAAACACCCCTTCGCGCTGGGGTTGTTTCTTACTTCGGCTTTGCTACAGCGGCAGAGTTCACTTGAGGCACTACGCATGGAGAAAAGCACGTTTAAAAGAAGTCTGCAGGGCGGGACGGCGGGCGGCCGAGTAGAAATGGGCGTTGCCTATCTAACTTGCCTTAAAGAGATACTGCTGATTTCCCCTGAGGGATATCCTCGTTGGATCGGAATTTTACGCACGCCGCTGGACCCGCTGGCCTCGCTCGAGGCGCAGCTCCTTTCTCCGATTCGGGGAGCACGTTCCGATTCATTCGTGCAGAAAGTGTGTGGCCGCTACCCTACCGCCTCGACCTGGGTGTATGAAATGCTAGAGACTGAAAAATCAAGCATGGTTTTTTTTACAAGACGCACATTTAGAGCGTCTTCACCTGCCCGTGGCCTTGTAAGTGCACATCTAACGCCGCTACAGTACTGTGTGTATGCTCCTAAAATAGGCTCTGTGAAGTATACAGGAGAGGTTACTCAAACTCAAACTCTTTTTTTTTTTTTTTAAGGTTATAATTGGACACAGGTGAATTTCTCACAAAACATATTACATACAAGGGCTTTCTCTGTGAACTGACGGTCCAGATTCTTCCTGCGATTCTTAGCTGCAACACAGCTGCCAACACTATCTGTCCCAGGATGCTCCCTTGTTACCCTTTTGGGTTCCTTCAGTAGCCTAGAACCTTTTCTTTCCTCTTTCCACAGTACCGGACACATGCCCACTCCCATAAGGTCCTCCTCAAGCCTCAGAGAAGGAAGACAGGACCGCATAAGGTACTAACCTCATTCTTTCCTACCCTACCACCACAGCATGTTCTTGCCAGCATATTCACACTCCCATTGGTTATGCCTGCATTTATGCAATGCCTGCACTCCACCCAAGTCACCCCTCAATGTCCTTCATCCACTTCTGGAACCCACAGGGCCGAGGAAAAGCAGCTGTACCAAGCAAAAATCATTTCCTTATGCACAAACTGCACCTCAGTAAAGCTTCATCTGGCCATAATCCCTGTATGGTGCATGCCAGCACCGGTTCCTCTTCACCCCTATGATAACTTCCCCACAGCATCTCCATGCTTTCCTCGCTAAGGGAACCCATGCCTACAATCCTGCAGAGAAATGCCTGCACCCTCTTGAGAGCAGGGCAGGCAACACAGCAATACATTATGTCCTCTGTCAGACAGTGCTCTGCACAGGCAGGGAGCTGCTGGACATATGGAAGAATGTAATTGCAAGTAATTGCAATTTCTCCTGGACTTGCAACTCCTGCGCAAGGAGCAGGTGACAGTCATGGCCAGGAGGGCCTTTGCACACCTGCAGCTTGTGCACCAGTTATGCCCTTTCCTGGACCATCAGGCCCTGCTCACAGTCACCCACGCTTAGTTTTGTGCAAGCCTAGATTTGCACACATGTCACCTCTCTTGCAGGAGCTGCATTGCTGCAGATTTGCTTCTGGTTCCAATTCAAGGTGCTGGTTATCACCTTTAAAGCCCTACATGGCTTGGGGCCAGGTTATTTGAAGGACCACCTTTTCTCAGTTTCATCTACCCAACCCACTAGATCAGGGAGGCAGGGTATGTTATGGGTCCCCTCTATTAAGGAAGTCCATCTAGTGGAAACAAGCAGAAGGGCCTTCTCTGTGGTGGTTCCCTCCCTGTGGAACATCATCTGCACAGAGATAAGACTGGCCCCTACCTTGACGCTCTTCCACAAGACCCTGAAGGCATGGTTATGCCAGCGGGCCTGGGGATCCCAGGTTGATACAGAGCCATCAAGTAGTTTGTTTGAATTATTGTTGTCACCAGGGGGGTGAGGGGTGGAGTGCATTTTGTATTGGGATTTTTATTCTTGTAAGCCACCCGGAGTCACCATGAGTGAGTTGGGCAGCCATATAAATTGTTTAAGTAAAAAATAATAATAAAAAATAAGTAAAAAAACCCTAAGGTAGGTCAACCTTTGGTGAGGTCTATATTTCCTTCTTTCTAACCTATTCTTCCTTCCTGCAGACCCAGCTCCTGGACAAGCAGTGCTGCTCCCCAAGTGTCAGTAGCCTTCTTGTAAATACCAGTACAGTGGTACCTCTACTTACAAATGCCCCTACTTACGAAATTTTCGAGATACGATCAGCTCCGGCCCCAAAAATTTACCTCTACTTACGAACTCGCCTCAACTTACAAACCATTTTCCGCCCATTCCACGTGGTCCGCGGCCATTTTTCTGCCCATTCCACGTGGTCCGCGGCCATTTTCCGCCCGTTCCATGTGGTCCGCGGCCATTTTTCCGCCCATTCCATGTGGTCCGCGGCCGTTTTTCCGCCCCTGACACGTGGTCCGCAGCCATTTTTCCACCCTGCCGCGTGGTCAGCAGCCATTTTTCCGCCCCTGCCGCGTGGTCTGCGGACGGCGGAATGGATTAACGGTAATTACATTGAACCTTATGGGAAAATTTACTTCGACTTGTGACCAACTCGACTTGTGATCAGAGTCACGGAACGGATTAAGTTTGTAAGTAGAGGTACCACTGTAATCCATTTCTTGCTTAGGGTGGCTGACTTAAGCTTAACAGACAAGATGGAAAGGTCAGCACAGACACCTACTAGTGCACTGTTATATCATCTTCTTATAGCAGGTAGGAAGCAGGGCTTTTCATCTGTGCGACTGTGGAGTGATGATATGCGCAATTTCATCTGCATAAAAGAACTGGCACCAAGGGGCAGGCCCATAGTGCTGCATGCAAAGTATCTGGCCAGCTGCCACAGACGCATCAGTCACGGCCACCACTACATACAAAATTGGCCGGGCTAAGAGAACACTGTGCTCATGTCCCATTCTCCCATACTTTGCCATCTCCCTGTAGAATCCTTTTTGCAGAAGTACAGAACTTCCCAGCTACTCCAAGATGTTAATATTGGGTGGGCCCAGCCTTGGCAATGCATGGCTGCAGGAAGGATTCCCTGTGTTAACCTGTATTAACACTCCAAGCCTCCAACATATGGTATCTGGAGCAATGATTTAGGGTAGAGCACCACATATGTGTTCTTGAGGAGGGCCTGGCAAGGATGCAGTATGGTATGCCATGAATACATAACAATAATCAAAGAAATAGGAGACACATACAAATTCAGATAATTTGAATTTCAAATAAAATATGGATTCTAGGAGTCTATTCAGTTAGAGTTCATGGACTCCAACTGTTCCATCCAGTAACAATTACTACAGTAGTTTAACATGGAAACCACAGAACTTATTCCTAAAGCATTTAACCCAAAATTATATAGATAAAAGCTAGTTTGCATCCCATGAATGCTTACTTAGAAGTAAACCTACTTTAATTGTTTGTCTTTTGTATGTAGAAAAGTGCTAATTAGGTCAATATAATTGGATACAGCAGAAAGCTGGGAGTGAGGTTTTCTTTGACTCAGAATGATGAGGAAAAATGTTATCTGCTTCAGTTCAGTATATACAGCAATTGTTATGAATACAAAAAAAATATTCTAACTCTCTGCAAAGTCTATAGACTATAAGCACTCAGAACTCCTTAAGATACCTCATAACATCCTTCTTTAGAAACTTGGTATTTTTTAAAAAACAATTCTCAGATTTAAATACTTTGGCCTGCATCTAAAGCCAGACATCTGCTGATAAAAAAAATCACAAGACACAAAGGAAGACTGTCACCCTGGAATTATAAAAGATTCTACTTCGATCCCCAAAACTCTTGCAAAATAACAACAACAATAATAATTTGTTATGATTATTTCTCAGCTTTCATCATGAGTATATGTGAATACTCCCTTAGTATATAGTATCTGAATACTTGGATCATTGGGAAAATACACACCTCATTGAAAAGCCAAATGCATTGTATTGGAATCCTAAATAAAACTAGCTGGTGTTTAAGCAGGCTGTACACAGGCTGAAAATAGGCATAGCTGTCTTCATATTTTGTGCATTATATAAACTGTTGCTGAGATATTTTGCACCTCTTCCCTGCAGAAGAAGTAGGATATTTGTCAATTTTAATTAAACATTAAATTAAAAATTAATGTTAATTTTTTAATTTTTTAAACATTAATATGAACTTCCCTGACTCAAATATAAGGGGATATGTAAGATTTATACTCATTTACTCTAATGAATCTTCAATCTGATGTACACATGGTAAACTCAAAGTATTTAAAAAATTGTATCTACCAACCATTTAGCTAATGCATTTCATTCCTCCTCCCAGAGCATGCAAACCATAGTTAACTGTAAACATAAAGATTCTGCTTTACATTTCTATTTTGCACATCACCCAAACATAGTTAGTATAGTAGTTTTACAGAACTTTGTCAGCTATAATTCATTCCTTAAAACAACAGTAGTAGTGATCACATAACCACTAAGCCAAAATAACTATTTTATGGCTTAGCACAATGTCTTGGGATTGGATTTTAACTCTTCCATTGGACAATATGTGCTTTGCTGCCCAAAATGCATTCTTGACTTTTTCAAGATATGGAACACTCTTGACCATATCTATTCTGGCACTATAGGAGTTTCAGTCTTTAGAATTATGAGCCTCTCATATTTGAAGGAACAATGCAGGATGTTTACATCTTCGCCCAACCACATATTTATTGGCCGTATTCACATCCCTTGGGAGCATTTGAATATGCATACATTTTCAAATGTTCATTTGCTATTTTTCTCCTCTTACAGACTCAAACTGAAAATGAAATTGGAGGCTTTCCATTTGCTTCAGTAGGGGTTGGATCAGTTCTCTTGTGAGTAATGAAATATGCAGGATTTGTATTAAAATAGTACAAAAAGTAGCTGGAAATGTGTATTTGAATTAAACATCCAAACATTTTCTACAAATGTTTGTGAGCTACCTAGAGTCACTTATATAGTGAGATGGGTGGCATATAAATTTGATTTATAAATAAATAAATAAAATACAAGGAAAACAAAAACTAGCCCAATCAATGTAATGTATTTCTAAGGCATTATTTTTCCATTTGCAAAGTGGACATTGATAGAAGAATGCATTTAACTTATCTTTTCATATAATTGAAAAGCTGCAGAAATATGCTAGAAGAAATTACTGGCATTCATTAATAATTAGACCAAATGTCAATGTGTAGAGAGATCCTACACTTAAACTCTAAGAAAGCATGCCAAATTTCACACTGAAAATGTACTGCCCATTTTTTTTCAAAATGATCTCACAGCCTTTTTAAGAAGTTAAACAATGTAATATTGCTTTGAGATTTTAAAAAGTGAATTCATATTTTCTTTTTTATAGATAAACTAACCAAATCAAAAATTAGTAATATCCCAGAAGACCTGTAAACATTTCTATAAACTGCTTTTAGATGAGGCTGTCTGAGAGAGATTCAAGTACCTTCACAGAGTTTAATATTGTAAATATTATGAAGTTGAAGTTGTCAAAACCCTGTGAGTATGTTTGTATATCGTAGTCTTCAAGTATGAATAATATTGACTAAGGCAGTATGTTATAAAGATTTTGCAGGGACAGAGAGATGTATTGGAATACATTAATGCCACAAGTTGAGTAGTATTGCAGTTTAATTTAAACAGAGGTGCTCCTGGTTAATCAAAAGGCAGATCAGGGGATAGAAACTCAGAGTTGGGTGGAGTTACAATCTCCATGGAGATTCATGGATCATATTCTCATGGCAAACTTTACTGCAGTAGATTCAGCCCAACTGTCTGGGTATGCATGACATACTAAACCATTTGCTGGATGATAACATAACATAGGTATGATAGGTTAATATGTGGCTGACTGGTTTGTGGTTCAGTTGTCATATGAACCCAGCTCTGATGACAGTTTGGCTGTGTTCACATGACATGCTTAACCACAGTTAACTTAATCTTACACAATAAGCTAAACCATAAATTAACCACACAGTTAAGTAGCTGGTTATTACCTATACAACCCTTCATGGCTTGGTGCCTGTGTATGCCCTCTGGTCCAGATTGGGATCTTGAGGGTTTTCCCACACAAGAGGTTCAGAGGGAGTAGGGGTTTATGTTTTTCATAATGGCCCCATCCCTTTGAAATTCTTTATCCTTGGAAATATATATGGCACATCATCTTCTGTTATTTGGGAAGGCTATGAACACCAAGTTGTTTCACAGGGCATTGATTCTTAGATGGTTGCTATTAGATTATTGGATGCTGGAGGGGGTGTTTTATTGATAGTGGTTTATATATTATTGTTTTTAATGTGTAGATTGCCAGGAGTCTATTGGAGTGTGCTAGTCTACAAAGATGGTAAGTAAATAAATAAATAGTTATAGCTGTCTAATTTGTGCTTTACTCTGCAGTACAAACATGGTCATAGTCCATAATGTATGTAAGGCTAGTTAAAGAATGGACAAAATTCAAGCCATATACTTTATAACAGTATAAAAAGTGGCAGTCCCAGTAATGAATGATTACATATGGCCTGTTATATTTATTCTGTACTACCATCTTTACAGGGAAGGAATTCTTAAATGGAAATCAGACATTAAATATGATTACATCATGCTTTCAGCCCATGATAACCCTATATTACTAAAGAAGGAATGGAAATATTTAGCTAATATTTACCTTAAATAAATAAAAGTGTGTATATATGTTTTTGCCCCAGATGGCAACCTTGGGTATTTATGTGCTAAAATAAGTCTTACCAAGTCTTGAACAGTAAGCTCTACTGAATTTGGATAGAATGTAATTGATTGGATTCACACAATGTTCTACACCAGTGTTTCTTAATTTTTTTTCTCTCAGGACCCCTTCCCGCTTTTAAAAATTATGGACAAACCCAAAAGAGCTTTCGTTTCTATGGATTTTATTCATTCATTCATTCATTCATTCATTCATTCATTCATTCATTCATTCATTCAATTAGTATAGCCACCCATCTCAAAGAAGTGACCCTGGGTGGCAAACAATCATAAAATCAATTAAACCAATTGAAAACACAATACAAAATGAAAAATTACCAATATTAAAATTATTTACCATATTAAAAAGTAAATATTAATTTTACCATATAAAAATTATTAATATATTATATTAATTATTTACCATATTACTTACCACATTAATTACTTACCATATTACTTACCATATTAATTATTCCCATATTATTTATTTACCATATTAAAAATTAAAATTGACGAATTCACTGCCACTACAGCTTCTCACTATTGTTTGATGGGATTTTAATATTGCATTATTTTTCAGTGTAGGCTGGCAAATTGTTTTGATTCTGTGGACCCCTGAGAGGGTCTTGAGGGACCCCAGAAGTCCTTGGACCACACTTTGAAAAACATTGCTCTGTACTATAAACTGGGATTTACAAGCCACAGGCTAGGATCACACAGCATACTGATCCAAAACCAAATAAACCACTTTTGGGCTTACTTGATATTTTCCAAAGGAAAACAAATTCTCGTCCTCAAAAGTTAGTAACCTAAACAGAAATGGAGGGAGAAGGTGATATATCATAACTACACATATAAATAATGCTAAGCATTTAAGAGTTCTGAGACATTTAGATTGCTCCATTTCCATTGTTTTCAGGGAATAAAAAATATACCAACTCACAATTAAGAGGTGAAAACAGAATCTGAGCTTCTGATTTAAAACCACTATTTGGAATACAACATTCCCTTTGCCTGTTCCTCTGTTCTCTACATATAAGTATTTCATTTATCATTTTTATTTAGCACTGAAAGCACAACCAGTTTCCTTCCGTTTAAGTAGATTATCAAATGTTTCCGTTTGCTGTAAAAAAATAGCAATTTATTGCTGGCTCTTTGTAAAATAATACCCAGTTGTCTGTGGAATGTAATCTACTTAGATGGGTTATATAATTGAATAAATATAGATTGATCATAACCAGAAACTCTCTAAAATAACAAGAGCATACAGATAAATTATGTAGGGTTAATTACCAAGACTGGGAATTTGCTGCTTATTGGTTACTGTTTGTTGCTTTTGTGATCCATAGAAATAGTGAAAGGCTCTTGGTTTACTCAGATAATAACTAGAATCTTTTAATTCAGAGATGCTATCTTGTAATACTTGTACCAGTAACCATATTTTACTCAAAAGATAAATTCCAAATATTTTAATGGATTTTATTTTCAGACAGGCATGTTTAGGGTAGGATACATTCCTGTTTTACTCATTAATTCCTTTACTGATTGTTAATACAAATTGTTTATGGCAAGGAGTCTTACAGGACAGCCATATGCATGCCAGCAAAAAAATAAATGTTGTTTGATTTGTAAATATAGTTTAATTCTGTTTAAATTTATTTTTTCCAGTTAAAGGTCACTTTTGGCTAGAGCTTTCAAATACCCTTATCACAAGCTTCACCGCCAATGGAACTACCAATCTTTTTGCTGTTTTTTCTGCAATTAGCTTAGGGATAGAGAGTTTTCTAGCTGATTTCTGTAGCATTCCATTCTATATGTAGGAAACTAACTACAACAGCGGGGAAAACTCTCTGCCGTAATCCCTTCAGGGCTAAGTCCACATCAGTACTCAAGAGTGAGTGAACAGCGAAAGACACATTTAATTATAATGCCAAGCAATATTAATTTCAAAATATATTAAAATGACTGCAGCCCATCCACCTAAACAAAGATGGATAATAAGGCTCAGTTGTTCCTTTCTTTATGGACTTAACCACTTACAGCATAATTTTGGCATGCCAGAAATAATTACATTGTTAGGTTAATGGAACAAAACAACCAAAGACCTTCTCCTCAATAATTCTTTAATGCATTCAAATACATGAGAATTTGCAGATATACTTGCACTTATGAAAATATTCCTCTGTTGGTATACTGTTTTATAAAATAAGTGGGGATGCTAACTAATTTATACACGTACACACACACTGAATGAAAGGGACTGCTGAAGTTACATATATTAAAAGGCTTCTCAAAGGTCTCAGCAAACACTAGGTTTTAGCACATTACAACTGCTAATTGATGAGGTACTTGTAATCTGTTTTACCTGTTATCTGTATAAGTAACCTGTCTTCCTCTCTCTTACCCCCCCCCCCACATTCATCCCAATTTAAATCCCATATCAGTCTAGCCACTCTGTGCATCCGATGAAGTGAGCTGCTGCTGACAAAAACATATCCCTTTTGATAAAATGTTCTAGTCAGAAAAGGTGCCACCAGATCCCTTCTGATTTTTCTATATTATAGGAAAGGGAAGAGCAGACCCCTTTTTTTTTTTTTAAATAATGCCACTGCTCTGCTGCCCCTGATTCCTACTCCCACCTCCATCTCCTGTTTCCCATGTGCTAGCCATTAATCTGCATTTGGATAATACTCAGAGCCATGACTGAAGCAAATAAGTCAAAGCCAGCCCACAGTTTTAGATTGTGATTAAGGAAAAGATCCTTAACCACAACTTTAGCCCACATTCCAGTTTGGACAACATGCACAATCTACCCATAATGTTGCTTAGCATGTTGTGTGAACCAGATCTATGAATTTAAAATTTCTATACCTCCTCAACTATTGAAAGATCCTCTACTAGGCCAAATTCAGTCTTTAATTATATTGATGCAAGCCTCCAATGTAACAGTGTGCCACATGTCTCAAAGAAACATGTCCATGCAATGTTAAACAGAATGGCTTCTTGATTATTCCTGGCCCTCAATAGTAAGTGTGTCTTACATTCTAATGATCTCAATGAGGAATATGACTCCAGTTTTTCTGATTATTGTGAAGCATTCATTTTGCATTGAACAATTGCACTTGCTATTTATGGTCCTTGTTGGAATCTTAATTCTTTGAGGACCGTATTGATTTTAGTACATTTCTATCATCCCTGTCCTCCAGAAGGTTAAAGTAATATAAGTAGTTTCCTCCTAATTTTATTTTTCCAACAACCCTGTGAAGAAGATCAGGCTGAGAGGAAGTGTTTGGCTGAAAGTCCTCCAGCAAGCATCATGTCTGAATGGGTCTCTCTACTTCTAGTTCACCAGAGAAGTTGCTTGATGAGATAGACCTCCCTACAACGAAATATGACCATTTCCTGGGCTATGGTATTATTATCAAAATGCACGTTATAGTGATAGTTGATGAATGATAGTGATATAATTACTCCATATAGTGGAATAAAAAGTAGTGCATATATACATTAAAACAGCAACACTAACAAGAGGTCACTGGAGTTGGGCAGTTAATAAATTCAAATAAATAAATAATAAAATAAAGAAAAGAACATCTGTAGATATACTACTATGGTTCCTTCATTTAATTTTTATTTTGGTAGTGTCATCGCTGCTGTACTTTCAACTGTTTCATGGACTAACATTTATTGAATTATAGTTTTTCTGGTACAGATACAGGAATTCTGGACAGCTGTTAGAATGGGATCCTACATGGATATCTACAACACATATATTGATATCATATAACCATAGATAGATTCCTGGCATATAAACGTAACAGCCAGTTCAAATGAAAAATCTGTTTGTTTGAAATGCCACGTGGGCTGGCTTTCCAGAATGCTGGCTGGTGATTCTGGGAGTTGTAGTTATAGCACATCTGGAGGGCATCAGCTTGGGAAGCTAAAATGAAAATGTGAATTGGGGAAAACAGATGGATTTTTATGAGACATTGTGCTGATAACTTTATGTGAGAAAAAGTTCATGTGAAATATGCAATTCATGTATATTATGCAATCCACTGAGATTAGAGTTGGGTTTAGCATGGACAGAACTCTATAGTCAAGCTAGCTAGTTCTGTAATGAACTGATATATAGGACTGACAAATTTATAATCGTTCTGGGGCACCATGACAAGATGTTTTATGCATAATGTTTCATCAGAAGGGATCAGAAATCTTTAGTGTAGTATAATATCTATGAGGAATAAAAGTGTTTCAGGAAATCAATATTAACATGCTTAGCTTTTCTGTGACATTTTGATTTGCTACTCTACTTTTCACATCTTTACTTTTAAAAAAAAACCTAATTTATCCTCTTTTTCTACATCTATTCCTCCACTTCCCTCAAATTAATCACATGGACAGACTACAGACCATCTTTCTGCATGATTGGGAATAATTATTATTCATTTCTGTTTTCATCCCTTTTGTTTGGATTTCATTCCTGGTAGGCATAAAATTGGAATTCAGAGCACTGACTCACTTAGAGATGCAATAGGCAGCCTGCTTCCAGAAAGAAAGCTATAGTGGAATTCAGTTCTGGCCTTGAGAAAGAGGAGTGACAGAGAAAACAGTTGCTCAGTCCTGGGAAAGTAAAAAGTGTAAGAAAGAGATTCAGAATAGCCATTCTCCCTTGACCTTGTTGTCCTTTAAAAGGGGCAGTGAAGGTTTTGGACAGGCTTTCAAGATTCTGTTAATATACCCTAAAACAATAAAGTAGCATTCTTGGAATCCCTGCCATATCTGTTCCTTGAACTATTTGTTATCAGGTCCCATTTTGCTTGATCTTAACCTTACTTCCTGGTTTTTCCTTCATTTCTAAACATACAGTGGGGCAAAAAAGTATTTAGTCAGCCACCAATTGTGCAAGTTCTCCCACTTAAAAAGATGAGAGAGGCCTGTAATTTTCATCATAGGTATACCTCAACTATGAGAGACAAAATGGGGGGGGAAAATCCAGAAAATCACATTGTCTGATTTTTAAAGAATTTATTTGCAAATCATGGTGAAAAATAAGTATTTGGTCAATATCAAAAGTTCATCTCAATACTTTGTTATATATCCTTTGTTGGCAATGACAGAGGTCAAACGTTTTCTGTAAGTCTTCACAAGGTTTTCACACACTGTGAAATGGGTATTTTGGCCCATTCCTCCATGCAGATCTCCTCTAGAGCAGTGATGTTTTGGGGCTGTCGCTGGGCAACACGGACTTTCAACTCTCTCCAAAGGTTTTCCATGGGGTTGAGATCTGGAGACTGGCTAGGCCACTCCAGGACCTTGAAATGCTTCTTACAAAGCCACTCCTTTGTTGCCCGGGCGGTGTGTTTGGGATCATTGTCATGCTGAAAGACCCAGCCACGTTTCATCTTCAGTGCCCTTGCTGATGGAAGGAGGTGTTCACTCAAAATCTCACGATACATGGCCCCATTCATTCTTTCCTTTACACGGATCAGTCGTCCTGGTCCCTTTGCAGAAAAACAGCCCCAAAGCATGATGTTTCCACCCCCATGCTTCACAGTAGGTATGGTGTTCTTTGGATGCAACTCAGCATTCTCTCTCCTCCAAACACAACGAGGTGAGTTTAGACCAAAACGTTCTACTTTGGTTTCATGTGACCATATGACATTCTCCCAATCCTCTTCTGGATCATCCAAATGCTCTCTAGCAAAGTTCAGACGGGCCCGGACATGTACTGGTTTAAGCAGGGGGACACGTCTGGCACTGCAGGATTTGAGTCCCTGGCGGCGTAGTGTGTTACTGATGGTAGCCTTTGTTACTTTGGTCCCAGCTCTCTGCAGGTCATTCACTAGGTCCCCCCGTGTGGTTCTGGGATTTTTACTCACCATTCATGTGATCATTTTGACCCCACAGGGTGAGATCTTGCATGGAGCCCCAGATCGAGGGAGATTATCAGTAGTCTTGTATGTCTTCCATTTTCTAATGATTGCTCCCACAGTTGATTTCTTCACACCAAGCTGCTTGCCTATTGCAGATTCAGTCTTCCCAGCCTGGAACAGGTCTACAATTTTGTTTCTGGTGTCCTTCGACAGCTCTTTGGTCTTGGCCATAGTGGAGTTTGGAGTGTGACTGTTTGAGGTTGTGGACAGGTGTCTTTTATACTGATAACAAGGTCAAACAGGTGCCATTACTACAGGTAACAAGTGGAGGACAGAGGAGCCTCTTAAAGAAGTAGTTACAGGTCTGTGAGAGCCAGACATCTTGCTTATTTGTAGGTGACCAAATACTTATTTTCCACCATGATTTGCAAATAAATTCTTTAAAAATCAGACAATGTGATTTTCTGGATTTTTCCCCCCATTTTGTCTCTCATAGTTGAGGTATACCTATGATGAAAATTACAGGCCTCTCTCATCTTTTTAAGTGGGAGAACTTGCACAATTGGTGGCTGACTAAATACTTTTTTGCCCCACTGTAGGCTTCATCCACCAATTTTGATTTGCAAGGTTCAACTCCTGGTTCAAGACTCATCTTGAATTATTGCCTGCGTGTGTCAACTCTGACACAAATAGGGAAAATGAAAAACTTTCTGTCTATTGAAATTACTTTGTTATGATGCATGAACCATTAAGTTGCAGCACATTAGAGAAGTTTGCTACAATTTTTTGAGAATTATTGCTTTAACCCTTTATGAAAATGACAGCTCAGACACTTTTAGTATAGTGATTCTACTATAACAAGTCTGGAAAATAGGTTAGACTGAGAGTCAGTGGCTGGCTTGAGGTCACTAATTAGATTTGTTCAACCAGGTCACAACAAATCAACTCTGACACTATGCTATGTTGTTCTCTGCTGTTCCATAATAAATAATTAGATAAGTGAACTTCTGGTAAGAATTATGGCAAACTAGACATCCCTGAAGGAGTGGGGACCAGATCAACAGAGATTGGCCAGTGCAAGTCTTTCTGGATAAAGGAGAGATCCTGAGATCACCCACTTGCACTCTGGACAGCCACTCCTCATGAGTAGACTGCAGGAACTGAAGTTTTTGTGGTCGGCTTGTTAGTTGAGTGGCTGGAAGTCAAGGGATTTCAATCACACTCACAGCTATAATTACAGCCTATTACAGACACAGTTCAGCCGTACCTCATTTCTTAATCACTTTTGGATATAATTTAAAGCTAAAGAGGGATTTTCTAAGCAGCAGGATAAGATTTTACTTGGTGAATTATAATTCTTTCTGGATTACAAAAAAATAAAAAGATTTTAAGGATTTAAAAAATTCTGGCAAGAAGTTTAACAAGGAGCCAATGTAAGAAAGTTTAAAATGGATAGTAATATTTCAAGTTACTTTGAAATTTTTTTTGTGAAAATGCTTTTGAATAAATTGGAACTAAATTAGACAAATGAACCAGACCTTCGTGGGAATGTTTTTTGTTTACTATTAAAGAGTGCAGACAATTATTGGATTTTACAGAACAAAAAATAAAGGTTATATGAGCCAGACTGTGATGCCACTGTTGCTATGTGGATGTGGGTTGTGATGCTGATTGTAACTATGGAGTGCCATTAGAGATGAAAGTATTAAAGGCACAGGAAGACAAAAGAGAAGGGAAAAAAGAGTTGGAAGCTTGCCCTTTCATTTTCCCTTGTTTACACACTTTTACAATATTACAATGACAACCAGAAAAGCCACAGAATGGAGGGGAGGAGAGGATCGCTAGAGCAACCTGCAGAGAAAGGAATTACACTGGATTTGCTTCTGAAAATGTCTGAGGAATTGGGTAATAAATTAGCAGAATCAGCTGATACTAGACTAAGTTAATTGATACTAAATTGACAGCTTTTGAAAAAAGAATGGATGAAAGACTTGTAAAGATGAAAGAGAAGATGAAATAAGAAGATAAGAAGATGGAACGTTCTGTGTCCGGAGAGGTAAAACAAGTTTATAACAAAATGGAAATTCTAGAGAGCAAGACAGAAGTTATAGCTAGAGAGTTGCAAAAAGAACTAGAAAATCTACCACTATTGGAATTGAGAGAGAAGGAATTTTATTTGAGACTTAGAGCAATTCTAGATGATTCTGATGAAGATATTAGAGAAAAAAATTATTAAAGCCCTGGCAAAATTTTTTTGATTGGGAAAAGGAAAATACTGAGGCAGAAATTAATGTAGAATAAATTTCAGATTTGTGAGAAGAAATGTTCCGAGGGATGTTTTGGAACACTTTGTCAGGAAGAAGACAAAGGATCATGTTTTGCAGCAGCATTTTAATACAAGATTGAAGATTGACAGTACAGATATAATTGTTCTCAAATTCCTATTAGATTTTTTTTTCTTCCTAGCATTTTTCCTGCAGGTGCAGGGTCTGCTTTTTCAGATCAACTGAAGGTTGATCCATTGATTGTGACAGGAATTTACCAACCTAACATTCACCATCCCTAACATGGGCTGAGGGACAGTGACTGGCTAAAAGTCATCCAGCCAGCTTTCATGCCTAAGGTGGAACTCAAAACTCACAGTCTCCTTGTTTCTAGCCTGGAGGTTTTACCACTAGGCCAAACTGGGTCTCCAATTATGCAAAATTTTGCATAAGAGAAAAGAGTACTTTTTTTGACTGAGAAATTAAAGCAGAAAAAGACCCCATTTCAATGGGACAAGTTGGAAGGTGTGATTTTTACTTTTAAGCAGCAGAGGTTTCAGCTGAATTCTGTCTAGAAGGTAAGAGAATTTTTAGATAAATTTAAAGAGGAAGAGATCCAAATGGAGGTGTCAGAGGATACTACATAAAAACTCCAACAGGTGCAGGAAGAAACTGCAATGGATGATACTGAATTAGGTGCTACACATATTGATTTTTCTAAACTTTTATCTTGATAATGGATTACAAATGCTTAATGTGGAATATAAATGGAGCAAATGCTCCTCAAAAGAGAAAAAAAATTCATTACTTGTTTGATTTGGATGAAAGAGTGGGCATTGCTGAGAAATAGAAGGCTTTTGCAGTTGGAAGGACATGGCCTGAGATATGGGTGGCATGGGAATTTGTGGCATGATAAAGTCAAGGTTAATGTGGATTTTAAAAATAATTATGTTAGACATGCCATATTGAGAATATGGAATAGATATAAACACAGGTTGTGCCCGAAAACACCTCTATGGCTCTCAGCACAAGAAATATTTTATAGATGAGAAATTATATATAAACACAAATTTAAACTTATTGTGAGATATTAGAATTTTGTCAGGGGGAATGTAAAATAAAATTCAGAGAAGAACTGGTGGCAGAGGGATATAGTTGTCAATAGTTCTTTTACATACAATTATTAGAAAGATTTAAAGTAGGCAAAAGAATTTATGGTTTTGATTATTCTAAGACTGAGTTTGAAATAGAATTGTGTACAAATGATGAACATGTAATCACTAAAGTGTATAAACTTTTATTGAAATTTGAAACAGAAGAAAAACAAGTGGAAGAAAGTATTATAAAGTGAGCTAAAAACTTTGGTTATAATATACAGATGGAACAATGGGAAAATATGTGGCTGAAAGGATTAAAATTTACATTATGTTATAACCTTAAAAGAGAATTTGTATGAAATGATGTATCATTGGTATATGTCACCAGAGAAACTGTCTAGAATGTATAAAGGTACTTCAAATTTATGTTGAAAATGTGAACAACAAGAAGGGACATTTCATCATGTTCGGTGGACATGTAAAAAAGGTAGAAAATTCTGGATTCGCATACACTAATTTAGAGGATTTTAAAGATTAATATACGATTGAAACCAGAGATTTTTCTTTTGGGACTGATGGACAAACAGCTGGAAAAAAAGTTATGGAACTTTGTTTTTGTACATGATAATTGCAGTGAGACTGTTGTATGCACAAAGATGGATGGAAAGATTTGACATTACTCACAATGGAAGAATGGTTGGTGAAAATGATGGAACTTGCTGAGACGGCTAAATTTACTTTGATGTAGAATTTACTTTAACGTAGAATTTACTTCTTTGATATAGACAATATCTACATTTATTGCTGACTGGAAACCGCTTACTGACTTTTTGCGTGAAACAGAAAAAAATGAACTTGTGATTTATGGTGATTAGACGGAATAGACTATAGAAAGAAGAGAATTATGTTGTAACTATAGAGTAAGTTATCATTGTACTTATAACTGCTGCAAAGAAAATCAGAAGCTACTTCTTTGTATCTTTTTTCTTTCTTTTCTATTTTTCCTTTACTTTTTTCCCTTTCTTGCACTTTTAGCTTTCTCTTTGATTTCTTTTTAGCTTTCTCTTTCTCTTTCTTTTTCTTACTTTATATTAGTTTGTAATCATTTTATTTTCTTTTTAAAAATCTTTAATAAAATTATATGAAAAAAATAATGAGATAAGTATGATGTAGCAGTTAAGGTGCTGGAGGAGGACTAAGGAGACCATCTTCATCCAATGAAGCTCACTTGGTAACTTTGGCTAGTCATATTCTCTTAGCCCAATCTGCTTCAGAGTGGTGGTGGTGTGGGAAAAATGGGAAGAAGGGCTGCTATCTATGCTGCTCTGTGCTCTTGAACAAAAATAAGGATATAAATTCCAAGAACCTCTCAACTATAGCAAATAATCCAGCAAGGATATAACTAAATAAATGACAACAATGACAAAAAAAGAGAATGGTATTTACTTGTTGTAGTGAACAATAGCAAAGTAGTAAGGGCAAGGGAACTCAAGTCTTCCAATACTGCTATGTGTCAATTTTCAGTAGGCCCAGCCAACATCACTGGAACTGAGGGACGCCAAAAGCTGCACTTCAGCTGTGTCTGGAGAGACATAGATTCTTGATCTTCATAGACAAGAGTGTATCTGATATGTTTTATAAATGGAAACCACATTAAGACAGCTCTTCATCTTTTGCCACTTTTCTTAGTTCTGATAATGGAGACATCCAGAGAAGAATCATCACAGCAGCAGGCTAATATAGCTAAAGAAGCCTTTCCAAACCCAATTTATTTCAGGCTTATTACCAAGCATGATGAAGTCCAGTGTGAGTTAAAACCTGTTACCCAAATGATATCTTTTGATGCTATCTTGATGAACAGAACACAAATGTTTATAAATGCTTTTGTATAATTGATTGATCCTAATTAAATTATTGACCAGCTATGGATTACCACCCCCCTGCAAATCAATGTAACTTTGACCCAATGAAAATCAAGGTGGTAGCACCCCCCTCCTAAATTTCTTACTGTTCAGTGCTAGATTACCACTTTTATCCACTTTCAGTAAAAGTGGTAATCATGGATGTAGCACAGAGACTGGCTGACAGAAGAAGGGAGAGTTCATCTCTATCCCAGTTCTGTCAACTAGGCTATTTTATAGTCTAGCATTGGAGGGCAGGAAAGTAGGGTGGCCATAGTCTTGTTGACTGGATGCTTCATCCAGGACTCTGTTAATTTTGAATGCATATTGCTCATTTGGATGTCTGTGAAAATAAAGAGATACTGTATAACATTCTTTCTTCCTGAGATCAGCCAGGTGATCTGAAGTGTGGTGTTGGATTGTCCCAGGCTCCTTCACCTGGGGAATTTCTGGGTCCATACTAGGGTTGCCCATTTAGCAGTGGCTCAGGATTTCAGGACATCCACGACAATCATGGACTTATTCCAAGCTAATATCTGGCCCCACTCTAGTAGCAGAGCATACTTTGGATCTGATAGTCTGTTCAGTGGTCCTAGTGATCTACAGATGAAGAAACTCCATGAAACTCCACAGTCATGCAGAGAGAAGTCCTTTATCAGTTTTAGACTAATGGCTGGTATAAACCTCTGACGTTGGTTTAACAAGTATCTGAAAGATCCAAATGATTTTCTGAATACTCCTGTGGAATTCACAGACAATGTCAGTGGGAACATTGCTGAGAGAAGCAGAGATGGCCTGAGAAAGTGGTTGTATTCCTCTTTTGCTCTAGCTTTCTTCTTACAAAGTCAGATTAGCCTTTTGGTTTATTAGGTAGCATAGAGTAATAAAATGGGTGGGATATGAGTTGAAGTACATGTGGAGAAATTCTTATGATTAATCATATTGAGTATGAAGTAAAGCCCATTTAAAAACTCATTTGGACTCCTACACCATTGCAGCAGATGCTTATTTCTCTGCCTCCATTGCATCCAACCAAGATAGGCCAGTGTGGCTTGATATGAACATTTTACATTGTTATTTGTGAACAAAGTTGATTAACTCCATCTCAACTTGAGCTTCATTGTTGAAGGTCATATGGTGTGACAGAGTGTCTAGCAGATCTTGGGAAAACAAAGAGGCCTGCAAGACATTTAAAGGAAGAAACAGGTCCATTACAGAAGAGATTCTTGTGTTCAGGGTTGGGGGCAACTCAGAATAGGTCTGCCTTGATTATCCTATGTACAGTATAAGTTGTGCAGTGGAATTATTTTGGCAGGCTTTCAGGATTCTGTTACATTAACCTACTAGCAATAAATATCTTTCCAGACATCCAAGTGGTTCTCGTTTCCTGAGCTTGTTAGCCTCTCAGGGCTTGACATAGGGGTATAACCTCAGCAACCACTTGTCCTATTATTTTAGATTCTTTCTGGCTTCTAGATCTTGACATGGACAGTATGTGTGTGGAGAGATGAGGTTATTGCCTGTTTGCTCAGACGTTATCTTTCTTGGCTAATTAATTGGTTAGAATGGAATGTTAAACTTTAGTTCTTGAGTTTAATTCTTGAGTACAATGCCCTGTTCTATTTATGAATTTGAGTATAGAGCTAGAGATGGATAGTACAGAATTAATAAATAAAAAGGCATTCAAAATATGTCCAAAAGGGTCAGAACTCCCACAGTATTGGGATAGCCTTCTTCCCCCATACCATTTAATTCAACACCAGTTTCTGAGACAGAGGGATTATTTATTATAAAAAATAATAGTAATGATAGTATGTCTCACTAAAATAGCTCTGAAGTGGTTGGCAGTGTCAGCTGTAACCGTTTCCCATTTACTTAACTTTATAAACATTTGAGAAGATTTAAGCTATTTCCTGTGCTTCATGGCATGGCCTCCCACACCCAGAGTACTTTACATCATCTAACTAGAATGCACCAAGGGGAATGCTCAATGCTATTCAGCGAGGAACGGTTTTATTTAAGATTTGCAGGATTTCTGAGGGAGTTTTGCCCTGCATTCATTTCAAGGAAAGACACAAGAGGCTTACTGAAGTTGTATGGTGTGCAGAGGCATGGATATAAATGTGTTGAATTGACAGATATTTTTTGACACTGGAAATAATGTTGAGCAAATAATTGGTAAACATAAGCTAGTGTATATTAATTATCTAATTACAGATTCATCAACCAAAGGCAATGTTTGCAGTGGGTGCAATTAGAACATGTAAGCCTCCAAGGAGCTATGATGAGAATAGTGTATGTAACTTGCTCCTAAAGTATCTTGAGTTAAAGATGAACAGTGAAGAGGCCAAATCAGCCTCTTAATAGAAATGATAGGAGATGATGTAGGCTAATTAAAACTAAGAGGAATAGCCCAGGCATTTGTAGTACCTACACAAGGAGCAGGCTGCCTTTTAGACTTTTTTTAAAAAATAACTTTTTATTGTTTTGTTTGATATTTGTGGTTTTATTGTTCTTACAGTGCTTTGATTTCCGTTGGGAAGAAGAACAGAATCATCATCATGAACATCAACATCATTGAAGAATTCAAAAAAGATCTCTGCAGTTCAGCTTGTTAAACAGTCAATAAAATGGCAAATGTGGAAGCAAATATGAATGACTCACAGGAGGGCAAAATTTTGATATATATATAGATATAAATAGACGTAGATATAGGGATAGAGATAGAGATGCATGCTGATGAGATCAAGGAAAGAGGTCAGTGAATAACTTAAAGATGAAGCTAACACAGCAGTGTGCAGCTGTTGAGGAAAAAAGAATTTAATAGCGAGGATGTGCAGGAAAAGAATTAGAAATAAAATTGTGAGCATTAAAATGCCTTTTCACTATCAGAGTAGATGATGGCAGCAAGCTGATCTTGGCTGATTTTCCTGCAAAAAGTTAAGCACTTGGTATGTGGATGTAAGACCACTAGGAAATGCTAGATTGGAAAGTTTAAAAACAAATATTGTGGAAGAAGGCAATGGAAAATCATGTAATATATACTGTACCTGCCAAGAAAATTTCAGGGGCACGTCCATGAAGTCATAAGTGTTAAGCTTGACTTGAGGGAGCATTTACTTTTACCATGATGTAATCTTGCTTGGATTTCTTCCATATACCTTCAGAAGGAACATTGTAGAACTGGAAAAAGGTCTCAAAAAGGACTGGAGTATGACAGAAGTGTATACTATTTGGCTTCTTTTAGCTCAGAAACAAGGTAGGGAAAGCATGCAAGCATGGCTTCTGGAATTCTTTCTAACCTCTTAAAAATGTTTTAACCTCATGACCAGAGAGGGGGCTTAGAATGGAAGAGCTGGCAATATTTTGAGCTTCTACCCAGATGCCTCTCTCACAGGGATGCCCTGGAAGATTTTTTTTAGATTTTTTTTAAATCTCCATAACCTTCAGCCAGATCCAGACCATTTTTGAAGGCAAACTTTCTTTTTTCCAGTTTCTCCAGACCATTAAATTTGGTCCTTTTTTGTTCAGATTTCAGAGGGAAATCTAACAGATAGACAGAACAAATGAGTTCTGACCACCTTTATATAATTTCTTTCCAACATTCCCCTGGATTGGAAAAAAGCAAAAGACAAGGAAGAGGAAAAAAATAGGGGAAATAATTTTCTCCCTCTCTCATAATGTTAGAATCTAGCATCATCTACCAAGGAGATATACAATAGAAAGTAGGAAATTCAGGATAGATGTAATAGCTGAAAATGATTAAAGTCACTAGCAAATATATAGTGATGGTCACCTACTTGGACAGTTTTAAAAAGGGCTTAGATTTGGCAACTGGGAATAAGTTTTCTGTAGTTACTCTGATATGTCTTTAAATACTAGTTGCTGGGATACACAAGTGGAAGGGTTCTTGAGCTTATGTCCTGTTTGCCACAGACATCTGCAGGACCCTGGAAATTAATAGGGCATTTGATCTGATTCAGCAAGACACCTACAGGAAGCCAATGAAAACATTTCCACCTGGCAGTGATGCCTTGCAGTGGCTGCAAATTTCTTAGCTGATTGTGTAAATCAAAGAGAAATTTCCAGAATACTCCAACCACCATCCACAGGCTCCCACTACTATACACCAGTGCCTGGGTAAAGAACCAGGTCCTTACAGCCTTCCAGAAGGCTAAAAAGGTGGAGACCTACCGGATCGCTGAGGCAGCTGAAGGAAAGGCATACTTCTTAGTTCCCACTAGATGGCAATATTTCAGGGAAGGAAGCTAGAGCATGCCTATCCTATCTGATCTAGTGGGGTGAGCAGATGTCCTCAGGAAGAGGCAGTCTTGCAAATAACCTGGTCCCGTGCCATGTAGGGCTTTAAAAGTAATAACCAGCATGTTGAATTGCACCCAGAAGGGAACTGGGAGCCAGTGCAGCTGGCACAACTGGGGGGCAATATGGGCGAAACTAGGGGCACCCAACACTGTGTGCGCCACTGCATTCTGGACCAGTTGTAATTTCTGGGTGGTCTTCAAGGGCAGCCTCATGTAGAGCATATTGCAGTAAATCAAACAGGAAGTGACCAAAACATGAGTGACCTTGAGCAAGACTTCCCAGTCCAGGAAAGGGCTCAGTTGGCACACAAGATGAGTCTGTGCAAAGGCCTCCTAACCACAGCTTCTACCTGCTCTTTGAGCAGGAGCTGTGAGTCCAGGAGGGCCCTCCCAAATTGCACCCCAGCCAGAATCAAAGATGACACATCACCACACTCGGGGGGAGCAAAAACCCAAAGCCACTCCATCTTGCCAATATTGAGACAAAGTCGGTTCCTCCCCATCCTGACCCTCACAGCCCACAGTCACTCAGCACTGTGACAGCATCACCTGTCCAGCCAGGGGCGGAGATTATAAGAGTACACTAATGAGATCACACTCCATGCTGGCAAATGACCTCACTCAGCAGTTTCATGTAAATGTTAAAGAGGAGAGGAAAGAGAGCCGAACCCTGAGGGACCCTGCATTGCAGAGGCCTAGGGTTTGACCTCTCCCCCCCCCCACCAACACTAACTGAAATTGGCTGTGGAAAGAGGAAGAAAACTACTGCAAAACAGTACCTCCTACTCCCCCTCCCAGAAGCTGGTTCAGAAGGATCAGGTTTGTGGCATATCAGGTTCATGGCATCTGCAGTACATTGGCACAATCTAATGGAATCTTAGCTTACAGATTGTTTGGTTCTGATCTATCAGTTGCTCCTATCAGTGACCTTGATTCTTACATCTCTTACTGCAAAGTCAGTTTAAGGAGTCTAACAAACCTCAAACAAAGCTTTTCTTTCTAAATGGTGTTTTTTAGTCCACCACATGGGGACTCTTTATTGTTCAGATTTCAGAAGGTCCTATAGGTTTCTCAGAAACTCTATGGATAATAAAGTAACAAATGTCACTCAATGCTTCAACTGTAGAATAATTACTTAAACAGCTTATTGTGTACCCAGATGCTTGCAATCAGTACAATCCACAGAAATTGCCACTTTCATCAGCATGATGAAAATAGTGTGACAAGTTCCACCACTTTGAAGCATGCATGCAGGTAATGTTGTGATGCGTGGAGGAAAGGGGATCGCAACACTTCAAAGCTGATGTCAGTCTTACACTCCTTTGACTCCTCTGCAGACATTGCTGCTTGCAATTTAAGAAAAATAAAAGATCTGAAAATACCTGAAAAGGAGAAGGTGAAGAAAGTATAGATCAGAGGCTTAGGAAAAGAGATACAGATTTCAGCTTATATTTCGACACTTGTAAGGAGAGAGATGTATAGCTATCAGAGTAGGAACTTGCTGAGGAGAGAAGCAGAACTAATGCCAGGCAAATTTTATAAAAGTGTAAATTACTAATGGAGTGAAAAAGATGGAAAAGGAAAGAAATATAAAGAATGTATTTATTAATCTGCAAACAGAATGACTTGCAGCAACAACAGACAATCATCACTCCCAGCAACAGAATGTGGATATTTATAGAACCACATAGAAAAATCCTGCCCACAGAGCTTTAGCAAGAGAATCCTGCAAGTACTTTGTATATACATTTAAAAGCAGGAGGGTGAGTCCAGTGAAAAGAATAATTGAACTACAGTAAGCTGTGTAATTCAGAAACTGCCAGCTTATATTTGTGTGTTAATTGTGAATTATTTCTATCAAGATGCCTGAACTGTTAGGCCTGACACTGGGACAGACGGATAGAGAGAGGCTGTTTTATCCCAGAGAAGATATATCTTCTTGGAGGCCTTGCTTATTTTAGTCCAATTCATTATGGCTTTCTGCTGTCCCTCACTGTCCAGCACAAATCTTGCACAGCAGATGTTATTCTATAACCTGTCTACAGCAAAAATTTATCTTGCCCATGAGAACTATTTGGCTATTTCCTGTAAATTTCTTTTCAAGAGAAGCAGTGCAGCCCAAAATTCACACCCATTGCATACCTCTTGGAATGCATCGTGAATGACTGCATTACTAAACTTTGTGGCAAAGCAGTTTACAGCACAATACATACGTAGAACATCCCTGGCATACAATCCAAGAAGATATCAGTTATGAAACACTGACTGCTTCCTCCTGCTCTCTCACTGGTACTCAGGGGTGAAATCAATAGAATTTCTCATGCAAGGAGAGCCATTCACACGATGAGTTGATGCAGAATTCTATGAAGCAGTAGCACAGGGTCATCCACTATCCTCCATATGATAAGAGATTCAAATGAGGTTCAAAACAGTGAAATACAGCATACTTGTTCCAAGTCTAAGTTACAAGCAAGCACAAAAGAGGTGTGGCTTCATTACATCAGCTATCCATTCTACAGTGGGAACCAGATAAAATCGAGGCTTATCTCCATACAAAACATGTGTTGTACCACTGAGTTGTGCTTCTCCCTGTTGTTATGGCTGAAGAACTGGAAGGATTGAAAATTGCATTTCTCCCCAGTCACAACAGAAGGGAAGAACATCGAAGTGGTATTCCAAATATTTCATATGGAAAGACAACAACTTCAGTTCCTGTCATATTGTTAAAAGGATTGTATACAATAAAGACATCTATCTTGATGCCTCTGGAGAACAGCTGCCAAAGTCACAGGGATACATGGATGAGCAGTGTGATCTGATATAGGCTTCCTATGCTTCAACACATTGTATACATTTGACAGGAGAAAATAAGCTAGTTCCCACAAGAGGTTAGACAATTTGACAGTGTACAGTGTGGAACTAGAGATCTTTGTTTGAGAACAAAATTAAATCACACTTCACATGAATGATGAAAATTCATCAGATATTTTCTCTCTCTTTTCTGCAGTATTTTCTGTGTAAATATTGGGCAAAGTAGACTTTAAGGGAGAAAGTTCTGTCTTGCATATTAACCCAAGTGACAGCTCACCAGCATTCTGGAAGGCTTGTGAGATGGTTTGGGTGATCTTCCTATACACTTCACATCAAGCCACTCAGCTGTACCTGTGACCTGTCATTTGAGTTAAAAGTGAACATATGGAACTATTTTCAATTTCATTACACTAGGAAGTGGCCCTGATGGCAGCAAGTGGTCATGACCAGCAGCACCCAGAAATAACCCTGGCATAGCCAAAATTGCACTGGAGAAACTAAAATATCACCCTGGCCCCCACCAAAGTAAAAAAGTGGCATGAACAGCAGAAAAACTGTAATGTACACATTGGGGGCAGAACCAGCAACACACAGCTGGTGGAACCTGGTTCTCTTTCCTGATTTAAATCAACAAGTGTGTCAGTCCTTTTCTTTTAAGACAGGTCTAAAACTCTTAAAAGACTACAAAACAAACCTTTAAAGACAGATCTAGTACTCTTCCAGAAGATTGCCAACATCAGGTGTATAAGGGACCCATGTCATGCCCAGTCAGGCAGGTATGGGATCCAGATGACTGATCTCTCTGGAACCCCAAGAGAAAATCATCATGGAGGCCAGGGCCCAGTCTGATCAGGAGGAATTAGGTCCCTAGTAGCCTAAAGTAGCCAGGAGGAACTGGAGAGGTATCTGTTTCTGATCACATCATCACCAACATCATCAATAAGATATCACATATCATTCATACATGGTTTGAATGTATGAATACTTGGTGTTGGGAGAAATAGAAAACACTCCTTTAAACCTGTCTTCTTTTTAGAATGGAATATACTGTCCACCTTCCTTTTCATAAGCTCTCTCACAGAGCTTATAATATCCATATCTTTCAGACAGCTTATGAAAAGGAAGGTGGACTGTATATACTATTTAAAAAAAGAAGAAGATAGACTCTATACATCCTTTCCTGCAGCATTGCTGAACACCAGGACTTCTAAAGCTAATGTGTTATATATAGTCATCTAAAGTGCAAGGACCCATGTGTTCAATTCCTGGTAGAGGATTTGAACCTCATAATACAATCTGTGGCTAGGTTCACCTGATGAGTTCCACATAGAATGAAACCAGTCATGTGCTGTCTCCTGATGGTCAATATAAGTAAAAATACCTTTAGAACTGGGACAGAGGAAGAAAATTTATGTTCTCTTCCTGATGGCCTAGGAATGAGATAATGACCATGCCATGAGAATTTGCCTTCCTAAAAATGGTTAGCAAGATATCTTTGTCCCATGGTTATCAGGATATACAGTACGTATAAGCCTTCAGTCTCAAATAATTAATGAGGTGCATTATTCTCTAAATTCTATATGACTCTAGACATAAAGAACAGGTAACTAGGGCAGTAAGTTAAGGAGAAATCATGAAATATAATTGCCATTCAACTCCCAAAATATCTGTTTTTTACTTTGCTTACATTATTGACAATAGTTTAAAATTTCTTCCTTTCCTTCTGCTTCTTAACGTCTCAGACTCATCCATGTTAAAAAAAATTTCTCATGGAGAGTGTAGCAAGACACCTATGAGAAAGATGCTCTGGCCCTCTGTCATTTTACCACTTAATGTTCTCTTCCTAAGAACAATGCCTGGAGGAAGCCATTTTGAATTACTAGAATGGAAGCAAAACATATTCACCAACAAAGATTAAGCACTTGGGGCAGGGTAGCTGTTAAACCCCTGTATGTTGTTTTTCGTTGTTATATATGGTTTTCTTTTCTGTACATGCATGATTTTTTCTCAATTTTTATTGTTTATTGCCCTTAAAAATGTAAGCTGCCTAGAGTGGTTTTGAGTCAGGTGGCCCCTAAATCATGTAAGTCAACCGACCGACCAACCGTAAGATTTAGTATATTTTCTCCAGATTAGTATTTATGGCCAGCAGCTAAGCCAAGATGCACAACAGTGGCAAAAAGTAGACAACAGATTGGGGAGGTATGGGGGGAAGATACAGCATTTGCTTGTCTGGTTTCCCATGCCCCTTCCTCCTGCAGTATTTATTTCAGCAGAGATAGTCTGTTGAATTAGTACTGAGTGATTGTGCTTCTGTTCCCTTCGAGCTATTTTGTGGAGTGCCACTAGGCACTACTTTGTCTCTACTGCTATTTAACATCTATACGAAGCCACTGGCGATGCTCATTAACAGATTTGGGGCTAGGTGTTATCAGTATGCTAATGATATTCACCTCCATTTCTCCATAACATTTGGATCAGAAGAAGTTATATATATTCTGAACCAGTGTCTCGAGGTAAAGATGGGATAGATGATCACCAATAAACTGAGACTAAATCTTGATAAGATGGACACCATGTGGCTGGCTGGATGGTTCCCAGATATGGAAACTGAGAGGTTTACTTGTTCTCAGTGGGTTGTATTCCTTCAGAAAGAATAGATATGCAGTTTATGTGTGCTCCTAGAATCCTCAATGTCATTTGAGACTAAAGTAGTCTCTATGGCCAGAGTGTGCCTATTACAAGATTTGGTTGGTATACCAACTATGTTCTTTCCTAGATGGGACAGCCTAGTGACTATTGTCCTTAAACTGATAACCTCATACTTAAGATTACCATAATGCCCTCTTCTTGAATTTGTTCTAGAAGCTGCAACTAGTGCAGAAGTGATGGCTAGATTCTGGAGTAGAGTCCTTAGTTGTATTGTGTATGTACCTTTGTGGAAGCAACTGCATTAGATACAAGTTTGCTACAGAACCACGTGCAGGGTAATGCTTACGATGCATAAAGCCCTAAGCAATTTGGTAGCAGTATACCTGACAGTGCCTTTGCTATTACAGACCTGGCTGAATGCTAAGACTGCTGGGGAAGAGCTCCTCCTGTATGTCCTGAGAACTGCAGAGTGGATCTCATTGTCACTCATGAGTGGCCTTGTTCTGTGATGGTGCCTGCACTCCAGAACGCTCTCTCCCCTGAAGTTCATGAGATACCTATTGTTACATCCTTTAGGCACTTGCTGAATCTTCCTCTTCACTGAGCCTTTCTCTGCATAAATATTAGATTTGTTTAAAAACAATCTGCTTATGTTTTCGTTTTCCACCTTTTTATTGTATACGGTTTTTATATTGCTTTTTATTGCATGTTATTGTGAGTTTTATCTTGTGTGAACTAGTTTCAGATGCTTTCGTACAGAAAGCAGTATAAAGCTTAAATTTAATAATACCATTATTTTTAAGGCTGTGCAATGATTTGATTTTGAAAAGTGGCTTTGAAACATGAGGGAACGCAAACGCAGCACTTCTCAGAAATGTATTAAAGCAGCTGTTTTTCTTCCAGGTTTGTGTATCTGGAAACAGATGAGGCTGCTTTAATAAGTTGCCAACGTACTGCATCTGTGCACTTGAAGCAACATTTTGGAATTCGTTTCAAAGCATAACATTACCCTATCCAGTTCGTCCCAATTGTCCTGCTGATAGTTGATGAAACATCTCAGGTACCATTCTAGTACTGAGTTCAGTCATTCACAGGATCCTGCCATCTGGGGATGGTAACCCGAACTCAGGCCCTGTGATGCCCCAAGTAGTTTTAGGAATGCCCTCCAGAACTTGGCGGTGAACTGGACCCCACAATCACTGATTACTCGTTCTGGGACATCATGAGCTCGGTAGACGTGCTGTATAAATAACAGCCAGTTTGGGAGCTGATGGAAGGGAGTGGCATGCCACAAAATGGGCTTGTTTGGAAAAAAGATCTGTCACCACCCAGATGACTGTCTTTTCATTGCTTTCAGGCAAGTCTACAACAAAGTACATGGAAATCTGCTTCCAAGGAGTCTCTGGGTTTGCCACAGGTTGTAGAAGCCCCACTGGTTTGCCCCCCCCTTCTCTTGGACATTGCACACGTGGGACATGTAGCCACATATTCCCCTACATCCTTTCTCATAGTTGGCCACCAAAATTCCTATGGACTTGGGAGCAGCGGGTGGCAGATCGTTACAGTGATCTCATCACATAATGCAAAGTAACAATGCAAATAACTGAACCAAAACATTGCCCGATGAGGAGAAAATCATGTGACTGTTATTTTTGCGGCAGCTCCATATGAAGCATGACTTCCAATACTGAGAAAAAGAGGTCACTTCTAAAGGTAACCATATAAGAATATCCCAGGTAACTGAGAAAGAGAACCTTAGTCTCTTATCTCAGGGCAAAAATTTTACAAATCAGTACTTTCTTTTTTTCAAATGTTACAATAACAGTACACTTGTCCACTTCTTGGATCAACTCATACAAACTATGGGACAACCCTTTTTGCCCTTGAGCGGAACACAGCATATTGAAGGCAAGGAGAAAGAGGAGAAAAGTAGGCATTTCTTCTTTTATTATTTCCCAATTTTTTCCCATTTTTGAAAAGCACAGTGCAACCCAGAATAATGATACAGCTTTTCATTTCTACTTCCTTAATTACTTATATGAGACAGAGGCTATGGGGCAGTGTTTTTCAAACTTCGCAATTTTAAGATGCTGGCTGGGGAATTCTGAGAGTTGAAGTCCACACATCTTAAAGTTGCCAGGTTTGAAAAATGCTGCTGTAGGGTATCTGTTCTGCCTGAAGCATTGCAGTCATTCTATCTGTAGTTGCAGAGCAAGCAGAGAGGAAATATCTGCATCCCTAATGCAGAAGAAAAGCCTGATTGTGCTTAATACATTGGAGAAATTGTCCAAGAACAATTCATCTGTGTGAAAAATATAACCACTCTTTTGCTGCCAAGTTTAGTAAGTTCTAATATGATCAGTTGTGTTAAGTGCCAGTTCTGCAAGTTCAAGGTGTCTGGAGGCAGTTTCAAATTATGCACCCGATTTTTGGGAATTGAGAAAAAAGACGACTTGGGTCAGGCATGTCATGGATCTCTCAGTTCTACATGTGTGTCCGGGAAGTTCTCTGACCTTAAACCTGAATTCCAAGAAATGTAGCACTGAGACAGTGTAATTTAACAGCTGCAAAGACTGCTAAACACATGTTGAAAACATTTTCTTTTATATCAAGTTCTCATTTCCCATTTCTTATCTGTTTCCTTACTCCAGATTGTAAGCTTTTGAAAACCAAAAATCCATAACACCAAGATGGAGTATATATAAACTAGCACCATACTATGGTTGCTACAGTCATTGTTATATGGTGATTCCTGTTATTTATTTTTCAAATTAGTACTATTGTTCCACCAAATATTTCAAGCCAATATTAATTACAAGTTATTACTTAATTTATTTTATTACCCCACAACCTTTTGAGGAAGATAAGGCAGATGGGGACTCACACAAAGCCATTCTAGTAGTTTACTCTAACATGCTTAAATCATTATGGGATTGCATCACTAATATCATATTAGTCAGAGTCCCTTCAAGTCTAGAGTTCTTCCCCTTAATGACTGAGGTTCCCGAGTTACTTTATTTTGTACAGGTAGAAGCATATATCCAGGTAAGTCCTGCTTGTATAGTTCAGACTCAGGTTTACAGCTGCATTGAAAAATTAGGATTTATTGTTCACATCTCCACAATCAAAATCAAACATTTCATCTTTTTTCAAGGTTCATTGTCTCAGAAAATAATCCCAGCAACCTCTATAAACTACTAACCACACATTAATGTTTTCCCACATGTTTACAAATCTGTTAATATAATCAGCAGTAAAAAAAAAAAAAAATTAAGGAGCTTTGCAATGTGATTGAGTAGTTATGAATTTGATTCCCACTTCCTTGTTTAAAGAAAGTATTAGATAATTGAACAATTGTATATAATTCATCCAACAGGCAGCTATTTGAGGCACTTTAGTCCCCTGAATCTACATAGCCTTTCTTTTTAACAAACAATTGATGATTGGATCACTCATCTAGATACCTGCAGATAAACAGATGCACAGAATTCTGTTGCTCCAAGTTAATCCTTCTTTTATAAAATGCTAGCTGATATCAGCAAGTTTAGAGCAATTAAGGATCTGTAATTAATATCTTCATACTTACCCGAAAGGAAGACACTTTTCCTCAAACAATTGAGGAAAATTGAATTGTGAATTAAGGAGTCTTCATGCATTCTTTGATAAGAATATATAAATTGTTGACATCAAAGAAATGAGCAAGAGGTGCAAATAACTGTAGACAATCACGCTGCAAAGCTTGGACAATTCCAAATATGAGTTTCAAATATGAGTCTAAGATTACTACCTGCTTATGTGGGTCTTCTTACAGGAAGTTATAAGGGCTTCTCTCTGTTCCCTGTCTTTCCTGTTCTGTTATGTCTTCCCTCCACTCTTCTTCATCCAGTTTTGTTCTTTGTCCATTCTTTCCCTTCACTTCCCAGTGCAGCTACCCCCTTCCTCTTGCTCTATCTCTATGATGTGTTTTTCGGATTTCTCTATTCTTGCTGGAAGGGGATGGGTGTGTGCGTCTCTGTTTTTGTGTCAGGGAATAGGTTGTATGAGAGAGAAAACAATGAGCCTATCCAGATGAAAATCAATTATTTTGTTAATGGTGCCCTTTATTTTATGGCAAACCATTTTAATGAGTAATTTATTCCATTAATTGTGTTCATTCATTCATTCATTCAAGCCCTGGTCTTATCATATTGTAGCTTCTAACTCATCTAGGCAAAGATATGTATATATCTATATACATAGACAACTGTTTCACATGCATACATTTACTGAGCCCAGGGATGGGAAACTACAGGAATGGCTTCAGCTGGAATTGGCAACCCTCATTTGTCAAGCTAGGGAAGCCAAGCATTGCACAGGATTTTTATAGTGTTCAGGAAATGGTGACCTAATCTAGAATTATCAGATAGGATGGTGTAGTGGTTAAGTGATGCACTAGGACTGGGAGACCCAGGTTCAAATCAATTCTCAGCCAAGTGGGCCACTTTTTCTCTCTCAGCTCAACCTACCCCACAGTGTTAGTGCTGTGGAATAAAATGAAGCTTTTGCTGGAAAGGCAGGATGCACATCTAATAATAAATAAATAGTGGTGTGAGATGACAATTATTTATAATGCAGAGCACCATATATATAAAAAGGGGGTTTGCCACTGATACATTCCCATTAGCAAATTAGAATTGGCTTTCATTATTTATATATTCATTAATTTCCCCAATTCCAAGTCCATATTTTATTTGTTCAAAACCATTCCTGAGTTTGATTGATTACGTGCCATCAAGTCACTTTCGACTCCTAGTGACCATATAGATTTTTTTCATGATCCATTCCAGAGTAGGGAACAATTTTTCTAATGACTTAGTTGAAAGCTATTTAAAAGTAATAAGAAAATTCAATAAAAGCCCACTATTTTCAGCTATTAAACTGGTAAAAACCATAATACTATTGGAAATTAATAAGAAAATAGAAGAAACAGCTCTGCGGCACAGACTTAACCAAGAGCCCAAGATTGAATGGATACTTCCTATGATGACATTGATAAGGTTCAGCACCAATAATAACTGAACAGGATGGGAATTTCTTTACAGAATACATGAATAATGAATACCTTTTCTCAAGTCATCAAATAGTAAACTGCTAATTGATGTAGCACCTTCAGGTAGGCATCCCCACTACATCTTACTCAGTGAGCAAATATATCCAGAGTAGGTACAATTATGGAAAGACTTGAAAAAAGTATCCACAATCAATTGAAAGGAAATATTTGGATTGTCAACAGCCTACAGTAAGAATGGGAGTAGAGCATAGGCATCCATTACAAGCTATGATGATGGCAAAATAATTTAAATGATGCAGTTTAAATCGCGATATCTGGCATAAGTAAGCAAGTCATTTTTTGTATGATGATGTCATGAGATGTGTCATTATTTGCCTCCTTTACCACCCGAATGCTTGTGGAACAGTATGAGAAGCTAGAAGACAGCTCTTCAGCTAGTAGATACTGAACAATACTAGTCAAATGCAAATGAGCGATGTTATAATCTAGACCAGTGTTTCTCCACCTCAGCAACTTTAAGATGTGTGGACTCCAACTCCCAGAATTCCCCAACCAGCAGGAGGTGGAGAAACACTGATCTAGAGTTAGAGGGCTCAACAGGAATTGCCATCAGCAATTAATATAAAGTATAGGGCTGAAGGTGGGACTGCAGTTTTAAGCTGATTATAGTATTGCCTATTTTCATGCAAAACCTAATTACAGAGTTCCAGATTCAGTAGCACAGAGAAAAACTTATTATTTTAATCAATGGCTGATTCATCAATGGCTGTTATATCAAGAGAGATATCATGGCATTTTAAAAAAAAACATACAAATGTTCCATTTACTTATTTAGTATAATATACTAAGCTAAAATATGTTTGACTAGTTTGTGACACAAAGTGTTTTGTGAATCCAATAACACAAGAGTAATTGTGTTTGTGGGAACCTACAATGTCTTTTCCAAAACTATTAAAAATGTCACTATTCATACAGCAACATATATGTAATATCTGTTAACAAAAGATATATTCCATAACATGGATAGCAACATTGAATAAAATCTCCTGTGTCCATCTTTCTCTGGTGAAAAACAATAATAGTTTTACTTGCAAAATATGTTACCAAGAAAGTTGTACAGGAAATGGCATTTACCGGGGGTGTTGGCATTTTTGAAAACACTGTGTTAGTAATACTAATGTTTTAAAAATGTTGGGAAAAAGTATGTTAAAAACCACATACATTAGGGGAAGTATTGTACAAAATTTTCATGGTAATGAAAGTTGCAAAAACACCACCACAAACAGATGCTGTTTTTTTTTTTTTAATGGAACTTGTAAAATAAAACCCACTTTATAAAAAGGATGATTTACTATCTCATTAGTGTATGCAGTAAAACAGATCAAGTCCATACTGAGTTACACATCTGCAATTTTTGCTACTGGTCTTCTAGTACAAATGAAATCAATTTAATGAAAGTATTTAATTGGGGGTTGTTTATAATGTAGATTCTTTTTCTTGTTTCAAATGCTCTGTGTACTAAATTTTAAGTGCACAACATAATTACAATTTTCTTGGTAATTATATATTTCTACAATGTACATCAAGGAAAGAAAATATGTGAAATTCCAGATATTGCAAATCCCATCACTTACCATTGTTGACCTTAGGAGTTAGGGTTGCATAGAGTTGCTTGGAGGAACATGTCCTGCACATGTTTATATAGATCAGGGGCAATCCTTGTCTACACAACTCTAGCTTTTTTTAATAAAGCCAGTAGCTGCTTGGTGTAACTAGTTGTTAGATTTTATGCTTGTAATAATTGTATTTAAGGTCTTTTATGCTAGTTCCTTCAATGTTCCTTGCCACAAAAGTCACCATATAAATATTTTCATTTAGGAGTGGAACAATGTAAATCGCAGCATCCTTCATCATTGTCCATGCTGGAGGGGTCTACTAGCACCATCTAGAGGATCATAGGTTTTTTAATCCTGTTTTGATTAAGAAATAATCCCATAGCAAATGAGGTAAGCTCCCAAAATCTCTTGATATCTCTAGATAAATAAGGAAAATGTTTTAAAATATTATCAGTTATACCAGCCTTCTCTTCTATCTGTGCTGACTTGAAATTCTAGGAATTGCAGTTCCAACCCATTTGAAGGGTTTCGCGTTTGAGAAAGCTGTCACGCTCAATAGATCTAGCACACTACTCACTGGTAGACAGTGACTGGAATTTTACACTATTTTGAGGTATCAGTCTTGAAGCAAAGACGACATCTGTAGACTCCCCTCATCTTCCTTTGATAAAGATTTACTTGCTAGAGATCAATACCTCTGGCTGAGTTCAGGGCAAATAAAAGCAGTTAGGTTAGAATAGTCTAAACACACTGGGTGCTTTAATATAAAACCAGGGGCTTTCTGTAAAAACAAAACAGTTACAATGCTGTGGTTTGGCTGAAGAACCTCTATCAAATTTCAGATATGGCAAGCCAATACCACTTGTTAACGAAATTCTATTGATTAAAATAAATGCAGAAGATGTGGTCCACGCTAAGCATCTGCTTGTCCCTTTGGTTGGTCACCCACTCTGTATTCAGCTGAAAATGCTGGTGGGTCAAACAGCAGCAGCTTCTCTTATAAATGAGCAAGGTGTTTTTTTTTCTAGTTCACAATCTTTCTTATCCCAAAGAAATGAAATTCCACAATCTGCTTTTCTGATTCTATTTAAGCATTTATTAGTTGTTACAATACAATATATTTATGGTTTAAATTCACTATGTTGATCCAGGAACACAGACCTAAATTTTATGCTTCCAGTCCTTTTTGGAGGTATTGTTTTATTTGCATTAAAAAAAAAATCAAAGGCTTTTTATTAACTTGGCCTGGTATTTTTGTTTTCTGACAACATTTGAGTGTTCTTAGTAACAGATACCTGTTAAATGACATTCCATGAAAGTATAATTATTATTTTTAATTAATATTTTTTTAACATTTTAAAATTTATTTTAAAACATTTAAACATATTATTTTTAAAATAAATGACTACATAAAAGAAAAAAGAAAAAACTGAGAAAGAACATAGTGGATGGAAAATAAAATATCAATAAACAATTTAAAATTGTCATAAAATTTAAAATTCATTATGTCATTGATTAATTAGCTGAATATATAAAACAAAACTCATTATATCATCTTGAGAAAAATTGAGATCACCACAAAGCTCTAAACTTTAGTATTTATATTGAGGTTACCACTATTTATCATTATTCTTAATATAAATGCTCATGAGCTTGTAAAAAAAGAAAAAAAAATAATTTAAAAATCAATATAAACAGAAATTATAATTATTAATGCATGTTTATAAGAAATTGTATGGGAAATAAATGCAAAATGCTCCCCCCATGTGCTGATTTAAATGTTGCTGTCTTCCTATATTTAGAAGCACGTGCATGAAATTTGTAGGCAAATTGACACTAATGAAGATTGAATGCTAATCTAAATCAGTGTTTTTCAAACTTGGCAACTTTAAACATGCTGGTTGGGGAATTCTGGGACTTGAAGTCCACACATCTTAAAGTTGCCAAGTTTGAAAAACACTGATCTAAATCATTGCTTACACATTTCCCCAGGGCAGAATTAAAATGGGGAGGGCACATTACACATGTAATCAGTTCCTACAACACTGCAGTTGCCAACTCAGCATCTGTCTACAGAGTTGGTAAAATATCCAAGATGGTAGCCCCCAATGCACAGTTAAAGCCCTGCCCCTTTGTTTACATTTTACACTTTGGACCACCCTTGTGGATGTCCCTCAGGTCCATGTATCCCTACCAACATTTTCTTCCTTGGAGCTCACAAGAGGACCCAAGGCCACTCCAAGGTTAATTAGCAAAAGGCTTCCATCAGGAGCAAAATTCAGCTGCAGCATGAAACATAAAGCTTGGAAAATCTTGGACACAGACCTCCTCCTGTGTCATCCTGGGGGAAAGAAGAAACTTCCCTGGCTTGAAGGAGTGAAGAAGAAAATGACTGGAAATGTGCCAAGGAACCAGGGAGAAAAAGGGAATGAATCTTACAAGAATGGTTGGTGCTAAGCAGAGAGTAGAGGAAGGAAGAACACATTAAGCTTTTTTGAAATTAGCCAAGCTAAGGTAGAAAGTTTCTCTACTCCCTCAGGAACAGCCTTCACTAGGATGTCTTTTTCATCTGTCAATTTACCCATCCTCTCTCCAAAATGGGCAAAGAAAAATGCCTGACCTGAGAGCCCATGCATATAGAAAAATGAGAAATGTTTCCCTGATTGGCCCACCCATATTTCACCTTTCTGCAAAGCACACCTGAATTTTTAAAAACCCTGGCTTTTTAAACTGAAAAAAAATATTAAGGCAATAATTTAAAAAATGCAATAAAAAAAAAGGAAATAAATAACAAAAATACCCTTGGGGAGGGAGAGAGTAAAAATAATATATGGGATATACACACATGCCCACAGAACCTTGGGTGGGTTAGGAAGCTAAGCAAGGTTGGCCTAGGCTGTACTTTGGTGGGAAAGCATAGGAAATCTCAGGACTGTAAGCTGGACTGGAAAATTAAAAGAAATATATGTTGTAGAAGAAGGCGGTGGCAAACCACTTCCATGTTGTCACCAAGAAAACTGCTTAAATGTGTCCCCAGGAGTCAAGCTTAACTTAAAGGTGTCTTTACACATACACAAACACAGAGAGACTCACCAATATATATAGTACATATGTAAATTCTTAAGAAGTAATGTGTTTTTTTAAGAGACAACTTAAGAATAACCACATCCACAGCCAATATCCCTTGCGGCATCCATGTAGTGGCCATCTTGTGAAATGTCCTTGCAACATTTCTGGAGTCCACATGTACTCACAGGGCCCAAAATTTAGATTCCCCTGCTGTAAAGCAGCCATTTCCTGCTTTAATTCGATGTAAGCAGGAAATTTAAATTACTGTATTTTTAAATAATTTAAAAATTATTTCAATTATATTTTGGGCAGCTTGCAAAGCAAGACAAATAATTACCTGTAACATTGCCCTCAATTTGATTTGGCTACGTGGTACCATGGCCTCATTATACAGGTTTACATAGCTCTTAAGATGCCTGACCCTTTTACAACGTCTCAAACAGCAGCTATGCTAGTAGTAAATTGGATGGAAATGGTACAAAAAAGTAAAATGGGTGGGACGTGAGTCATGACGCTGCATCTGCCATCTTGCCTGTTTTGACACCCCTCATGAATGATGTTGAGGAAAGGCTACTGTCTCTTTCACCTCAGAATAGCTAGAAGGCAGTTTAGATTTCTCATCAGATCTGGAGTTCATACATGTTAATTATAGACAGAACTTCATACTACTGATGTTACACTACTGATCAGTGGGGGTACCGTGTTGTTTTTTCCATCCTTCCAGGCTAGGTTATGTAAGGATTCTGTATTTATAAATCTAGAACAAGAAAGGTTATGTGTTGCTGGGGAATGCAAATTGGCTGTTCAAATATAAGATTTTACCCAACTAGTCTTGCCAGCATCACCAAGAAAAGAAATAAGTTTCAGATTATGCTGTCATCAGAAAACATTTTTGCAGTGGCCAAACCATGATAAACTAGAGATGCTGCTCAAGAAATGTCTTTGTTTTTGTTAACTGAACCAGGGACAAACCTACCATTATGAGGCAGCAGGCTGCCAATTATTTAGCTTACAATTATATATTTTACCACAATGGAAGAGCATCATTTAGGTTTTCTGCCTAAGGTAACATAATGAGTTGAATTGTTATAGATTAAGTTATTTTTAAAAAGCACAGGAGACAGACTACAAAATGGCAATACTGTCTTTTCTCCTAGTCATGCTGGTCAAAATGATGCCGAGAGGTTTTGGTAGAACTAAAAACATCACTGTAAGATTAATTTGGATGTGTCGTTTATTCCTGCCTGCATCTTTAAACATCTGCAGTTCCCTCTCCTGCACAATCATTAAAAGTGCCCCATCCTCTTTTTCCTCTGGTCTCACTAATTTTGTCAGAAGTTTGTGTATGCATGTCACCGCTTCATAGCATGGTATTTTTATCATTATTGTTGATCACACAGTCAGCCAGATGTTTAGACTGGATTTGGCATTTTTATCCACCTATCGAGTCCTTCCCAAGGACCTGGGATAGGCAGATGTTGTTTGATGGTGTTAAAGGTATCGTCACAGGATATAAGCTGTTCCAAATAAAGCTGCCTTTTGCAATTGACTGATGGTGATGTTGTCAATGCTGATCGTCTTCAAGAGTGACTCCAAATGTTTTGGGATTGCACCTAAGGCTCCTATTACTGTTGGTACTATCTTTGCTTTCTTCTGCCACAATCATTCTACTTCTATTTGTAGGACTTTATATTTTGTGATTTTCTCCAGTTCTTTCTCTTCTATTCTGCTGTCTCCAGGTATTGCAGTGTCCACTATTCAGACTTTTTTGTCTTTCTTATCAACAGTTGTTAAGTCTGGGGTGTTATGTGGGAGGCGCTTGTCTGTTTGAATTCTAAAGTCCCAGAGCACTTTAGCTTCTTCATTCTGGATTACTTTGTCTGTTTTGTGGTCCCACCAGTTCTTGCTTGCAGGCAAATGGTATTTCTTGCAGATATCCCAATGCACCATTGTCGCTGCTTTGTCACGCCGTTGTTTGCAGTCAGTCTGTGCGATCTTCTTGCAGCAGCTATTAGGTGGTCCACTGTTTCTTCAGCTTCTTTACAGAGGCAGCATTCGCTGTCTGTTGCTGTCTTCTCAATTTTGGCTTTATATGTATTTGTTCTTAAGGCTTGATCTTGTGCAGCCAGAATTAGCCCCTCTATTATTATTTATTCTCTAATAAATCCAGAGGGACTACACCATAAAAAGGGGTAGGTTAAAAAAATTCAGTGTATTCCAATTTTGATAAAAAAAGAACTAAATACTTTCACCTCTCTTCTGTATATACAGGATTAACCTGATATTTTAAACACAAAAGCAGTATTAAATAGCGCTTTCTGAATCAGGCACCTACTTACCTTGTGGTTTCACACAAACCAGGCAAAGTTATTAACATTGTTTCCAAGTCATCTAAAAATCTCGGCTAACTTAGTTATTGTTTATTAAGATTTTTTTTTTTGAAATTTGAAATAGAACTGCTAGGTAGAACATTTATTTACTTGTTTATTGTCATACAGTTTCAGTCATCCAGAATAATTCCAAGAGAATAAAACAGGGTCTTAAAAATTGTAAGGTGGATGTATGATCATGCAAGTATCATATAACTGATAAAAATAAAACAAAAAATGACAACAATATTCAACTTCTGAGTATTGGCTAAATAGAAAACACATAAAACCCATTGTGGTAGATTGGAAAACACAGACGTTTGGTCAAGATGCCAAGGTTTTAAATAAAATCTCAGGAGAAGAGTTAGCTTTTAACCAAGGACATCCTGTCAGTCACAACTGCTCACTTAAATCCTTGTTCCTTTTTTACATGTGTCATATCTGCAACATACATAAAAGGGGCAGGGTTTCCATCAAGTATTTTTTTGACCATGTCTTATGGATGGCCCTGCCCTGATCAATACTTCCTGAAAATCTTGTCTGGTATCACAAAGCTGCATATAAGCCTTTGTGTTTGTTGTATCTTCCCCTGAACTCAGTCTTGGTTCTCAAATGATTGATGAGTTTAGCCTGAAGAGAAACCACAAACATTCTTTGGATTATCTTCTTTTAGTTATGCTTTACATAACTGCATCATGCTTTCTATTTTATTTTAATAGTGGTTCTGCTATTTCATCCTAAAGACAATGGGACACCCAGATCTGATTTCAATACACCAGGATCAACAGTATGGCACTTCTAGTTGCCAAGGGCATCTGTTGCACCCTAAAACTGCATCCACAGAGCCCCATCCAATTATTATTTAAAAGTTAAATGGCTAAAATCCATCATGTTTTATGTGTTCCCTCTTTCATAGTCGCCTTACATTGTTACTAGCGTTGTAGAAAAAAGAGATTAGATTCAGGGTTGGGGGGTAAAGAAAAGGACAAGAAGGTTGCCTTAAGGCAGGAAAATAGTGGAGTGAAACTTAGGAATTCTGTAATCATGGCTTTAAAAAAAAAACCAGATTAACATGAATTGCCTCCTACTAGAAACTGACAGTGGTTTTATTTTTGTCCAGGACGGCACTAAAGAAGACACAGCGTTATTGTTGTATAGGCTAGATTCCCTCTGGTTTATTTTGGATAGGTTTTTTTTTTCTCATCTGTAAAACTTGGTAAATCATGCAGAAGCTGACAGGAATAATAATAATTTAAAAAATGGCTGTGACCCAAAGTAGACACAATTCACATTTTTAAAAAAGGCAGTTTTTAAAAAAAAGAGCTGCCAATTTTCCAATGGCATAGGGGTGACAAAACCATTTTTCTTTCAGTGAAGTATTCCTCCTAAGTAATTACTAAAGACTGCTTTCTAAGCGATTTTGTTGTGGAAGTTCAATATACAAAGAGGAATCTTCTAAATGAGCCCTGCCTTTTTGACTTCACGTATGAGCCAACTAAAACTTCACGTATGAGCCAACCAGAAAAATACTTCTTATATAAAGTCCACCTACAATTTGTCTTATATATCTATTGTTTATAATCTGTTTTTTATTTGGAAAAAAGATGCCTTCAACAGTAGAATTTAAATGATGTATTGTTTTTCCTATCTTAAGACTGCAACCCTATTTCCACTTACCTTTGGGTAAAAGGATTCCTGAATAAAACATATAGAAGCTGCACTGTATTATTATTTAATCATATTTGGGTCAATATCAGAGGTAGCATGTTCTTTTAAATAAATGTGAGCATACAAATATGCACAACCAGATTTTAAATTAAAATTTCAACATTCTCTCTTTAGACTACCACTACCTGACTATAATGCAGTATTTCCTGAGACTGACAGCAAGTATGTAAGGATTACATCTTTTTTGCTTGACTAGGAGCAGGCAAAAAAATGCTACAAATAAACAAATAAAAGAGGCATGAACCCCGACCATATATCTGGTATTTCCAGAGGAAAAAAGACCAAATTTTACTTAAGAATTTAAGAACATGTATCAGTTCTGCTAATTGGAGGTGTTCTCTGTAGAATTAGCACACCTTTATTTTAACACATGCACTGCTCTCTAGTCATAACTGGCCCTAAAACAACTTACAATAAAATCAATATAGTTAGGAATGAATTGCTTGGGACAGAGAAAAATAACTTCCAATCTTTGCTACTTGGCAATTTGCAATAGAGTATTAGGCTTTTTCTTCCAAGAGGGTGGGGAGATGCTGCATTTGCTATATATAGACTTAGGGGTTGGCTGATATAGAAATATCCATGCATAAAAATAGCCTTTGTTCATATTAAATCCCCTTCATGGATCACTGCCTTGTCATGGCAAAGAGGCTTGCGTAACTCAGTGAAGCCATGAGCTATACCGTGCAGGGCCACCCAAGACAGGCAGGTCATGACAGAGAGTTCTGACAAAATGTGGTCCACTGGAGAAGGAAATGGCAACCCACTCCAGTATCCTTGCCAAGAAAACCCCATGGACAATGTTAAAAGGCTAAAAGATATGACACCGGAAGATGAGCCCCTCAGGTTGGAAGGTATCCAATATGCTAATGGGGAAGAGCGGAGGGCAATTCCAAGTAGCTCCAGAAAGAGTGAAGCGGCTGGGCCAAAGCCGAAAGGACGTTCAGCTGTGGATGTATCTGGAAGCGAAAAGAAGGTCCGATGCTGTAAAGAACAATATTGTATAGGTACCTGGAATGTAAGATCTATGAACCAAGGCAAGCTGGATGTGGTCAAACATGAGATGACAAGATTGAACATCGACATCTTGGGAATCAGCAAATTGAAATGGACGGGAATGGGTGAATTTAATTCAGGTGACCATTATATCTACTACTGTGGGCAAGAAACCCTTAGAAGAAATGGAGTTGCAGTCATAGTCAATAAGAGAGTGGGAAAGGCAGTAATGGGGTACAACCTCAAAAACGACAGAATGATCCTAGTGCGTATCCAAGGCAAACCATTCAACATCACAGTAATCCAAGTCTATGCCCCAACCACTGATGCCAAAGAAGCTGAAGTTGACCGGTTCTGTGAAGACCTACAACACCTTCTAGAACTAGCACCAAAAAAATATGTCCTTTTCATCATAGGGGATTGGAATGCTAAAGTAGGAAGTCAAGGAGTAATCGGAATAACAGGCAAGTTTGGCCTTGGAGTTCAAAATGAAGCAGGGCAAAGGCTAATAGAGTTCTGTCAAGAGAACAAGCTAGTCATAGCAAACAGTCTTTTCCAACAACACAAGAGATGACTCTACACATGGACATCACCAGATGGTCAATACCAAAACCAGATTGATTATATACTTTGCAGCCAAAGATGGAGAAGCTCTATACAGACAGCAAAAACAAGACCAGGAGCTGACTGTGGCTCAGATCATGAGCTTCTTACTGCAAAATTTAGGCTTAAATTGAAGAACGTAGGGAAAACCACTTGTCCACTCAGGTATGACTTAGATCATATTCCTTGTGAGTACACAGTGAAGGTGATGAATAGATTTAGAGGATTAGATTTGGTAGACAGAGTGCCTGAAGAACTATGGACGGAGGTCCGTAACATTGTACAGGAGGCAGCAACTAAAACCATCCCAAAGAAAAAGAAATGCAAGAAAGCAAAATGGCTGTCTGATGAGGCTTTACAAATAGCTGTGGAAAGAAGGAATGTGAAAAGCAAGGGTGAAAGGGAAAGATATAAGCAACTGAATGCAGATTTCCAGAGAATAGCAAGGAGAGATAAGAAGGCCTTCTTAAATGAACAATGCAAAGAAATTGAGGAAAACAATAGAATGGGGAAGACTAGAGATCTCTTCAAAAAATTGGAGATATCAAAGGAACCTTTAGTGCAAAGATGGGCATGATAAAGGACAAAAAAGGCAGGGACCTAACAGAAGCAGAAGAGATTAAGAAAAGGTGGCAAGAATACACAGAGGAACTCTACAAGAAAGATCTTAATGTCCCTAATGTCCATGCTGGTGTGGTCACTGACCTTGAGCCAGACATCCTAGAGAGTGAAGTCAAGTGGGCCTTAGGAAGCATTGCTAACAAGAAAGCTAGTGGAAATGACAGTATTCCAGCTGAGTTATTTAAAATACTAAAAGATGATGCTGTTAAAGTGCTGCACTCAATATGCCAGCAAGTTTGGAAAACGCAACAGTGGCCACGGGATTGGAAAAGGTCAATTTACGTTCCAATTCCAAAGAAGGGCAATGCCAAAGAATGTTCAAACTATCACACAATTGCACTCATTTCACATGCTAGCAAGGTTATGCTCAAAATCCTACAAGCTAGGCCCCAGCAGTACGTGAACCGAGAACTACCGGATGTACAAGCTGGGTTTCGAAGAGGCAGAGGAACTAGAGATCAAATTGCCAACATTCGCTGGATCATGGAGAAAGCAAGAGAGTTCCAGAAAAACATCTACTTCTGCTTCATTCACTATGCAAAAGTCTTTGATTGTGTGGATCACAACAAACTGTGGCAAATTCTTAAAGAGATGGGGGTACCAGACCATCTTACCTGTCTCCTGAGAAATCTGTATGCGGGCCAAGAAGCAACAGTTAGAACCGGTCATAGAACAATCGATTGATTCAAAATAGGGAAAGGAGTACGACAAGGCTGTATACTGTCACCCTGCTTACTTAACTTATATGCAGAGTACATCATGAGAAATGCCAGGCTGGAAGAATCACAAGCCGGAATTAAGATTGCAGGGAGAATCATCAATAACCTCAGATATGCAGACGATACCACCCTAATGGCAGAAAGTGAAGAAGAACTAAAGAGCCTCTTGATGAGGGTGAAGAGGAGAGTGCAAAAGCTGGCTTGAAACTCAACGTTAAAAAGATCATGGCATCTGGACACATCAATTCCTGGCAAATAGAAGGGGTAGAAATGGAAGCATCATTTATTTGGGCTCCAAGATCACCACAGACGGAGAGTGCAGCCATGAAATTAAAAGACGCTTGCTCCTTGGGAGGAAAGCTATGGCAAACCTAGATAGCATATTAAAAAGCAGAGACGTCACCTTGCCGACAAAGATCCACATAGTCAAAGCTATGGTTTTTCCAGTAGTAATGTATGCCTGTGAGAGCTGGACCATAAAGAAGGCTGAGTGCTGAAGAATTGATGCCTTTGAACTGTGGTGCTGGAGAAGACTCTTAAGAGTCCCCTAGACTGCTAGGAGATCAAACCAGTCAATCTTAGAGGAAATCAACCCTGATTGCTCATTGGAAGGATTGATAATGAAGCTCAAGCTCAGATACTTTGGTCACCTAATGCGGAGAGAGGACTCTTTGGAAAAGACCCTGATGCTGGGAAAGGTTGAAGGCAAAAGGAGAAGAGGACGGCAGAGGATGAGATGGTTAGATAGCATCACTGAAGCAATGAGCATGAAACTGAGCAAATTCAGGGAGGCAGTGAAGGACAGGAAGGCCTGGCGCGATATGGTTCATGGGGTCACGAAGAGTCGGACACGACTTAACGACTGAACAACAAATTGAAGCCATTAAGGGAGGTCATTCTCTAGTTTGAGGTGAGGTGTCATCAATATGCTGATGACATTTAGTTATACACTGTTCCTCTGGGCCAAGCTGAACATAGTATCTAAGTCCTGAACTACTATCTGGAGGTTGTAGGTGAGAAAAACAAGTTCAGTTTAAATCTTACCAAGTGGAGTTGCTTGTCTTCAGTAGACATTGGGGCTATCTTACAACATCTACTCTCTCTGTTATTCTGTACAGGGTCACATTCTGTTCAGTTGGTTCATGACTCTGGGGTTCTCCTGGATTTGTTTATTTATTTAAAAAGACTTATATAGCTTCCCATATTGTAATAAAAACCTTGGCGATGCACAAAACAATAGAAAAAGAAAAAGAAAAAAAGAAAACCCCAAACCATCAGAATAAAAACTCTATAAAACTCTACAAAATCTCCTGCCACCCTGGGGTAGCACTCTCATATATATTCACACATTATCTTATTGGGTCCCATCGCCATTCTACCCCAACGCTTGTGGGAAGAGCCAGCTCTTCAAGGGCTTCCAGAAGACAATGAGGTTGGGTTTGTGACACCTGCTTAAACAGCAGGAAGCCTTTCTCCAGCTTTGGCTGGCCTGCTGGGTATGAACCTACTGAACCACGATGCACTGGCAATGGTAACTCGTCCCCCAATCACCATTTAACTGAACTACTACAATATGCTATGTGTGGGGCTGCCTATGATAACCACCCAGAACCCACAGTTACTTAAAAATATAGTAGTTAGACTCTGACTGGCAAGAATAACAACTATTTTGAAATTGCTGTAGTGGTTGTCATTAGGCTTCTAGACCCAATTCAAAATGCTGGTTATCACCTTTAAAGCCAATTAGGCAATGCTTTGCCAAAATCAAGCCTGCTTATTTGGCCCAGTTATCGATAGACAGCCAATCTCCCCTCCTCAAGAAGTTCATGGGACCCCCTCCTTGGAGGTATGCATTTGGAAAATAGTAAAATAATAAAAGCAGTGTTGCCGCAGTAGGTGTGTGGCTCTTAACTTAGTTTAATTGAATGGGACTTACTCCTTAGATGGCTCCGTTGGTAAGGGGGCCACTTTTATTCTCCCTTCCCTTATAGTTAGTATTTTTGTTTTTTTATGGTATTTATTAATGTGTTTTTTAATATTTCTTCTGTTGTTTTTATCTGTCTTTTTATCTGATTGTTGTAGGAGAAAAGTATTCTTCAATCTATGGAAGAATTCAAGGTTATTTGGCAACAATGTACTCAGAACTTTCTCTTAAGATTGTCTGCTGCTATAAAAATGGGTTTAAAGGAGAAGATAAAAGAGGATACAACTGAGAATCAGGCTGTTTTGGATATGGATTTAAAAATGATAGGCTACAAGAATGTTTTTGACAAAAATGTTACATAACACAAGTGAAATTGTCTGATGGTTTAATAGCTAAAAGGAACACACAAATAATAAATCAGAAGAGTGACTTGGAGAACTTTCTTATTTTGGACTTACAAAAGAGATGTGTAATAGTTATGAAGGAATTCCTGAGAAAAGATAGGGAATGAAAAGAAATCAACTTTTGGGACACTACTTAAAAGGAATAAATGTCAAGACTTATAAAAGCAAAAAGAAGGATTATAAAGTTGGCTTATTTGATCAAGATTAAAATATATAATTTTTTTTTTCTAGTAGATTTTAATGGGATTTTCTTGGCCAGGACTGAATGATCAGGCTTTAAAGATACATTTCTAGATAAGATATGGGAAGAAGATACTTATTGTTGTATTTTTTAGAGAAAGTGGTAAACTATGGTGCTAAAATTGAAGGAAAGTGTTAAACTTGTGAAGGAATTTCTGAGAGGTGATGAAGAGAAAATGATAAGAAATTAATTTGTGGGATATTATTTGAAGGGATTAAAGATCAAGAGTTTCAATATGTTGTTTCTAGTAGTTCTTAATTATTTTTTTCTTGATTAGGTTTGAATGATGATCTTTAAAGATTATGTTTATAGATATGAGATAAGATATGGGAACAAGAGTTTTTGTTGTTGTATTTTTAGAGAAAATGATAAGTTACTGAGTAAAGGAAAGGAAAGGAGTATGAAATTGACTTACTTCTTTAAGGTTAAAATATATATATTGTTACTTCTGGTAACTCTTAATGGACTTTTGCTGATTAAGATTGAATGATTTATCTATTTGGTAATAGATAAAAGATGAGATATGGGATGAAAAATTTTTTGGCTGAAATGTTAGAGAAAGTGATGTTACTGAAATTGTTTGTTCTCTTCCTGATGAAGGGGGAAGTCATTTTTTTATATTTCTTTTTTCTGTATACTTTTTTCCCCTTCCCCTCTTTTCTCTCTCTCCACTTTTTATATTTTTCTTAGTTTGTATTAGTTTATCTTTGTATTTTAAACTTCAGTAAAAATTATTATTAAAAAAAAGTAAAGCATGACATCACATGACCATGCTGCTTAGTGATGGAAATTTCAGCACTTCTGGTTGTCATTGTTAAGTGGATCACTCCATGTCGTTAAGCGAGGATGTCACATGGTCGTCATTTGTGACCTCCTGCTGACTTCCCCATTGACTTTGCTTGTAGGAAGCTGGCAAAGAAGGTTGAAAATGGCAATCACGTAACCACAGGGAAGCTGCAACCAATTTACATACAAGGACCAATCATAAGTACCACTCTCATTCAGTACCATCATAAGTTTGAATGGTCGCTGAACAAGTGGTCATTAAAGGAGGACCATCTGTATCTGTTACAATCAACAATTTAAATTGATTTTAGCTCTTCCAGTTTAAACTACTGCTTTCCCTCTTTCCCCAACCCAGTTTTGGCCATGGACATGACCTAGCAAGCTTCAACAACAATGTGGTTGCTGACAAGGTCAAGGGTAGGATTGGTTTTAGAAGATTATTTTACAGATTATTGTGAAAGGGAAAAACAGAATAAATTATGATAAAACAAATAGCTTTGGCAGAAGCAATGTTAAACACAGAGGGACAGTTAACACCTAAGAAATAGAGCAATGCCCCTCTTTTAAATACTTAGGTATCACCTTTCATAAGTCCCTTCTATGGAAAACACATTTAAGCACCATTTTAGTAACTGTCCAATGCACAGTGGGAGTTATTCTGAAGTTTTTGTTTTTGTTTTTTTTAATTCCAAAGGCAGAGAGCTGATAAACCCTGCATTTAAAATATTCCAGGGCAACCCAGATATTGTATAGGACTGAGATCTGGGGGTGGAATGAGAAAGTTATTGCCCAAAACAACTTCATAAGGAAGATCTTGGATCTCCCCAAAGGCACCCCTACTGGTTATCTCAGGATGGAGGTAGAGTTACCCTCCATCACCGCTAGAGTACATCTTGCATTGTTGGAGCACTATAAGAAAATAGAAAACGTTCAAGAATCCTACCTTAATAGACTTTATTTTCTCCATTACACAGCTGGGAATCAAAGGATCAAACTTTTGTTGCGTATCCTACAAATATATTTCCTACCCCCTTTGAGGGAATTAAGCCCCTGGAACAGAGAAAATATTAGAGATAGGCTTTTTTAAAAGGGATGTCAATAAAGATGCTACTATAATACAGACATCCAAATTTTCATCTTGGTTCCATCATTATTAAAAAGACTGAAACCTCTCCCAGTATCTGGTTATTATTACCAGCACCCCATTGAGAAAGGCTTTTATATTCCTGTGCTTGCAGACCATGCCTTCGGTATATCTTGGAGGGAGATCTTGTAAGCGTCTTGTTGAACAGAATCTCTGTCCCTGTAGTGCCAGTCAAGTGGAGGATATTATTCACTGTGCCCTTCACTGCTCCATTTACAATGAGACCAGGTCCAAATTATTGGTGGTAGGTGAATTCAGGGTTCAGACCTCAAACAGTTGAATTGTCTTCTTGAAGATGTGTTTCCAGTTGTTAGCAGTCAGGTTGCTACTTTTCCTTTGTTGTCATTTAAACAGAAATAAATGTTTGAGTTCTTACTTGTAGCCCTAGCTTTATTTTGTTTTGACCTCTTTGTAACTAACATTGTTTTTATTACTATATTTTATTTCATTGTTGTTTTGTTTTATTGCATTTTATGCTATGCTATATTATTACGACCTATGATTACAACAATAAAATTTATTTACTACAAAATATGGACCTCTCTGACTCTGCCAGATGAAGCTGGAGAACAAACAATATTTAAATTTTATTTATTACTGACTTTATTCTCTGGCTTCTTCCAGACTAATAAAGCTTGAGTTCCACATTGCCACATCATGCTAGGCTTGGCTGATGAAACCATGCTACAGTGGGTGACTATGTTGTGTTTACTGCTAAGCCAGTTTTATAGTTCAGAATGATGTGTTAACTGATCCAATGTATACAATGTAAAAATGCATTATAAGAAAGTATCCCCCATGTGGCTCTCTTCATGTGTGAAGGAGGGTCAATAACTTAGTCACTTTTCTGCATAAACTATCTTCTTTAACTTCAATCTTTCCAGTTCATTTATTAATGCAGATGGAACACAGAGGAAAGAAAGAGGTAGCCCTGCTGATCATTCTTGATAATGAAGGCATTGTGTCCAAAACTGCTTTTGATTTTGAGTGATTTTGACAACACTCCTTTAAATCTTATGGATGAAAACAAAATACTTGATTTCTCTTTAGTGGCTTTTAGCTAAAACAGCATTTTTAACACTTTTTCCTATACATTGGCAACGGCCAAATAAAGCCTTCATAGAAGATGAAGGCACTTGTAAGCTCAGCTGAGCTTTCCCTTGTCTAAACCATTACCTATCAGAATCAGTGCTTATTATTATTGTCTAAATATCTTCATGGCACACCCAGTCTTCTATGCAAGGAAGCTGCCAGCTGGTCAAGCTGAAAGCTGTTTAGTCTGCATATAGCAATTCTTACTGCCTGGATATGACTGCAGTACATGAAGCAGCATGTTGCAACCCTGAAAGCACCTTTTTAAACAAAATGCTGAATATGTTTTACATGCTCCTTTTAATGCTGTCGGTGTGTGACAAAATTTGGGTGTAACTTCATTCAGTCATAGGACCCATAAAAGCGCCCTTTGTTCACGTAGCCTCTATTTTCCATCTTCATGTTTTGTCCATAGGGATCAGAGATCAGTCCTAAATATCAGATGTGAAGCATCTGGAAGAAATCATAGAAAATGTGTTTGTGGATTACCATACTGATTTATTATATCTGTTTCCATCCTTATTTCCAAGGAGTTCAGCCAGTATATCAGATAGTCCATTCCTATCCACCTGATATTATTCTTGCCATGGCCCCCTAGGAAGGAAGGAAGGAAGGAAGGAAGGAAGGAAGGAAGGAAGGAAGGAAGGAAGGAAGGAAGGAAGGAAGGAAGGAAGGAAGGAAGGAAGGAAGGAAGGAAGGAAGGAAGGGAGGACCAAGATTCCCATATTTAAATCTATAGTGATTCAGAACAAACTGGCTCCCTGGTTTTTAAACTGGTATTTACAAATAACATGATGGCAGTAAATATGAAAATATATTTTGTCACTGAATTTTTCAATTGTTTTAAACAATAGATTTATATTGAAAATTAATTCTGGCTTATTCACAAGCAATCTTTTTTATTGTCTACCTTGTACTCACCTTCACAGCCTCTCCCTGTGCCTGCATTTTTTTTTTTGCAAAATGAAACTATCTTGATTTTGTATTTAAGGGATTCTGATATAGTAAAGAAAGTCATTAAGGTATGTGATGGTGTTGCTTGAATATTTGTAACACAGTACTGTTTTCACCACTTTAGACTGCAAGTGTGGGAATTCCACGTGGCCGCTTTTCTTTTTCACATCAGAAACTTACTAGCCTACCAGCTCTGCTAATTTTCTATTTGTTAAGGAGCATTCTTGTTGTTTTTAGCATGGAAGAACATTCCAACATTCAGTTTCCCATCTGCATTCTAAAAAAATTCACTTCAAACAAGGCTGGAGAATATTTCCCTTAATACATACATTCACTCCTAAATCTTATTAATTCTTTTTTCTGAAGCAGGATGGGCAATCTGTGGCCATCAGTCCCCACACAATTTCCCAACACCCTGAAACGGTGCTGCTGAATTTCAATGAGGCAAATTGGCTGGGAAAAAAAAGTGACTTTGGCCCATTTTCAAGGGTGTTGGGATGTGAAGGGTGGTTAGGTACACTGCCCAAGCTTTGTTGTACACTGCCCGGAGTCGCCTGTGGTGAGATGGGCAGCTATATAAATTAAATAAATAAATAAACAAACAAACAAATAAATAAATAAGACAGTGCCCTAGCCCTAACCCTTCTAGAAGATTTTAGCACCCATTCCCACCCTTAAAACTTTGAAAAACTGTTACAGAAAAAAGGGCCCAAAATTTCAGCCTTTCCTTTTCTGATGTGAGACCTTTTGATCTCTTTCAAACTAATTCTAGAACCAAAACTAAACTTTCACAACACAGTCAGGTTTGCAGAAATGAAGACCCTGTATGCTACTATCTCTACAAGCACGTAAGAAGGAGGAAGACATAAAATGCTAACACAAACACACACACCCCATATACTAACACACACACACACAGAGCACACAGTGAAATACATGTGGTGATTTTTATCAACTTTGTGTCTTCTCTGTTTCAGTTCTAATGAAAATCACCTATAATTATCTATAGAGGTGAACAGTCTTCTATTGGTTTTACCAGGTAATTTTCTCCAAATGCAAAAGGATTTTTTAAAAAAGCCTCAGTTAGGTTGCCATTCTCATCTTTTGTAAGTGGCTGTGACTGGCATTTCATAGATGAATGGATTAATTGAAAACGTGCATTTCATGTGGCATCTCTACTTGTTTCCCACCACTCCAAACATGTAATTTAACCATTATTCCATGCCATGGAAGCTCTGCACATGGATGAAGCCATTTCTCTGCCTCTGCCTTTTTTCCTTTGTCTTTAAGCAGTGACTGACTTAACTGTTGAAAATGAATTACGTCTCCCCATAAAGTCTGCAAAAACTAACCAAAGTCTAAGATAGAAGGAGTCATCCTCAGATACGGCTTGGGTGCCAGCCTTTCTCTGTTCTGGCAGTGTTTTGGGCCGGCCCAAAGTTGTCGCCAACTTGATCGCACATAATCATCATTATAATCAAAGTAAGTGGAATGCATAAATGCATAAATTATGATTTAGCAATGTTAACTGCAGTGACTAGGATCAAATCTGATTTTCTGAAGGCTGTAAACAGAACCTTTCATTTAATGCCACAGAATCTGCAGTCCCCTAATTACTGTATGCTGAGGTATAATTCCCAGCAGCCCCCAATCAGTGTAGGCCATGATGAAGGATGCTGGAAGGTGTAGTTCAAGAATGGAGAGGCACAGGTTCACTATTTCAATTTAGTGTTTCAACCACAAGCTCCCCAACAATACCTGATATTTCATTTCCTTCTATAATGTGTAGGCTCTAGCTTCAGCTGCTGATATTTGAGTTTTAAATGACCTTTTTCCTTTGCTTTTGAGCCAATGGGTTCTTCAAACCAAAGTCGAGTTGTAAAAATGCTAGTTTTCTGACACTATGTTCATTTCTATAGCAACAAAATGGACTGTCACAAATACAGGATTATAGCTGTCAGGCAATAAGTTATTATCCACATGAACATATGTCAAATAATAAATAGCAAAGGGAATATAGAATGTGATGGGCCAACTGAAATTGGTTTTTTGCATATAAATACAAAGAAACCAGTCTCAAGTCAACACCCAAGAGACGAGCAAAAAATGGGTTGCTTAGTGGTGGATTCTTTTATCCAGAGGTCAGCCCAAATTGCATTTGAAATGTAGAGCCATTAAAGCCACTGGCTCTGAGAAAGGGATAGTAATTGCAGAGACAGGCAGCATCACTCCCTTCTTCTAGCTCTTTAATAAACAAATGACTCCTGGGCAAAAGGGTTTCTTTAAAGGGAATATTTATAAGCATTTTTCTTTGCTCAGAAAAGGAGTATTGTGGAGCATCATAAAGGGGTCCACCTAATGGCTTGCGTATGTTCAGGCTTCTAACATTGGGAGTGCATAACACCAGTTTGCGGACCCTGCATTGGCTGCCAGTTGGATTGGGGTCCAATTTAAGGTGCTGGTTTTGATCTGTAAAGTCCTTCATGGCTTGGCACCATTGCCAAGGACCGCCTTCTCCAGTCAGATTTGGCCCCATTGACAGCTAGCAGGGAAAAACTGCTGCAAATCCCACAATTCTTGAATTTTTGGGATGCTGAGGCAAGGAGAAGCTGCTTTTCTGTTACAGCACCCCAACACTGTAGAAGAGCCTCCATGTGGACATCAGGCTGACTTCCTGTTTGTTGGTTTTCTACAAGCTCTTAAAAGCCAAGCTTTTTCAGAAAGTCTTCCTCTGATTCAGTGTTACCATCCTTTGTTTTCTTTCTATTCTTGTAGTATTGTTGTGTTTTTCTTTCTGTATTTGGTTGTTTTATATACAGTGTATGCATGTGTGTGTGTTTGTGTGCATGTGTGTGTGTAGTGAGCTACTGAGAGTTTGTTTATTTGTTTATTTATTTATTTATCTATCAAATGTATATAGCCGCCCATCTCACCGAAGCGACTCTGGGAGGCAATCTGAATTAGTGGGTCTTCTCCTTTAATTATAATCTTTAGTTCCTTCTGGTTGCCTCTTGTAACCAGCTTTCAAGGTCTCCTCTTATCACATTTTTCTCTAATCCATAACATTTTCCCATGGAAAGATTTCTTACACTTATATTCAAAATCTTCATATATTTTTAATAGTATTTTAAACAAACCACAGGGAGGATTCTTATAATTACTTTCAAAATCTTATTTCCAGTCAGTCTGGCCCCTTATAACTTTCCAGAATCAATGTTCTAATCCCCCTTTTGCTGATTATTTCCAAATATTTTTTTTAACTTACATGAAACTTCTTTTGCCGAGGATTGAAAGAGAATCATCAAGTGTAATTAAACTTTTCCTTCTGAATGTTCTTAGTACCCAAAAAGCAATTTACAATCCATTTCCCAAAGGGATTAAAAGAGGAAGTGGGCGAACCCAGTGTCCCTTTGAAGGCTCTGAACCGCCGTTTGGGCAAAGTTGACTCTCCCGGCTCCTAGAGCTCTAAAACCTGCCAGAGACTGCTGTTCTTTGGTCTCATCACATCGCATCTGTATGGAGCACTGTGGGTGATCCCAGGTCCTCCCCTTTATCTGGAGAGGAATTTTGAGGTGCCAGTCTGTTCCTTGGCTCCTTGTTCTGCTGCAGTTGTTGACTCTGCTGAAAACGAAGCCATCTTCAGTTCATCATTACTTCCCTGGAAGTCTGTGACGTCACGCTTGTGACCATGTCTCTTAGTTATAGAAATTCCAGTCCCAATTACTGTCGTTCAGTGATGACTACCTGTAATCATTTAGTAAGTGATAATTTACCATGTATGATTACAAAAACAGGAAATTCAGTGCCACTTTTTTCCTGGGGGAAAAAGTAAGCAGAATTTTGATATTTACATGCTGGTTACAAGTTATGCAGCCAAAGAAGATTAACAGAAAATAGCAATTTTCCTTGAAGTAAAGGCAGCAGTTGATTTTTTTAATAACATGCAACTTATTCAGGAAGTTAATAAAATCATGGTACAATCTTGCTGCAAACTTCTTGCAAGACATTTGAAAGATTTCAGTTTCACAGAAGAATTCACAAAGATGGGAAATCTTTTGAAGAATTTCTCACTGACTTAAACCTTCAGGATCTGGATTTTAAATTTCATCAGTTCACTAATACAGCAGGCCCAAAATTTCAAAAAAGAAAAAAAAAAGTGTTTTTTTATAATTTGACTGTGAACAAGGCAAAGCAGATTGCTGAAATTACTCTGAAAACAAAACTGAAACTGCCATTGTAGAACAAGCATTGAGCAAGCAATCTGGCCCGCATGGTGGGATTAAGAAGCAAACCAGGGTCAACATTTTTCCAGTTCTATCCTTCAGAATGGGCCAATAGTTTCCAGAACTCTAAGCTGCACAAAGTGAGGCCACCTTGATCAGAAGAGACAGTGTCCTCTGCCTGAAAAATGGCATAATGCATATAAAGACTTTAATCAATTTGCTAGAGTCTGCACTCAAAAACAGATGCCATTTTGGGAAAATCAAGTAAACAAACAAATGCAATTTATCAAGAGGATGGCAGATAATGATTGTGCAGAGGAGTTCTACATCAGAACAGCATATGCTGGACTAGAGAAGGAACTAGAATATTTTACTAGAAATGGCAATATGATTAGTTATTAAATGGACACTGGAGCACAAATGAATGTGCTTTCTGAATTTCTGGTTAAACAGCTGTGTCAGCTGCTGGTCAGACAGGTTAGGTTGCAAGGGTATCATAGCAAGGTGATTCCCACTAAAGCTGTTTACCAACTGAGGGTAACAGAGATCAACCAGTGGGACTATACCCTCCCAGTTTTGGGTTTGAACAACTATCAGCAATTGGGCCTTATTAAAAGAATCACCTTGGTTTCTAACATGAAGGATATCCTGCTTGAGAAGCAATATTTAGATGTGTTTGAGGGTTTGGGCAAACTGTATGTAAAACTGAACTAGCTATATATTTTCCAACTACACACCCTTCTTAGAAAGGTTCTACTAGAGAATATTTGACAAAGGAATTAGACAACTTCTTGGCTTTAATTGTAGAAATGGTAGAAGAATTCCCCGAATATGTGTACTCTGAGTGGTAGGGTTTTTTTTGTTTTTTTTTAAAGAGGAGTCTCAGCAGCAATGCCTGAACCCCAAGGAATATGTGAAAAAGCAGCAATTTCCATTGCCAATTTAGGAGAACATATTTAATGAAAAGATTGGTGCAAAATATTTTGGGTGGCTCTTCTGGATTTTGGCAGGTCCCATTAGATCAGAAAAGTTCAAATTTATGTAACTTAATACATCTTTGGGGAGATGTTGCTTCTGCAGACTCCCCTTCAGTCTGAAATCCACCCCAGAAATCTTTTATAAGAGAATCCAGCAAATCTTTGATGAGGTTCCTGGTGTTAAGGTGTATATTGACAACATCCTGGTGTGTGGCTGCTCTAAGGCAGAACATGATAGGTATTTACAAGAGGACTAGAACAGCTAGCCTGAAATTCAGTAAACAACTATGTAAATTCCAATGCCAGACCTTGGGGTTCAAATCCATCCAAAACAAATGTGGGTGATTTCAAATATGCCTCTTCCTCAAGGAAGGAGTTCAAAGGAAGGAGTTTAAGAAACAAGTTCAAAGATTCTAGGAACTGATTACTCATGTGTGTAGGCATATTAAAGAGCTGACAAATATACCTCTCCTCTTCAAGCTCTTTATTAAGAAGAAGAATGGCACTGGAATACCAACATAAACCAGACATTTTAAACACTAACACATTTAATTGAAACTTCTTCAGTTCTCTGGTGCTTTAATAGCAAGCAAGAGATTAAAATATCCACTGATACTTCCAAATGGACTCTGAGGAAGCTTCCATTTGACTTAGAATGATTTTTGGAGTCCTGCGATGTGCGTGTCTCAAGCTCTTACAAACTCTTATGTCTTATATACCTAAGTTGAGAAGAAAGCTTTGGCTGTGGTTCACAATTGTAAATATGTATGTATGTATGTTTTGATTTATGGTAGGACTGTGTTCATTAAGACAGACCACAAACCCTTAATTACTACCACTAACTTTCTAAGATACCTCCCAGGTTTCAGTGACTTTTCTTCCACTTGTAGTTTTAAGATTTAAAATTGGCCTGTAAGCCTGGCAAGGATCTGGTAATTGTGGACCTATCCCAGTTAGTTGTTAAAGCTATGGATGAGAATCACCTGGCTGGGCATATTGTCCATGTCAATGAGCTTTGTCAGTTACCCAGTCCCTAAGGAGCTATGGAACACCTTTGCTTGGCTACAGCTCAAGATGCCATCAAAAGTTCTTAATGATAGTTGACCTGCCCTTCACATTTTGACCATATTTTTAATATTTGCAAATGTTTCTGTAAGTTACACTGTTGTCTTTAAAGGCTACAGCTTCCTTTTTAAAACTTCATTCCATATCTTAACATAGCTATTTTGAAATAACATACAATTCATATTTGTCATAATGATGTCCAGATATTTTACCTTTTTCTCAATCTTAAAACCTGTTTTATTTATCAATTCTGTTTAATCTTCTATTTTCATATTTTTTGTTAATATCTTCGTCTTCTGTTTATTAATCCTGAAACCTGCTAATGCACCAAATTCTTTTAATTTGCCCATTAATATTTCAATTCCCTTTAAAGAATCTTCCAAAAACAACACCAAGTCATCTGTAAAAGTTCTTTATAAGTTTCTTTTTTAATCTTTACTCCCACAATCCTTTCATCTTGTCTTGTATCTCTATTCAGTATTTCAAGAACCAGAATAAGCGAAGGGGAGACAGTGGACATCCGTGTCTTGTTCTTTTTTATATCTCACAGGGTTTTCTTAGATCTCCATTAACAATTATTTGCGCTTTCTGTGAAGTGTAAATTGATCTTACCCATTTTATAAAGTTCTCTCCAAAATTCATATCTTCCAAAACCTTAAACCAGAAAGCCCAGTTCAAATAGTCAAAGGCCTTCTCTGCTTCTAAGAAAATCAATGTGGCTTGTTTTTCATTATGTTGCTCCAAATATTCCAAAATGTCCAAGACATTTCTAACATTGTCCTTTAACTGTCTTTTTGGTAAACATCCACACTGATCCTCATGAATAAATTCATGCAAAATTATTTTCAGTCTACCAGCTAGAATCGTGAACAACTTGCAGTTATTATTCAATTATTATATTGGCCTATAATTTCTTATTAAAGTCAAATCTTGTCCCTCTTTCGGTATCAAACCTATATTGGCTTCTTTCCAACTCTCTGGCATCTTTCCTCCCTGTAGGATAAAGTTCATCGTGTTTTGTAAAGGTTGTAAAAGTTCATCCTCAAAACATTTATAATAAGAACCTGACAATCCAACTGGTCGAGGCACCTTTCCAAGTTAATCTTTTTTATAGCTTCATAAACTTCCCTTATTGTTACAGGTCCATTCATAATCTGTCTCTCTTCCTCTGTAATCTTCGGTAAATTTTGTTTCTTTAGATATTCATCTATTTTCTCTAGAGGGATGTCACTTCTTTTATACAAATTGGAATAATATTGATGAAATGCTTTTTGTATGGCTGCCTTGTCCATTAATACAGTATCTCCCTCTTGCAATTTCATTTTCAGTATCATTTTCTTTTCTTTTTCTTTTCATAATTTATATGCTAGCCACTTCCTGGGTTTATTTGCAAACTCAATTTTTTTTGCTTTACATAATTCACTTTTATTTCCATTTCTCTTACTGTTAACATAGAGAATTGCCATTGTAAGAGATTGATTTGTTGAAAAATACTTATCTTCTCTGGAAATTTCTTTAATTATTTTTCTTCTATCTTTATTTCATCCAAAATAGCTTGTGTTTTCTCTTGACACTTCTTTTTAAGTTCACTATTATGTTTTATAAAATAACCTCTAATAAAAGCTTTACTTGCATCCCAAACCATTCTTAAACCAGTGCTTTTATCTAAATTATTTTTTTTAACTTTTAATTTCTTTTTACAATCTCCATTGTTGCTTCTTTCTGTAGCAACATTTCATTTAATCTCCATGTAGAATTAGATGTGTCCATATAGGCTACATTATGGCTGTGAGTTTGGTTGAAATTCCTTGACTCCTAGCCATTCAACTCACAAGCTGACTGCAAAAACCTCAGTTCCTGCAGTCTACCCACGAGGAGCAGCTGTCTGGAGTGCAAGTGGGTGATCTCATGATCTCTCCTTTTTCCAGAGAGACTGCACCAGCCAGAATTCACCATCTGGCTGCCAATCTGGCCACATCCCTGCTCCTTCAGGGATGTCTAGTTCGTTATGAATCCTCACTGGAAACTCCAAATCCTCACCAGAGGACATGTTAAGATGGGAGAACTACAACTGCAATTGCTGGGGAGGATTTCTGTGGTAAAAATGAATGTCTTGCATTGAATGATGTTTTTGTTTCAGACAATACCTGTTTTGACAACTGATATACCATTTAAACAGTGGGGAAAGGATATATCTAAATTTGTGTGGCAAGGGAAAAAACCATGAGTTAAATATAAGATGTTACAGGATGCAATGGAAAGAGGAGGATTGGATTTACCTGATTTGAAATTGTATTTTGGTGCTTGCTGTTTGGTGAAAGAGTGGGTGCTGCTGAGAAATAGAAGACTTTTGGAATTAGAAGAACATGACCTGAGATTTGGGTGGCATGAGTATTTGTGGTATGATAAAGTCAAGGTTAATGTGGATTTTAAAAATCATTATGTTAGACGGGCCATATTGAGAATATAGAATAGATACAAACCCAGATTGTGCCCGAAAATACCTTTGTGGATCTCAGCACAAGAAGCATTTTATAGATGAGAAATAATAGGCAAACACAAATGGCTAACTTATCGCAAGATACTAGAATTTTGTCAAGGGGAATGTAAAATAAAATCAAGAGAACTGATAGCAGAGGGTTATAGTTGACAATAGTTCTCTTATTTACAATCAGAAAGATTTAAAGTAGACAAAAGAACATTAAAAGTCTAAGTTTGAACATTAAAAGTCTGAGTTTGAACATTAAAAGTCTGAGTTTGAAACAGAATTGTGTACAAATAATGAATATGCAATTTCTAAAATGTATAAACTTTTAGTGAAATTTGAAACAGAAGAAGAAGAAGTGAAAGAATGTATGATAAACTGGGCTAAAAATTTTGGTTATATTATACAGATGGAACAATGGAACAATAGGAAAATATGTGGGTGAAAGGATTGAAATTTACACTATGTTATAATCTTAAAGAGAATGTTTATAAAATGATGTACTGTTGGTATATGTCACCAGAGAAATTGTCTAGAATGTATAAAGGCACTTCAGTGTTATGTTGAAAATGCGAACAAGAAGGGACATTTCATGATGTTTGGTGGATGTATAAAAAAGCTAGAAAGTTCTGAATTCAAATACATACACAGGTTCAGAGAATTTTAAAGATTAATATACAATTGAGATCAGAAGTTTTTCTTTTGGGATTGATGGACAAATAGTTGGGAAAAAGTCATGGAACTTTTTTTTGTACATGATAACTGCAGCAAGATTATTGTATGCACAATGATGGAAAGATTTGGCACTACCCACAATGGAGGAATATTTGGTGAAGATGATGGAACTTGCTGAGATGGCTAAATTGACTTCTTTGATCAGAGAAAAGTCAATATCTACATTTATTGCTGACTGGAAACCCCTTATGGACTTTTTGCGTGAAACAAAAAGGATTAATTTATGATCTATGGTTTTGATGATTAGACAGAATAGATTATAGAAATAAGAGAGTGATGTAACCATAGAGTAAGAGATAAATTTATAATTGTATTCATGACTGCTTAAAGATCGAAAGCTACTTCTTTGTATCTTTTTCCTCTTTTTTTATTTTTCTTTTACTTTTTCCCCCCTTTTCTTGCACTTTTAGCTTTCTCTTTGATTTCTTTCTTTTTCTTACCTTATATTACTTTGTATTAGTTTTTGTCTTCCTTTTTTAAAATCTTTAATAAAAAAATTATATATGTATGTCTGTGTGTATATATGTTTGTATGCATATGTGCATGTATATAAAGACTACAGCTTTTTCTACTCTCTTAAGGCCTGGTATCATTCAAAGGACTCATGAAGGTCATCTTGGTATGGAAAAATGTAAATACTAGACTGAAAATTTTATATTGGCAAAGCGTTACAGAGATATTGAAAATGAAATTGTGAGACTTTCAGACATACTAGTCTACAATGGAAAAGGAGCCCAATGGATTGCTGAGGACATACAGAAGCTTGATACAAAGCAGGTATTGATTTGTTCACATGTTGAGGAAGGATAACCTAATAATGGTAGAGTATTTTTCTCATTACCCTGATATTGCTTTGTTAGAGAACATGACTGCATAGAATGTCTGCTGCATAGATTGTCTCTATTGCCATGCCCTCTCACCATGGGATTCTCTTCAGTAATGTTCTCTAGTTCTCTAGCCATGACTTTCAGCACTTGGCTAAGCAATACTGCTTCTCCCTTAAAACATCTAGCCTGATACACCTTCAATCTAATGATTGTGTGAAAAATGGGTTAAGATTGTCAAAAAATATTGAAAAAAGCTTCTCCCTTGGGGTGATTCCTTTTTGGTTGATAGTTTGTCTCTTGTTGAGGTTTTATTTAGCAGGAAACCTGACCAGGATTTTCCATAGTGCTGTATTCTCCTGAGTAAGTAGATGCATAAGCAAATTTAACAATTCTATTATGATCAAAGTTCCAGGGCTTTTACCACCTTTGAAATCTAAACCTTATGTCTGCATTTTTAATGGCACTGCTTGCAGTATACCAGCCTCTGTAAGTAGCTCCCCGCTCATATGGCAGGGTGATGCCAAAAGGTCTTTTTTATGGGCCTCTGCAGCTCATCCTTCCATTGGGGCAGGGATGAGAGAAGAAAAGGAGACTGTTAATGAAGAGCCTTCAGGAAGGATTATGGAAGTCACTGGGAAAATCACGAAGTGACCTCATGACTACAGAGGTACACATGGCTAATTCAGATGAAGAATGAAAAGTCACCTTGTGCAGATCAGCAAGAATGTGCAGCACTCCAGAGAGCCTCACTGAACAATGCTGATGATATCTGTGAAGGATGGCTATACAGTATAGCACTCTTGTTTAAGAATTAGTCTGAGTATATGCATATGATTGCGATATTGACTTAATTAAATCAACAATAATTTTAAAAGTTCTGGTCAGCTTCAGGTTCTCTCTTTTATCAATACAGGAATAGCATAGACAACATTGTAGTACACTGAGGCAGAATTCTGAATAAAACTTATACCTGTAGTTGTGTTTAACTTATTGTTGAGAGGGATTAAATGTTTTTGCCATATTTTTTTTAAAAAGAGACAACCATTTAATGTGAGTTGGACCTACTTCATAGCTCATCTCAGGAACAGAACTAATATTCAGAAATGCAATATTCTCAGGTGAATCATTTTCTGTACTATTTTTCTATCCAAGTGGTATATTTATTACCTATCAAACAATTTTTAATATGGTGGGAGAATGCACAAAATACCTTACTGGCAATCAGAATCAATATATGTTAAACTTTGCCTCTTGGTGTGTCACTGAATTCTGTGTAACAGGGCAGATTCTACATCTGCGTTTTACTCTTTTTTTCTGCAGATACAATCTATTCCTGCAATGCTGGAGAAAAGGAGAGAGATTATTTTTTACATGCACATTTCCATGAAATGCTCTGCAGGGTAGAGAACAGAAAACTGTCCTCGAACATTTGAAGTAAGATGCTGGGTTTTGTTTTTAAATGTGGGTAGCATCTATCATCTAAAATGATAGACTTAGAAGGGCCATTTAGCTATTGAGTCCAACCCACTGTTCAATGTAGGGATCCATGTTACAGCATTCCTGACAGATGGCTAACATCTGCTTCACTGCATCCAGCGAAGGGAAGCTCACCTTCTCTCTGAGTAATGAAGTTCACTCTCAAACTCTTCATACTCTTAGGGAGTTTTTTTGAATATTCGTTTTGAATTTGCCTTCCTGAAACATCACACCATTTCCATGTCCTGCTCTCTGGGATGAGAAGGAATGGGTCTTGATATTTTTAATGTGAAATGTTTCAGGTTCTTAAAAATTGCCATCATATCTACTTGAATTTTTTTCCTACACTAGTGTAAGGTTGCACAGCTGTTTTGTCATACCACTTGGTTTCTAATCCCAGGATCATCCTCACTGGCCTTTTCTATCCTATTGCAGTATGTCTGTGTCAATATGGTGCCATATTCAACAGTGTGGTCACTTGCCTTCAGTCTGAAGTGGTAGAGAACACTCTTCCAACTCATCTGACTGCTTCCAGTCATGTCCTGTTCATTTCAAAACAGTTTTAGCTTCTCAGCTACTAGATAACTGCTGTTCTGTACATTGCAATTGTTTTAAAACCATAATAAAAAGAACTTTGGAGATATCTTTTCCTGAATCTAAAGAAGCACTTATAATCTATGATGCTATTGGACATATGCAAGATGCATTGAACCAACATTATTATTAATTGTGCTTGTACAGATAATATAGTGACCACCCCCCACCCCCAACCCACTGGACAGAAATTGTAGAGAAGCCTCTAAAAACACATTAAACAGCATTCTCTATTACATTTTGTTGTTTTGTTAAGCCAGGGATCAGTTACAAAAGGTGTGCCTAAGAAACAAAGGCATATGGCAAATAAGAAGTTCTGCTCACTAGATATTCTAACTTTCCCTTCCCTTTCTCCTTTCATAAGTGAAATTCCTTAGACACAGTTTATGTGAATGGTATTTCAGAATATATGACTGCAGGTATCTGCTTTCTTTTCCAGTTTCACAATCACCAATCTGGTGCCAAGAGCTCATGGCTGTCAAGAAGCCACCAGATGACAACAGAAAGATAGCTTTGCATACAACAAGACAACATGTTTATGGTTCCTCCCTTTATCTTGCTCCTTTCTGAAACTTAATCTTGGCTTACATTCTTTTAGACTGTGAGTAAATGTGTTTTCATACCTTCAAAACACAAGATGCTATATAAGGTTGGTAATTTTCCCCTCTCTTTCAGCTCTCCCACCTCTCTTAGAACAGCATAATCAGGCCAAAGGAGTTTCTTTAGTAAAAAGAAAAGTATGCAAGGAATTTGGAAAGTTTGCTTTGCTTTTTGAGCTAGGAGACTCAGCAAGCTCACCTGAGATATGAAAGGTGATAACACCAGAATTGTTCCTGTACAGATGCAGCCTATTTGTTCATTGCATTTGAACTCATAACTTATCATTTGAGGAGACTTTTGCTTCCTAAACTGCTTAGCTAAATATTATTTTTTAAAAATTACAAAATCTCATGCTGCTATTCTCTTTGAATGTCACAGTCTCCTGTTAGAGATCTCCAACTTCTGCTTCCTACTTAATGATTTCCAGTTTCTGCTTCCTTCCTACCATTCCTTCCATATTGTCCCCTGAAACCCTATTCCTCAGGTGATTTAGGTGATTTAGGGTGCGTGGTGGCGCAGCAGCTTAATGACGCTGAAAGTTGCCGGCCAGAAATGGTCGATGCTTCAGCGGTTCGAGTCCAGCCTTCGCGTTAACACGGTGAGCTCTGGTTTCCTCCCCAGTTCCTGTCAACCCAACAGTTCGAAAACTCAGTAGATAAATGGGTACTCTCACTCCGGTGGGAGGAAAAATGCTGGCAGCGCCTTGCAAAAAAGGAGTCGGGAGCAGTTGCCAGTAAGCGTGAAATCGCGCTCACCCGAAAAGGGCACGAAGCAACGGAAACTCCGCCTCCTGCGCTCGCCAGCTGGGCTCTGCTCTAGGAAGGAGGCTCTGGCAAACCACTTCCAAAACACTTGCCTTGAAAACTGCAGGGACTCATCCAAGCAGTCACTGCAGAGTCAGTAACGACTGAGCGCAGATTAAAAAAAACAAAAAACTTCCATGTTGCTGTAGGACCCGAGCCTCTGAACTTCAATGCTCTTAGGTAGATTTTTATTTGAAAATTATTTGAACTATTAAAAGCAGGGTAGCTTCCAGCTGCAAAAGACTAGATTCTGCTAACTTGGAATACCTTTAATGATCTTGAGCCAAAAGGTGCTGTTGTAGCTAAGAGGCAAAAAAGGAAAGAAAGCCCCCTTCCCCAGGGAAAAGACGTGTTGCTTCAACCCCTGCCAGATCCTACCTTCATTGGCTCAGCCATAGCAGCAGTCTAAAAGCAGGTATTCGGGGGCTTTGTCTCTCATCATCCTCAAGACTGACATTCTACACATGTATTTTATCCCATCCCTTTGATTTCTGACTTACTCATAAGACTAACTTTGCCACAAGAGTCAACATTATTTGCCATTTCTCCCCAAATTTGCTGAATATTTTTTTTGGGTGGGGGAGAGGAGGGTTGGATTGTGACATTTGTGCATCTTACACACGCACACACAAATGAAAATCCCGTTACTTTTTACACTCAGAGGTGGTAAGGCAGTACATTTCTAAAAGACAAATTATTTCTTAGGAAACTATAGTATGTGGTCCAAGCTATCCAGGGAGAGGGGGATGTTTGAGAAGAAGAAATTAAGGGTCATGTGTGTGTTTTTCTAATTTTTTTTTTATTCTGCGCTCAGTCGTTACTGACTCTGCAGTGACTGCTTGGACGAGTCCTTGCAGTTTTCAAGGCAAGCCATTTCGGAAGTGGTTTGCCAGAGCCTCCTTCCTAGAGCAGAGCCCAGCTGGCGAGCGCAGGAGGCGGGGTTTCTGTTGCTTTGCGCCCTTTTCGGGTGAGCGCGGTTTCGCGCTTACCGGCAACTGCTCCTGACTCCTTTTGCAAGGCGCCGCCAGCATTTTTCCTCCCACCGGAGTGAGAGTACCCATTTATCTACTCACGTGAATTTTCGAACTGTTGGGTTGACAGGAACTGGGGAGGAAACAGGAGCTCACCCTGTTAACGCGAAGGCTGGACTCGAACCGCTGAAGCGTCGACCATTTCTGGCTGGCAACTTTCAGCGTCATTAAGCTGCTGCGCCACCACGTCCCATATTTTTCTAATATGCGTGTATAAAGATAGATAGTTGTGATACTGTACAGTTATTTTGTGTCTTTTACACCTGGGCATGTTCATAACCAAACATAGGACTTAAAGCAACAGCTGCATACTCTAAGTGGCAAAATACATCTTGAAAACCTCCTAAATTTCTGACACATACAAAAGATAAATGAGGGAGTTCAAGCTGAAGCTATAAAGGGATAAGATGGGAAGAGTGGTCCCCCCCCCCCCGATTCTAGGGGTGGATTTTAGGATTTGGGAGATATGTGTGTCGTGGATGGGACTGAGCTGTTCCACACACATCAGGTTGCAGCCTTGTGTCCCTACTAGTTTAAGCATTCACACCAGACAGCCATATAATATCAGTGGCAAGATGACTTATCACTTTTGGCTGCTGAACCAGGTATGTCACTATCTGGAGAAGAGGTACTTGGCTCTGGGGACATATATGCCGGTAACCTCAGTTGGATTATTATAATACATTCTTCATTGGATGGTCCTTGAGGACAGTCTTGCCTAAAACATGGCAGCACAGATGGTGACTTGTACCTCTTGAAGGTTCCCACTTAATCCCAGTGGGTTGTCAGTTGTCTTCTGAGCTCATTCAAGGTGTTTCACAGCAGTACATAACTCCTTACTCAGTTTAGAGCCAAGCTACTTACAAGATCACCTATTCTAATACCATCCATCCATTCTCTGTAAGCCATCACTAAAGTGACTTTTGTGGGTACCATCATGGCTAAATTTAACATCAACAGCTAATTTGGCTTTTTCTGGCTAAAGACTCAAACTATGGAACAAACTGCTATTAGAGTTGAAGCAAGGTTTAGGAAGAGACTAAAACATACATTCACTCAGGCTTTTAAAAGTAGTTTAGTGTTTTAAAAATAGTGTTTATGTTAGTGGTTATATTTCTTAGATTTAATCACGTTTTAATGACTTTTAAAATTCTATTTTTGTAAGCTGCCCAGAGCTGCTAAAGGCCTAGATAGCATATACATTTTCTAAATAAATGAATAAATACATTGGTGGTGCTTGCAGAAATAAATAAAGAAACAAACAAACTTTCCAATCTAATTATAATTATATTACTACAGAGTGCATGTGACAAAAGTCATTTGGCAAAGCCAAGCAACCTTCATAATAATGTCAGCCATACAATATGAAAGATGTTCATGTACACCTGGCAGATCTGAAAGGCTTCAAAAGGAATGAAGGATAAACAGCCTGCTCACGGGAGTATTTTTTTTCTTAGTATACTGTTGTATGCTGCCTTTAAGGCTCAGGTATACTGTGACATTTTGGGAATTGGGAGTTAAAATTTTGTCAGAAAACAGCCTGCACAGAGACAACTCCCAGGCTGATCCTGGCAAGCAGTGCAGAAAAACTGTATTTTTTCCCTGAGGCAGGAAGACACACCCGAACTTCCTGCCAGAGTCACTTTCTGAGCTTTGAGGTCCATCCCCTATGAATGAGCCACACCTTTGTGGAGATGCCTGTTGGCCTGCCAGGAAAGATCAGCCAGCCAATATGTTAACTGTGAGAGTGTATTTGTGTTCCCTGTGTCCTCCCTTTCCCTCTCTCTCTAGTTCCCTCTTCTGAACCTGAACGGTGAACTTGAACATTCCAGGGAACAGCACTTCTTAACTCACCTACTATTGAACTGAATGGATAAAACACATTTCTCAGACTTCATGCCTTCATACATTGTACCAGCTCCTCTATGTAGTTTTTTTCCCTTAGGGAGAGCAGAGCAAATCTAATATGGTTAGAAATCTGAATTAGGAGTGGGGAGGCCCAGGTTCAAATCCTGATTTAGCCATGATGCCCCCTGGAGGGTTCTGAGCAAGCATCGTCTCTCTGCCATGCCTACCTAATAGGATTGTTGCACGGATAAAATGAGGGGAGGATAGATAACTGACTGATGCTGTATAAGATATTGTCTTGCAATAAATCCAAAAGTTATTGCACATGTATAATGCAAAGAACAAAAGTGGAAGCTGCTTGTAATGTTTACATAAATCGTACTTATGAACAGTCCAGACATTTCACTATGCCAGTGGTTAACACTGCAACACAGTTGCTGCAAATCACTCTCCCTTCAGTGCTTCTCACCTTCCACTCATCATCCTCACAGCCCCTCCAGAAAGATCCTTTGGAGCGTGTGGAGGCACAACATCTTTAAAGCAGCTGCTACTTCACCTAGGAAAAGATGTAGCTGGGTAAAGCATTTCAAACTGGTGTATGTTCATGATCCTGCACACTGCAAAGTACTTTTTTGGAAACCAGTCCAAAGCACCACATAGCTCTGCTAAATAAATGAGCCACAAACAAATGTTTGCTTATAAATCAAGAGCTGCTATATGTCATGGCATCATCTCATAGTCGATGTGCTATTTCAGGGCTTTTCACATCTCTAGCTCAGCTGGGAACTGACAGACTATAGTCTAAATCTCACCTGATACTCTGGCCCATTTTGCTCAAAGGTTTGTACTAGAAATTGTTCCCCTCCTCGATGATCCTCACTTGAAGCTGCCATTTCAAAAGAAAGGTGAGTGTCAGAAAAAGCCATTTTCACAGATTTTGTTCTCTCCTTAGTTTCCCCAACAGGAAAGTGCACGGGTGGGAGAGACTTACCCCAGCAACTTGTGATCTTCCCTGCTGGCTTCCCCATTGACTTTCTGGGGAAGCCAGCAGGGAAAGTTGCAAAGGACAATCACATGATCATGGGGTGCTGCAATCATGGGGTGCTGGGATGGCCAGAACTCCAAGGACCAGTCATAACCACTATTCATTCAGCGCCATCGTAACTTTGAACAGTCACTGAACAAATGGTTGTAGATTGAGGACTATCTGTACTTTCTGACATATTTTTATTCAATCTATACCTTCACTTCCATGAATATATGCATCAACTTCATTCCACAATAACAAACCATCTTCATCCAGATCTCTTACAAATTTCCCCCTTTCTCTTAGTTTCGAACACATAACAGATCTTTCTTGTTTATTTAATTTAATTTATAGATTCATGGCTTTAGTCAATCTAGGTTTTCACATAATGCATTTTAAAACTAATAGGAGAGTGTAGAATAAGTTACCCACTTCAATTGTACCTGTATCACTTGCAGCATTTCCTATTACTGTAATGGTAAGAATGCAACGCTAATCAGTTTTGACACATTTTGGCCATATGTCCCAAGCACAACTAAAGCTTAGATTTATTTCCAGAATGCTCACACTATTCTATGCAAACAAGGATCTTTAATCTAAAGACAACCTTGCAATCCCAGTTAGGCAGTTCAAGCATGGTACTGATTCTTAGGATCAATGGAAAATCATGATTAATTTGTAACCTTAGTCTGTTAAATTTATATAGCAGGATTACATCACTAGTCTGCTTAATTTTAACAGATTAGCATATTTAATACCCTACTCTTCTTTTAAGATCTCAGTATACAGTATTGCCATAGAACAATATTCACAGTACCCATCTAGAACTAGCAAAATTTATCAGTCAGTAATATATACATCCTATATATCATATTTTTACATTACATTTTTATTTTTTAAAGCTAGTGTGAAGCTGCTAGAAATAAGAAATGATTTAACTGCAATTTCCAGATTTTTTTATTTTCTTGACAATGTAAAGTAAAACTTTACTTTTTTGCCCAAAAAGGCATATGTTGTACAATAAGTGTTTTATAGTGGAATCTAAACCCTAAATCTCAATTCTTCATGGGTCTGGCCTATATGACGTTATTAGCCTCTAAAGGTCCTTCAGCCTGACATTTTGCGATCATTTTTGAGTGACTATTTTAACAAATAGTAAACATGGTGGAAACCAGAATTCCCAAAGCCCTGTATCTGGTTATTTGAATAACATTGCGTGTGCATCCATATGTGTGCGAAAAGCAGAGAGAGTGGCCAGATTTGGGAAATCAGTTACAATCAATATAATCCTCTTCCTCTTAACTGGAGTAAAAATGCTAACATTGCATTTAAACCTTCATCTTCTTGGTGCAATGAATAAAGACAATTGCTTCTCAGAGCTAGATCTTGGAAGACCTTCATATTAAAAGTATGTAAAATTGGATAGCCTGTGATGAAAAGCAAACCATAAATATGCTAAGTATTGTTAGCACACTTTTCCTACAGTGAAGGAAAATACACATCTCCTTTATGATTAGGGCCAAACAGCCCCACCGCTATCCCTTTGATGACGAGTTTGAGCTTCATTGAGCAGTTTCAGAAGACATTCCTTTAAAAATCATCTTTGGAAAATGAGCATCTGCATTTCCGTTATTGTAAGAAGGGGAAGAAGTCTAAGCATGTGTAACATGCCAGCCTGTAATCATGAAATTTCATGGAGCATTTTTAATTGGTTGATTAGCTATTTTAAATATTCTATAGACTTGGGCCCCATCCAAATAAGTGCCTTAATTTTGACTGGACAAAAAAAATGATAATGGATCATAGATTATAGACAATACTAACAGAAAAGGGTTCTAGATCAGATAATGATAGGGATGACCTTTGCCTTCGCCCAAGCTCCATATGCATGGAGGGTACAGTTTACCTATACTGACATCTGTGGCTCAGATCCTGAGACAAGGAAGAGGAAGGCGTTTACAAAACAAAATTTCCCACACACTTTTCCTCCCTGAAGCTTTCTAAGAAGATGAGGGTCACTTCTCTGATTCTTGCCTGGAGTACAGGGGCTGTTAAGGGAGACAGGAAGGAATTGCCTCAAAGGAGGTAAACATCACTCCCCCTTCTCCAGCAATTCTCTTGTGACTTTTTTTTTTCAGAGTATGACAGGCAGTTCAGGGAAAAGAGAATCTCTTCTTATGTACTAATGATTAAATTCAATCTTAAAGGAAATCAACCCTGATTGCTCATTGGAAGGATTGATACTGAAGCTCAAGCTCAGATACTTTGGTCACCTAATGCAAAGAGAGGACTTTTTGGAAAAGATCCTGATGCTGGGAAAGATTGAAGGCAAAAGGAGAAGAGGACGGCAGAGGATGAGATGGTTAGATAGCATCACTGAAGCAATGAGCATGAAACTGAGCAAACTCAGGGAGGCAGTGAAGGACAGGAAGGCCTGGCACAATATGGTTCATGGGGTCACGAAGAGTCAGACTCGACTTAACGACTGAACAACAACAAATGATTAAATTGCATCTGGCACTGATTGTTGTCTCTTGTGTTGGTTCATAATTTAAATGTTCAACTTGATCATTGTATTTTTAATTGCTCTTCTCTGTATTTCTCTGAATTACCAGTGAGCATGTGGAGAGTCACAGAGGGCAAGTAATATTTGTGACAGCATACTAGCAAAGTTTTTGTGTGTGAGACATAGCTCTCCCCTCCCAGATCACTCCCACACCTCAGTCGAAGCAGAGAACACATTTATTTATTTATTCAATTTGTATGGCCGCCCAGCTCAACAAGTCACTCAACAAGTGACATATACTTAACATCTATAGAAAGTTCACACAAAGTTCTAAAACAGGTTTTTTTCATCCTATCAGTCAATAAGAAATAGCAGCATAAATACATCTATGTAGTTTTCATGGCAACAACTCAGAAATAGTTTCCCATTACGTCTTTGGGAAATAATAATAATAATTGTCAACTTCCCAATCTAGCCTGCAACTCTGGCATTTCCTAGTGGTTTTTATTGACCCTGCTGAGCTTTTTAAGATTAAAGACAGCCTGCTACATGCTGCCGCTTAGCTGCGGCCTATGTTCCTCTAAGGTGTGTGCGTCTGTGTGCAAACTACCCATCAAACCTGAACACAGAGTAAAAAATTGAGTGCACACAAAATTAAGTTATAATATGAATAATTGATTTCACATTGTTGTAAATAATAATATTAATATTAATAATAATAATAATAATAATAATAATAATAATAATTAGGCACCATCAAACTCTGGGCTTACAAGTCACGAGGAGTCCTACACAGGTTTGCTACCTTGGCTTAACTACAGCAGCAAGGGTTGCTTGGTGCTGTCCCAATTTACTCATATGCTTGTATTGTGGCACACACATTTGTACTTGGCTTGGGAAAAGCTACACAAAACAATTTTATTCTGCACACGGCATGTCAGAAATTAGAAGGAATATTGGCTGTGGCTATCTAAACATTCAAAATGTTCCCTTTACTTTTAATGATGGCCTGATGGCTGCATTAAGATATCATACTAAGTCTTCATGTACTTACGTGGATTTGACTGTGTGTGTTATTTTCATCCATCCACTTTATAGTAGTTCCTAAGTCATGGCTAATGGCTATTCATTGGTCAAATGCAGCCAGTTCATTTTTATTCTATATACTATGGTTAAATAAATACTGCCTTAGCCCAATCACTGGTAGTGATTTTATCAGCAACAAGTCAGGCAATACATGCTTGATTTGGTCATAAAATATGGAAATTAATACACGGGGGGGGGGGGGGAGCTGACAGTTTGACAACTGACATTTTATGGGGCAGTGTTTGAGACCAAGCAAAATATAGATAGAATAATTACAGAAGAAACTGATGTGCAATTAAGTTCTCACCAAATCTATCTATTTATTAAAGAACACCCATACATCCCTTCCTCACTAGCATAACAACAATGAGATTTTAAGTTATTTTATATGCAATATCATTGTCATAAATTCCACTTGCATTAAATTATTAATAATGGGTAAGATAGTGGGATGCGAAGGTTTCCTTCTATGAATGTCCTTCCGTTCATTTATCTCAGATCCAAGTCACCAAAGTGTATCAGCTGAATTCAAATTCTATCCAGCTTCATTAATATTAGAGCTGATTTTTTAATTTCTATTATGATTTCTACCTGAATATGGCATTTCACTAGTATGAAATTTTGACTGGAATTTGTTTTTCCAACATTTGTTTGCTGCTTCTTCCTGAAAAGCCCAGCAACAATCAAACTTTGTTCTAAACGCGATATGAACCTGTTTGCATCACTAAAGGCTTCCTATTATTCCATCTAATGCTGTAACTTGTTATACAGAGACGGTTCCAACCGCAGCCCCATTTTCTTCCCCACACATTTTTCTAATTTGTCTGATAAAGAGTTTTTGACACGAAAAAGATTACAGCAATTTTGTAAAATTACCGTTGGGTTTAATAAATGCATTTTGTCTATGAATTTTGGATGCTTTTTTTCAGCATTGTAGCAACACAGCTATAGTTCTTTTTTCAGGCACCTTTCGTAAAGATCTAACCCAGGGTGACTTGAGTTGAGTGTCAGGCTAATACGCTAGATTCTGTTACCTGTTTAACATTTCCCAGCCTCCTTTATGACTGAAGTCTTAATTTTCAGCTGACAGACTGCAACAAACAGATTTGGTTAGTTTACTTTTGATATTATGCAGCGGTCTCAAGCACAAATGTCAGGGAAACCTGTTCTTTTGTCAGTAATCCACAATGTAAAGCTGCAAAAGGAAACTGCATCCTCTGACTTTGGAAACTATTAACTATCTCAAAATGTCAGAGTGCCCCCTACTGCTTAATAATATAGCACTTTCATGCTGTTCAAGAGAAGAACCTGGGGAGAAAGGGGAACTAAGCCCTGGGTGCTATTAAAGTAAAATAGGGTGTAGTCCTCTAGCACTCAGGGCCTCATTCACTTTCTGTTAATGCAGTTAAAACACATCTCTCCAGGAAATGGGATATGAAGAGGATATGAACATATCAGTTTAGGAAATCACCGTTTATTTTTAAGGCTTTCCTGGACTCACAAGCTTGCTAATTGTTTTGTAACATTTGGGTGGTTTCTCATGAATGAAGGAATGAAGGAATGAAGGAATGAATGAGTGAATGAATGAATCATTCATTAATAATCAATACAAATAAAGACCATTAATTTAGAATAACCAACATGCATTAAAATGTCCAGACGATAAGCAATGCGTAATAAAACAGGCCATAACAGTTAACAACATAAAAGCAATAGATGATTTGCTATGGCCATTGAGAGAGCTCTGGGCCACTTTTGCAGACAACGCTTCACATTACCTGGTGGTGCATCCGACATGCTGCTGCACAAATTGGTTCTGCCTGAAAGTTGTAGCAGGTCTCCAGACCAACTAAAAGGGTGAGCAGGAATTCATCTGGATGACCTGGAAATGTTGTTAACTAATTGCATGGAAAGTTCTCTGTATTGTTCACTGTATGTAATATATCACAGTTATATAGAATTGGTGCATTGGTGGTCCTGTTTTCGCTGTGTCTATATAAATATGATTATTTTGGAACTGAAGAGATGTAGATTTAAATTCCAGTTCAAACATGCAGCCCCTCATCAGAGTAACCTATGACATAGTACAGTTGTGAAGATAAAATGGGACTGAAGTGGGAGGCCATGCACATGGTCTTGAGATCTTGGAAGAAAGGCAGGATAGAAATATAATAAATAAAAACAGCCCAAACGTTCTGAACATTGCAAATTAATAGAATTGTTTAAGCTGTATTTTTAAATGTTGTAAAGTCTTCATTGCAGCAATTTTATTATCTAAAGCTCTACTTAGAATGCATATTGAAATCAGATCTAAGATGTAAAGGATCTAGTTGGGAGAAAACTCCACCAGAGATAATGGTTCTTGACATCTATTTCTTCAGCTTTTGTGAAAATTAGACAAGCCTATTTAAGCAAGTAATTTAGCTCAAGTTAGTATTACCTTTGCAGCCAAAGAACAGAGCTGGACTAATTGTTTTTGTCATGGCCGGATTTTTTTTTTTTTTTTGAGAATTCAAGTTCAACGAGGAAACCAACCTGAAGTGACCTGGTTGTAAAAGTTCTGTGTAACTCTTGATGACACTTCAGCCATTATGAAGATAAAAGAGATGATGTTTATGAGTTGGATAAATACTTTAAGTGGTGGTATAATGAATTAAGGAAAAAAATGAATTGTTTCAAAGGCATAGAAAATATTTTATTATGTGGGCAAAATGAATCTTCTAGCCTGTAAGGAAAAACGAGCCACTTCTCCATGTCTATCCAGCTGGCACAACCCAGTAAGAAATTTAAAAGGGATATTGCCTCTACACAACCTATTCTATCCCCAGTCACCCCCAAAGGGAAAATGTAAAGGATGGGAAGAAAGAACAGAAAATTACTGATTTTTTTTTAAAAAATAAGCTTACTCATTTGCTGGGCTCATACATTATGCCAATGGTGTGTTTTTGGTTCTGTGGTAAAACCCAACTATTGTGGCTGACTCAGAATGGCTGAGTGTAATGCGAGACACAACTGTGACACTGTCAACAAACCATGTTTAAAAGATTGTTGCATAGTGTACTGTGTAGCCCTAATCATTATATGTAAACTCATCTCTAAAAAAAAATCCACCATGTTTTACAAAAGCAGTGAACTACCAGCCTGATTTGAAAAACTGCTCACACTGGATTTTCAGGCTTCTGTCGTTCAAAGCTGAGAAAATTCTTGATGAAGCTTTGAGTTGCACTTCTTTTCCTTTTCCAAAAGCCTCTCCCTTGCTTAAATGTCCTCAGTGGACTGAACAGAGACACCCGAAACCCTGAAAATAAAAGTGGGCAAATCATACGCTTAAGTAAATGACAAAGTCAAAGGAGGCTCCACCGGCTGATTGCCACCTCAGTACTGCCTTATACTGATGTATGGAAGTTTTGAGGATTCCTATACATGCCAGACACTAACATGGCAATAAACTCCTGGACTTTCCCTTAGGTAGGCACAAGCCATTGCCAAGCTTCTGTCAGTCCCATCTCCTTTTCTTGACTGAAGCAAAGCTGGCTCGCCCACCATTGCAAACAAGGAACAGCTGGATGTGCCTTTCATACAAATAATCACTTTACAATGTATAGCTATTCCCAGACTTGAAAGATGTAGGAATAAAATTTCCTGCTGTTTTGATTGCCCTGCAGCTTCCCAGGTTGTATGAAGTCAGGCAGCCTTCATGCTGCTACTCCTACTATAAGTAAATTACCTTTACAAATACAGACCACAGTGAGGACTGATAGGGCATGGCTGCAATTGCCTGCCTGTACTTTCACTCCATACCACAAAGCCAGTGTCTAAACAAGAGGAAGTAGAGACTACTGGTTTCTCCTGTGCAGAGAGCACGAGCTACACTTGCACAAAACATTGAATGAATCATTTTATTTTTTTAACTCTGTAGAGTTGGGCAAACCTAAGCTACATGGTTAGGTTATCGTGCAAAGGGATATACAAATCCCCCAAACAGGATTAACTGAGTAAATCAAATTTTACTCTGTTATGTGAATACAGTCATTCTTACACTTCCTGGCTTAGAAAAGGCCGTTAATGTTCATGTAAGAAGGCACATCATAGATCTCACCTCAGATTTTCCCCTCTTTTCTAGAGAAAGCTGGTTGCTACTGCAGTGGTGTAGCTTGGTATAAATTCCACTTTATTAGTGACATCTATGAATCAACCAATAGCTGTTTTATTTGTTTGTCTGTTGCTAATGGTGTAAAGACAGTCAAAGGCAGGGTTGTAGCTGCCTTGGGACCTGTAGGCATGGAAGGCATTCATTAGGCCTTTAAAGTGGTTGTGGTTAGAAACTGGCCTGTGCCTATAGAGTTCAGTGACCATAAATTCTTTATTATAAAGGACAGTCCTATATTTCAGAAAGCTGTCCTTTACATTTACAGTATTTATTTTTCAAAACCTCACGTTTGTTCTTTATTTTGGTCATTTAATTTTTGCCATACAAATGGTACTACTTAACGCAGCCTTTCACATTCATGTGAAAGATATGGACATTGAATTGTATTTTTAAAATACATTGACATATACTGTTTAATTTTAGATATTTTTTATTAGAATATACATTTTATAAAGTTTTTCTGGGTTTTGCGCTTGGATTTTCCTTTGTAAAGCAAAGTTAAACATCATTAAAAGTGTTTATCCTCTTTCAGATTTGCCCCTTTTTCAGGTTTGTCCTTTATTTTTTCTGAGAAAATATGGTCACAGTACTATAGAGGAACCTGAACATTTGCCTAGGGTGGCCTGATAGGCGGGAATGGAGTGGCAGACAGAAGGCAGGATCTGGGCATGCTGACTAGACCAACTACTAGATGGCAGGAAAGACCTCTAGTGCACCATCCGTCATTGCTCTTAAGGCCGCGTGGAGGTGCTGCTTATCAGGGCAGGTGGTCCTTAAAACCTACCAAACAGTCTTCTAAGATCCCGACTGCAGTATTTGTACACTTTTTAGCCTTGTTCTCACAAAATGCTTATTCCACTCAGCCACTCACTTAGCCAAATCTTACTGGCAGATTTGGTATAGTCAGAGTCATACTAATGAGATTTAAAGTCACAAGTTGGGGTCACGGGAATGCACTCATTCCAGAAGAGAATTGTCAGGGCTTCAATGCGAGCTCTAGCCCGTTGGCCAGGCTTAGCAGCTGAAGTCAATCAGAATTTAGGACAGTCGTGTTTTTGGCTGCTCTTTCTCCTCCAGCTCTGTTTCTTGGAGGACTGACTGTGCAAAACAAAGCAGTTGGACTTTCATGTTCCCCAAACGTGGGTGAAGTTAGCTTAATTTAACCAAGACTGGACCTACCTGGGGCTAAAATGTAAAGCCCATAGAATTAGTTGATTCACTCCTTTGATCCTTTTGGTGTTCCCACAGCATACTACCTTCTTGAGGTGACCCAGTTAAGTTTATTGTGGGAAAGGGGCTAGAGTGTCACCTTAGCAACAAAAATCCCGTGCTCTCCCACTGAATTATAGCTTTCCCCTACTCTCTGATTTTTACGTATCTGCACCCTTTGCAAAAGTCTTGTGTATTTTGTGCACTGGGCTTCTCCAAACATAATGTAAATTCATCCCTCAATTGTTTCAAGTAGATTACAAAGTCACTTTGAACATCTGTCCTTCTCTTGGGTAACAAGCTGCAGTGCTATATATTCCCTGTTGATATTTCCATTTTTGAGGGCATTGGGCATTTATTCTGTTTTAGAAAATGCAAATATCAGTCAGAGTCATGAACTTGGGATGGGTGGCCATATAATTGAGATAAATACATCAAGCTTCCTCTGACTGCTGCTGTAGGCAAGCATGGGTATAACACTTCAAATGCTTCTTAAACACGTTGAGTCTGAACAATTGACAGTTGAGACCTTTTCATTTGACAGCACAAAGCTTGTTCCCTCAATAAAAGGTAATACATACCTATGTTGGCTAGCAATGAGAGAGTCCCATCAGCACAGTGCTTTGAAAGGACCTGAAATTTGATACTATTGGCCATAAGATTAGTGAAGCATTTTCCTTACACATTTTCCATAATGCGGTGTGCATTTTATATATATTCCACCTTTCATCCAGGAGCACAAGATGGTATACATAGCACTTCCACCTCCCCATTTGTTTTACCACAATGGCCCTGTGAGGTAGGTGGGCCTGAGAAAGAGAGCCTCTAAGCCACCCAGTGAACTTCTGTGACAGAGGGTGGATTTGAACCAAGTTTCTTCTTCACACCTTAACCACCAGTCCAGACTAGAATTATATGATTGCATCAAGAAGTTGCTATTCTGAGTTTCATTATGTTAAATATATTTTGAGAATCACTTTCCTGATCATTCCTGCAATCTCATGGTTCACACACTCTCATTCTATTTACTGGTAGGTGACAGAATTAAATAGAAAAGATGACAGGTAGATCTCAATTAGTGTGGTCAATCAACCCCACGAAATGGTTGCATTATTTGAATTTGCACTATTCAAAGTGATATTTCTATGGAAAATATGATAATTGGTTCCAGCTTGATGGAAATTTATTTTTATTTATTTGGTGCCTTCAAGTCAGTGTTGACTCCTAGTGACTGCCTGGAGAAGTCCCTGCAGTTTTTTTGGCAAAATTTCAGAAGTGGTTTGCCATTGCCTCTTTCCTAGGGCTGAGAGAGAGGGACTGGCCCAAGGTCACCCAGCTGGCTTTGTGCCTAAGGACTAGAACTCAGAGTCTCTAACATGGTTTCTTAACCATCACACCAGACTGGCTCTCTTGATGGAAATAGGCAATGAAAAATTTTAAACATAAAATTTTGTATTTATATTAATGAAATATTACAGGATATTTCAATAATGAAATATTAAAGATAAAAAGAATATACTTATAATTTAGATTCATGGTTAACAAAGTCACAGAGAAAGAAAGCAAAATAAAAATTAAAAAATTCTACCGTAGATTCAGGCATTCCAACATCTCGCCCTATCTTGCATTGCTATGACTGCATTCATGTTGTTCAATTACATCAAATATTGCTCTAATGTAATAACAAGCCTCTTCTTTTTAAAACTTGTACTGTTGTCCTCTGATGAAATCTACCTTTTTACCATTTGGCATACACAAGGATTAGCAGCATGTAAAACCACAACCCCTACTGTGCCTGCCCTAGCCTCAACTGCACATGTGCTAGCCTCACATTAACTGAATTCTGGGTTGCATTAAACGTGACCTGATATCAATTTACAATTCACACTAAATCCAATATTGCATTATGTGAACTCGCACGAATTGCAACCTACCTGTATGCTCCTCTCTCAAAATATTAGGACCATTCAAAGCAGCTCAATAATGGGGGAGTCAAGACAGACATTAAGCATGTACTTCTACAGCAAGCAATTAAGTGTAGAAGTCAGAAACCCACGGCATAGGCCGCCAACTTGGAAAGTTTGAAATGGAATTTGAAAGGTTCACAGAAACAATCAGTGGATAGCAGGCGTAGCTGCTATGTTAACTTCCATGTCAGCGGCTAATTGCCTCTCAGTATCAGTTCCTGGAGAAGACAAGAGGAAGGCAGACATTATACTATGCCTTGTTTGTGATTTTCTACCAGGTATCCAGCTAAACGCTGGACTAGACAAGATTGTGACCCAATCTAGCCCAGCTCTTCTTAAACCTTCTATTAAATAAGCAGAAGTTGAGCCAAATGAACAAGGATGTCAGTACTTTCAAAACAGAGTAGTGGTGAGAAATCTTCACAGTGAGATGTTTGCTTTTTAATTAAAGCTTAAAGAAAACTCCCATCCACCCCCTGTGCTGGCCCTCCCAGCCCCCCCGGCCTCCTCCACCCCCCGTGGCACCCCCCCCATGCTGCTTATCTGGGACTTCTGCCGCTTCCTGCTTAATGACCTGTGCCTCCTGGGGTTACGACAGCAACTGGGACTGTCAGGATTGTCATTACTAAGCGATGCAGTCACATGACGTCGTGCTTTATGACCACATTGCTTAGTGACGGCAATCCCGGTCCCAATTGCTGTCATGACCTGAAGACTACCTGGAATTGTGGCCATCCTGGTGTTATTAAATATGAATATTAATGAAGAGAAAGCAAACATAACCATTCTGGCTTGTCAATCAGCATTTTTATTTGAAAGAACAACACTTTTCATGGTATAGTTTATACGTTAAAAGCAAAAGGATTGCCTTCATTTCACATGGTCCAATACTGAAGTGGCACATCTGAAGCAGCGCAGGAAGGTTTATATACAGGTTTATATCGAGAAACAGAACTCCGGGTAATTCATCTGAGACAAACAACAGTTACCCAAAAGAACAATGAACCAGGCAGACAACATTTTACACCCCAACTGGAAGAAGTGGCACATAAACGTATAGAGGAAACCATGGAAAGAAAAGCAACTCAAATCTTTTTGTGTATATAGCTATGTGTCACTTTAATGGCTAAGCACAAAAAAATCTGTTATTATTTAGTCCTCACTGAGGGCAGAATATACACAAATGATGTTCAAAGAACACAAGGTAGATGAAAATAAAACTACATGGTGTAAGTTGCTTATTACTATTAGTAAATATATAGAATAAAGGGGTCTTGACATTTTAAAATTATACTTTTTGTGCCTAGACTTTACACAAAGTAAAACCGTTGAATTTTGTTTTAAAAATGTTTTCTCCAAGTATGATTTACTTCTGCTGGCATTGTGCTTTTAATATTTGAACTTTCTAAGCACATAGGCTACCCTCCAACGTTAATCTTTCCTGCCTTAGCTTTTGGATGCTTTTAAAAAGCCTTAAGTAACCTGAATACTGAACAGGCCCTTGAATTATCAGTCTAAGATGGGGCTTATCTAAGTTTGGTATTATTATTATTACTTTAACTAGAACCCCAAATTCACCAGTCAGAGCCAGGTAGAGAGAATACATTTAGAATTTAAAAATCAAGGAGCCTCTGAGCACACTAAGCAAAAGAATTTGTGCTGAGTACTAGCAACTAGTAGGTCCTTTCACTTTAAAATGAAAGTTAATTACTCTCAATTCTCATTTCAGCAACTTTTAGGCAGAATTTTGTTGTTGTTGCTAGTGTTAAACAATTGTGAATTAAAACACAATTGTTCACAGACAAATCTGCCAATAGATTCTAATATACTTTCTGCCACACCTGGAATATAGCAAGTACAGAGCAGTGGTGGCTGATGTGTAAAGCAACTGGAATATACGTTTCGCAGTTTCTCTAGCACTCAATCATTTCTGAGATAAGACAACACGAAAAAGCTGGTTAGCAATAATTAGGCCTGCATAAACCACACCGTTTGGACAGGGAAAGATGGAATGGCCAAGGACATTTTTTTCTCTTCTTTGTACAAAGAGAGGAAAATAATGATAGAATGGTGATATGCTTTATCTTCCCCAATAATTCAGCTGCTTTCTCTCCACAATATTAAGACTGAGTTTGCATCACTAACTGCCACACTCTTCCACCCCATTACTGCGCAGACATCTCTGTAGCAACCAAAGGAGTAACCTGGGCATCCCATGTGTCCGGCTGCAGTGCCTTAAGAAAATATCACACATCACCACTAGGCAGCAGGGCGACACAAAAATCAAATACTATCTGTGGGGCCGATGACTATTTTAACCACTGCAGCTTGTACTTGTGATGTGGAAAGAGCAGCCGTTTCATTTATTCATTTCTTAATTTTTCAAGAGCAGTGGTACCAACACATGACTTGTTTTAGGAGAAACAGTAATTTAGATAGGGTGAATTGGCCATCCTAATGAGGCAAAGGAACAAGAATTTCCACGTAATTGATGGGGAAGAAGCCTGACTGCCCATGAAGCATGCCTTCATACCAGTTTTCGTCAATCTGGTTGGTGAGGGTGATGACATCGCCTTCTTTAAAACCGAGCTCCCCTTCATTTTCAGGGTCAAAGTCATACAGAGCTCGACAACATGGCTGATCCATACCGACGCCTGCACGGAGAGAAAAAGGATTCAACAGAGAAACAAAGGGCTTGCGAAAGGCAGTTACAAGATGCAGCATTGCCACAGCAGTGGGCATTAACCACAACAGGAGATGGAGCCACAGTGATTAGATACCATCTAGGCCAGTGTTGTCCAAACTTGGCCACTTTAAGATGAGTGGACTTCAACTCCCAGAATTCCCCAGCCAGCATGGGCCACTCATCTTAAAGTGGCCAAGTTTGCACAACACTGATCTAGGCCTATGACTGTTGAATGCCAAATGCCCAGTTTATGCTTCTATCAGCACCAGGCTTCATTCTCCCATTCTTCCAGACTCTTGATGAATCTCTTATTATAATAGTTTAAAGCCCTGATTATATGCTGACTATTAAAAAAACTGTATTTTTAGCTTTGTTGCTGAATTGGTTTATAAGCCTATATATAAAGCTATAAACCCATTTGTTGTAAATTATTATAATGCTTTATCATAAAATCGTATATGATATGATATGATATTTTGTATTATATTATAATATTATATTGTTCAAAGAACATCACAGTGTCAAATAGGACAAGACTATTAAGGCCTATCTTGCCTATAGGTTTCCTGTAGCAGCTAATTGTATTTTATCAGTCCATGTAGATCACAATACAATTTGTATCACCTTATAAATGATTGGATGGAATTCAAAATGAGATGCCTTTATAACAAACACTATTTATGCAAGAATGAAATGTTATGAGTGTCTAATAGCCATCCAGAGTTAAAAATTCTATAATTCTTTCATACAGTATTACTTTTTTAAAATAAAAAAATCTCCTTTGAGTTGAGCTTAACTCCTGGTGACTTCATGGAGATAACAATATGTCAGTGATTTGCCACTGCTTTCTTCTGGAATATATTTCCACTTCTCAGTCTACCCTGTAGCCCTAATTCCAGTTACTCTTCCATCTCAATACTAACTGGTCCAACCTTGTTTAGCTTTTTGAGATCAATCAAGGTTCTGCCACCTAGCTGGACTTTCCTGTGATACAAGACATTCTATGAAAGGAAGGAAGGAAGGAAATGTGTGTATAATTGATCATCTATCCTCAGATTGTTTTGTGAATCTCACTGATCTTATCTAATATTTTAAAATAATTTATCCCCCACACCCCTAGTATCTCTAGGACCACAGGATTAATTTGTTTCTCCTCCCCCCAGGATCAGAGGCAGGCCTCCTCGGAGAAAGGAAAACTACAGAGATTCTCCTTTTATACCTTCTTTAAATCTCCTCTTTTCCAATTCTTACCTGAGGGCTTCGGAGTGGTAGCATTAGAGATCCCTCCATTGTGCTGACTATTGTCACTAAAGTCCAAGCTCATTCGGGGCTTTGGCTGATATTCTCTTCTGGGCTGAACTGATGTTTCTTTTATTCTGTCATAAGATGAAAAAAGCAGATTTAATTTGAACTAGTAACTGGAAACCAAGCAATTGTTATCCACTAAGACTAATCAAGGCAAACATTTCTTTGCATTCTCATAACCAGCATGTCTACAAGCCAGCTATTAAGCATACTTACTACATAGTGTAGAACTTGATTATTGAAAGCAGTCATCTTCATCCTTTTGGCCCTAAAACTGAATGGACTGGTCATTTTTAATACTTTATCATAATGATCTGCCACAAAAAGGGAATGCATAAATTGTACAAATGTGTCAAATCAGTATCTGATTCAAGTTCACAGGGTTCTCTTGGTGGTAGAGGACAAGTTAGTTTAGGCTTCTATCCTGAACTGTCTATTCATCAGGTCAATATATGCCTTGAAGTTCATACCAAGGCCAGTTTCATCTATTAAATCTATTTCAGTGTATATGGAAGATATCTTATAGGGTCCCCTTAACTATGTAGAATGAATGAAATATGTAATGGAGTATTATTCTACTGTAGTCTGGAAGCTGGGACTGATGCTGACTGCAGCTGCTTGCTGAGAACATTATGTGCTGGAAAACCAGGGGCCAGGTCATAAACATTTGCTATATAAAACCTTTATATATGCTATATATAAAACCAGATTGAACTTTATTCACTTCTCAGCCCTACAAATATATTATATCTCCTGACTACGCAGAAAGCCCGCATCTCAGTCACAGGGGGTCTGCAGTAAGACTCAAGCACTTTCCTATTTGTACTGCTCAGCTTGTTCTCTGCTTGAGAGAACCACAGGCTGCACTTTGGCTACCTTAGAGTTAAAATACTATAGATAGTTAAATTTTAAAGTATCACAGATCCTGCCTGCAATTCCTTCAAGTTCCCTGGGCAGGGCAGGTTGCAAGGTGCCTGGTCTTTCTTGTCAAAGCCTTGAGATTGAGCATGGTACTTTTTTTGAAGTTGTAGAACTAGAGCATTTACTCTTTACTGAAGGTCTGATTGTTACAAACCTGCTTTCTTGAAACAGAAACCTGAGTTTCTACAGAGCTCTCATGCTCTGCAATTAGAAGTCACATTTCCCATTTGCAGTAGGGCAGAGGCTATACAGATTCCCAAGCTCACTAAATTTCCTGAAATTTCTCTTGATGGATTCCAGTAGAGTGGACTTGTCCAAGGTGCTTAATGTCAAGAGCAGCTTGTTCTGATGTAGAACGTCTATGGCTGATTAGAAGCACACAGGCAAATATACACTGTTGAAGCTGCCTTGTCAAAATCCATGATAATTTAACTAAACAATAGACTTGTAAACCACAACTTCTGTAAAATGTGATAAATGATAGTTGAACTCTAGGCAGGCTTAGGATAGGAACATAAGATTTCAAGTTGAAAAGGCTATGCTTCTATCTATGACCTGCAAAATGAAGTTATAAAATTATTTCTTTTTACAATTATTTCATGATGATGTCTATAAATTCCTGTATATGCACTGTGAAAGACCATTTAACATGTCTATAAATTCTTGAGCCCCATCACCACACCAGAGCAAGAGTCTTCAAAAGAGTCCAAAATTCTTTTGATAAGATTAACAAAGTTCCTCAAGAAATTATCATGTAACTTTAACTCATAAAAAAGACAGATCTCGGTACAAGTCGTTATAATCAGGACTAAAAGAAACATAACATAACATGACTGTATGGAATTGGAGAATGATTTAAAATCCATAAAAAAATAACCAACCAAGCAAACTTGCTAAACAGTGAAAAAAGACAGGTGAACCCTATTTGGTTCATATTGGAATGAGTCACTTCCTTTCCTTTAATGTCTAAGTACAACTTGGAAAACAGAGCTTTTGAAGAACTAATTACATTACATCACTTGAGTCCAATTGCAAGAAAAGGAGCAGCAGAATGAGTCCAGAAAGAGTGGGGATTTAGACACTCAGTGAGCAAGAAAAAAGGAAGGTGCTGGCAAGTATGTGTTGGGAATATTTCACCAGCTTGGAAAAAATGTGGAGTCCCTAATGTTTTCTGAGTCATTACTAGTTCTGAGACTCATATTGATTCTAGATAGAAAATAATTTTTTAAAAAAGTTGTATCTCTAAAGTATTTCAATATCTCAGACTTCCAGGGAAGAAATGGCGAACTGGAGACAGCTCCATGAAAAGTGGAGCTGATGACCATGGTGGAATGAAGAGCTGGTGAGTAGACCGGCTCTTTGTAATTCTTCTCTGGACAAAGAGAGGACTTGAGATTGCCTACAAGTGCTCCAGACAGTTGCTCCTCATGAGGAGACCACAAGACAGTGGTCTCCAGCTGGTTTACAGCTCTGGGAGACAAGGGAATAGCCATCTTAGTCAAACTACAGTCGACGCCTTTAAAAGGACACTGGGTTTACATACTTCCTTCTCTAATCACTTTTGGAAATTGCTTGTTAACTGCTTGTCAGCTGGTAGGAATCTTTGGATCAACAAATCTGAAAACACTGAGTGAGTTTCTTTCAATCCTTAGCAAGAGAAGTTCTAACTACAAGCCTAAGGACTTAAAAAAATTCTGGAATAAACAGCAAAAGGATTATTAAAATTTTGATTTTAGAAAGTTACAGACTAAGGGTCCAGATAAATTTGAAATAAGATTTTGGAATTAATTATAAAGAATCCTTCCTGTGGGAAAATGCTTTTTTCTTCTTTAAAAAAAAAAAAAGATAGGACTTTAAAAATTAGACACTAGAGGGAACTAGAAGGAAATAAAGATTACAATTAAAGGAGAAGAACACTCAAATTCAACTTTAATTTGAATGTTAATGTTCTGTATTATAGTACAATATAGAATGAAGCAAAATACTTTAACACTGGATATACTGAAGGATATTTTTGAACAGTGGACCCAGAAGTTAATTTTAAGAGTGTCCGCCTGTATAGATAGACTGTGTTTAAAAGATGCTATGGAAGAGGAACAAGTATTACCTGACATGATTGAGACTGATTTGAAAGTGGGTTTAAAAATGACAGGCTACAAGAATGACACAGAAAAAGATGTTACGCTGGACATACTGTACAAAAGAAACTAGTTTATGTCTTAATAATTAAAAGGGATATACAAATAACAAACCAAGAGAGTGACCTGGATAAATTTCCTATATTGGATTTATAAAAGAGGCTTGTTAAAGCTTTGAAGAATTATGTGAGAAGGGGCAAAGAAGAAATGAAAAGAAATCAAGTTCTAGAACATTATTTAAAGGGACTGAAGATCAAGATTGTTAGAAATAAAAGGAAGGAATATAAAGTTGGTTTATTTGACCAGGGTTAAAATAGCCATGTTGTTATCTCTGGTAACCCTTAATGGACTTTTGCTGACATCAGGACCTAAATGACAAGATTTTATGCATTTGTTTATAGATAAGAGATGGGATATGGGAAGAAGAGATTATTTGTTACATTTTAAGAGAAGGTGATAAGTTACTAAATTGTTTATACTTGTGATGAAGGGGGAAGTAACTTCTTTATATATTTCTTTTTTTTCTTTACTATATTTTTCTTTTTTCTTTTTTTTCTATTTTTCTTTTTTTTCTCTTTTTTCCCTGCTTCTTCTCTTTTTTTCTTTTTTAGTTTGTAATAGTTTTTATTGTTGTAAATTGTAGTCTTTAATAAAATTACTATAAAAAAATAAAGTATTTCACCCTCTCTGAGGCATGCCAAACAATACAGCTAAAAAAGCTACAATTTCTCTACTTCTTGACAGGAAATGAGGAATTGATGGCATTCTACTCTCTCATTCTCATAAAATAATACAGAAAAAGAAGGCTCTCTACAGCCAGTGCTAGCCCAGAAGAAAAATAGGCCTGCTGTCTCCTACTAAGGAGCTCCTGCATGGAATATGTGGGCCAAACACATATTTTGGGTGGTCTGTGGCCAGAGACAATGTGTGTGTTTAGGTCCAGGCTTGGACCATCCACAGTAGTTCCATGCATGGAATGTTTTGCACATCCCTAAAAACAACCACTTCATTAGCCACTCTAGAAAATGCATATTTAATGGGGACCCAAATTGTGGGTAGGAACAATGGAGAGCTCACTGTGGGGAAGATATTTTCAGTGGAATAACTGTTGCAAAATGCATCATGTTCTAGCCCTAAAATGCAATTAAATATGTCTATGTATTTTGTTCTATAACCCATAGAAATTTGGTCCTCTGTTGAAAAGACAACACAGCAATATCTCAGTGTAATTTCATCTCAGGTTTTCAGCCCTGACATCAAAAACATATGCCCAGATAATTCTGTTTACTACCTTTCTTCCAGCTTGAGACTAACTTGTTGGAGAATCTCTGTAGCTTGCCTGTGGTATTCCAGCTGGGCTTGTACTAGTGCAGAAAGTTGGCTCACTTGTTCAACCTGTAAATAAGAGCCTTATTACAACATTGTTGTGTAGTGCATTCAATCCTCTGAAAAAGCAGTGAAAAAGGAAACTCAATTTTGAACTGAATACCAGAACTGGAAAAAAAATGACAGCCCTCTTCACTAGGACTAGGAGAAAAGGTAGCCAATGTTCAGTTACTTCCTGCTGGCCATTTTCTGGAGGACCATCTAAAAGTCAGATAGCTTCTAGAATATGATATACTGTAGGTGGACTTGGCTCTAACCAACAAGCCACTTACATTCATAAGCAAGTGTGCATATACAAAATCACTTAATGCAGATTAATTATGTCTTATCTGGAAAAGAAACTGGATATGCATGTATATACTGTAGCAAGTCTGGATTTTTTTTTAAAAAAGCTTGACTATGCAAGACTAACACCTATTGCTGTTCAACATGCAAATAAAAACAATTCATATATTTAATCAAAGTCACTAATATAAACAAAGAAAATTTTCTTAATGGATCACCAATTCAGTTTACCAACTCATTTCTATTGTCTACCTGGCATGTTGGAAGTGTATCTACATCAGTAGTCTTCCCCCACAGAATGTCTCCAAACTAGCTGAGGAAGTCTTTAGATTATTCCTGAACATGTCCTTGACTGAGGCTCCATCTCAAAATGTTATAATGCTATTTATCATTAAAACAATACTAATTCTTCAGAATATAGTATTCTTGCTACACGTGTGGTACTTGAAACAATAGATGGCGGTGGAACTCTGCTCAATTACAAGTAAAGGAAAACCATGTGAGGAAAACCATGTTTTCACTTCAGAGTAAAGGGTTTCTTTTCCGCACAAGTAAAATATAGAATTGTGGTCTGGCTGAACCAATACCCAGAACATTTTCATTGTTCTGGGTTTCAGCTGAGACAAAATTGGGAAGTGTCTTATGGGGATACTTGTCATTCTTTTCCCAGAAAAAAAAAAGTGAAATTCCATATTGGCATGGATTTAGCCTTAGCAGACTGGTATTTGTTAGCTTGATGGAATTCTATATATTCAGTTTCAGTGGAGAACAAGAAAGCTACAGTAAGTGCTGTGATCCTGCTTTATAATTTATCGAGTTTTGTTCCAGCATGTTCAGATATTATATAAATTCAATTTATTTAAAACTTGATTTATTACACATATCAACCTGAAGGGGGTATAACAATATAATATTTTATTCATCTTGAGGAATGTTTGAAACATGTCACCATTATTCTCATTGTAAGTATTTTTTGACCTGAAACCAAGTAACTGTAGAATTTCAAGACTATTCAAATAATTCATAGGGGAACTAGAATTCATGCTGTGATCCATTGTGCTCTGGTTCAGTCCCAGCAGTGTCTAAGATTATTAGCAAGTCTTCTTCCAAAATGCCATTCACATGAAAATTGATAGCAAGTAGAATAATTTACTGACAGTGCCAATTTACCTAAAAACATGTTTGCAAATCTTGCCCTTGGAACTCTAAGATACAAACTACTTTTCTAACAGGATAATCACATTTCATCTGTTATGTAATATTTTGCTTTGGAAAGCCAGATCTACACACTTATGTGTGTCTGGGAGTCTAGGAAACAAGACCAGAAAACTCTGTTCTTTTTAAAACTCTAGTTACTTAAAAATATTAATCTGTTAATGAAAACACTATCCAAAATACAAAAAAAAGGGGGGGGGGTATTTGCTCACATCCATCTCTAGCAGATTAAACATGCTTGATTCAGCAATCTCTTTTGACTCATCAAACTTCTCTAGAGCTTGGCGGAGTTCCTCATCTGGGATCTTGCCTTGTCTTTTCTTCTTGTAATCAAAGTCCAGGCGTCTGCCCTCCATTTTTTTAAGATGGTGCTGAAAAAGGGTGGAGAAAGTACAACAGCTTTATGAACCCTGTTTTTTCACCCCTTCAACTCAATCATGACTCTTCAGAAGTAGTTTGCCACTGCCTTCCTCCTAGGCCTGACAGAGTGTGATGGCCCAAGTCACCCAGCTGTCTTTGTGCCAAAGGCAGGACTAGAATTCACCGTCTTCCAGTTTCTAGCGCAGTACCTGTAACCAGTACACCAGATGAACTCTTTTATGAACCCTAGTTTAACTGAGCTTACGACTAATGGCAATTAAGAATGGTGCTATTTATTTCCAAGCCAAAAACAAACTTATCTCATTTTTTCAAAGACAATTTGTAGACAAGTGAGAATTATCAAGCATTTAGAATGTAGAAAAATGGACACATAGAAAATAGTAACTGCTTTAAGGTAAGCCACAAACAAGTTTTCTGGATTACTTATATAAAGCCTAATTCATAAGACAGCATGAACTCTCTCTAGATAAAGGAAAATATGCTAAGTTACAGTGCTGTGCAAATGAATAATAAGCTAAAATCTTTAATGTCCAAGGTCAGAAACTTATCTCTTTACTGGAATGCTAAGCGTTCAATAGCAGAAGTGTGTTCATGATATTACCTACAACTTAATGTTCAATAATAATAATAATAATAATTATATATATATATATATTCACTGATACATTTACTTAGAGGTATCCTACGCTAATATAGTTATTTCAAGCAGATTGATCAGATATTAAGATTTTTTAATGGAAAATACAAGCCCCTAGTTTTTTTTAAAATATACACTACAATTAATATATAATGACAAGAGTTTCCATTTTCCTGATTTTCAGCTTTATCACTCGGCATATACCGCGACTTCATTTGTTAATGGAGTACAAGTGATCAATTACAAAATCATTATGGACAGAAAGTTGTAAGTTTCGGTGCTCCCTCCATTCCTCTTTAACATCTAGATGAAGCTGCTAGGTGAGCTCATCTGTCACCATGGGGTGAGGTATAATCATACACTGATGATACCCAACTATACATCTCTGCCCCTGGCGAATTAAGCAATGCTGGTGATGTCTTATCCCAGTGCCTGGAGCCTGGGCGGGTCTGGATGAGGAACAACAGGCTTCAACTGAACCCTGGCAAGACTGAGTGGCCATGGGTTTTTGAGCCTGCCAGTTCAGGGAATATATCATCTTTGGTACTGGATGGGGTTGTACTGCCCCAGAAAGACCCTGTGTGCAACTTCGGGGTCCTCCTAGACTCACAACTCCTGCTTGAAGAGCAGGTGGCAGTTGTGGCTAGGAGGGCCTTTGCACGCTTCATGTTGTATGACAGTTGCACCTGGATTGGGAGGCTCTGCTCCCAGTCACTCATGCCCTGGTCACCTCCTGGGTTGACTACTGTAATGAGCTCTATATGGGGCTGCCCTTGAAGAGCATCCAGAAGCTTCAGCTGGTTCAGAATGTGGCAGTGCAGGCAGTTATATGTGCCCCTAGAGTAGTACATGTTACACCTCTGCTCTGCGAGCTGCATTGGTTGCCAGTTTGTTTCCGGGTCCAATTTAAGGTGCTGGTTCTGACCTATGAAGCCCTTCATGGTGTGGGGTTGGGTTATTTCAGGGACTGCCTCTTCCCAATTACACTTACCCATCCCATCAGGTCCAGCCAAAGAGATACATTGTGGGTCCCGTCTGCTAAGGAGTTACATTTGACAGGACGCTTTTCTGCCGTGGCAGCTGCTCTGTGGAACATCATCCCCCCGTGTCAACAGGCCTGGGGGTCGCCAGGGAACAGTGATCTGACGAGGTGGCTCCATTGTTCATAATCTGATGCTTTCCCTTAGCCTTTTCATAATAATAATAATTTTTGTACTTCTGTATGTTTTTAAAATTGTTTTTTATGGGCTGTTTGTATGCTGCCCAGAGTCATGTCATGTGAGGTGGGTGGTCATATAAATATGATATACAGTGGATAGATAGATAGATAGATAGATAGATAGATAGATAGATAGATAGATAGATAGATAGATAGAGCCTTTGATATCATGGCAGGAGTATGGTCCTATTTTTAGCCATAGTTCTAAAGGAAGTATAATTTTTACTTTTACTCATATGATAAAATTACTTTTTGGGATTACCCTTGTTTCAGTCTTTTTGGGGACATGAGTCTTGCGCAGTTAAGGATATTAATACTTTAGAACAACTTACTGAAAGTCTCCTAGCCATTAGAGTTATTACAGGAGAAATGTAGATACTGCAAAATGGTACTACAATTAAAACACACTTCTATCTTGCACCTTGGTCCAGAAGTGATAGCAGTGTCAAAAAAATGCCTGGATAATTATCGATACTGGAATGCCATTTAAATAATTCTAAATTTGTAAAATCTTTATATAAGTCATTAAAAATTATTACTAAGGTAGACTGTAAGTTATTTTTAAGAACTTTGGAATAAGAAGTTGGAATAGCCTACATAGTATGGCAAAAGTTCTTAAAAATATTACCTGTAATACTAAGAAGATCCCTGTTCAATGTTGGAAAGATACAGCTACCCCAGATTTACATTCTTGGATCACAAAAAAGGTTGTTGAGTTTTTGTGTATCAACTGGATCTCTACTGATATATTAACCGCCCGTCACTCCACAGTGAGATGGGCGGTGACAAATTTGAAATATAAATAAAATATTGGAAGGATTAATATCATGTCATGTGGTCAAATTTTGATAATTTGTTTAAAAATTAGGATGAATTGTAGTTCTTTTATGTAATAAATATTTTTGCTGCTGTTTAAAAAATGTATTAATTTGGGAGAGGGGGGACTCTTCTTTTTTCTTTGTTTTTATTCTTTTCTTTGTATATTAAAGCAAAAATTAAAGAAGAAAATCTGGGACATAATACCTATGGCGTTCTGTTTTTTTATATATAATTTTATCAAATTTTTTAAAAAGAAAGATAAAAACTAACAAGAACTAATACTTAGAATGAAGAGAGAATAAGAAAGGAACAAAGCTAAAAGTAGAGAAAAGGAAAAAAAATGATAAAGAAATGACTTCCGATTTTCTTTTACAACAGTTATACAGTGGGGCAAAAAGGTATTTAGTCAGCCACCAATTGTGCAAGTTCTCCCACTTAAAAAGATGAGAGAGGCCTGTAATTTTCATCATAGGTATACCTCAACTATGAGAGACAAAATGGGGGGAAAAATCCAGAAAATCACATTGTCTGATTTTTAAAGAATTTATTTGCAAATCATGGTGGAAAATAAGTATTTGGTCACCTACAAACAAGCAAGATGTCTGGCTCTCACAGACCTGTAACTACTTCTTTAAGAGGCTCCTCTGTCCTCCACTCGTTACCTGTAGTAATGGCACCTGTTTGACCTTGTTATCAGTATAAAAGACACCTGTCCACAACCTCAAACAGTCACACTCCAAACTCCACTATGGCCAAGACCAAAGAGCTGTTGAAGGACACCAGAAACAAAATTGTAGACCTGCACCAGGCTGGGAAGACTGAATCTGCAATAGGCAAGCAGCTTGGTGTGAAGAAATCAACTGTGGAAGCAATAATTAGAAAATGGAAGACATACAAGACCACTGATAATCTCCCTCGATCTGGGGCTCCACACAAGATCTCACCCCGTGGGGTCAAAATGATCACAAGAATAGTGAGCAAAAATCCCAGAACCACACGGGGGAACCTAGTGAATGACCTGCAGAGAGCTGGGACCAAAGTAACAAAGGCTACCCTCAGTAACACACTACACCACCAGGGACTCAAATCCTGCAGTGCCAGACGTGTCCCCTGCTTAAGCCAGTACATGTCTGGGCCTGTCTGAAGTTTGCTAGAGAGCATTTGGATGATCCGGAAGAGGATTGGGAGAATGTCATATGGTCAGATGAAACCAAAGTAGAACGTTTTGGTCTAAACTCAACTCATCGTGTTTGGAGGAGAGAGAATGCTGAGTTGCATCCAAAGAACACTGTACTTACTGTGAAGCATGGGGGTGGAAACATCATGCTTTGGGGCTGTTTTTCTGCAAAGGAACCAGGATGACTGATCCGTGTAAAGGAAAGAATGAATGGGGCCATGTATCGTGAGATTTTGAGTGAACACCTCCTTCCATCAGCAAGGGCATTGAAGATGAAACGTGGCTGGGTCTTTCAGCATGACAATGATCCCAAAAACACTGCCCGGGCAATGAAGGAGTGGCTTCGTAAGAAGCATTTCAAGGTCCTGGAGTGGCCTAGCCAGTCTCCAGATCTCAACCCCATGGAAAACCTTTGGAGGGAGTTGAAAGTCTGTGTTGCCCAGTGACAGCCCCAAAACATCACTGCTCTAGAGGAGATCTGCATGGAGGAATGGGCCAAAATACCAGCAACAGTGTGTGAAAACCTTGTGAAGACTTACAGAAAACGTTTGACCTCTGTCATTGCCAACAAAGGATATACAACAAAGTATTGAGATGAACTTTTGATATTGACCAAATACTTATTTTCCACCATGATTTGCAAATCAATTCTTTAAAAATCAGACAATGTGATTTTCTGGGGTATTTTTCCCATTTTGTCTCTCATAGTTGAGGTATACCTATGATGAAAATTACAGGCCTCTCTCATCTTTTTAAGTGGGAGAACTTGCACAATTGGTGGCTGACTAAATACTTTTTTGCCCCACTGTAAGTATAAATGTAAATTAACCTCTTACTCTATGGTTACAATATTGCTTACATTTTTTCTATAATCTATTTTTTTTTCTAATCATCAAAACCGTACATCATAATTTCACTTTTTTTTGTTTCATGCAAAAACATGAACCCCTTCAGTAAGGGGTTTCCAATCAGCATTAAAATATCTATGGCATTCTGAAAGCCGCAGAATCTTCTATAACACTTACATAAAAACATCATGGAATTCTGAATTGCTTTTCCCTTACTTTATGTGATGGCTTACTATTTAGAAGATATTTTAGATGGTGTGTACTTAAGTAGTGTAAAGAAACAGAACAAAAAGCTCTGCTACCACAATAGATTTGTACCTGTTGTAATGTCTAGCTAATTCCTTAACACAATTCCATTTATGACAATACCTGTATTTCCCTCAGATCTTTGTCATGGAGATTTTGCAGTGGATCAATGAAATTCTGCTTCACATTAATATCCAAAGCATCCTTCACCTCAGACAGCTCCCTCATTGCTTCTCCAACATCACCTAAAGCTGGGCCTAAAAAAAGAAAAATAGAAATGCTTTTATTTTAATTTAAATTGATGAAAGGGTATGCTTTTTAATTTTGCTTCTTAAATCCTTACAACCCCCACGTCCCAAAAACTGACTGAAAAGTTTGTCCACGCCCTCAGTGACATCATCAGACCATTGGACCTGGCCCTCAGAGGCTTAATAAATAATCAGAATAAATCCCACCCCCCAAATATTGCTTGCCTTAGATTTAGAGCTTACATTTGCTTCAAACTATTATCCAAGAGTTTAGTAATGAATTAGGGATGTGCAAAATTTGTTGATCAATGAACTGAAAGTTCCGGGATTGGTCTGTTTCACCTAAAATACCATGCCTGGAACACCATGAATGGCTTCTGGTTCAGAGAATTTATTTCTGCAGACTGATGAACTGTCCCCAGGACAGCACAGTCCAGGAGAAGATTTGGCGTAGTCTAAAAGGAAATGCAATATTCCTGAGTTCTCCAGAATGTTCCGGTCCTAGTTTGATAAATTCTGCACACCCTATTGCAAATACTTAATTAAAAAATAGGTTTAAATTTTCCCAAAAGCAACTGGATAAGGCAGACCCAGGAATCCAAAAGAGAAGCAAATATAACCACTCCCTTTGAATTGGGTACTCTGTATATGTTTAGAGGTGGGCTTTCATCCCAATGCACTGGAGTGCAAAAAAGAGAAACCTCTGGCGTACCAAAGCAGTTGGGCCTGCTGTATCTGAGATCCGGTATTGGCATAATCCAGCCAAAGACAAAGAGCGTTTATGAGTTTTGAAAGATGAAACAAGAAGAAGCCAACGTTACCAAAATTGCACTCTTCTCCAAGTTCTCGCCCAAATTTTAGCATTGCATCTGCAAGCAGGGCCTCCGCTTGAGGATAACCGGGTCCTTTCTCTTGGCCCCTAATTTTAGACATGGTGTTGAGCATGCTGAGTTTAGCTCTGGAAGCTACAAGCAGAGAGGAGACTAATCAGCAGAAACAATATATTGGGGAGATGGGAAACTGAATTGTGCCTATAAATGAAGACCTCATTGACATAAAAAGAAGATCTCACAAAAGTTTCTTAAGCCGTGGGGAAATTTAGTTTCCTTCTAGATAGGCATGCGCACCAGTCTTCAAACCTATGTATTGGATGTGGGTGAGCTCTTTTACAGTGGTCACAACTTAAGAGCATTTGCTGAAATAAAAGCTGATGAAAACAGCCTGGTGTTACTGCCACCCCCCTCCCCTTATGCACAGAACAGCTATGGAAGCTCCATAACAATTTCTGATCATTCTACAAGATTTCCTGTTTCCCATCAGGCATATTTTTGCATTTCAAACCTATCTCCGGGGCATATCTATTAACCTTTTCTCCACTAATTTTTCCCTCTTGCATTTTTCATTGAAAACCTGCTGAGAAACAGCATTTTGCTATTTTGTCCAAGCTGATCTTAACTACCACTGAGACCATGTCCCCGTTTGCAGGTAATGACAACACAAACATACTCTGGCCACAGATTTTTTGGTCATGTTGCAGTGGCATTGCCTAGACCATGAATAAGACAAGCTTAAGTTGTCCTTAACCTACTGGTTAAAGTAGTATTTTCTCCTTTTCCCACACCATCCTAGGCCAAACCCAAGATGTATAAAATGTGTTTGTCAGAAAGAAATCAGTGATAGCAGTGACTGGGGACAGAGGCAACAAAGATGGAATAGGAATTAGTCATGAGGACAGCAAATTTTGTGCTGGCAGTATTTTCTGCTGACCCAAGAGATGGGTGGATAGCAGTATAATTCAGCTGTGGGAAAGACTTTGGGGCAAAACAAAGGCAAAACTCAAGGTAGGACAACTTCCTGTGTGTCCAACATGCTTTTCATTGCATGAAGTAGAAAACTATCCTGAATACTGCAGTTCTGACAAACGTGAGGAAGACAGGGTCAAACTGCACACTTAAGTTTTGCAATCTCATCCTTAGCAGAAAATATTTTAAATAAAGTTGCATGTATCATCCTTCAAGGAAAAACAAGCGCTCCTTTCTTTTGCTAAGTATTTTGTTCTGGGATGGAAACAGGAGAAAATGGCAAATAAGAATTTAGAAAAATGATGCAGAAGACACCAAGCCAAACTTGTGTCAGTCCTCTACACCGCATTCTGCATGTATGTACGTATGTATTTTTTCTTCCTAGCGTTTTTCCCGCAGGTGCAGGATCTGGTTTTTTTTTCAGATCAACCAAAAGTTGATCTACTGGTTGCAACAGGAATTGTCCAACCAGCTTGACTTCCAAGCCTGACATCATGGGCTGAGAGAGTGACTGGCCCAAAGCCACCCAGCTGGCTTTCATGCCGAAGGCGGGACTAGAACTCAGGGTCTCCTGTTTTCTAGCCTTAACCACGAGACCGAACTGGCTCTCGTGTACACACCTGCACACGCACATGTGAGCAGAGACTGTTTCTTGCTCTTCCTTATAGCTCTATTTAAACCATAATCTCTGATTCAAATAGAAGTAAAAGTACCTGGATTGGGTTGGAGATATTCAATTGTCTTGGCCATTATTTCCATCACAGCCCTACTGGTGACATCCACTTTCTGCAGTAACAGAACAAAAGATAAAAGGGAAGGGAAGAATCCCCAAGTGAGAATGGAGAAATACATTCAATACCCTTGTCAGAATGTATTTCTTCTTCCACGGCTCTATATTATACAGTGGTACCTCGGGTTACGAACGCCTCTGCTTATGAACTTTTCGGGTTGCGACCAACTCCGGCCGCAAAAATTTACCTCGGTTTGCGAACTCCGCCTCGGGGTACGAACCGGATCCGTGGCCATTTTCCGCCGTGACACGTGGTCTGCGGCCATTTTCCGCCTGTGTCACGTGGTCCGCGGCCATTTTCCGCTCGTGCCACATGGTCCACGGCCATTTTTCCGCCCGTGCCACCTGGTCCGCAGCCGTTTTTCCGCCCTACTGGGCGGTCCGCGGCCATTTTCCCGCCTGTGCCACGCGGTCCGCGGCCGTTTTTCCGCCCTGCCGCATGGTCCGCGGCCGTTTTTCCGCCCTTGACGCGTGGTCCGCAGACGCCGGAATGGATTAACAGTAATTACATTGAACCTTATGGGAAAATTTGCTTCGGGTTGCGAACAAATCGCGTTGCGACCAGAGTCACAGAACGGATTAAATTCGTAACCCGAGGTACCACTATATATGGGAAACGACCCACCAGCATGTCAACTATATCTCCAAATGAACCAGCTGACTGTCATTAAGCCTCAGCAGGAGACAGGACCCAGCTGGCCTTGGCTGGGTTCAGAAGCTAAGCAGGGTCAGGTGGGAGAAACCTCCAAGGAATACCAGGAGTGAAGGCTACACCAGGAAGTTGAAAAACATCCCTGAAGGCCATCTGCTCAGCACTTCTGTCCTGTTGCAAGAAACTGCATTAATGGTTGCACTCTCCTAACAGATCTGGTATGTGGCCAAATGCCATGGCTATTATGGTGGGGTATCAGTAACGCTGCAAACTTGCTTCATGCAACAGCTTTGTAAATGTCCAAGAGCTTCTAGCAGCCTCAGCCACTCTAGGCGAGTCTGCTTCCAAAGCTTACATGGTCCCAGTTTCTAGGAAGGAGAGATCTGCTGCCACCATGGTTTGCCATCTCCTGGCAGTACTCTGCTTTTTCGTGCAGAGAAGATCAAGGATGTCACTTCCTGGCTCTTTTCCTTCCCTTTCTCTCTTATGGCTGCAGTTGAGAAGGAAAAGAATAGGGGAAATCAACCAATATCAAGTAAGAGAAATAAAAAACATCTGGGGAAGAGTTTTCTGCTTCATTCTGGGGAAAAAGCAGAGCACTGTTGGCAGGTTAGCAGGCAAATTTGGCACTCTTCTTGCACTAAAAAAAAAAAAGTCTACAAAGGGCAGGTTTCCAATGAGAAGAGAGTAACATAGGAGTTAAACATTCTTCTTAAAGAAACTTGGCCCTAATTAGCAGCTATCTTCATCTAGGCTCAGATACAGAATAGCTTTCTCTATAATTTGTAAGTGGAACCATTTAGGAAAAAACAATAGTATCCCAATATCAGAGGGATCTAGAAAGTCCTGAAACCAGTTTCGTCACTGGCATTAAATACTGGGGTAAGCAATAAAGATGAATCTGAGTCCTAAGCCTGTATCTTTCAAACCTTGTCCCCTACACTCCTGATCCAGAAGAGCAGGAACCATATGACCATATTTACCTGTAGGAAAATTAGATTCTCCTTATTAATATCTATGACCTGAGTGGGGCAGGGCATTTTGTTTTTGTTTTTCATTTTCCCAAAGTAAGAATAAACCAAACTGCTGAAATCAGAGGCATGTGCAAGAGTCACAATGGCTGCAGAGTTTTTGGTGCAAAGTGGGGATGCATTGAAAGATTAACCCTTGGCTTAGGAGGCTCCCTTTCCTCCTAGTTAATGTTAACCTCTTTGAAAATGTTCACTTTTTCTCCTTGCCTCTCCTGTCATCTCTTCCTCTGACTTCCTCTCCATCTGGTCTAGTTTCCTGCCTTCCTCTTTTCTTCTTTCCCTTCTGCAGCCACCTCTCCCCCCCTCTCCAGGCTCCCTCTTGCTTCTTCTCTTTTTCTGCTGACAGGGAGAGCAACGGTCTGTATGTGTGTAGCTCAGAAAGACTGACTGGATGCAGACGGAAGATCAATTGATTTTATAAGGGGGAACTTTACTTTATGGGCAATTAGTTTTTAATAGTTTCAGTAGATTATTATTATTATTATTTTATTCCTGTCCCTCCTTTTCGGGGGGAGGCACGGCTTGCTTGCTTATTTATTTATTTATGTCATTGATTCAATTTTTAAGCAACATAGAGTGTCAAAAATAAATTAAGAAAATCACAATAATCAAAATAAAATCTGCATACACACACACACACATTGATTGGAGAAGAGAAAAATATATATGTACCCACTAATAAAAATCCTATGCATTGCCCAGCTCCCCCATCTTATCAGCCTGGCATTGCCAACTTCAGCTGACACCCAATCTTCAGGACTGGTTTCAGCTGGAGTTGGCAATGCCAGGCTGATAAAATCAGGGAGCTGGGTATTGCACAGGATTTTTATCAGCTGGGGTGTGTGTGTATGTGTGTGTATGTAAAAAAAAAATCCCCTCTCACCCCTGTGGGTGGTATGTGTCTTCCTCAATCTTGGGTCCTCTACCAGAGGCCTGGGAGTTTCAGGGTTCTGCACAGGATCTTAACTGTTCCTAGAACTGCTCTCTTCTGGACAGAGAGCCCTGATGTTGTTCCTGGGATCTGTTGGAGCCCCTCTCCCAGCTTAGGAGTCACAGCCCCGAGTGCTCCTACCACCACTGGGACCACTTTTGCCTTTACTTCCCACATCCTCTCTAGTTCCTCCTTCAGGCCCTGGTACTTCTCCAGCTTCTCATGCTCTTTCTTCCAGTTGCTGTCACTTGGTACCACTATATCTATCACCATCACTGTCTTCTGGTCCTTCTCTACTACCACAATGTCTGGTTGATTGGACAGTACCTGCCTGTCCATCTGGATCTGGAAGTCCCACAGGATCTTAGTTCTGTTGTTCTCCACAACCTTCTGTGGAATCTCCCATCTGGACTCCGGAGGGTCTATCTCATACACTGTGCAGATGTTCCTGTACACAATGCCAGCTACTTGGTTGTGCTGTCAGTGTATGCTGTTCCTGTCTGCATCTTACACCCTGCCACTATGTGTTGGACAGTCTGCACCTTGGGTCCTGTCTTGTGTTCATAGAAGACCCCTGTTCTATGGATCTGGTGCTTAGTGCCTGTTCTTGTGCTACTATGATCAGTGCCTCAGTGCTGTCTTTTAGTCCAGCCCTTTCCAGCTACTGGTAGGATTTCCCAATGTCAGCTAATGGTACATCCCATGCAAGGTCTTGTCTTGCCATTGCACTTCCTCTGCTTGAGCTTCCTCCCATGTCTGCTGCTGTCTCAGGCATTCTTTCAGCAGCTCATCTTTGGGTGCCATCTTACTGATATACTCTTTGATGCTCTGGCTTTCATCCAGGACAGTGGCTTTGACACTCACCACACCCCACCCGCCCTCTTTCTGACTGGTGTACAATCTCTGGGAGTTAGACTTGGGGTGGAAACCTCCGTTCATTGTGAGGAGCTTCCGGATCTTCACATCAGCAGCCTCCATGTCCTCCTTTCGCCAGTTCACTATACCGGCAGGGTATCTGATGACTGGCAGGGCGTACGTGTTGATGAGGTGGACCTTGTTCTTCCCATTGAGCTGGCTCTTCAGGACCTGTCTTATCCTTTGGTGGTACTTGGAAATTGCTATCTTCCTTGCCTCCTCATTGTAGTTCCCATGTGACTGTGGGATACCAAGGTACTTATAGCTGGTCTGTATGTCTGCTATGTGGCCCACTGGTAGTTGTACCCCATCAGTCTTAACTACCTTCCCTCTCTTTACTACCAGCTGGCTATACTTTTCCAATCCAAATGACATCCCAATGTCCTCACTGTAGATCTGTGTCAGATGGATCAGCGAATCAATGTCTCTTTCACTCATAGCATACAGCTTGATGTCATCCATTTAGAGGAGGTGGCTGATGGTAGTTCCACTCTTGAACCAGTCCTTGTGATTATCCAGCTGAGGGGGTTCAAGCCTATGCAGAACAGCAGGGAGGGACAGTGCATCATCTTGGTATATACCGTACTTATTTTATTTTATTTTACTAATCAAATTTATACGCCACCCATCTCACTGTTTAAGTGACTCTAGGTGGCTTGATGGCCACTTGGGTGAGTTGTCTTGTGTTGATTTCCAGTGTTGTCCTTCACAGTCCCATTGAGTTCTTGAGGAAGATCCTTAGTGTCCTATTAACTTTATATAGCACCAGGCATTCACAGATCCATGTGTGTGGCACTGAGTAATAGGCTTTCCTGTAGTCAGTCCAGGCTGTGCTCAGATAGGTCTGTCTAGACTTTGAGTCTCAGGCAACTGCTCTATCTATGAGCAACTGGTGTTTTGAGCCTCTGGTGTTGTTCCCAATGCCCTTCTGAGCTGTGGTCATATACTGGCTCATACGGTCCTGTAACTTGGCAGATATGATGCCTGATAGGATTTTCCATGTTGCGGAGAGGCAGGTATTTGGCCAGTAGTTGGATGGTGCTATTCCCTTGTGGGGGTCTTTCATGATCATCACTGTCCTTCATTGTGTTAGCCAGTCTGCTGCTAGCAGCTGGTTCATCTGTGCTGCTAGACATTCATGCGCTGTTCTTAGTTTCTTAAGCCAGTAGATGTGGATCATGTCCGGGCCAGGTGCTGTCCTGTTCTTCATGTTATTGACCCATTGTTGGATGTCTGCTATTGTGATGGTGACTGGTTCCTATTCTGGGAGATTACTGTGGTCTGCTCTCAGGTCCTGCAGTCACTTTGCATTGGTGTTGTGTCTTCTCTTTCTCCCATGTGTTTTTCCAGTGCTGTTCAGTTTCTGCTGTTTGTGGCTCTGCTCTTACTGTCTGCAGTTGGGAGTACACCTTGGATGGTTCTTTGGAGAACAGGGCATTTATCTTTGTGGCCTCTGCTTCTCTACTATATCTCCTTAGCCTGGTAGCCAGTGCTGAGGGCCTTTGTTTAGCAGTCTCTAGGGCTTCAAATGGAGTCAGGCCCATGTATTTTTTCAGTAGCTGAGTCTTATCCTTAATCTCCACACTGTTCTGTAGTTCCACCAGCTGACTGACTGCTCTTCGAGTTGCCTTGATCTTAGTCTCCAACCTCATTCTCTGGGGGCAGGGGGACGCGGATATGTACTGCTGTTCTTCTTGATTATGTAGCCAAGCATCTCCAGGATTACAGCAGCTGTAGCATATACCAGTTCATTGGTTTGAGTTATGGTGGTTGTAGGGATTGTCGTGAGGGCTCTATTGGCATCTTCTAGCAGACTATCTGATGGTACCTCTCCACTGAGCCTTGGTAATCAGTTTCAAGGGTTGACTGTAGCTAGTTTATCCATGTTCTTATGCCTCATATCAGCTGCTGTGCTCTGTAATGAACATCCAGTTGTTCTTCCATGTCTTCTTGAGTCTGGGATGTAATGTGTAGTTGGTCTATCTCAAGTTGTGAGAGCAGCTTCCTCTTCTATGTTAAAGCATTAGGTAACTAGCTGTTTCTCAGTTAGTGTGGATGTAACTTCTGTCCATTCATAGTTCCCTAATACGTTTCATATATCCCCTCTCATTAGGCCTACTGTTGTAGTAGCAGTCCATCAGTTCCAGGTTCTCTTGTTTCATCCACTCTTCTGTCCAGAAGAGTGCAGTGCTAGGAACAGCTAAGATAATTCGCAGAACCCTCAAACCCTCTGGTAGAGGACCCAAGATTGAGGAAGACACATACCAATGATGGGGGTGAGGGGGGATTTTTTACACACACACACACACACACACTGATAAAAATCCTGTGCAATGCCCAGCTCCCCCATCTTATCAGCTTGGCATTGTCAACTTCAGCTGAAACCCACTGGTTTTAGCTGAAGTTGGCAATACCAGGCTGATAAAATCAGGGAACTGGACACTGCACAGGATTTTATCTGTGTGTGTGTGTGTGTGTGTGTGTGTGTGTATTCTGCCTCTTTGTTTTTTGTGAGGTCTTGGCTTAAATTAAGAGATACCTTCCTTTCATAGAAATAGGGCATCTGGGGCATCATTGCTCTGCATTACTAGCAAACAAAATGAAGAATCCCTTTCCCCCACAATCCATTAAGGCTCCGATTAGATTTTGCAAAACAGAACAGGGCTAAACCTTCTATTGGGGCAAGCAATAAGAATACAGACTGACTGTATTTTTTTTGCAGTAGCCACGCTGCAGGCTGACTGAGCCTTGTCCCACCCTAACCACCAGCATCTTGAAATCTTGCTCCATTTCTACCCTTTGAAGCCTACTCATATATTAAAAGTTCATCTACTCTGTTAATATTTCAGATTGTTTTCCCCAGGAAACGTCCAGAACTGAGTTGTGTTGGGAGGGGTGCTGAGTGAGCTGCTGATGGTTTGGACAGAGATCTGAAAACAGCCCTAATGCTCTTGCTTAACTATCCCCATTAACTACACCTCTATCCACTTCTTTTCATGTGCAGCTGCACTGTTGTGCACATACAGATATTCACTCACATTATTAATTTCCACTGCACGCCCACCTTTTATTTGTTCACCCACCTGCTTGTTGCCAGATGACAAGAAGCTCTTTGGGAGCCTGGGGAATAATTAAAGTTTATTACATGTCATTACAATGCTTAGCGTAGACAAGGACTGGCCTAATTGAGGTCTCCAAACACCAGCATAAAATGGAAAGGCCATGACAATAAAATCAGAGCAGAAAGAGTTCAATAACAGCAACTTCAAACTGTGGATTCTGCTGTAGCTTTTTGGCTAGATTCAGGCAAGAATTATCTTTAATGGAATGGGACAGTGTCTCATTAATTAATTTTACACACACACACCACTGATTAATTTATTATATATATTCTCACCCTTATTCAAAGAGGCATAAATTATCATGTCTATTTAATCCTTGCAGCCATTCTGTAAAATAGGGTAAGAGTAACTTCACCTAAAGAGCCCCTTGGATAAGAAGGCTGTGAACATGGATCTCTTCAAGGTTATACTTCTCAGCGCTATTGACTGTATGAAGACTGAGTAAGAACAAAAGGTAATCTGGAGATATACCCTAGAATCATCTGTATAAAATGAAAGAACCGTTTTTGTTTAAGAGATTTCAACCACAGCTATGAAGTATTTGGCCCCAGTTCCATTGGAGGAAATTAAAAAGATACCAAGAGCAAGTTCCAGACATAACTTCTGCAGAGCTTTAGAACATAATGCTATAAAACTGTGGCCAAGTAGATGTTATTTAAATACATATTTCCATGTAATAAGTATTTATTAAAAGTGCAAAAAGCAGCTGGGAGAGGGCTGATACTCATGGTCAATTGAGAGCTTTGCTCCCCGTGCAAAAAACAACTCCTCTATTTTTAAAAATGTGCCCTGCCTGGTTTAAATTGGTTTTGCAATCATAGCTTTTATATATATTTTTGTTCACCTCTATACACACAGATTTTGTAGATGACTTTTAAAGAATTCACTAGATTTCTGTGCATAACTTCCAGATCTAAACACTGTGCCTGCTGATCGTCATTCTTGAACAGAACTTTTCAAAGTGCAGGTGTCCTGTTTTTTCCATCTGGCCAGCCTACTGATCATTGAACATACTTGGAATGTTGTCTCCCAAATCTTCATTGCAAGGTAGGAGAGCAGACAGCTTCCTGAAGATCACTAAGGACAAGCAAACCTTTTATTAGAATAAGGTGTATTATTCAAGGAGGCTGGTAAGAGGACCCCCATCTTAGCATTTGCTGTGCACCTGGCCTTGCAATTCCTTTATAGGAGGAAGTATTCCTTGAATCATTGCCTGCCTCTCCCCCTGAAGTCTTGGCACAGCTCTTTATTAGAACAATGACATACCCAATAATTTCTTCCTATCACTACAAGAATCTCTTGACAACCCACCATTTTATTTAAAGTGGTGTATGCAGATGTCAAGCAGAGAACAAGTACAGGCAACTGTTGGCAAGTCTGGATGCTCCCTTCCCAGTCATCTCTTGAACTTTTAAATCAACCTTGCCCCACCTGATATAGTGGGACTACAACTTCCAAAATGCAACAGCCTGGGAATTCTGAGAGATAAAGCCCCAACACAATAGGGGGTTCCAGGTTAGGGAAGGCAATTTTCGATCATCATTCAGTTCTCTATTCTCATTTTGTGGATTTGGACTCCAGCAACCAGCATCATGGAGCTTGATAGGTTCATATAAAGTTGATAAAACTGCACTCCAATCTAGATGTAGCAAGTCAAACACAAGAAACTGTGCCACCCCAATCTTATGAAAATCCCCATGTAAGCTGCCTTGGACTCTAAGTAAAGGTGGGATATCAATCTAACAAATAAATAAACAAGTGAAAAGAAATACCTGACCAATTTAACATGGCTCAAAATGGCACCTGGGTGGAGATCTTGCATTTCTAATCTTGGCACAGTCATATTAACACTGGCAACCTACAAGCGTGAAGCCCTCTGACCAACAGAATGGCATTTGCTTCTCAGATCTTTTTACTCTCTGTTATGGTCACATATGATAGGATGAAAGCAATTCTCAATACAGCAGTAACAATCTAGTGGATACAACTGACACATATGATTTCTGTGTAATACACTTGGGGTTGTACAGGTATACCTTGATAAACAACCATTCATTTAGCAACCTTTCAAAGTTATGATGGTGCTGAAAAAAGTGATTTATGACTGTCGCAGTGTCCCCACAATCATGTGATCAAAATTTGGGTGCTTGGCAACTGGCATGTATTTATGACAGATGCAGCATCTCAGCCAGCTTCTGACAAACAAAATCAATGGGGAACTGTGTGATTCACTTAATGACTGCATGATTTGCCTAACGACTGCCGCAAAAAAGTCATAAAATCAGGTATGGTCACATGATGCCTCGCTTAACGATTACACCGCTTAACGATGAATTTTTCGGTCCCTATTGTGGTTGTAAGTCAAGGACTACCTGTATGATAAAAGTCACCTGAATCAACTAATATACTAAGAGTTTTATAAAAGAATCCTATGTCAAACTCAGGTTAAGTATGTTGCCTGAACTCAAAGTGGCAGTCATTTCTAGAACAGTACTAACTAGGATTTAAAATCTTAGCTAGCTAGCCAGTTCCAGTTATGTTCACCAAAAATGGCCACTGCAGGTTCACATAACACATGTGTGGGTCAGATGTCTGTGTATACAGTACTGTTAACTTAGAGTAGCTTAGTTGGTCATACTTAGTGACAATCTTACTTAGCAAAGATTTTATAGGAAATACTGAAACCTGTAAATAGCACCAAGTGTTTTGATTATGTTGCCTAGCTATATATAAGCAAGCTAGGGAAACACAAGTAGGATCCATCCAACTGTTATTTATATTCATTGGTAAAATAAAAACCCACTCAGGTAATGCTGCAGTAATAAAGTGATATAACAGTAATTACTTCCACACTCACCCTTTCCATTTCTTTGAAATCTTCATCTAGCTTAGTTCCTTCTGCTCCGCCAACTTTTTCACTCACTTTCTGCAGAAAAAGGCAAAAAAAGAAATGCTCGGTTTAAAGTTTAACTTAACATAAAAACATCAGGACAAAAAGGCCACATAAAAGAAAACATCCTAAAAAGCTTCAGCAAACAAATATTTAGCAGTGGTCACGTCCTAACATGGCTGCGTTTACAGGCACTCTGTTAACAACTTTTTTTAAAAAGTCAGAGATTTAAGGTCTGATATAGACACCTGATGAAACCAAGGGGCTACCAGCTGGGCCAGTTCCTGGATATGATGTTACACGGAATATCCATATAAAGAATGGAAGAAAAAAGAAGTGTACGCAAAATATTTCTGCAAGTATCTTTTATTTTATTATATGCTTTGCATAATTTTTTTTTTACCCTGTGATGGGTATGTATTTATTTTATTCTATGTTGTATGTATATACATGTATACACTTCAAGCCTCTTTATTCTGCTTCTTCAGCATCAGGCATGTTTATAAAGTTTTTCTGTCCAAAGCATTATAGACAAATAGAATTCTTTTATTTCTTTGGAATATGGTTGTCCATTTTGGTGCTTTTCAGGAGTGCGTTCCAGGCAGTCTTACAATTTCCAGAGAGCAAGGGACATTGGGGAATTGCAGGGCAACAGATCTTGAGGGTACCAGCTTGGGAAAGGCTGTTCAAAAGGTGAAGAAAGCATTTCTGAAACTTTATCACATTGATAAGATTGCACTGGGATGACAAAGACCTTCTTTTAAATAAGGGTGTGACATGCTAGATATTGTGCAAAATGAATTGTTAGTCATGCCTGCCTAGATGGTGCTATTGTTTAGAAAGTGAAATTAAGCAGCAGATCTCCTCAAGAGAGGAGCAGAAAGAACTTTGCATTCCAAAATGAACAGGGCTAAGCAAGAAACCTGTTCATTCCAAATTGCAGTGATTCCCTCAGTTACGGGTTAAAAAAAAAGGAATCCAGTTAACCAATATTTAGATAATACAGAAGCTGAATGATTTTACACTGCTATAAGCACTTAATCACCATTCATAAGCAAAAGATATATCTTTGCTCCCAAGGAGATCACTATGATAGGCATAAGATGAGCTGCAAAGAACTTAGTAAGAAACACTCAAGTCAATGCAGACCCAGAGGGGATGTTGTTCATATTCAGTTAGTATGCAATGACAAAGAAGCATATTGCAAGAGCAGACTCCTTCCCTCATCGTATGTGCTCTTCATTGCACGACTGCACATAATGACACATTAGCTTATACTCACAATTATACTTTTTCTTTAATCTGCAATGATTTCTTTATAGGGTGTCCCAGTTTATAATGGTGGTGATAGTGTGTGTATGTTATAAATATGTCTAGGAATGTGTGAATGGCCAGACTTACCATCCTCCAACTGTGTTCATGGCCTTCAGCGTACTGGAACATCTACACTGTGAATTTTGAGGTGGGGTGGGGGGTGGGGAATGACAATGTATATCCTTCTCATCACACAAATGACTTCTATCTGCATCATATGCCAAAGTACAATCATATAATTATCTCATTTGCTCAGTGACATGAAGTACGTGTTGTCATTTTGATGACATTGTGGTTTGTTATGAACACCTGTGGCACAGGGACATGCACACTATTGCAGGTGGGAATGCAGGTATAACAAACAGTATAAAGATGCAGGCTTTGAGACAGGCTTCAAGAAAGAGTTAGAGGAGGTGCTTTCGGGTGCTATGAAAAGGAGTTCCTGGCATAAGGGGAGTCATAACGATGTGGGTAGAGTTGATTTGGAGAATAAGGGATTTTTGTGCAAGGCTGTAAATATATGGAAATGGAAAATCTCAATATATACATTAAATTAAAATATGAAAATAAAGAGGGATTCATTCTATGGCACTCTTTTCTATATTCAATATTTCAAGCCAGCTCTTGGCTATGTAAAAGCCCGTGTAGGTCAATGCTCCTCAGATACAAAATTAATGATCAAGTGAACAATGCCCCTTTACTTATCAAAAGTGATCAGTAAAAGTGACTCTAATGAATCTTCCTTTAATCACATGACAGAAGAAAAGATCTGATGAAGCAAGATTTTAGTATCACATTTTCATGCTATTTAAAGCATTCGTCCTATAAGAGAAATTGAGGGTTTATTTTTCTTTTAACAATGTTACCAAACTGAGAGATAATTTCACTTTTTGCTTTGCTGTGTTTTATAACTTTATTGAAAAGACTTGAAGTTTTAGCTCTGCCCTATCCTTGGCTATTTCAAATCCAAATGCACACATACAATTCCATGCTGTTAGGACATGATTTAAAATAGCAATAAAGCAAGCACCCTTGTAATAATATTTATCCTATAGGTGTGCCTGTCAGAAAACCAGGACTATCTGTGTATTCGGTGGCATTTCCAGGACAGTTGTTAAGGATTGTCTGAACTGTTCATGAAGCACCAGATGGGAATAAATCCTTGTTTGAGTCATCCATCCCATAACTAGAGCAATAGGAAAGATGACTGTACTCAGCCTAGATCTGATTCAACAGTTCACACAATTACACGCACAGATCTCCATGCATAACTCAGTATGCACAAGGTCGGACAGCCAACTGTGGTGCTGAAGAGCAGGATGGAACCTGCACACATATATATGTAAGCACATGAACACAGAAAAATAATTTCTTCTTCTCCATGGAGATTTGGTTGGAATCGCTGTTCCCCCACTGCAGAAGAATGCATCAAAGATGAGAAGGAGAGGAGAAACTGAATAGAGCACTGGAAGGAGGAACCTTTCACTTTACCTCCAAGAGACCACGTCTACCCTGACCCTATTAGGTGTAAATCCTACTTGCAGTATTTTGGATGCCCCTGAGAGAGCTGTTTCCCTGCTACCGTGACTAATGCAGAAATAGCTGAGCTGCATCACAACTGCTTGCAACACTGTTGGTGATCGGGCAATTCTGGGCAGCTATGATGAATTGCACAAAAATCAGGAGCAATGGCCCGTTTCCTATCTGTAACCCTGTCCTGAGAAGGGTTCTGACACTGATTTCTCTAGAATTATGCAGATGTTATAATTTTCATTGTGAAAAAACTGACCAAGGAAACATAAAAATTAACAAAAGTAATTTAAAGATATGCAAAGCATTGATAGTGGCCATGATTATATTGGGAGAAAACCACAAAAGGCTGCCCTAATCAATTTCTGGCACATATGCAACTTCTAGAAAAGCTGTGTGAAAAGGGAACGTGTGCTATTGAGCCTGAAACCACAAATCCTCAGCTATGCATGCAGCAATCTGAGATGAAAGAAAAACACCAGCCTCCTTGAGAGTAAACCCCATCAGCAGGGAAAAACGATCATCAGACTCAGTGCTTGCTGAACTAAGGGCTGCCCTGATAAAGGAGGGTCATTGCAGACATAAGCTAATGGCAGAAAGAAATCTGATCATGGACTTCTCTATTCAGGCCTATAAAAACTCCCGCATCCTTCAACAGACTTGGCTTCAAACCAGCTCACTTCCCAGGCAGAAAACTGAGCCATTCCCTCCAACAGAAATGCTGGGGGGTGGAGGAGAAAGCTTGACTGATTATGTGCCATCAAGTTGTTGTCAGCTCTCAGCAACCACATAGATAGATTTTCTCCAGGATGATCTGCTCCTAACCTGGTCTTTCAGGTCTTCCGATGATACACGCATCACCACTGTAACCTATCTATCCACCTTGCTGCTGGTCATCCTCTTTTTTTCCACCTTTCCCAGCATTAGAGCCTTCTCTAAGAAGCTAGGTCTTCACATAATGTTCCTGAAGTAGGATAAGTTGAGCTTGGTCACTTGGGCCTCTAGTGAGAACTCTGGGTTGATCTATTCAATGATCCATTTGTTTTTGTCGAAGGCTTTCACGGCCGGAATACGATGGCTGGTGTGGGTCTTCCGGGCTGTGTGGCCGTGTTCTGGAACATGGCCACACAGCCCGGAAGACCCACACCAGCGATCCATTTGTTTGTTTTTTTGGCAGTCCATGATATTCTCAGGAGTCTTTGCCAACCCCAGAGTTCAAAAGCATCATACTCTTCCTATCCTGCTTCTTCAAAGTCCAACTTTCACTTCCATAGATTGTCACAGGGAATGCCATTGCTGATATGATTCTGATCTTTGTAGATATAGATACATCATGGCATTTGAATATTTTTTTCCAAGGCCTTCATGGCTGCTCTACTGAGTGCTAGCCTGCAGCATATTGCTTGAGTGCTTGTTCCTTTATTGTTGCTGGTTAATCCTAAAAAGCAAAAGCTATCCACCACTTCAATATCTTCATTGTCAGTTCTATGATTGGTTGTTCTACCTGTTGTCATTAGTTTGGTCTTCTTTACATTTAATTTTAGTCCCATTTTTTCACTGTGCTCCTTGACTTTCATTACTAGAACTTGCAGATATTTAGAATTTTCAGCCATCAGAATACAGGTAGTCCTTGACTTATGACCATTCTTTTAATGACTGTTTGAAGTTACGACAGTGCTGAAAAAAGCGACTTATGACTGGTCCTTGCATTGTGGGGATGTTGACCTTTGCAACATCCCCACAATCACATGATCAAAATTTGGGCACTTGGCAACTGGCAGGTATTTACAACAGTTGCAGCATCCCAGGGTCACATAATCACCATTTGCAACCTTCCCAGGGGGCTTCTAACAAGCAAAGTCAATGGGGGAAGCTGGATTTGGTTAATGACCATGTGATTCACTTAACAACCATGGTGATACGCTTAACAACCATGGCAAAAAAAGATCGTAAAATCAGGCACAACTCACTTAATGACCGCATTGCTTAGCAATGGAAGTTCCAGTCCCAATTGTGGTCGTAAGCTTCAAATGGGACAGTTTTTGTTTTAAAGTGGTGTCCCTGAGAACTTCAGGGACAGGAGCAAATAAATTGTGTGTGTGTCCAACATTTGTTTTCCTGGCTCAAGCAATCACTAGTCAGCTCCCTACCTCTCTTCTGAAACAGGTCTGACCACAATCTCATTCTACTCTGGTTGGCCATTGGATTCTCCTTGACCAAGAACAGGCAGTCTATGGCCCTTAGGCCTGTTTTTCATGACCTCAGAGTCTTCTTTAAATTTCCCTGTGGAAAACTGATGGCATAATTTCTCACCATTAAGAATGTGGTGCAAATTCTAAAACATATTTAAGAGAATTTATCTATGAACCCCTCTAATGAAGAGAAAAAGTTAGTTCCACCCATCTTGCATCATTGCTTTCTCCACTGTGGCTCTCAGGCTTTTCAAAAATATTGTATGCTCACAAACCTAAAGGTTACCTTTCCATATCCCAGAAGCTGCCTTTTGTGGTTGGAATTTTTTGCTGAGCAACACTGATCCTCATTCTGATATGTTTTGATTAGCTCTTTTAGCTAACTTGTGACTTTACTGTTTGGATCTGACTCTAATGGTGGTTCCTCACAATTGACTCTTGGTTCACTTTTCCTGTCCCCCAACACTTCCAAGCTCTGGCATTCTAGCATAACTCCTGTCTCTCATCCCTAATGTACCATCATTGCATCTGTCTTTCACGATTAATAACTACAATTTATGAACTATAGCCATTAGTCAATGGCAGCCAAATTCAAAACATACACATACTGTATGGAAATCCTTCAACTAAATAAAACAGTTCACACACACGATAATAAAGCCTTCTTGGTTGTATGACAGGCCTACCTTTATATCAGGGTCTGAGTGAACTTTACATACCATAAATATTTATGAAAATCTGGCATTCATCAATAAGCATGGTATTTCTGAGAGATGCAAACATTTGAAATATCTCTTACACCTGATTTTATATATGTACAATGTATGATCACTCACAAATTGCAAGAATCTTTGAATATCCTTGGTAAAGGACCAAATAAAATAAGAAATAATAACTGGAGTCCATTTTTGTTCTTTTGGAACACATGCTTTAATGAACTCTTGGTGGCACTAGAATCCTTAATAAGATGCCGCAATTATGGATATAATAATATCACTGAGGTGCATAATAGTATTGTATATTTGCTATTTTCCATAAGGGTTTCTGATACTTATGGAGTAACTTCCTATAACAATGTCAGTTTGTGACTCTCATTGGACAGACTTCTTGCCTTAGGAACATCCGCGGCATTTGACTTTGTATCTGTACCCTTCAGATACTGTTCACCAGTGAGTTTACTTTTGTGTTCTAAACTTGTGACTGGATTTATGACCATGAGATTAGCTGAACAGATTGATTACAGCAACAGCTTGGATAATGAGCTGCTATTCTTAAAGCTAGGACAGAGGCTACTGTCATGAATAAAATATCTCATAACATTCTAAACCCTGACATTGTTACAGACGTACAATGCACCTGAACAATGTATCATTTTGTCCAGTACAGGTTCAACTTTTGCACCTGAGGATGTGAGCAAGAAGTTTGAGGAGAACTACCCTACTTGGGCTCTTTTGATATGCCTTGCCTCTTATGGCTAATTCTAGGTAGCTGGTGGGCATTAATGGGGTAAGTGAGGGGTCAATGCTAACCTTAAGGAAATAATTATACAATTCTCCTGAAAAAAATAATTTCTGGACCCAGCACATTACAATAACTATTGCCCAGTACGGGATTTTCCATTCTTGGTCACCCAATGAAATTGAATCCTGGAAGAATCAGGATTGGGCTAGCTGATGGGGATCGATGGCTGTTACCCTCGATGCCTGCCTCTGAAGGCCATGTGCTGGGAGATGAATGGGCTTCCTTGTGCTGTTGGTTGGTCACAGTGAAAACAGACTGCTGGATTAGAAGGCCAGGAGTTGGATCCAGCAGGACACTGCTATGTCCTTATAACATAGTGATTAAAAGAGTAGTAATGATATAACTCTAAGCATTCATACAACAACAAAAAGGTTAATATATCATTATAATAGTACAGTGTTCCAATTCTATACATGCTTATCTAATACAAATATTATTCAAGTACATAGCTATTTCTAATAGAGTTATATGACTATCCTGGTTTTTTTTTAACCCAGTGTATTTTGTATAAATGAGTCCCATATTTCATTATGCTTGTCCATACAAAGTCTATGTCTATAGGCAGTCTGCTCATAAGTAGCATAACTCTAAGCATTCTTGAAAGATACTGATTATCAAAATCCAATCTAGCCTAGGTTCTTCTGGTCTGGGCTCTTGTTTCTTTTTTCCTCACCAAATCACATGTACAAAAAGGTTTTGCCTGCCATGGAGGTAATTGACTGGTGCAATATTCTTATGGCATGGGTACATAAAGTCACAGCGGTAAGTCAATTATTGATCAATAACCCTAACCCTAACCTTACCCCATTTGGTGGGGGGAAAAGTGAGAGACAGCCAAAGTAAGCAGACGTAGCCAATTGGTGCATAAAATTCAACGGGCAAAAACTTCTTGGCAGACTAAAAAGCCACAAAAGCCCTTGTCTGATTATTGGATAAATTAAATTTGGTTATCCTGATAACTTTTACAGGGAGAAGGACAGGGTGAGTGTCTCTTGTTAGACTGCTTAGCAGCATTTTACACCACTGAACCCAGGCTGTTCCTGGATCCACTCTACAGATCAACAAAAGCATAGAGTAGCATTGCATGTAACTGAACACTCAATATTAATTTTTATGTTGCCTGAGATATTGGTACTATATTAGAGGGCCAACTGCTGTAGCTTAGGCGTTTCAAGGTTTTCTAGCATTTAAAAACATATTTTATAATAATAGCTAAAATATCTGGCATTGTCATGCTTTGTTGAAATGGCAAAAATACAAGTAGTTAATTGAGATTTTGTAGTTACGGAGAGGTTCTTCTCATATTCTTCAGAATCAGGATCTGATTTTCTTGGGGATAATATTAATCCTTCCTTCCTTCCTTCCTTCCTTCCTTCCTTCCTTCCTTCCTTCCTTCCTTCCTTCCTTCCTTCCTATCTATCTATCTATCTATCTATCTATCTATCTATCTATCTATCTATCAATCTATCAATCTATCAATCTATCAATCTATCACTATCCTGCTAGCTGATCTGGCAGCAATGGGATTGCTATATTTTCTTCTGGCTTGCTTGTGCTTTGCTGCAGAATCACTGCTGCAGTGCTACTGCACGTTCATTGGGGACAGAAAAGGGCAATGTATGAGTGGAAGGACAGAAGACTCAATGGCACAGAAGTGCACTATAGTACAAGAGAATTGCTTTGCACACAGCTAACGTCATCGTAAACGAGTAATGTCAGCTGCAGCGCCAGGCATCCTAAAAGCTCATCGCTATTATTAATTTCAGTAAGACTTGCATGCTACAATGCCAAAATAGCAACAATTTGAACAATAACTAGAAAGGGAACATATCATTATACTTATGAAAGCATTTGTAGGATTATTTTTCATAAAGTTTAGGAACAGCAGTCTTTTTTGTTTGCTACGTTTCTGTTTAGGCAGCTGGGTTTAGCTTTCCTGATCCTTTGGCTGACAAGTTAAAATGTACACACCAACTAGAAGCAGAAATCCTGTTAACTGAAATTAATCAGAGGATATTACAGTCAAATTCCTGGATACAAAACGTATTTTCTCTCTGACTTCCATGCAAGTGGGTCAGGTCATTTTCTTTTTCTTTTTAATCCATTCAATCGTGTCCAGTTCTCGGAGACTGCCTGGCAAGTCCCTGCAGTTTTCTTGGCAAGATTTTTTGGGAGTGGTTTGCCACTGCCTCCTTCCAAGGGCTGAGAGAGAATGACTGGCCCAAGGTTACCCAGCTGGCTTTGTGCCTAGGCGGGACTAGAACTCATGGTCTCCCAGTTTCTAGCCTGATGCCTTAACCACTACACCAAATTGGCTCTTGGGTCAGGTAATAAATTAGGCATACAACATTAAACTATAGGAGAAGGCTATTTCTCAGTTCAATGTCCAGCTGAAATTGGTTGAATTGAAATCAGTTAATGAATTTGAAACTTAGGTCAGATACTACAAATACAAAATACAAACTAGTCAATCAAGCTAACTGTGGAAGAACACTAGATGAAAATTTGAGATAAGAAGGTGGAGGGTTGAGACTGGAAAATATGTTATCATCATAAATCTTCTTGCGTTATTTCTCCAAATAATCTGTTCTGATATGTTAACTCTACATCCAGTGCAATTTGCCAGACGTTTGAAAGCTATCATTAGGAGAGTGAATCTCTTTGGTGCCTTCCAGTGCAATTGGTCACTATCAGCAGAAGTATAGTATGGCGATGTTCTTGTGGAGTAAGTCCCTTTGGAGATCTCTAAAAATCAGGGCAAGTGACAGCACCGGTCTTCAGAATTTAATATCAATAATACTTGTGGCAAAGTAATACCACATACAGGCAGAAGCACCATATGTGGAATTCCTTTTTTTTTTTTTGTATTCTCATCAAGCATAATGGGATAACATTTTATAACATGCCTTGTTGCCACCTGCCTGCCTGCCTGCTAATTAATTATGGTTTGTAAACTTCTACCATTATATACAAGGTTTCTTCAAACAGGCTTCAGATTTGAAAGAATTTTAAATGTTAGTTGTAGCTCTTCATACAGGTCACATCTCAATACATTCTCATACCCAACTGTTAAAGAGGGAAGAGTCCTATTCTCTGTTTCAGCTGGCCTCCCAATTTTCAGCATAGCACACTATCTAAAGTACAGAGGCAATGTACTTCCAGATGTTGCTCACTCACAGCAGCTCTATACAAAATGGCCAGTGGTAAGGGATGCCATTAGTCCCCTACTTGAGCCTAGCATACTTCATTTCTGCTTCTATACAGTTAAGATGATTCAGGGTGATAATATTTCATGCAAAGGCTTTTTGATATGCTCAGATGACTACAGCAATCAATAAAATTTGTTGTTGTAAGGCAAAGGAAGAAACTGTAGATATAAATGTGTTTTTAATACATGTATCATGCATTAAAGTGTTATGCATTTATCAATTACTAATAATAGTAGTAATAAGCAACTACTGAAAGTAAATGCCACCATTCTAATATCACAAAGCTCTCAGAATTCTACATGGCAATATGGAACATGTCAGCCTTCACATACATTTTGAGTCAATTATGCATCTCTATGCATAAAATAGATTTTAACACACAATCTCTCTGCTGTAGGATTCCTGAGGAATCACTGTATTATCTGTCTAGATTATGGCCTTGTCAAGTAGTTGCCCAGGTAGGGAGAGGGTAGGGCAACTCTGTTGATCAATGTCATTTAAAGACTAATGACATAGAGAAGATTCCTTGAATTCTATCTTTATCAGAGGGCTAGATCCTGCAAAGAAACGGAAAACAAAGTTCTCCTTCCCTGTACTAGCAGATCACCTTTCTATTCCCTAGTGCCATCTAGGTATATTGTGTTTACAACACAGGTAACACTAGTACGAAGAAGACTAGATTAAATACTGCCCAACATCACCCCATTGGTATTCCATCCCCAGATGTCTAGGATTGAAGGCTCTAAGCCAAGACATGTCAAGATAATTTCTGCTGGGCTAAAAATAAGATGTGCCCAGGAAATGGTATCCTGACATAAAATAGCCTATGAACTGAGATCACTGTCTTCTCCAAGTACCTCTGTCAAATGAGATGTGACACACTACTGGAGAAAGCCATGTCAGTAGGGCCATTCCAGTTGTAGAACCTGTGGAAGCCCAGTCCAGCTCTGATACTAAATTCAGCCAAATATCATTGGTTTAACCAAAATGCCTAGAAAATCTGCTGTTGCAGATCTATTTCCATAATTTCCCTAATTAATGCACTTTTCTATATAACTTTCAAGTGAGTCCCACAAATATGACTTTCTTCAATGCAGCTTTTTAAATAGATGCTATAAACACCTCTTACCATAATAAAAGAATATGGATTTTCCCAATTTCCTCATGTGTTTCAGTAGATATGAACTTTTCCATCCAAGGACAATAGATGGCAGAGATTATATTAATTACAGCCACCCATTTGGCACTTAAATCCATTTTTGCAGTTCACAGCATTTTAAGGTAAAAGAAATATTGACAGATTTTTCACGTATCTAAAAGGGAGGCTCAATTAGTGCATTAATTCAGTTCTAAATGAAGACCTTTTTATTTTTAAACTTTTAACAATCTCTGCCACTTTTATCCATCCAATTTTAGGTCCTTTGTGTACTTTAAAATGCTGTTTTACTTAAAGCCACCACTTTATATGATCTGTTTCATTACTTTCATTCTTGATTAACTGATTTGCTTTCTGTTGCTAGAAAATAAGTTTGGGTGACCTGCAGAGGGAAGCTCCGTGCAACGCATAGAATCCCAAGACTGCATTGCTGAAATATGGCAACAAAATAGCTGAATTCTGGCAGCAGAATTGGTCAGCTAGTTTTGTAGGTATAGGTTTTAGGGTAAGAATAGTCCAGTCTCCTTTCCACAATCCTCCCACTCCTATTTCTACCCTTCTCCCCAAAATGAAAAATGGGCCACCACCTCTTCCAGTTACATCATCAATACACCAGACAGCCTCCTGTGATGCTCCCAATGTTTGGGAGGTTAGATTAGAAATTACTCATCCATAAGACCCACAAGCGGAATGAAAATACTGTAAATAACTAAATATACAAGCAACTATACCTGGCAACTATATTTAACAGAATCTTGGACCACATGGATCCTTGCTTTGATATGTCAGAGTTATTTTACATACTTAAAAATGGTATATGGAAGAACTAGCCATTTGGAATTTGAGACATACTCGAAATAAAGAAGACTCTTCCTTCCTTCGTAGGGAGTCTACAGTGTATTTGATAAATTTTTGCTATGTTCTTATGCTTATATTTATAATGTTTGAATTTTGAAGTTTGGTTACATAAACTAGTTTTCAATCTGTTTTGTTAAAATAACGATGAACAGATATGGCACAAATATTTTGCATTGTAATTGGTATCCATATTCCCTACTGTAATATTTGATTTACATCAAAAGTATATATCTCAGAATAAATCTTACATTGATTTGAGATGGAGAACACCAGTAATAAAATAAAGCTCACTTTTAAAAACTCTCTAATGAACTAAGGAAGTAAATGCCTCTTTGCAAAACTGCTTCTGTGATTTTGGTAAATATTCCATGACTGCATTTAGATGATCCTGTAAACTGCAAGAAAGATTAAAATTAGCTTGCATCTCCCACTTCATTTAATTATATCTTAATAATAACTCTGTGTGATGCCTCATCCTTAATAAGCCACATCTTTGCAAATTAAAGGTTTTATTTCTCTTGAGTAAGCTAGTTGGCTTAATGCTATCATACTGAAATTCAGCAGTCATGTGTAGCACCACTACATTTACAGCTAAAATATTATAGCTGGCAAAACAATTTGCTACTGTTTAGATCTGGGCGATTATCCCCTTTGGTTGATGCTTCTTAGGCAAGTTAGTTTGAGATACAGTAATTATAGCAAGCTTTGCACTGGAATGAGATACGTAGCATTACCATGCCATTGCCAGTTAGCCCACAACACAACAAAAGTATTATTAACTCAGAGTTCAAAAATATCTCACATTTTTTTAAAATATAAATTTTATTAAGAATTTTGATTATAATAATAACATCTAATACAAACTAAACTTAAAGAAAGAAAAGAGAAGGAGTAAAAAGTGCAAGAAGAAAAAGAGAAAGAAGGAAGAAAAAGAAAAGAATATAATAAAGAAATAGAAAAAGAAATATATAGAAATGGCTTCCAACCTTCATCATAAGTATAAGCAAATTAAGTGACTCTTTACCCCCTCTAAGGCTACAAACATTTATCTCTTCATCTCATATTCCATTTCTTATCTATGAATAAATCCATAAAACATCATATTTTCAATCCTGGTGTCAGCAGAAAGCCCAAAAATGGTTACCAAAAGTAACAACATATCTTGTTTTAACCTTGATCAAATATATCAACTTTATATTCCTTTGTATTCCTTCCTTTTACTTCTAACAGAATCTTTAGTTCATTCAAATATTGTCATAGGATTTGATTTCTCTTCATTTCTTCTTTGTCCCATAATAGAGTTCTTCAAGGCTTTAACAAACCTCTTTTGCAAATCCAGCAGGAAGAATTATCCAGGTCACTTTTTTGGTTTGTCATTTGTATTTCCCTTTTATAGTTTAAAACCACAGCCAGTTTCCTTTGTAGATCCAGTGACGCATCCTTTTCTAAGTCATTATCTTGGCCTGTCAGTTGTAAATCAACTTTTGATACCATCTCTATCTTGTCAGATAAAATTTGTTTTACAACTGGCAATTTTTCAATAACATCTTTTGGACATAATCTATCCACAGAAGCAGACATCATTACTGATACTGTTGATATTGTGGCTGCTATTTTCTGATTCCATTCTTCAAAAATATCCTTCAGTATTTTCATTGTTATAATGCTTTGCAATATTTTATAGGTTTGTAAATCTTTCCTCTACCTGAAAACTTTAGTCCCATCTAGTGTCGAGTTTTTGGAATAATGAAATTGCTTATTTTTGTTTTGTCTTGTAAAAACCAAGACAAAATTTATTTCCCATAAGAAGCTGTTCCTTATAATTAATTCCACAATCTTATTGTAAAAGTTTCAATATTCCAATTTTATCTGGATCCTTAGTCCATTTATAACTTTTCTAAGATCAAAATCTTATTTAACTTTTTGCCGTTTATTCCAGATTCTTTAAATTCTTAATCTTATGATTAAATTTTTCTTTCATTCAGGATTGAAGGCAGACTCACCTGGCATTTTCAAACTTGTCAGTCTGAAGGTCTCTAATAGCTTAGAAATAGTTAATGAGCATTTTTCAAAAGTGATTAGAAAGTGAGGTTTGCAAACTTAGTGTCTACTCACTGTTTTCTTGGTTTTTACTGCAGTCAACAGCTTCATTTTTGCAGAGCTTTCTTCAGTTTGCCTTACCTTCCCCGGAATTCAGAAGTATCTCATATTTCATAGCATATTGACTTTGGACTGTATATTTTAACTTCTATGGACTTTTTTACACTTTTACATTTTATCTATGATTAAATCCAGGCAAAATTCCAAAAGATTTCAAATCTAATCTAATGATGTGGATTTTATTAAGAAGTTGTTATCTCTTAATTCATTTATTCTCTATTTCCTAGTCTTTTTAGTTCCACTCTTGTTCTTAAACTCAGTTATACAGTGGTACCTCGGGATACGAACTTAATCCGTTCCGTGACTCTGGGCGTATCCCGAGTTGGTCGTAACCCGAAGGAAATTTCCCCATAGGGTTCAATGTAAATCCGGTTAATCCGTTCCGCCCTCTGAATTTGGTCGCACCCCGAGGCAAATTTCCCCATAGGGTTCAATGTAAATCCGGTTAATCCGTTCCGCCCTCCGCCCGAATTTGGTCGCAACCCGAGGCAATTTCCCATAAGGTTCAATGTAATTACCGTTAATCCGTTCTGGCGTCCACGGACCACACGGAAAGCGGCCGGGCGCGGCGTGGTGCGGCGCGAAAATGGCCGGGTACAGCGCGGCGCGGCGTGAAAACGGCCCGGCGCGGCGCGAAAACGGCCCGGCACGGCGCGGCCCGGCGCGAAAACGGCCCGGCCCGGTGCGAAAACAGCCCGGCGCGGCGCGAAAACGGCTGCGGACCACGCGGCAGGGCCGGAAAAACAGCCGCGGACCACGTGGCACGGGCGGAAAAATGGCCGCGGACCACGTGGCACGGGCAGAAAATGGCCGCGGACCACGTGGCACGGGCGGAAAATGGCTCGTACCCCGAGGCGGAGTTCGCAAACCGAGGTAAAATTTTGGGGCCAGAGCTGGTCGTAACCCGAAAAATTCGCAAGCAGAGGCGTTCGTATCCCGAGGTATCACTGTATATGCTTTAGTGTTTAATACAGACCCTTTACAGGAAGCTTGAGTTGAAATGGAAATTCCAAACATGCACTTTTGCGATTTTAACCTGCAGATTTTCTCAGTTGATAATGTAAGTAAGCCAGATTTTTTTAAAAAAAATCACGTACCATATTAGAAAATCTGTATTTAACATTAAATCTCTATGTTCCACTCAGACTCTCCAGAACAATTACTAAATTGTTTTCAATTTAGGAGAGGGGATCATGTAACAATTATGAGGTAAATCTAAAGCAATCACTGTATCCCTTGTTAGACAGTAGCACATACCTCCAATTATACTTTTGGAATCACACTATTATAGAATGATGTAATTTTGCCAAGTTCATTACATTATGTTCAGGAACTGACTCCACTATGAAGTAAGTTTGGGCAGGCAACAGACTATTTGGCAAATGGAATGCAGTTGGGGAAGACAATGCCCGTAGCACTGCTAAAAGCTTCAGAAGAGGTACTTAAAGTGCTAGCATTTGATGTCAACAAATACACAACAAGGCTATATGGCACAGAAGTTGGGGGAAAAAATTATACATCTATATTGAAGAAAGGAGATGCAAAAGAACATATAAATTACCAAATCATTGCACTGATTCCTCATGCAAGCAAAGTTTTGCTTAAGATCCTACAAGAACCATACATGAAAGAAATGCCAAATGAACAGGAAGATTTCAAAAAAGGCAGTAGAACATGATTTCAGATGCTTAAAAAAAGACGCATAACGGAGAGACCAAGAGAATTTTAAGAGGTTTACTTTGCTTTATTGACGATAGTGAGGCCTTTAGTTATACAGAACACGCCATACTGTACTAGTAAGTGTGCAACATCTGAATATTTATCTGATTATCTGATTTCAAGACATAGGCCTGGTTACTCGAGGGACTACCATAACATATCCCCCATAACATCTGCCCAGCCGATTTGATCCTGCAGGGTTTGCATGCTCTGGGTTCCTTCGATTAAACAATGTCATCTCTCAGGACCCCAGAAGTGCACCTTCTCTGTAGCAGCACCTGAACTCTGGAATGAGCTTCCCCCGAGATCTGGATGGCCCCACTCTGCTCTTGTTCAGAAGGGCCATGAAGACCTGGCTCTCCACCCAGGCCTTAAGCGAGGGAGAGGGAGACTTCACTGTGCTTGCCATACTTTATCTTTACTTATTTTATTATAATTTCTTTGATTGTTGTGAGCCACCCAGAATCACTGAGAGTCGGGGGGAATACAAGTTTAATGAATGATGATGATGAAGAAGAAGAAGAAAATTTACAGTCAACAAAAATTTAGTGTAAGACCTCTTTTAAAGAAACAGTAGTTTGGAATAGGAAATGGAGTGAGAAATTTTGTTTCTTTATTTGTTCATTTACACTGCAAATGGAAATATATTATAATAATAATTAATATAATATAATATAATATAATATAATATAATATAATATAATATAAATATAAATATATACTCTTGAAGAGTATCTGGAAGCTCCAGCTGGTACAAAATGCAGTAGCATGGGCAGTTATGTGTGCCCTTAGAGCAGTACAGGTTACACCTCTGCTCCACGAGCTGCATTGGGTTCCAGTCTGCTTCCGGGTCCAATTTAAGGTGCTGGTTTGACCTTTAAAGCCCTTCATGGCAGGGGGCCAGGTTACTGAGGGACTACCTCTCCCCGATTACATCTGCCCGCTCCATCAGGTCTGGCAGAGAAGGCATGCTGCGGGTCCCGTCTGCCAGGGAATTACATCTCTGTCATGGCGCCAGCCTTGTGGAACCTTCTCCCCCCAGAAGTGAGATTAGCTCCATCCCTCTCAATATTCCACAAGTCTCTCAAGACCTGGCTATGCGATCAGGCCTGGGGGTTTCAGGGACCGGGGAGATTTTGGAATGGCTCCCTTATTAATTTTATCCCCTCCTGTTTTGGGTACTTTTTATAGTTATTTTTTAATTGTGACTATTTTTATGTATTTATTGTTTTTTAATAGTGGTATACACCACCCAGAGTCACTTTTATGTGAGATGGGTGGCTATATAAATACGATAGATAGATAGATAGATAGATAGATAGATAGATAGATAGATAGATAGATAGATAGAAGAGGGATTGGAAGACACAACAGCTGCAATTCAAATAGGAGACCAAAACACTAACAACCTAAGATATGCAGATGACAGTACTTTGTTACCCTAAAATAAGGAAGATTTAGAAAAGCTTATTATGAAAATTGTTAAAAAAACTAGGTTAATATTAAATATTAAGAAGATAAAGGCAATGTGAACCAGCATGCTTAGGGAACTTAAAAGGTGATGTAGAAGTGAAGGTAGTAGTTTTTTTTCCCCTGAACAGTTTCAAATGCTCATTTATTACTCCACCCCAGTCCTCTGCATGTTCTAAGACTAAATTGGGAGAATCCCATGGGCACAGCTGCTCTAGGTTCAAACAATGCCAGTACTGCACACTCTACAGCGATTTGTGAATGGAGTGATTTTTATCTTGCCAGCCAAGCTATGCTCTTTTCAGTGGCTCAGCAGTTACAGCAAATACTAACACAATAGTGACGGAAAAGAGATGATTCTCAGAGCACCTTCCTTTGTAGATCTGCATCCTGAAAGCTTCAGCGTCTGCTGTCAGCCACATTTATAAGAGAATGAATGAATCCATCTCTTGCCCCACTTCTCAGCCTCCCTCAGCTGTCCTTCTGGCTCATTAATTTGACTGCTTGCATTAGGCATTGCCATTTCATTTGTAAGAGATCCTAAAATTAGCCCAAATTAAATACCCAAAGAAGAGGCTAATGAACAAGTATGACACAATAGCAAAGTTCTATCTGGTATCATTATAAGAAATACCAAGGGGAAATGTGTGAATAAAAGCCTAAACCTAGCCCGGGGTCAAATAAGATACTGGCTGGTTTCTTTCAAAATAGAATGAAGAGCCTAATAGCAGTTCCCATGTTAGAAATGGAGTAGAGTTGCTTATTATTTTCTGTACATTTAGTCTCAAGAGATTTGTATCACGTGACCCAGATTTAATATTTCAAGTTCAAGAGGAAAACAAATACCTTCTCAAATTAAAAAAAATGCTTCTAACAGCAATATCTTTATGAGGAGTCCTTGGGGTTCTCTGAGCTTGGTTGTTTTCTTGCAAACGTTTCATTACCCGGCTAGGTAACGTCTTCAGTGCTAGAATGGAATGGGGTTTGCTCTCTGTTTATATGATGCGGCATGCCCTGCCAGTGTTGGTGGGGGTGTGGGTTTTCACCAGATTATCACCAGACATACAATCAAGCAGTAAACAATACCCTAATCAAGGAACTACCAGATGGAAAAAATAAAACAAAACAAAACCCAGTTTAACCCTGACCTACACATATTCATTTCTATTGGTACCACATATGGGTGTCAAGGGCTTCAGAAAGCATGCAGATAGGAGAAATTTGCACGCAGGCAAACCTCCACCAAGGAACAACTATTCTTTCAACATGAATGCCTAAGACGGCATACCCTGCCCACCAGCGTCAGATGCAAACCTCCAATAAACTGCACAGCTGGATGGAAAATAGCACAACAAAGCGGCCGTAAAATGTTATAACTAATGATCATGGATGCATACTTCAGACTTAACAAATACCAGCATACCATAGACAACCACAAGGAGGAACTGAAACAAACCATGACCCCAGAGCATACAAATATACTGACAACCACCATCAAGACCACATTCCTAAGACAAGCTGAGAAAAGAAAAAATGTCAAACTAAACTGCTCAAACTAAACCCCAGAAACAAAGAGGTACCTGAACTAGAATGGGTAATCAACATATCCAGCCGACCACTATCTACTGCAGAACACAGTATCTTCCAGAAAGACCTCAACTATAACACGGACAATGCTAATCAGCTAGAATTCTGTGCAGCCTTAGAAGCAGCATTTAAAACTACAGGACTTAACACAGAGACCCAAGAAAAAATAAGGCAAACAATCATACCACAGATCAGAAGAACACAGTATCAGCACCAACTCAAAGCAGAGTACAAAGCAGCCCTCAATAGCCTAAGGAAGGACCAAACCATCATCATCCTCCCAGCAGACAAAGGCCACACCACAGTTATTATGGATAAATCACAATACTTGCAAAAAGCCAAAAAGTTATTAGAGCACAAATAAACCTACATCCCAGTTAACACCAACCCAATACAGAAACTAGACAACCTAATCAAGAGAACCCTCAACGACCTAACCAAGAAAGGCCAGATCATAAAAGAAGAACAGTGGTGGATGAAAAGCAGTGGACCCATCCTCCCACGTTTCTATGGACAACCAAAAATACACAAGCCTGACATATCTCTCCAACCAATTGTATCTTTACCAGGGACTTCAACATACAACACAGCAAAAGAACTGACAAAAAAGCTTGGACATCTCACAGAGAAGAGTGAATATTCTATCAACTCCTCACTACAGTCCCTCCAGAAAATCAAAGATGTACACATAGATGAAGATGAAATTATGGTCTCACTTGATGTCATAGCACTCTTTACATCCATAAACCCAGAACTAGCGAAAGAGTCCATATCAGCAGTACTACACAACACACCTGACCTAACCAAATACACCAAGATCGAAATACCCAGAATCATGGACCTCATCAACCTCTGCCTCACTACCTATTTTCAATTTGATGGACAAATATACCAACAAATCAGAGCCATAGCCATGGGATTACCACTGTTAGGACTCATAGAAGAGATTGTAATGCGGGAGGGTGGAGCTGGCGTCGCGGCGATACGGCGGGCGATCCTGGGCTCCCAGGATCGCAGCTGATATCTCCTCCCCCGGACGGTCCCGATGGACCTAAGCCGTCCCGTAGAGATGGCGAATGCAAAGGGCGCGTCCCGCGGATCTCAGGGACGCCGCAAGTCCCAGATCGATCCCAGGAGAAACTCTTGAAGCCGGCGGAGGAGAGGCAGCCAAAAATGGCTGCGAAAGCCGGGACAGCTCCAAAGGAAGATGGAAGAGAGGGGTGTCAACTGGGTGAGATGGACTTTTACTATTCAACTATTCTTAGAGAACACCTTAAGTAACTTAAAGAGATTTTTAAAAGTGAAGAAAAGTGGATTAAGCGGCGAGATTGAACCCTATTAAAAAAAAAAAGAAGGGGGAGAAAATTTTTCTTTTCAACTTTCCCTTTTTAGTGGAATTGATAAGATGTTTTTTTTTTTAAAAAAATATATTTTTAACTGGATTGGCTTTCTCTTTTTAATACTCAATAACTCTTTATTTTAAGCTTTTTTTTTTTACTAAGATTTCTTTATTGTTGTAAGAAATTCATATTTTTTTGACTTTGAAATGGGGAAAGTGGAGTTAAGAGAAAGTAAATGAAAGAAAGTTGCACTGCCATCTAGAGGCTCGATTTAGTGCTTTCTTTTTTCATTGTGACGCACGCTCAAGGACTCTGTGCTTTCTAAAAAGATAGTGGGATGTGCATGTTTATACAGGTGCCATCCGTAACTATAAACAAGAAAGTGGAGTTGAAAGCGATTTTGAAAATATTAAGATGGAAAGTTTGAGCTAGTCACAAGAGCCTTGATTAGTGGCAGTAGCTCTTTTTTCTGCTAGAAGCTCTGCTTTGCTCTCTATTCCCCCCCCAGATGGATTTTTTTTTTAAAGAGGCTTAGCCTTTCCCTTCTTTTCCTTTTCTTTTTATTTTTCTTTTTTTTTTCTCCTTCTGCTTCTTTTTTTCTCTTATTTTTGGCAAGAACAAAGATAAAGAATCCTTTGACTCAATGAAGGTTTATCAAGATAACAGACTATACGAGAAACACAATGCAGAAAAAGATCTTTAAACTATTGAGGATGACTATAAAAAATTGGAAGAAGAGCTGCAGAAATTCTCAAAAAAAAAAAAGAAAAAGAAAAAAAGATATTAAAGCTAAAATGGACTTAATTAAACATAAACCGGGATCATTGGAAAAGGAAGAAATAGTACAAGAAATCAGAAACATTAAACAGAATTATTGTGAGGCCTATAAACTGAGAATTAAAAGGGTTAATCAACTGATAAATGAAGAGAGACAGATTTGTTCTTGGCACTGAGGGTGAGAAAAAGATTATACAAGATCATAATGGAAAATTGTACTAAGAGAATGCACAAAAAGAAGAAGTAAAACAATATTGAAAGAAACTACTGGAGATGTTTAAAGAAAAAATCAGGGGAATACAACAATGATGGAATTGACAGAAGCTTCCAAAAGCAGAATGTTCAAAAGGACATTTATTATTGCTTTCTCTTATCCAATAATATAGAAAAAGGAATGAACAGTTAGATATTTTGGGATATTGAATGAAAAGGGTGAACTCAAAATTATGCAAGCGCTGGAATAAAGTATAAATCTGAGATATATAGTTAAAAATTGTATAACATGTAGTGAAGAATCTGGTTAGAACTGTAACCTGGTTAGAACTGTAATTGATACTGTAACTGATATTGGTTAGAACTGTAACTCTTAAGAATTGGAAAAATTCAAAAAGTACTTATGCAGGAGGAAGTTATTGAAAATTATGGAATGTGCAGAGATGAGTTAAACTGAGATTTGAAACTAGAGTAAGAAGATAAGTAATTTTATATGACACGGGATTTGCTTTTATTAATGATTAGATGAGAAAATATAGTAATGTAATAGATTAGGAAATTTTATAATAGAAATTTGATATTAATTATTATATATATACACATATAATAGATAGATGGAAATGTATTACTAATCCTATTGAAAGTTAAAATTTTTTGTAATATATGATTTTATAGATTAGCTATGAATGATTAATAATTGTTAATTGATAAGTATACAAGTATATTTTGAATAGATGATATGAGAATTTAAGATTATGAAAGGGGCACCAACGAGTTTAACTGGTTGACACACGGTATAAAATGGAAGATGTTTTTTTATGTCTTTTTATGTTTTTGTTTGTTCATGTTTGTTTTGTGTTTGTTGTAAAAATAAAAAAAAAACATTAAAAAAAAAAAAAAAGAAGAGATTGTAATGCAACGCCTAGAAACTATAGCACTTCCACACATACAACCTAAAGTATGGATCCAGTATGTAGATGACACCTTTGTTATAATAAAAAAGGAACAACTAGAGAAGACACATGAAACCATCAACAACATCTTCAAAGGAATAAAATTCACCAGAGAGGAAGAAAACAACAACATGCTATCCTTCCTGGATATCCTCATCAGCAGAGGAAACAACAGCAAATTAGAAACCCAAGTCTATCAGAAGACAACCCACACTAATCAAGTACTCCATTACCAAAGTAACAACCCAACCTCCCACAAAAGGAGCTGTGTAAGAACATTATTCAGACGAGCACAAACGCATTGCAGCAACCCAGAATGGCAGAAAAAGGAAACAGACCACCTGTACAACAACTTCCAACAAAATGGATATCCATGCAACTTTATCAAAAAGTGCCTGACCACTCAACCTACTACAACACAACCAACACAAGCTATGAAAAGGGTAACACTGCCATATATCACAAACGTCTCAGAAACTACCAACAGACTATTACAGTCACATGGCATCTCTGTAGCACACAAACCAACAAAAGCCCTCCAAAATATCTTACGCAAACCAAAAGACCCAATAGCCCAAGAAAAAAAAAAAACAGGAGTCATCTACAACATACAGTGTAAGGACTGTAACAACCACTATGTAGGACAGACAGGTAGAAGGCTAGCAGAGTGCATCCATGAACACCAACTAGCAGTCAGAAGACACAATGAAAACTCCTTAATCTCACAACACATGGACAAACTTAACCATAGTTTCAACTGGGAAACTGTCAGCATCTTAGACCAAGCTAAATCCAAAAATGTGAGGGAATTCTTGGAAGCTTGGCATTCAGACAAGGCAGCCATCAACAGGCACATAGAGATAAACATCTACACACTATTCAGTAGAGGCAATAGAAAGGAAAACAAAAGACCAGAACATCTCCTCACCAGCAATCATCACCCAGATAAGCAGAGATTAACACCAAGATTACCACCAGACATACAAACAAGCAGTAAACAAGCAGTAAATCAAGGAATTACCGGGGGGGCGGGAAAACCCACCCCCACCAACAGTGGCAGGGCATGCCACAGTATATAAACAGAGGGCAAACCCCATTCCATTCTAGCACTGAGGATGTTATCTAGCTGGGTAACGAAACATTTGCAAGAAAACAACCAAGCTCAGAGAACCCCAAGGACTCCACAGTTCAACCCTGAGCTACACATATTTGCTTCCATTAATATCTTCATGGCTCAAATCCTAACCCACTTACTGTGACAGAAGTAGGTATCCTGGTGTCTTCTAGAAATGTTGGGTTTCAATCTTCACCAGCTTGGCACTAGGAGACCTTCTCCAACATAAAATGGTCCCTACTGAACACTTTGATTTAACTTCATTGCAAGAACACATTATTTTAAATTAATCTATGTTGCAGGGCCCATCAACCTGCAACCTGTGTGATTAGAAGGACTGTACTTTCGATTCCTTCTGTCTTTCACCCAACAAAACCTAACATATTTGCTCCATAGTAAACACACAGGGAGTAGGAGTGACAGGCTTCTCAACTACTCATGCTCATTTTTCCTGAAAACAGAGATATCCTTTTTAAATCTGTGTGTTTCTGTACTAGAAGATGCTTTTTTTTTTTTTCCAGTTCAGCAATTGTGAGAATAAGAAAATAAGAGAGGTGTGTAATCCTGATAGGAACAAGATAACTGCCTTAAGCAGTCAAATCATTGAAAGCCCTCTCTTGTAGTCCAGACAAATACACTGTCTGCTAATGGCTGAAAGAACCACTGAAATTAGTAAAGGCAAGAGGCAGGAATATATTGCAATCAGATCAGAAATCAAATTCAGGGCAGCAGATAATATTAGAAAGTGTATGTGTAGTCCAGAAAAGAAACAGGCATTGTTTTATTCTTTTATTACAACTATATGTTTTATGATTTTGTTTTAATTTTAATTTAATTTAAAATTTGTTTAATGTAAACTTCTCAGAGCCATAGAATTGCAATGGTGTGAAAATAATGTTAACCAAATAAATCAACAATCAGAAGTTCCTACAGAACAGCAAACAGCAACATGGAGTGTAGCCAGAAAACAGTGAAAGATTTCCAAAGGTAAAGATAAAATAGCATAAAAAGAACGAGATACACTGATTACAGCAAACAATTGAGTTCTGATATTTAAGGTCAGCATTTTTCCTCCTCTTCTGCTCTAAAATTTAGTAACTTAGGCTGCATCTGTTTTGCTCTGTCCTGAATGTAGAAGGCCCTCCTCTGACTTTCAACTCAGATGTATGTATTTTTTTCTCACTGACTTGGCAGTGTTCTGGACCAGTGTTTCTCAGCCTTGGCCACTTGAAGATGTGTGGACTTCAACTCCCAGAATTCCCTAGCCAGCCAGCTGAAGTCCACACATCTTCATGTGGCCAAGGCTGAGAAACACTGTTCTAGATCCTTCATCAAGGTTAGACTCAGGCAAGCCAGAATCCACCCCAGCTGTTCAGACCTGAGCCTCCTCTGAAGAAGGATCTTCAAACACACCTCCAATTGTAGAGAGATCCGCAAATGAGCCTCTCCTGTGGATACTAAATATAGTCCCACATGAGGCAGAATATGGTTTCCAAATAACCTGGCTCTAAGATAGACCAAATTTTATATGCCACAACCAAACCTTATGATCTGTGTCAATTATGCTCTATATGCAGATGTTTAACAAAATAAGTATGTATTCCCTGTAACCAATGCATGCTAATAATTTGTTGAGACATTCTGGACCACTTTGATATCAGGTCACATTTGCACAAATGGAAGATACTTCACAATGGTAGATTTTGACATCTTTGGGTATGGACACTTTAAATGTGAAGATCCAGATTCAGGCCTTAATTCAAAAATATACTTTAGGGAGCATGCTTCCTTTCACTGTTGTGTCTCACAGAGCTTTATATAGTGATATAACACAACCTAGTCTGTCACCTGGCTAACAGGATTCAAATAGGTAAGTAACTTTGCCACCTAGAGTCACTTGCATAGTGAGTTGGGAGGCATATGTAAATTTGATAAATAAATAAATTAGTTAGTTAGTTAACTGATTTGCATTTCGGGTTCTGAGACTGTGTTTTATCCTGTGAAATAAAATCAGCATGTAAATATTAAAGAATTAGAATCACTAAGCTTATCGTAAGACATTGCATAAGATTCCTTTTAGGCCAATCTCCTGGTGAGCTCTCCTAGATGAGAAAAGAGGATCTGCAAAGGCGAGAGAACCCTTCTGTTACAGGGCTCAGTAAGCTAAACAGGTATACACTTTGTCAATGAACAATGACAGACATGACATCAAGAAATCTTCCCTCGTGTGCATTTGTGTTCACTGCTAAGCTTTAATTAACAGAGCATATAATGCTACAAGTATGAGTAGAACTTACTGATGACTCATATGCCAGAGTCCAGCTGTCCTACAGGAGACTGTCCAGAATGATTCAACCACATATTCATTTCAACCCTCTTATCCGGGACGCTGCATTCCATTCTTTGTTCTATTCCTCTTTGGAAATTCATTTCTCTCTGTGAATGTTAAATATCAGACAGCCCGCCTGTAGACATGCCCAAATGTATTCATTATAAAGTCATAATAGCTAAAATAGTTTCACAAGAAGGTCAAAGGCTGGCACATGGTGCAATAATTTTTTTTAAAAGTGATGAAAGATTTTAGGGGGTGCATTTAGACTTTAGAGAACAGACTTAATGCAACTAATGGGATTTAAATGAGTAAAGATTCAATTCTTATTCTTTTTAATACTATATATTACCTTGCCAATTAGTTTGAAATTTTCGTAACACAGCTTATAGAACATGATTAATAAAATATTTTTTATTTATGTTGTATACTTAGGAAGAAAAATGGACACTGGCTTAGATGAGAGAAAATTCTTTAGACATTCAATTTCTGGCCACTCAAATGTTATAGATGAGAACCAGCATTCAAGCACTGTTTCTGGGCATAATTCAGTCTATTAAGAAGAGCTGGGTCTCTCCATAGAGAGTTGTAAATTTAGTTGAAAAATTGTAATATTCAGTATTTTCCAAATAAGGATTGATCCAAACAGTGTGAACGATCCACAAGTCAATGATCTTTGGCTTGTATTGCACGTTTGATGCACATCTACCCAGACATGCCTATGCACTTTGCAACGATTATCCAGCCTGTAATAGCAAGGGCCAAGCTCATAAAGAAAAAAGGCAAAGGGTCTTTACCTCCTCTCCCAGAGGTTTTGCACAACCTCTCCTGCCTTCCTGACTTGGAACAGCAACTTTGTAGTACTTCCACTGCCACCATCTACTTGTGTAGAGAATCCCTTCCCCCTTCATCTTAGCCTGCTGTACTGATAGGAATCTCACAGAATGTACTAGCAGATCAGAGAAATACAAGAATAATTATATAATGCCATCTCCTGTAACTGCAACCTTAGCTGGAAGAATACTAGAGGGAAAGACACTGCCCCCTTGGGAATCAGAACAGAGCAAGCCTTACTCATAAATTAAGCTTTATTAAAAATGAGGAAAAAAAGATGTAAAACAGCCTCCTGTGACAAACCTATACTCTATAGCAGGGTTTCTCAACAGGATTCCGTGAGAGGTCACTAGAGGTCCCTGGGAGATCATGATTTATTTAAAAAAAAAATGTTTCAAATTCAGGCAATGCGCCCTTGCAGTGATGAGCAGAGACCGAACAAAAATCTAGTTACAACTCTTTCTGAGCTCTCTGGTAGTGCACTGTAGGAATGAGTTTATTTTGTTGAATCCATTTTTAATTTTTGACACGAGATAGGGGAGACCGTTGATAACAGGTGAATGCTATATTGCAGGAAGGGAGGAATATATTGACGGAAGGGGAGGGAGAAGTGTATTTTTCAAGAAATTAATGGAGTCATCCAACTTAGTCTGTGATGTCAGTCTCCCCTTCTGCATCTTTTCCTTCCAGTTTCCTGTAGTTATTTTATCCTGTTATTTTAAATAAATTTCATACACTTTTATTCAGTCATGTCTGAGGGTCCAATGTGGCGATTTTTGAAGAGGAGGTGCGAGAGAGAAGAGGAGGATTCTAGATCGGATAATACTGATAAGTTTAATGATGATAATGATAATGAAGAATTTAGCTACAACTCTTTCTGAGCTCTCTGGTAGTGTGTGTAGGACTGTGTTTATTTGGTTGAATCCATTCTTAATTTTTGTTGTGAGACAGGGGAAACCACTGATAATAGGTGAACTTTGTATTGGAGGAAGGGAGGAATATATTGCAGGAAGGGAGGGATATACTGAATGAAGGGGAGGGAGAAGCGCATTTTTCAAGAAATGGACTCATCCAACTTAGTCTGTGATGACAGTCTCTTCCTCCTGTGTCTTTTCCCTGTAGTTTTCCTGTAGTTATCCCATTATTTTAAATAAATTTTGTGCATGTTTATTCAGTCATGTCTGAGGGTCCATTGTGGTGATTTTTTAAGAGGAGGAGTGAGAGAAAATTCTAGAACAGACAATACCGATAAGTTTAATGATGATAATGATAAAGAAGAATTTAAATCTTCTCAGGCATTTCCCTGCACTGGTACATCAACGGACTCAAAAAAAAGTTTGTCTTTACGATGAAAGCTATTTTATCAATGAGTTTTACATGGACTGGTGATCCAAGTTGTCCTATTCTGTTGTGCCTCATCTGTGGCAAACAACTTACAAATGCAGCGATGGCTCCAGCAAAATTAAAAAGACACTTAACTACAAATCACAGCCATGTGACAAGTAAAAGTTCTGATTATTTTCCAACGGCTATTGGAATCACAGATCAAACAGAGTAAAGCATTTGTTAATAAAATGACAGTCAATAAAAAAGCCCAAGAAGCAAGAAAGTAATCGTGCCAGCATGTAAGATAATAGTGGGAAAAATGCTAGGACCAGATGCAGTACAAGAAATTGAAAAGGTTCCACTGTCAAATAGTACAATAAGTGTACAACACATAGTACAATAGATGAAAAAGCTCTGGATGATGCTACAAAAACTAACAAAAAATATGATGACATGTCACATGATGCAGAAGAGGTTTTGCATGATAAACTGAAGAACTGCAGCATTTCTATCCAGGCTGATGAGTCAACAGATCTCACCAATAAATGTCATGTTATGGCATTTGTAAGATTTGTAAATGATGATGAAATTCAAGAAAACTTTTTCTGCTGCAAAGAACTACACGAAACATGCAAAGGGCAAGATGCATTTAAAGTTTTGTCTTTGTATCTGGAAACAAAAAGTCTGTCTTGGAGGAACTGTGTTGGCATATGTACTGATGGTGCTCCATCAATGGTTGGCTCCATGAGAGGTTTCATTTCTCTTGTAAGAAAAGAAAATCCTGATGTTGTCACAACACACTGCTTTGTTCACAGAGAGGTGTTGGTGTCAAGAACTCTTGGCGATGAAATGAAAAAGCTTTGGATGATGCTACAAAAATGGTTAACTTTATTAAACAAAGACCAGTTCACTCAAGAATGTTTAAAAAACTGTGTGACAACCTGGACAGAGAGCACATAAGCCTCCTGTAACACACAGAAATATGGTGACTCAGCAGAGGAAGAGTTCTCAACAGGGTGTTTGATCTGAAGGCAGAATTGCAAGAGTATTTTTGAGAAAATAGTATTCCACATTTTGCTGAGTGCTTTGAAGATGGAGAATGGTTGCAGAAACTAGCATACTTAGCGGACATCTTTCATCACATGAACCAGCTGAACAAGTCTCTGCAAGGCACTGGAGAAAATGTTTTGACTTCAAGTGACAAGATTCTTGGATTTAAAAGAAAACTGAATGTTTGGAAAAATCATGTTGCAAAAAGAAATATTGAAATGTTTCCACTGCTGCTTGGGCTTGAGAGTGAGGAAGGATACCAGAAGGTCTCAAATCTAACTGAAAACCACATGGAAGTACTGCAGAACAAAATTGATCAGTACTTTCAACTCAGATGTATGACTGGATGAGGGATCCTTTCTCTGCATCTTCTTCTGAACCTGAGAACTTCACTTTGAAGGAAGAGGAAGAACTTTGTGACCTGCAGTCTGATCATACACTCAAGATGAGATTTACTGACCTGGCCATTGACAAGTTCCAGATTTCTGTGAAAGAAGAGTATCCTGCCATTCATAGGAAGGCATTGAACATCTTGCTGCAGTTTTCAACTTCTTATATGTGTGAGCATGCTTTTTCTTATTTAACAAACATCAAAAGCAAAGACAGAAATTGTCTTATTTCAGTTGAAGATGAAATCCATGTGTGCTTATCTCAAGTTTGGCCCAGAATTGAGTATTTGTGCGGCAAAAAACAAACACAGGTTTCACATTAAAGAGGTAAGATTCATTCTTCATTTTTAGTTTAAGAACACTGTTAATGTATATATACAGGCCTATGCAAGAAACTAATATAATTTTGCAACTTCTGGCCTATATTTGAGCCTCAATGTGCAGGGGTTCCCCAAGGCCTGAAAAATATTTCAAGGGTTCCTCCAGGGTCAAAAAGTTGAGAAAGGCTGCTCTATAGTGCTGCTAAAATCACATGCAACATATTGAAAATAATCTCCCAATGAATGTTACAAAGGAAAGGTAAGATTGCTAAGGAGACCATCCAACAGTCCTAATAGCTAAAATAGCTTCAATGCTCTTGTTTGGAAACCCTTGGAGGTAATGAGGTTTCAAGATGCATAAAAAGAAATAAACTATACAAATCAATGAGCATGTGCAGAGAACATGAAATTACAGATGATAATCATATATACTAATCTCTCAGAGATATTAAAGCATTTAGCTAACAATACAAGTTAAAATAAAAGCTTAATGTTTTAAGAGTTCCAGCTGATCTTAGTTACCAACATCTACCCAAACAACAATTCCTACATCAGAAGTCGTCTCCCTGATTCAGTGTTACCTTGACTTGCTTTTGGCTTTTCTGGAACATCTAAACTTACTTCCTGAGGGTCAAGGGAAATGGGAAAGCCTCACTTCTTTCTACCTCCTTCCTGTTATTCTTGCAACAGGGCTCTCCCTCTTCCCAGCTTGGAAGCTTAAGTTGACTGAGGTCATTCCTTTTTATCTTACCTGGGCAACTGTGGACCTGCCTTCCTTGCCTGTCCACCTGTTCCTAGCCATTGCAGGTATGCTTAGAGGAAGATGCCGCTTGCCCATTGGCACCAGCAGAGAGATGCATCTAGCCCTTCCAAGGTTGCATCCAATGGTCTGTCCCACACTCCATTTTTATCTTAGCATATGTGCTTTATAAGGTGGTCTTTTTAAACCAGTGTTTCCCAACCTGTGCTATTCCCAGGGATATGGACTTCCACTCCCAGAACTCTCTGCAGTGGAGAAACGCTGCCAGCATGGAGCACTCCTCTATGCAGCTACTGCTGCCCAAATATCTCTGTGCTCTGCCTTTTTCTTTTTGCCTAGAGCTGCTCCGCTTCACCCTCTTACTGCTTTGCAAGCAGCAAACAGCAAGCTAAAGTCCCAACTGACACGCACACACATTATCCCATTGCTTCTCTTGCTTCTTGCAAGACCAGAAATGTCTCAGAAAGGATCATTACATTCTCTTAGCCTTTTTTCAGCCTCACTTTTTTTGCCTAGAAACTACTGTTTGTGTTTAGAGTTGTATCATTCCCTCCAAGCCATGCTATTGCAATTTTATGTCCTTAAAACCGACAATAAATAGTAGAATCGCAGAACTGTAATGACCCATTAGGGCATAAAGTCCAGCCCCTGCTTAAACTTAATTAAGATTAAGAAATCTTAATTAAAGTATATTATCAGAATGCCTATAAACATATAAAGGTCTTACTTGGAGAAAGCAGCCTTTTTGTTTTTATCAAAGGGGAACTTAGGTCCTCAGAAAGAGAGAAAGATATCACATTCAAAAAGGATGGTTTCAGGGACACATCTTTGCTATTAAAAAGTGAAAGATTCTCATAGCATTAGAGTAAAGATTCTTGTAGCATTATAATTAGAGCAGAGTATAATAATATATTCGCTGTAAAGGCCAGTGCTGTCATACCCTGAAGGAATAAATGAACCCACCAAAATGTCAAAGGCATGCGGCAACCAGTTCCTTCAAATACCTAATGTGATAGTTAAAATGTAGACCTAACATAATTGATGTGTCTTGTTTGCGTCTGTTTTTGCAGCCATCAATGAAGCTAAATGCACTAGAGGCATCAGAGTGGCAAGAGAGGTGAAATTCTTAAACACCAGCCATTTATTTTTAATTTCTTGACAAAACATTATGTAAACTTCACTATATTGAGCTTGATGAAGTCATAACCCTTTCCAGTTGCAAGAAGCAGTGTCGTTCACATCACGTTGGAAGTAAACGCAGGGTTAAGGAGCCGAAAAGCAAAGATAACTAAGACGGAAAGGCACTTTCAGTCTACTTATCAAAAGATAGTGAAAAACGGGAGAAAAAAAGGAAAAAAAGATATGTGGATTTGAGCATTTTCAAAGTATTTCCTTCGAACAATCAAGAAGAGATTTGCCACAACATCATATGTACAGGAGAGCAAATTTGGTGTACTCATCAAAAGTGATTGATCAGGAACAGGGAAACCTGAGTTCTAGTCCTCAATTCAACACAAAAGCCAGCTGGGCGATTTGTGCCAGTCACTTCCTTCCAGACCTAGATTGAGAAATCAGAAAACATCCCGGAAAACGGTGCTATCAAATCACTTCTGAAAATGTCGCCAAAAGACCTGCATAGATCTGCCCATGTAGGCCCCAGGAGTCAAGATTGACTGGAAGGAGCATATTAATATTAATGACATTGGTCAGCGGCTAAGAGAAATTATGCCCCCAAGAAGAGAACAAAAGTGCCACCTAACCTTCATTTGCCAAATAAGGCATATCTGGGAACTGAGCATTCTTAACTTTCTAGTTTGTGATTTATTTAATAAAGTTAAAAAGTAGTATTGGGAGCAATGGGTCTCTTACAAACCAAGGTGTTGCCGTTCAGAAATCAATAAACATGAGAATTCTTTAAGGAAATATAAACTAGTCTGTTACATCAAAGCAACATGATTACTAATTTTCTAACATTTACATATCATCCAATAAGAAGTGTTTTTAGAAACAGCTTTCAATAAAAAGGGACACATAAAAGATACAACCATAAAAATCTGAATACACCATGAAAATGAGCAGCAAATGTTAAAACAAGTACAATAAAACTCACAGTAGTAGCTGAAATTTCTGAAAATTTAAAAATTCTACAGATGTTACAACATATTTTTAAATAACTAAAGAGTAGGAGAAACATTAAAGGAGCTGTACCCATTGCTCTAACTGCATGATTTGCCCAGGAAGGACATTTCATGAGACTAGATAGATGCAAAAAGGAAAAAAAAAGAATCTCTAATGCAGAGTATAATCAGTAAACCCAACATACACACAAGGGGACCAAAAGTGTATTTGCCAATCTGCATATTACATAACTCCAAGAGCTTTTGACTTCCCCAGTTTCTTGGATGATAATCTTGGATGAAAGCTGCCCTAAACCAATCTTGCAACTCCAAGTTAAACCTTCTTAAACAAGATCTTAGACTATAAGTAGATCAGAATCGAGAGGACATGACTTTTATCGCTTCTGAATTAATCCTCTGCCGGTGCAGATTTTCTGTGTGACACTGCAACAAGTTAAAAAAGGGGGGGGGGTGTTATTAAATTATAGTAATTCTAAAGCTCTTCATGCTAAGATGTCATAACTTTTTTTCTTAGAATAAATAGAATCAGTTTAAAAAATACCTGGAAAATATGCTGATCATTTGTTCCAGTTACAAAAAGAAAACCCCCAGCAGAGAAGTTGTGAAAAATACTTCATTCTTGCAATCTGAACTGATAAAATGAATGAATGAAACTTGACCATCTGTAACTCAATATGGTCACACAATATATTTACTAATTAGCAACCTTAATTATCACTATGATAAAACATGGCAACCTTTTATAGGGGCTCATTAAGTCTAACATTTAAGCTTGGTATTGGATACATTCTGCAATGGTCTGGAGTCAAATGGGAAAGAAGTGTTAAACCCGTGGCCAATTTTGCATACTATATTTTTACATGTGTGCCTCCTAAAACCTTGCGCCTTTTGAAAACTAGGAATGAACGCTCATGATTCCCCCTCTGTGGTATCCTGTTGATTGCCTCTGAGGACTGTGAGAAATAAGACTTATGTGGTCATGGGTTTGAATTCTTTGGCATGGAAAAGAGAATAGTTTCTTTCATGTCTTTGCAATGATAGCAGGTCCAGGTGACAGCTACATCCTGTAGATACTGCACAAGCCTATGGACCAGTTCAGAAGTCAAATATTACCTGAAAAGATGAAAGCTAGGTGAACCACCCAAAGGCACAGGCAATAAAAAAGAAAGCTACAGTACTGCCTCGGCCCAGAGGATGCCATGTGCAAGTGAAGGAAGCTAAGCAGCATCTTGAGATGAAAGAAGATTAACCCACTAAATCCAGAATTTTGGCAGTTCTCTGTGGGATACTTTTACAAGAGATGCAAAGCAAGGCACAAAGCCAGTGCTGTCCATCTTGAGAATCAGAGAGAGGTTTCGTATTCTTTTTATGTAAAACTCACCAGATGGAAAAGCCCAATTAAGGGGATTTTGCTCCACACATTTAGATGGTTCAATTAAGAAATTCACTGCAGATTTACAGATTCCACATCAGGGATGGGATTTCTGAAGGAAAGCGTAAAGCTACAAAAGACTTTCCTTTCTTTTAAATAGTATTTGCCATATAGGTACCATCTGAATGATACTGTTAAACTGTGCTACCTTTATGTTGCGGCAAATCTCCTGGAGGAAGAGGAATATTTTAATGCTGAACAGCACTTCCTGTTTTTAGAAAACTAGGAGCCCCCTTCTTTTTTCCCAAGAGTAGGAAATTTTGTGAAGAACATTGAAGCAAACCTAACTCTCTCTCTCTCTCTCACCCTGAAGATACCTGACAACTAAAAACATTTTCAGACTTGATAATTATATAAATACATGAAAGTATTTTTCATAATGCATAGGATTAGCAGATAGGAGACACAAAGCATAGCTTTCTAAATAAGGCTTTAAAAATTCAAGAAACTTATGCTCAAATGACCACACGCTGCCCACTTAGCCCCCATTTCCAGTTTGCTGGAATATACTTTTTTACAGTTTTGAACTTCTCTACTACTCCTATATGGATGACAGCTTTTCTTTTAATCATTTGCACTCTTCAAATGATTTGCATTCACTTGCAGGTCCCAGAAATTTCCTAATAAAAAAAAAGTAAGCCTGTCCTATCTTACTGTAAGGTAAATTTAAATTTACAGGTTGGATAATTCTGTTGTTTGATTCCCCCATCTCTCCTGCCCCCAAAAACCATGATATCCAAATTAAGTCAAGTTAAATTAAATTAAGTCAAATTAAAATGTGAATGTAACAGAAAGAACCTCACAGTAAGGATATGTACATTTAGAAACCATTCCCTTAGAAGAACTAAGGCAACCTTTTCAGTTTAAAAATCACATTTTTCTTATCTTGAGGGTAATTAATACTGAGTACTAAATATATATCTCTTCAGTTTGCTACTAGGTGAAAAAAGGAAGCAGTCCATCCTATGATGGCATGTTAAATCTTTATATCATGTGCCTGATGGGCTTCTACAGTGACATCACTATAACACCATTAAAGGCAATCATAAGGGCATACATACACAAAGAAGTATCTGCATAGACTGAAAAATCAGTTCCAAATTCTTCCTATCCCTTCTGTAGCACAAACAAACAAACAAGCAGAATTGAACTTCAGAGGAATCAGACAGCACTAGCAATTGCACAAATCACTGTTTGTCTTATTATTTAGTCAGTGCTGCTACTATTCAAAGTAGAAAAGAATTTTGACCCAATGGCAAACTAGCAGGCCTATATACTACATATACAAACACAAAGAAGGTGCATTTACTGGTATCTTTCTCATAATTCCAACCATATACAGATGATTTCTTCTGGATCCTTGACATTCAATGTAAGAAAAGTAAAATTCAAGAAGATTAAAAGTATCTTTAGGCCAAACCATGCACTGCAAATGTACTTAATTGATTATGTATATGTTCTCACACACACACACATATACATGTGTGTGTGTGTGTGTGAGAGAGAGAGAGAATATATTATACACACACATACCAGTATAAAGTGGATTCACCATTCTAATTCCCACTTTTGTGATACTGATAAAATATCAGACATTGGCTTAACTTCCAAGAATGTCACCACATGAGACAAAATTACATCTATTATTGTAGATTAAATACTTTTTAACCTATTTATGTTTTATATCATGGTTACATGATATGAATAACCACTGAATGAGATTAAAATCTAACAAAGGAGGCTTGAAGACTGTATTTGCTAGTTTATTATTCTAAACTCTGCATCTTCAGCACAATGTCTGAAGCCACCAATGTAACTGCAGAAACCTTTCTAGGTGCCCCCCCCCCCCCCCCGCCCAGGGCTCTTTGTCCTCTCTGGGTTTTTTTTTTACATTATTTTAATTAAGAATAAAATTGAATGGAGACTGAAAAGAAAAGCATCTATCTCAAGCATCACCTCAACTTCCAACTATACTTCTGGGTTCCACATAGATGTAAGGGGCATTTTTAGAAAATAAAAATGGTCAAGGGCTACAGCATAGTTTACAGCATGCACATCTGCCCCCCAGGGGTCAGCTGGACTAGTTGAGGGCACCCTGGATGGCTAGGAGAGTAGTAGGGAAAATCTCATTCATTTTTCTATTGGTGAATGTGTATGTGCTCTTTGACTGGCAAGGCCAACTATGGCGCATAATGTTTTTGCTTATGGACATTGTTTTATAGATGGTCACCATACTAAGGCTAACTTAAATGCTTCCTTGATAACCTCCCAAGAACTAGTTAAAATCAAATTTCCAGGCAGACCTTTCCTTGAAAGTTCTTGTGTTAGTGTTGCTGGGAATTAGCAGAGTATAATTGTAACGTTGTTATGCTGTTAACTGCTGCAAGTCTTCGTTGATAACATACATAATCATAAGAACCATTTCAGGAGAATAATTATACCATGGCTCTAAAAATTTCAAATGTGCCCACTGGCCCAGGAGAGTTGCAGAATCCAAGCTTTTAAAAATTCTGTTGGTTTGGGCTTTGTGGGTTGTAATTTGTAAACCAAATGGTGGGTTGTAATTTGCAGCTTACTCTGATATGTGACCCTGGTCATGGCTGTCTGAAGGAAGGAATACTCCGAGCTGAAAAGGAGCTAGTCTTAGATAATTAATAACTGTACACTTAGAGCAATCTTATCTGCCCTATAACTTGATTTCTTCATGTAAATAATCCTCCTACAAGCAGTTTAACTTCTTTCCCATTGAAAGCTTGTTGTTAATATCAGAGTAGATTTATTTTTGTGGCAACAATTAAAGGCTTAAGTTTATGGTTAACTGCAGCATTCACTAATTATGAAGCTTGAGAACTTTGTAGCAGGGAGTCCATAAACCATTTGAAAAAGAAATATAACTAGAGTTGCCACATTTTATTTCCACTGAGATTATAACATTGTGATCATTGAGTTCTGGTGTAATTTAATCAAAAGCACTCATTTGTAAAAGACTTCAGGACATTGTTGATATGTTGGTTTCCCAAACTAAGAGTTTGTTCTAATATAGCACTAGCTTCACGCATCTATCCCAAGCTGTAAACAACAGTGAGCTGTCTCGCTGGAAGTTTAAGGTTCTGATGCCTAGCTTGTATGTTATAGTTACAGAGACCATTTTAAGTCATTTTTGCAGAAATACAACAGACCTCCTCCATATTTCTCTTCAGTAGCAGCATAAATACCTTAAATTGCTTGATAGGTACGTGCTTACAGATGTGTTTCAAAATCACATGAAAATGCTAGAATCAGATTGGTATATGCAGATTTTTATCCAGACTAGTGAATATGTCCTGACAATACCTGACAATGAAAACAGTAAGGAAAAGACTTCCAGCTTGGCAGCCTCCTGTATCTAAAAAGATTAGAATCTGAAAGGGTCTTTCAGGACATTTAGGATCCTCAGTACAGTAACCAAAAAATAATCTCCCAATTTTCTGTTTAGAGAGGCATCCCTTAGATCAGTCAACATTTGAGGGGTTGCGGACTGCACTTCAAGAGGGCATCTGATGACGTTATGACCTTACCAGAAGGGGGCATGGCTGGGTGGTTGGGTTGTTTGTTTTGTCATTTGGGGCAGAAGCAACCATAGAATCCAAATTTCATCAGAATGACAAAACTAGCATCATGGCATTTGTTATGGACATGCATTCAACATCACAACACAGGTATAAGAGAGGCAGAGCTTGCACCATAATGCTCATTTTGTTCTTTGCCCTTCCTTGTCATCCATGGGGACACCCATGATTTGAAGAGTGGTTATAAGGTTAGGAATGAGTGCAGGAAGAGTCCAGAGGCAAACTGTTCCCATTCACACCTTTTTTTAAATCAATGCAAATCTCAAAAACTGACTGAAATGATGCCAATGAAATCCAACCACACTCCATAAATGGTGTATGCAGCTCGCGAGTCATGGTTTGCTCATCTTCTTCAAAACTCCTTCAATAAGTGGAAGAGCTCGCTAGATTCAACCCCAGCTATGTAAATACCTGGATCTGTATTCTTTATTGAAGAGTTTACCAGTTAATAAATCAGGATAGATGTCAAGATTGAAATACTTTCACTGTAGTACTTGTTTTATTTTTTAAAAAACTATGTGGGAACAGAATGATTTTGAAAACTTAGCTCTTTCCTTCTATATTGCTTTCCTTGATCTAGAATACTTCCCAAAGCTGTAAGAATGGGACGAATGTACAGATGTATGCCTAGTGTTAGATTACAATAATTTCAGTTGTTTCAGTATTTGAAGTGTGTGTGTTTGTTAGCTGTGTGGAGTGCCTGATGGGCAGAAAGGGTGGATGTAAATCAATACTACCACCATGAGTACTAGTGTATGTGTGTGTCTTCAATCAGTCTTCACTCCTGGTGACTGTCTGGAGAGGTCTTTTATTTATTTATTTAAAATATTTATATGGCTGCCCATCATAAAACCAGAACTCTGGGTGGCTTCCTGGCAACATTTTCAAAAATGGTTTGTCATTGCCTCCTTTTCTTGGGGCTGAGGGTGAGTGACTGCCCCAAGGTCACCCAGCTGGCTTCGTGCCTAAGGCAGGACTAGAACTCACAGTCTCCTGATTTCTAGCCTTGTAACTTAACCACTATACCAAACTGCCTCTCTACCACTATTAATAAGTCTATTAGTAAGATTATTAATAATGGACACTTTTTCAAAAACTGAATTAAAGCCTCAGACTGCATCAGAAAGAAGGCCAAATTCTACAAATGAATTAGAAGCCCCAGAACTGCTTAATGATCAAGGTCAGCCCCATCATTAAGTGAAGTGAAGCAAGGGTCAGCAGACGACTTTGGGGAGCAGAAAGTGATAACAAGTATTAGTGTACCAGTGGGCTTGGAAATGACTTTTGAAGGTAGCCAACTGTGATGGAATGGAATTATGAAGGCCAGGCTCAGGGAGATAAGCATTTTCTTAGCTCGCTGCAAGAGCGTGGGAACTACAAGAGGATGAGATTGGCACCTCCCTGAGGAATTCACACTGTTGTGGCTGGCTGACTTAGGAGCTGGGGTTTCAGTCTGGGAAGATTCTTGCTAGAGGTTGTAGCTAATAAACATAGCTGAACTGATTTTGCATTGTCTCTTGGAGTTCCTTGGGCTAGGCGTGACACCAATCTTCCCAGACTGAAACCCCAGCTCCTAAGTCAGCCAGCCACAACAGTGTGAATTCCTCAGGGAGCTGCCAATCTCATCCTCTTGTAGTTCCCACATTCTTGCGGCGAGCTAAGAAAATGCTTATCTCCCTGAGCCTGGCCTTCATAATTCCATTCCATCACACCTACTGTTGTTAGTGGGAGTGGATATCTGAAACAAAGTTGAAAGAAGATTCATAACTGGCAGCTTTAAGGGATGTAATGGGAGCAGAAGGCATCTTGCTCCTTGCTTTGGGCAACAAAGCAATTTGGGGAAGCCTTATTAGCCAACAACCTGAATGTTCACACCACAGGAAAGTAGGACAGAGATTCCATTCTAGAAGTTGATACATCTTGTTTTGTTCAAGGCAGGATTCCACTTCTCATCTTTAATCAAAGAGTACACTCTTTTGGAGACTATCTTTTGTAGCCTTACTAGAAATGAATGGGCATTGTACAGGAAATCTAAATCTAAATGGATCTGAGCTCTTCCAGTTCTTCTCAAATTTCTTTCTAAATAGAAAGCACATTCCTGAGTGAACTTGTCCACGGAAATGAAAAACAATCATCCAAGATTCAAAATGCCTGCAATTGCTTTGGAGTACTCTGAATGTTGCTTCTGTATTTAAAGGAACTGATAAAATACATGCATAGATTGACTTTCCCCTCCAGGCTTCTGCAGCAAAAGGGCAAACACAGTCTTTCTACTCTGGATGGGAAAAACGGTGAGATTTGGACCACAAGAATAGAGGATAGAGAGGGATGAATGCATTGTCAGTACTTGGCAAGCTGCAGCCTAGGCTTTCCATATTTTCAGAAAGAAAAACAATTATCTTGATGTGGCAATCATGATTTTCACAGAACACACACATTCATTCTCTGTCAGTCTGAGTATATCATCTTGACATGCAGCAGAGTCAAGGATGAGCAACCTTTTAGATGTATGCAGTTGTACTTAGCATGTGGGAAGTGCTCGATAATCAAAACAAGAGAAATAAGAAGGCAAATGATAGGCCCCAATTTTTTGCTTTTTCTTGGAATTAGGGGAGATTTTTTAAAATTGAAGCTCTATTAAGCCTTGCAGAAAGACCATTGCTAACTTTTGGCTATCACTGTTCAAGATTACTCTGGGAGCAGCAGGTACATCCTCCATGATTAAGAGAACATATTCAGATCAGTTTAAAGATGCCTTTACTCTTTTGCCATGTAATATCTATACAGAAATGGATTATAGTCAGATGATGCATCTCTCAGTCTGGGATGGAGAAATCCACATTCAGTCAGTTTGAAAGACGAGAACAGGTTCAATTAATTGGATATAGTCCTGGGCCCACCTAAAATGTGAATGCCATGCAGGAGCCTTCCAAAAGAAAACACATGTATAATCAGCAAGTCCAAGTTTTCCACTCACCCATCAAGCAGGCTTAAAACATCTGTCTGCACATTTATGTTCTAAATTTAACTTTTGCACACACACACACACAGAGTCCAACTGCTGATTTGAAAAGTGGTCACTGTCTAAATGGCTGAAAAATTGAAAAAAACCACTAAGTTTCCTGGTGAATCCTGCTTTGTGAAAAAGAGCATCTGACATTATGCCACAAACAGATGCCTCCAGTTAAAGAGGTGACATGGGAAGAATCAAGCAAAACAACAGTGGGTATTCATTGTCAGGAATGGCCAAGTCAAGGTTGCCTAGCAACACAGCAGAAGAAAACTGATGGGTGAGCAGCCTCAATATAAAACTGGGGAGTTTATTTTATTTTTTTCCCCTAAAGTCCAGTTACTACAGTATTCAGGATTTTTTTTTTTTATATTCACCTTTCTGGATCAAACTAAAGGGATACACAGAAAAATGCTTCCAACAGTCGTTAGCTAGCCAGCACACGAATGGACTATTTCTTTCGAATTGCTGGTCCTTTGCATCCAATATTCAGAAATTCACAGACCCTGCCCAAAGTGGAGCCATTTTTCCTAAAATTCAGCTACCCTAAATTTGGCAGCTTCCATTAATTTGGCCCTATGTGGGATGACAAGACCCAAGTATATGTGTATTGCTCTCAGGGATACCATTATGGATGATTGTTTAAGCAAAGTGTTTCTCTTGGATGAAGAATTAAAAATGGATTCACTGGTTCTTTTTATGCAGGGGTCACCAGTTTTTTTAACTAGAATTGAGGGGAAAAGTTCGAAATGGAACTGTTTTGGTATACTGCGTTCATAGAAAAGGGTGATAAAAAGGAAAGTGAACAAAACTATAATTACCAAAATATTTCTAATTTCAGGAGTGGAAAACGCTGAACGTTTTCCCCATGATACCAGTCATGTCAACAATCACAAGTAACCCAGCTTCAAGGTTGAAAAGAGGAGGGCAAAAAATCCATCAAACCATGGGAACAGTGGGAGGAAGAAACAGTGGAATTGAACTACAATGGGTATAAAATGAGAATCACACTTTGACAGAGGGGAATTGATGTATAATGGCTTCTTCCTACAGTAGTGTGCAGTAGAGATTCCTATCTAAGCCATGCTGGGCTGTGTATTGGAGAGCCTTAAGCCGAGTACAAGTCTAGAGCCTAGTCAAGCTGTGCCAAGTTGCATATTCAGGAAATTCTGCAGAGGTCTTGCCAGTGAGTTTAATCATTACAAGCTTTCTAAAAACATTATGATGTAGTATTAAGATTCCATGATACATACACCTACCAGGACAAGGGAGGGCATTATGTGTCAATTTCCCTCCTTTGCATTTACAAAGTGCTTAAACAGGATATATTTCCTTTCCCCATCAGAGTATCTTAGTGACCAGAAATTAAAACATCAGGGCTTGGTTTAAAGATAAGCAAAGCTCCGAACTGAAGGAAAATAGCAAAACTCCCCAAATGAGTGATGGAGTTCAATTTAAGAGAGTGACTTGGGCGCTGTCCATGAGCTGATCAAATCCAATTATGTAGTAGTAGTAGTAGTAGTAGTAGTAGCAGTAGCAGCAGCAGCAGCAGCAGCAGCAGCAGCAGCAGCAGCAGCAGCAGCAGGAGGTAGTTCTCTTTGCGAAGCCTATTCCATCTCAGGTGAATTGCAAAGCCAAGTTGCTACAGCTATACAACTAACCAAAACAAAATAAAATTATACCATTTAAATGACTCATTACTGAACACTCATACATTTTGCTGAGCAAAGAAGCATTCTTTAAGAAGCATTCATATTTGAAAGTAAAACTGGCTTAATATAAATGACACTAAAACATATTTGCACATTCATTGACCCCAATATTGCCTAGAGCTATCAGATCTGGGCTGCAAAAATCCAGATGAAAACCAGATGGAAACAAAGGCATACAAAAAGCTAATTCCTTTTTGCTGTCTTTTCCAGATTGTTATAGCTCAGATCAGGTTGCCCTAATATTGCCAGCAATGCTTAGCATTCTGAGCAAAGGTGCTGGCTTAAGTAAGCTGTCAAATAGAAATCACATCCAATTATTATATTCTTCTTTGATTTTATATCCTCTCCAAAGACTTCCCCTTGAATGTTCAGCCACTGAGATCATATAGGTGCCATTAAGTGAATCATTTGAGCTTTATAGTCTTTATTATTAGAGGACAATGCTCAAAAGGAAAAGAGCCCAATCTGACATAACAGATTGGCAATAGATTTAGTTCCCATTAAATAATTCATAGCTCAAAGAATAGCTGTGCTTGCAGAAAAAAATCCAAGAACCTTAAACAGCACTGGAAATAAAACGTTTCTCACTATGTCCTTTACGAGGCTGAAAGGTAAACATGCAAATGGATTCCTAAAGTTGATCCGTACAGAAAGTGACTCATAGCTTCATGTACTCTTTCAACAACAGTAAGACTATTGCTGGAGATCTTCCCTACCTTTACCCATGCAAAAGCTGAGCTCTGAAAAAACATGGATGCTAGTCTGGTCAAGGAGGGTCTCCATGCCTAATGAGAATTTGGGCCATTGCTATTACTGCTCACTGAATAACTAAAAGTTTGGCCAAGCAAAGTCTTTACTTATTGACCTCTCCCAGTTGGTCCAACATTATTAGTTCCATTTAGCCAAGTACTCTCCAACATTGCCCCCAGAAATTTTATCATCCTGAGATTCAATAATATGCCATGTTCTTTAAATGTACTAGGGCCTCAGGACATTCCTGGAACAACGTTAAGTAAAAATAGTGCCCCCAAGCCTGCTGAGTAACCAAAATTTCCACAATTCCATAATTAAGAACTAGGGCTCCGATATAAATTATTTTTTTAGAAAATTAAAATGTTTTCTATTGCCTTCTATATAGAAAAGCAGTGATCAAAAATATAACCAAGACATAGAATTATCAGAAGTTAAATCTCCGATTTTGTTGCCGGGATTCTGGGGCTTGGAAAAGATCCTTTCAGGTTCATTAATCAGCCATAACATTCTAGCATTCTTTGAAAGATCAGAGTGGTATTCTGGATAAAATGAACAAAAGGCTCACTGGAATGATGTGGTCAGATACTTCCCAAGAATTATTCGGCATATCAAAGACTAGATTTCAAACAGAAAACATACTTCTGCGTGTCTGTCTGGACTGAGCTAAGGAAAAGAACGTTCACTACATACTATGTATTTGGCTCAGTTTGGTATCACAAAATTTAAAGAACACAAGCAAAACAATTTTCTTCAGCAATGTGGAAAGAGCTCCTTTTTTTGGGGAAGTAATTTCTTGACATTTTAATCTGTGTTCATTCTGAACAAATAGAAGCAAGTGTACATGTATTCAACTGGACTCTTTTTTATGACTCTGGAGCAGATGACCACACAACGACTTTCAGGCCAAGGACAACCCTTAGACTTGGAGGGGAATGCTGGGGCCTGTACCCCACAAATTTGGCAGAACCAGGACAAAGAAGTGGGATAAGCAAGGACAAAAATGCAAGTGAATTGAAATGAAATGAAATAGATCAATGATATAATGTCTCATGTTTCCACTTAATGACTGCAATTGAGCGGCAACCATCAGAGGGAGTCATGGCTCTCAGGCCATGCAGCCTTGGTGTAAGGAATTGTGCATCAGCTGGGAAGTGAATGTCTTATTTTAGAAATCAGAGCAAGTAAAGAGAACTAGTGTAAACCTTTCCTGCTTCTGCTTCAGGCCTTAGGAACATCCCTCCTCCAAAGTGGTGGTGGTGGTGGTGGTGGTGGTGGTGGTGGTGGTGGTGGTGAGGAGGAGGAGGAGGAGGAGGAGGAGGAGGAGGAGGAGAAGAAGGAGAAGAAGGAGAAGAAGGAGAAGAAGGAGAAGAAGAAGAAGAAGAAGAAGAAGAAGAAGAAGAAGAAGAAGAAGAAGAAGAAGAAGAAGAAGAAGAAGAAGAAGAAGAAGAAGAAGAAGAAGAAGAAGAAGAAGAAAAAATAATTAAATTTGTATGCTGTGTGACTCTCAATGACTCTAAATTTGTTCTAATAGCATCATCCCCTACTGGCAACAGAAAAGGAAATCCTATTGCAAATAGTAATTGAAAAATTAATGTGAAGAACATGGTTTAAATTCGCAAGATCCACATTAACCTCATATCTAGCATCACTCACAGTCCATAACAAATTAATGAGCATGAGAACACAGTGTTTCCAAAATTCTTTGCAAGAGTTTGTGCTCAATAATTTTATTTATTATATTTCTAACCTAGTTTTTCATCATTAAAAACAACTCCAAAGCACATCTTTAATTTTTTATGACAAAAAGCTACTCAATTATTTTACAATTGTGTGGATTTTACTAATATTGCTCTGTACCACTACTCTATGATTTAAAAAACAACCTGCTACAACCTTAGCTCTGATTAGGTAGCACCCCTTCCACTACTTCTCTACAGCAGGATCCCCAGCCTGGAGCTCTTGATCTTCATACACCCAAATACAGTAAACAGAATAGAGAGCAAGACTTGAACAAATACAGGTAGTCCTCATTTAGCAACTGCCTCGCTTAACAACCCTTTGCAATCATGATGGTGATGAAAAAGTAACTTTGGGCCAATCATCACATGTACAAACTTCGCAGGTCTAAAGTGAGGGAAAGCTGAAGTAAGATCATAAGCCCAGTCATGGTTTCATTTAGCGACTGCTTCACTTAATGGCTGAGCTGCTGGTTCCATCTGTGTTGCTAAATGAGGATTACCTGTAGGTAAAAAGAACATAGCCTGTCACAATAGTCATTTATAGTCCATATGGTGTTTATTTTTTGATGGGCAACAAAGGAAAGTTTCTAAATGAAAAAGGTAACCAAAAGTAACATACAACACATATAACCAAAGAAATGAGCTGGATATATCAATTCTACTCTGGGATCATTTTAAAAGCGTGGGACGAGGAACAGCTATTTGAAATTCCTCCACCTTCTCTTTCCCAAACTGCCTCCAAGGAACAATCCTTGACTTTCACCGAGACTGAGCTCTCTTCCCCCCCAACCCAAGAAAGCTTATCCATCCTACGAGACAACTCCTTGGGCCCATTTGCAAAATGTGTCTACATCCCTCTTCTCCAACACTGGAAAGGAGAATTTAGATCCAGAAGATTGTGCCCGTATGCCATTAGGGATGCTGCTATTTAAATGGGCTTTGGTTCGGTATATGCAAGGCAGGATATGATGGCTTTCAAAACAGTTCTTTGATTTAAAAAAACCTTTACAGACGTGCCTCTGCAAAAACTTATTTATTCCTAAAAGTAACAATATACACACTGAGAGTCAGTTAATAGCACTTGCACACTGTTATCATTATGTAGTTAATATTTGATCAGAATCATACTGAATATGCACGGACATTTCTCTCTGGTATAAATCAGACATACAGATAATGGTGAACACTCACCCCCAAATTAGTAAGTGTTTAAAGTAACCTTCTTCAATCTGGAGTCCCTCCAGATGTTTTAGACAGCAACTCCATGCTGGCTGTGATGGACAGAAACTGTAGTCAGAATCACCTAGAGTCTGCCAGATAGGTAAAACCTTGGTTAAGTCTTTTCCTCTGTGAATCTGTTTAATACAATTAAATGAGGATAATAAGATGAAGGTTGGATGAGGGAGGTGTTAAGAAAACAAAAATATGAACCAAGATTCCTTCCCCTTTCTATCTCAGCATGATTAACAGATTGTAGACACTATAATCTCGTCCCAACCCAACAAAGAAGGGAAAAAAGGAACACAAGATACATGCTGAGAACATGTGCACTGTCCCTGCTCCCCACTGGATAATGTGAGCATAGCATGCATTTGGAATCATCATTTGTCCTGCAAATGAATTCAACCTCACCTTCCAGTTCTTCATGCTCAGCATAAAAACCAAAATTGAACCCATGAACCTATGAGTGTGAGAGCATGTCAAGCATTCTTCCTCTAGTTCAGAACTGCCTACACCCTGCTGCTGAAGATACTTTAGTTAAGTCTACTTTGGAGTTGACGTTACAATTTAAAAGGTGTAAAAAACCAAAAGTAGGAGTAGCAGTGGGGCCACAGCTTCACAGCCTCATTTTAATCAATGATGTCAGGGACTTAAGACAGTGCTTCCCTCAGGCAAAACAGAGTGGATAGATATTCTTCATTACCATCACTGACTTAGCAACACAAAACGGTAATGCACATGGGGTGCATAATAGAGCAGTAAGATTATACCTACTCTGACATTAGCAAATCTTTGCAAAATTTTCCAGACAGTAAAAGAAGAATCTGGAGATCTTTGGATTTTGATAGTATGTAAAAATGAGAGCCAACAGAGGCGAACATGTGTAGCTCAGGGCTGAACTGTGGAGTCCTTGGAGTTCTCTAAGCTTGGTTCTTTTCTTGCAAACGTTTCATTACCCGGCTAGGTAACATCTTCAGTGCTAAAATGGGATGGGGGTTTGCTCTCTATTTATATACTGTGGCCTACCTTGCCAGTGGCACACAATCCTTGCCTTGCCACCCAGCACACAATCAAGCAGTAAACAGATGCTAATCAAGGAACTACCAGAAGAGCAAAACAAAACCCCCACACCCCCCAGCACTGGCAAGGCAGGCCACAGTATATAAATAGAGAGCAAACCCCATCCCATTTTAGCATTGAAGATGTTACCTAGCCGGGTAATGAAATGTTTGCAAGAAAAGAACCAAGCTCAGAGAACTCCAAGGACTCCACAAAAATGAGAGCTAAATAAATACCAGCAATGTATGCCGTTTAACATATAGCAGCAACCTTCTGAGAATGTAGATAGGACAATGCAATTATACAGTGGTACCTCAGGATACGAACGCCTCTACTAACGAACATTTCGGGTTACGACCAGCTTCGGCAGGAAAAATTTACCTTGGGTTACGAACTCGCCTCAACTTACGAACCGGATCCGCGGCCATTTTCCCTGCTGCCACGCGGTCGCGGCTTCCTGTGGGCGAGGTCGCGGTAGCAAGGAGACGTTCGGTGAGGCTTGTGGTGTGTTTTGCGGTGTTTTGCGAAGGTTTTTGGCGTGCGTGTTAGCATGGCTCCAAAGAAAATGCAGAGCAGGCTTGGCAGGAGTAAGGCTCTGAAGAGAAAATTGCCTCGGGTTGCGACCAAATTCAGGCGGAGGGCGGAACGGATTAACCGGATTTACATTGAACCCTATGGGGAAATTTGCTTCGGGTTACGACCAACTCGGGATACATCCAGAGTCACGGAACGGATTAAGTTCGTGTCCCGAGGTACCACTGTATATGATGTCAAATGAATAAATAGATACAGGTAGTCCTCAACTTACAACCATTCATTCACTGACCATTTGAAATTACAATGGCCCCTTAGGTAACCAGGTCCCAAGCCATGCAGGGCTTTAAAGATGACAACCAGCACCTTGAATTGGAAACACACCGGCAAACAGTGCAGCTCCAATAGTAGTGGTATTACATGTGCCATATATCCGGCACCATTTACTACCTGTGCAGCTGCGTTTTGCACCAGTTGAAGCTTCTGAATGCTCTTCAAGGGCAGCCCCATGTAGAGCGCATTGCAGTAATCCAAACAGGAGGTAATAAGGGCATATGTGACTGTGAGGAGAGCCTCCCAGTCCAGGAATGGGCGTAACTGGTGCACAAACCAAAGGCGTGCAAAGGCCCTCTTAGACACAGCTGCCACCTGCTCTTCAAGCAGGAACCGTGAGTCCAAGAGGATTCCAGATTGCGCACTGGGTTTGTCTGGGGCAGTGCTACCCCATCCAATACCAAAGATGGAAAAACTTTGTTCCCAAGAGGACCAAATACCCAGAGCCACTCCGTCTTGCTTGGACTGATTTGGAGCCCATTGTGCCCCCTCCAGACCCCTCCAGCCTCCAGATACAGGGATAGGACATCCACAGCATCATTTATTGGGTCTGGAGTGGAAATATATAACTGGATATCATTTGCGTATTGATGGTACCTCACCCCAAACTGTTGAATCACCTCACTCAGCAGCTTCGTGTAGATGTTAAATAGGAGAGGAGAAAGAACCAAGCCCTAAGGCTCCCCACACAATAGGGGCCATAGGCTGGATCTCTCCGCCATATCAACACCGACTGAAATTGACCCCAGAGGAAAACCAGGACAGCACAGTGCTGCCTACCCCCAACTCCCGAAGCCGATTCAGGATACCATGATCGATGGTACTGAACTCTGCTGAGAGGTCAAGAAGAGCAAGGATGGATGCACTATCCCATCCCACTTCTGCCAGAGGTCATCCAACAGTGTGATCAATGCCATTTCAGTCCAAAACCCCAGCCTGAATCCTGACTGAAAGGGGTCCAGATAATCCGCTTCATCCAGAGTCCTCTGCAACTGCCACACTACCACTTCTCCACCACCTTCCCTAAAAAGGGGAGGTTGGGAACTGGACAAACATTGTCCAGATTAGTTGGGTCACGCAAAGGCCCCTTGAGGAGGGAGCATGCCGCTGCTTCCTTAAGAGCTGGTGGACCCACTCCCTCTTTTAACAATGAATTGACCACCACTCATACCCACTTATGACCAGTTGCCAAGCGCATTGTGATCATGTGATCACCATTTGCAACTTTCCATGTCAGCTTCCCCAGAAAGTCAAAAGGTAAGTCTCCCCCATCCGTACACCCTCCCCCAGCCCCTCTGCACTCATGCCATGCCGGCCACTTGCACACCCCCATGCACCCTCTCCAATCCACACCGCACCCTCCTCAACCTGCGTGGCACCTCTTGACACAGCCGTGCACCCTCCCCAACTTGTGCAGCATCTCTCATGCACCCCCCCAACCTGCGCAGCACCTCCCACACACTGCCGTGCACCCTCCCAGACCTGCATGGCACCTCTCATGTACTTCCGGGCACCCTCGACCCACACCTCATGCACCCCTGCGCACCCTCCCTGACGTGCAGTGCCTCTCACGTACCCCCATGCACCCTCCCCAACCCGTGCAGTGCCTCTTGTGCATCCCTGCGCACCCCCATGCACCCATTTCATGGTATCTTGAGAGATTTACCTACCTTTTAAGATATGAGCTAATTTTATATTGTTTTAATTATGGAAGTCAGTGGGCATTATTCAGTGGGCATTATTTAAGGGACTAGTACTACTGATTCCCAACCTGGAGAGTTGATAAGCAAAAAAGTAATAAGGCTTTCCTAGACAATCCATTGCCATGCAGGTGGGAGAAAGGACAGAATACCTGCAGCAAATCCTATTCCTGGGCTATATTCATTTCAATATCCCAAGAGGCTGACTAGGCTCACCCTGCAGGCTGATTATGTGTTTTAACCATTTATTTATTTATTTATAAAACTTATATGGCGACCTATCTTATACATGATAATCTTAAAGGATTGCCAGCCCTTTGAGGTAGTCCAGACAGGAAACCAAAACCATGAGTACTAACACTACCTTTATTATAAAGTTACAGTAACAGAATCTTGCAGGTCTGAAAGCACTTCCCCCCTCCCTTGCCTTTAATTTCCAGAGAACTAGGACAGGTCCCTTCTGAGATGCTTTCTCCAGCTCCATTCCTTCTGTGGGCTGAGATGTCAGACCATTGCCCTGGCTGCAGCTCTTCCTCCTGTCTCCCAAGGTTATTCTCCCAGCCCAAAATATAGCCCACATAACTGCACCTCAATATCATATATCCCATCACAGTGCCACAGCATCCCACCAACTCTACATTTACATTTATATTTACACTTGCTGGGCTCACTTCCATCCTAGGCCAATGCCTGGGTGAAGCAAATATATCATGAGGGCTAGATTCACACACTGCACTAAGCCAAAATTAAATGAATCACATTATGACTTATGTGAACCCAGCCACTGCCACTGGACGTGGAAGTTGCTAAATGAAGACAAAATTGTTGGGTAGGCCTTTTCATTCTGGGACTTCAGACTTGCATTCAGCCACCATTTAAAATTTTGTCCTAGAGACATTTTCTCTTCATTAAAATTCTGTAGCCCATGTTTCTTCTCTGAAGCAGAGCAGACCCAATATATAGTTGAGAACCAATATATAACTCACCCTGCTCAAGAGAAAGTAATTAGATAAATATGATGCCCTATTATTCATGAAGGCATGAGTAACACAAGCTTCTCATTTATATATAACTTGTAGAACACAAACTACATTTAGTATTTTCAAAATTGGAATGTTCAGATTTTTGCATTCCTTAATAGATGAGCAGGAAATATGAAACAACATTGGAACTGTTTTGTTTGAAGAAAATAAACCTTTTCCCCATTTAGGAAATGTGCAGTTGGAATTTTTTTTAATAGTTTTATTCCTTGCTAAAACAGATCTATTGTCACATAAAAACCCAGTGTATGAGTTAATTCCCAAAGAAGCGACTGAAATCATTATGATGAAGGACCAGTGAGGAAGGCCAGGATACGGTATTTTATGACTGTGATTGTTGATCTGCAGCCAAAGGAAGTTCTCCCCACTCATGGACATCCATGCCTCTTTTTTCATAAGCAATGCAAGACAAATATTGAAGGCAAAGCAATTCATTGGGATGCTTGTTGCATGATTGTACAAGTGGTGGTGTACTGGGATATTTAGATATAATTAGATACACAAGTATTTGGGCCTATATGGTGTAAAGCATTCACTTTTTACCTGCGTAAGGTCTAGAAAAATTTAATCTTAGGGGAAGGGGGGAAATGCACCAAGTTTCATGGTGGATTCATAAACCATGAAATATATACTATATATCTATATTTATATCTATATCTGCAACATAATATATAATATCAATGAGTTTTTTAAAACTAATTAAAACGTGGATTTGCAGCTTATATCTGTTCAAATATCTGTTTTTCAAAAATTGATGCAGAAGACTCCTGATCGCCATTGATAGTTCTTGGCCAATATAAACATTTAATGACTTTAACTGTTTTCTCGGGAGTAGCTGAGAATCCAGAGATGCCTGAAATGCAGTTCTCAGCAGCTAAAGCATAATAAAAAATAAAAATAATATATATATATTGTAAGGATTTCCTCCCATGCATATTTCCAGATATGTAGAGTAGAAATATCTATCAATAATAGTAACCAGTGTTCTTACTCCCTGAAGGAAGTGCACTGCCTTCTTTTTCATTGGAAAAATTTAGAAGGGTACATGACATTAACAAAATGGCAAATGTCAGCATTTTATGGCATCAAAAATATTCACACACAAACTAATTAGCCAAAGGGATGCCAGAATATTTTTCCTTCCAAGAATGAGAATAGTTTATTTTAATGATCCATTTTCCTGTGTCTAAAAGATCACATACAATGTTGTTGTTTTATTTATAGCCTATGATATGTTGGCTTCTTTTAATTATTCATACAAGGACAGGCAGAAGGATGTGCTTAGCATTTGCTTCTACCTCTGTCCTCTCACAAAGCAGCCCAACTGAAGTCAAACTGTACGTTATAGTAAGAACCTGGGTTTTTTTCCAGAGATATCATAATAAACAAACTGAATCAATTTATCTCAAGATGTTTTTTAATCTAAAATGTTTAATATTTTAATATTATTTTTTAATATGTTTAATATTTTAAAATATTAAAATAACTTAAAAGGGAGTTTCAAGGAGTGTGTGTGCCTTAAGAATTTAATAGGAAATGCCTTCCCTTTGAAATAAAATCATTATTATTCAAAATTCTGTAGAATTTCTAGCCATAGTGAAGAATACAGAATGAACAACAACAATCATCATCTGGTCAGGAGACTGAGAGGACAGATGCACGGAGGTGCAGGGGTTCATTTGTTAATTATATCTATTGAGAGAGATTCCCAGAAGAAGAAAATGTAGTCCCTTAACTTCTTTGGTAATCCTGATAAATTGCATAGAGCCACAGGGGAAAAAAATCCCAAATTTATAATACTGAAATACGTGTATTAATGCAAATCCACAAGAGCATAAAAGACATACAGAATTCCTTACAAAAGTATCTTCAGGCAGTTCCAATCAGTGTTCATGAGACAGGCCCTTGGTTGTTTGATCTCTCAGTGGCCTTCCGAGTGATTTAAACTATTAAAAGCCAGAGGAACAAAGTAAAAGAACAAAAAGAAAAGAAACCATAACAAACGAACTCAAATCGCACAGAGGCTCACCACCATTCTACCTCCAGGTCTGAGAGAATAACCAGGTTTTCAGTGCTTTCTGGAACTTCATCTGGATGAGAGCCTTACATAACTCTGGGAAGGGATACCAATCCAGAGGGCAGGCATCACTTCAAAGAAGGCATGCTTCCAAGGTCCCACTAGATGACACTGTTTAACTGAGGGGACCTGAAGTGCACCCACTCTGCCAGATTTTAACAGACGGGTAGAAATTATCAGAAGGGCCTATGCCACAAAGGGCTTTAAAATTGTTAACATGCACCTTGAATTGCACCCAGAAGCCAAGTGGGAACCAGTGCGACTCACAAAGTAGTGGTATGACATGGGCATATTGTGGCATGTCAATTACTGCCTGCACCACTGCACTCAGGACCAACTGTAGCTTCCAAAGGTTCTCAAGGTGAGCCCCACATAGAGTGCATTGCAATAGTCCATTCTTGAAGTGATTAGGGCATGAGTGATTGCCCAAAATTCATTTCTTCAGTTCATTAAAGCAACTGAATTTTAATAGACTTAAGCAGTTTCTTTACCTAGAACAATCACAACCCCAGTAAAACACAGATTAATATTTATCTTCTGCAGACCCACATACTTCCTCCACCTCAAGAGAAATTCTCAGAAAGATGTGGCACATCTAACAGGCTCTAGTGTGCTAGTTAGAGATTAAAAGCTAAAAACTGTTAACCATGGTGGTCTGGAGGCAACACAAAGTTGTCAAGATGTGACTTTGGTACATGGAAAATTATGCTGTCAGTTGATGTTGAAACTATAGTAGCAACTACTGGCTTTAAAACAGAGACATAGAACTTGCAGCTGTATAGCTTCCAAAGACCAGCAAACATCATTATCAAACTAATTTTTCAGGAGATGGGAAACAATTATTCAGTACATGAGTGGAGAGTAATAATCTTACCTATTTAATTCAATTTAAATGTAAATTGGACAGATTAATTTAGTTTTTGTCCTCCCTGTCCCCACTTCTTAGAGGACAGCCCCTGATATACAGTTCAAAAGCCAAATGTGGTGTGGACAAAGTTGTGCATGACTGCTTTAAAAGGTTACTGCACTTAATGCTTCCCAATGAGATAGTAAACAAACTTTTTTACACACATGCACACACACTGATTACATCACAGACTTACTCCTAGAAAAGAATACTTGCTTATATATATAAAATTGTGGTACTAACATTCAAGCAATGCAGCTGTTCCTCTTTGCTTTGAAGTATGTAAAGCCTTGATGGCATTAATGCCCACTATCTTTGCAAGTGGACTTAGGGTAGAATTCCATGAAACTCAATGATGAAATTTAAAAATGAATTAAAATTATCGTGTTAAACAGAGATTAGCGGGAGGAGCAGAAAACAAAAAACTGTCCTCGACTTAGAGTGGAACAGAGACAGACTCCTGCCCAATACCTTCAAACACAAACCTTTGTAGTTCGAGTTAATTGGATGCACTCCAGAGTTCAGCATTTCAGTAACTTGCATCAGAAATTAACTGAATCTAAGCAAAGCAATGTACTGAGGTAGGGGTTTAGTGGGGACCCAATTTCAAGTTTCCACTCATCCATAAAGCTGATTGGGTGATTTGGGGCAAGCCATTATCTCTCATCCCAATCTGCCTCACAAGGATAGTAGGAGGCAAAATGGGGGAGACTCTTTTAATATTGCTTTGAGCTTCCAGAGAAAGTTAAAGTACTTCACAATACAGTCTGCTTAATTCATCTATCAGCACAATGGAGAAAGCTGATCCCCTCTTCCCTTGCTGCCCCTCTGCTTCAAAATCTGCTCTGGAGAGTTGGAGAGCCTCTGAAAAAGATCCGAACTAGGAGGATTTATATTTATGTACCATTTTTTTTGTGCAACATTTGTGCCCTAGTTCTCCAGTTAAATTCAGTGAGATTTAAGAGAATGTTAAAACTTTAGTTGGAACAGATCCACAATGCTTATACGTATTTTTGCATCACTTACACAACTAGACTTTCGCAGGTCACTGGACTCTTCAGATTTAGCTGTATAATATAACTCATCAGTATTATCATGTATAATACTGTATCCAGTATTATACATGATAATACTGTATCCAGTCAATTTTCTTGTTCACATATCATCTGGAGAATTTCAATTTTTAACTATCACTGAAGGATTAGGGAAGAACAGCAGCCTTTTTTGCTATTTTGGCGCAACTATATTAATTAAGACTGCTGTGATGTGTCACCTTCAGCCTTGTAACTGACTGTAGAGATACACATCTGAAACTTGTCACATGCATTCATTTGATATATTTTCCCTGACTCTAAGCTGGAAGGTTGATCTTGTATAATTCCCCTGGAAAGAAGCATACAATTATTCTGTTAAACAGAGGAAAGATAAAGCAGAGACAACTAAAAACGACAATTTCTGGAAGAAATAGAATTACTACTAGTAACTCAAATACAAAATCCGGGGATGGGGTGGGAGGAATGGTCTGAACTGTCACTTGAGCAGCTGGAAAAAAAATTACTATGCAATTAATTAATAACTTCCATTTGGGACTACATGCTCCTACTGCTTGGTATATAAATAAGGAGAACCAAAGATATAACATAAAGCTGCCTTCCCATGCTAGCTAGAGGTCACAGGAGTTGAAGTCCAACACAGTCAGACAGCATCAAGTTGGAGAAGTTGGTAAGAGACAAGCACATGGTACTCCAACTTTGAATGCAAAGAGCCTGAAAAGTAGAAGTCTGAAGTGGAATACTCAAAGGCATCTTCCAGATTTTAGGAAGATTTTAAGGGAAAAGAAGAAAAGTTGGCAGCATGGTTAAGTTCTACTTGTGCATACATTCAAAACTAAATGTAAAACAGCAGGGAAAGGATTTACATCATTAAGGCACACTTACTACTTGGGTCCTTTTGAAGCTTTATGAGTTGCCTTTAGATACACAAGCTGCTAAGAGATGTGAGTGCTCCTGAGGAATCAACATTTCTGATATAAATGCAGTAGGCAAACATTTTGAAGAATACTAGTATTTCCCAGATGCATTTTAAACCTGCATATGTGACTTCCTTAATTTATGCTTTTAGTGTAACAAGCAACAGAATCTATCACATTAATCATAACATGCAGCCCTTGCTTTCATTACAGATTCCATCTGTTTATTCACTCAGGCAACCAACATGTGTTTACATAGACATCACTCCATATTGTATTACATAAGCAAGTAAGAGTAACACAAATATTTTCTTCTATAACTCTTTCCAAACTCCATTTTTAACATATTAGAGCCAGTTCGGTCTAGTGGTTAAGGCACTGGACTAGGAGCAGGACACCTGAGTTCTAGTCCTGCCTTAGGCACTGAAGCCAATAAGTGACTTTAGTCCAGTCTCCCTTAGGAAGAAGACAGTGGCAAACCACTTCTGAAAATACTGCCTAGAAAACTGCACCGACTTGTCCACGCAGTCATCAGAAGTCAAGACTGATTAGAAGGCAAAAAGCAAAGGAAAAACTATGCTGACCACTGTCCATGGTGCTGATCGACTCAGGCTGAAAACATTTCTGCTACCTCATGGCATATATTCCCTCGTTTGCTTCTGCTTCCAAAACGGGATAGTACTTATTTATTTACCAACTGTATATAGCCACCCATTTCACACACATGACTGTGGGTGGCATATATATAGCTTTGATACACACAGTTGATAAGTATCCTATATGCCCATTTACTGAACTACACGATTACCATAGTGCTGGACCCATTTTACATGGGGGGCTTGGGCCCTTTAGCAAACATAACATCTACAAAAATAATTCACTTTACTATGAGTCAGCATATATATGAAACATTATGAGAAGACACAGCTCTCTGGAGAAGGCTCTAATGCTGGGAAAGGTGGAAGGAAAGAGAAGAAGAGGATGATCAGCAGCAAGGTGGACAGACTCAGTTGCGGTAGCAATGAGTGCAGCGTTGAAGAGCTGAAGGATCAGGTTAAAGACAGATCATCATAGAGGAAATCTATCTGGTTGCTAAGAGTTGACAATGACTTGATGGCACGTAATCAATCAATCAATCAATCAATCAATCAAAAACTATGAATCAGACTGTTTTTCACACATTTTTATAAGAGTGGATACTAAATTAAGCATTGTTGGAATAGCATATTTTTCAATCAATCCCTTTGTAACTGCAGCTGCTAGGACTTCCTGCATTATAAATAGAGATGCTTTACTAACATTTTAAATGTAAAATCTTTTGGGGGGCTCTATTTTCATGGCATTCCATTAAGGTAATGGTTAGAAGCAAGCTGGAATGCTGTGTGAAATCTCATAGTTCTTCAAAGTGTTAGTTTTCAATGGCAACAAATTATTTTGCATTTATTGGAAATGTAAGTTGCTGTTGCAGAAACAGATTAGACTGCTGGGCTTAAAAGACATTCAGTTTGATAATTTACTGTACTGGCCTCCCTGGCAGGACTTCTGGAGGAAAAGCATAGAGTTCTGGAAGCTGGGAGGTTTTTAAACTAGACTTACAGGTGAAACTCAAAAAATTAGAATATTGTGCAAATGTTCATTTATGTCAGTACGGCAACTCAAAAGGTGAAACCAAGATATGAGATAGATGCATTACATGCAAAGTGAGATATGTCAAACCTTACTTTGGTATAATTGTGATGATTATGGCGTACAGCTTATGAAAACCCCAAATTCACAATCTCAGAAAATTAGAATAGTGTGAAAAGGTTCAATATTCTAGGCTCAAAGTGTCCCACTCTAATCAGCTAATGAATCCATAACACCTGCAAAGGGTTCCTGAGCCTTTAAATGGTCTCTCAGGCTGGTTCAGTAGGAATCACAAGCATGGGAAAGACTGCTGACCTGACAGTTGTGCAGAAAACCATCATTGACACCCTCCATAAGGAGGGAAAGCCCCAAAAGGTAATTGCAAAAGAAGTTGGACGTTCCCAAAGTGCTGTATCAAAGCACATCAATAGAAGGTTATGTGGAAGGGAAAAGTGTGGAAGAAAAAGGTGAACAAGCAGCAGGGATGACCGCAGTCTGGAGAGGATTGTCAGGAAAAGGCCATTCAAAAGTGTTGGGGACTTTCACAAGGAGTGGACTGAGGCTGGAGTTAGTGCATCAAGAGGCACCACACACAGACGGATCCTGGACATGGGCTTCAAATGTCGTATTCCTCTTGTCAAGCTGCTCCTGAACAACAAACAATGTCAGAAGCGTCTTACCTGGGCTACAGAAAAAAAGAACTGGTCTATTGCCCAGTGGTCCAAAGTCCTCTTTTCTGATGAGAGCAACTTTTGCATCTCATTTGGGAACCAAGGACCCAGAGTCTGGAGGAAGAATGGAGAGGCACACAATGCACGATGCTTGAAGTCCAGTGTGAAGTTTCCACAGTCTGTGTTGATTTGGGGAGCCATGTCATTTGCTGGTGTTGGTCCACTGTGCTTCATTAAGTCCAGGGTCAACACAGCCGTCTATCAGGAGATTTTGGAGCACTTCATGCTCCCTTCCACAGACGAGCTTTATGGGGATGCTGACTTCATTTTCCAGCAGGACTTGGCACCTGCCCACACTGCCAAAAGTACTAAAACCTGGTTCAATGACCATGGGATTACTGTGCTTGATTGGCCAGCAAACTTGCCTGACCTGACCATAGAGAATCTATGGGGCATTGCCAAGAGAAAAGATGAGGGACATGAGACCATATCTCGACATATCTCGCTTTGCATGTAATGCGTCTATCTCATATATTGGTTTCACCTTTTGAGTTGCCGTACTGACATAAATGAACATTTGCACAATATTCTAATTTTTCGAGTTTCACCTGTATATGGCTAGGAAATAATACAGCTTAACAAATGAAAAATGGTTGGATGCTTTTGAGATTAGCAGGTGAGTCATATAGTATATCACTTTGTATTAAAGGTAAGAAGGAGCAGATGCGATGGAGAATGAAATGTTTCACTGGGGCGAACCACCTAGTTCCTCTATTGTTTATGTAGATGAGCCTCTCTCTTTCACTAAGTAAAGCTTATGATTACCCTTGACTTTGCAGCCATCACATAACGAACATGTACTTGTGATCTAGTGTTACCAATTGTGATTGCACAGATTATCAAATGTCTTCTGGTGTAAACTACTAGCATTTGGAATTGTGGTGCCTGCTTCAGCTTATTTTATCGTGTTTCAGTAGCTGTGCTGTAGTTATTAATGCAGTTTCTATTACTGCAGGACTGATGATACATACTCCCAAAGGCTTTCTATTTTAAATATAAAGGTTTAAAATAATTACATTCAGTTTCTGAAGTGCTTCAAGCTGTGTTTCCCTTAATAAAAAAGAGCCATCCACATACTGGATGAACCCAACCATTTCCTGCTCTTCAGAAATCTATTCTACAGACTGGTTCCATTAAAACATGCACGTATTACTTATTTAGCAGCTGGACTGCTTAACTGGAATGAGAATACTCCCACCTGCTCCCACCTACTAGCTTTTCAATCCAGCCTATCAATGCCTCCCAACATGATGCATATTCTTATTATTACACCTGTCACTTTTGGTTTTATTCCTAGATATTTTCTTATCTCCCCCTCTCTTCCCAATGTTCCTTTTTTTTCTGCTTTCATGATTCCCAAAGCTCCCTTCCAAGGATTCCTGGATACTACAAGCCTACCAGTGTCCTTTGGATCGCTTCTGGGCACCTAATGAAGTGCTTCTTGATTATCAGTTTCTGAGTCTTTCCTTAATCTCAGGTTTTTTTTAATGCTAATAACCTTTTGTACAAGCTGGGTTTCGAAGAGGCAGAGGAAGTAGAGATCAAACTGCCAACATTCACTGGATCATGGAGAAAGCACAAGAGTTCCAGAAAAAACTCTACTTCTGCTTCATTGACTGTGCAAAAGGCTTTGATTGTGTGGATCACAACAAACTGTGGCAAATTCTTAAAGAGATGGGGGTACCAGAACACCTTACCTGTCTGCTGAGAAATCTATATGTGGGCCAAGAAGAAACAGTTAGAATCGGTCATGGAACAACCGATAGGTTCAAAATAGAGAAAGGAGTATGACAAGGCTGTATATTCTTACCCCGCTTATTTAACTTATATGCAGAGTACTTCATGAGAAATGCCAGGCTGGAAGAATCACAAGCCGGAATTAAGATTGCAGGGAGAAATATCAACAACCTCAGATATGCAGACAATACCACTCTAATGGCAGAAAGTGAAGAAGAACTCAAGAGCCTCTTGATGAGGGTGAAAGAGGAGAGTGCAAAAGCTGGCTTGAAACTCAACATTAAAAAAACTAAGATCATGGCATCTGGACCTATCAATTCCTGGCAAATAAAAGGGGTAAAAATGGAAGGAATAACAGATTTTATTTATTTGGGCTCCAAGATTACCGCAGACGGAGACTGCAGCCATGAAATTAAAAGACTCTTGCTCCTTGGGAAGAAAGCTATGGCAAACCTGGACAGCATATTAAAAAGCAGAGACATCACCTTGCCGACAAAGATCCACATAATCAAAGCTATGGTTTTTCCAGTAGTAATGTATGGCTGTGAGAGCTGGACCATAAGGAAGGCTGAGAGCCAAAGAACTGATGCCTTTGAACTGTGGTGCTGGAGAAGACTCTTAGGAGTCCCTTGGACTGCTAGGAGGCTAAACCAGTCAATCCTAAAGGAAATCAACCCTGACTGCTCATTGGAAGGATTGATACTGAAGCTCAACCTCAGATACTTTGGTCACCTAATGCGAAGAGAGGACTCTTTGGAAAAGACCCTGATGCTGGGAAAGATTGAACGCAAAAGGAGAAGGGGACGGCAGAGGACGAGATGGCTAGATATCACCGAAGCAATGAACATGAAATTGAGCAAACTCAGGGAGGCAGTGAAGGACAGGAAGGCCTGGCGCGATATGGTTCATGGGGTCACGAAGAGTCGGACACGACTTAACGACTGAACAACAACAAAACCTTTTGTAGTCTCAAAAGCAGCAGCTACATATCCTGATTGGAAATTGGTTTTAAAGACTGAAACCTGAATGGAAGCAGTTTCATGTTTGCAGATTGCTAAGTCTGCTAGAATAACTTTCTACAGTGGTACCTGGAGTTACGAACGCCCCTCCTTACGAATTTTTCGAGATACGACCAGCTCCAGCCCCAAAAATTTACCTCGACTTGCGAACTCCGCCTCGACTTACGAACCGGATCCGCAGCCATTTTCCCTGCTGCCACGCAGTCGCGGCTTCCTGTGGGCGACATCGCGGTAGCAAGGAGACATTCGGTGAGGCTTGTGATGTTTTTTGTGGCGTTTGGAAGGTGTTTGGTGTGCTTGTCAGCATGGCTCCAAAGAAAATGCAGAGCAGGCTTGGCAAGAATAAGGCTTTGAAGAAAAAAGTGACGATCGAACTTAAGAAGGACATTATAGAAAATCACGATTGTGGTATTCGTGTGACTGATCTGGCCTTGGAGTACAAGATGGCGAAGTCGACCATCTCGACTATTTTCATGTTTTTGTGGTTTAAAAATAAAATGCCTATGTTTCAGAACTGTTTAACCGTATGTATTTACATTGAACCTTATGGGAAAATTTACCTTGAGTTGCGACCAACTCGAGTTGCAACCAGAGTCACAGAACGGATTAAGTTCATAACTAGAGGTACCACTGTACTTATTTAAACTGCCTTAGTTCTAAATACAGAAAACCGAAAGTAACAGGGGTGTAATAATGAGACAGATATGCATCATTTTGGGAAGCATTCCTAAGTTAGACTGAAAAGCTGGAATAGGCAGGGGGCTGGAATTTTGAATTGTTGCTTTATATTGCAAAGAATTGACACTCTGAAAACTATTGCATTATGGTTCCCAGTAGTTTCCAGACTAACTCAGCTGAAAAAGTTATTCTGCTTCTGGAATAAATCCTCTTCATTGTAAAATATTATATCTGATGGATCTGTAGGATTTGATCTAGAATGGCTTATTTACACTTAATCAAATGTGTCATCAAATACAAACTTACTAGTGTTAATTGCCTTGAAATAGTTGCACCATCTAATTGATCTATTTATGTCTATTTACTACTCAGAATAGACTGTTTCCAATGTGTCAATTTGCAATCATTGTCACCATATTTATACTGCACTTTTCTACAGCAAATGTACCCATAAAATTTTGAAGGAGTCACAAAAGCTGAATGATCCTAAATTACAGCAGGATTGTATGATAACTTAAACTGTAGCATGTCAAGAAAATGTCAGAAAAAATCACATTGTGGTAGTTTTATCATAACACTCTTCCATAGCCTGATGTTTTTAATGAGAGGCAACTGTTGGTATGCCAACCTACCATTTAAGAAATTCACTATCATTATAAACTATCCATTTTAAATTATGCTGCCTTCTTTGTTTGAAAATAATGTATTCATCTTGCAGGCTGGAAGCACTCAATAAATAATCATACCCAGAGCTGTGGGAACAGAGTGTGCAGCATCATTCTACTGCTTGTTAACTCTACAGGTTCGCAACAAAGAGAAACAGGGAATGCAAGAGGCCCACAGGGAAGCCTTAATTGGATTTCAGGATTCAGAGTCTGTCTCCAGACACATGGTGGGGAGGGTAGGGGGGAGTTGCCCTGAACAGCAAAGAAAAGAGCAAACAGCTTATCAAGAGAGAAAAACAAATTCTCAGAGCCATAGTATTTAGGACCAAATAAATGCAAGGGAGGTGTTATACAGATAATGACTGCCAATTCTAAAGGCAACACTACAATGTAAAACCCAAATATGAAAAAGGAATAACTCCACATCTGTCAAACACAAATTGTGGTTTCCTTGGGAATTATGGAACAGCAATTTCCATATGTGACTTCTGCTTTGAAAGAAGCAAACTGCTGAGGCATCTCACCCCCAGGCAGCAAGAGGCAGTTAAAACCCTATAGATTTAGGGGATTATTCAAAAGGCAAAGACGGCCTTGAGTGAAGTTCTTTGTAGCTTCCTAGATTATTTTATAGTGTGCTCTACTCTCCCCATTTTCTCCATTCCAAGACTATGTCTCTGACTGTGGACTGGAGGAACCCAAGAGCTTTAGAAATTGATCTGTAACATATTCCAGACTGAAGGGTGTCAATTCCCATTTTTATAGCAGTATTCAGGATTTGGTGTTTTTTTTTTTTTTTTTAGTAGGGTGAGAAGTGCCTCAAGAATCTGTGTGGCTGAGAGCCAAAGCTCTGAAATACAGATAGTGTATGTCAGGCCCAAATCAACCCTGTTTCTTGAAGTACTCAAGACAATGTTGAGTTAAATGAATGGACTGAACTGGGGGTGGGGGTAATTACTTTTTTCACACTGTTGATGTGTGAAATATTGATTACTTTTAGTTAAAATAAATTAAATAAGCATCAAACTTTGGAGTCAGTTGTTATCACAGACTCCCTTTATTTAGCAGTGATTGATTATGTGCCATCAAGTCGTTTTCGACTCCTAGCTACCACACAGATTTTCTACTTAGAAAATAGCAGGAGGACTATTTAGCAGTAGGATCCACATATAGCCCTGACAACATTCAGTCACAAAAATATGCAAAACTTTCTGGAAATACCAAAGGGGTTTATACATTTTCAGATAGTTGTACATACAACAAACTACTCAATCAACTTTAACCTAGGTAGCATGCTACGTGAACCTAATAGCACACATAAGATATATTTATCATAAAAATCAAATTATATAACAAGACATTTGTATCCCTCTAAATATCAATAAATAATGCCTATGTATAAGAATAGGTGTCTAACAGGTAAGTTAGAGGAATATTTGAAATTTCTTTCTGCTGAAAAGCAATCTGAATAAACAGGCATCAGATGATAATTAATCACATCAGAGTATCTTAGGAGTTAATAAGGATCCCACTGCCCAGTGTCCACAATAAAGCAATAAAGGTATTTAGTCCCAAATCCCAAATAGTAGGAGGTTGTGATAACCTCTATATTCAAGGAAAGTTAATAATGTATGAAGAGGCTGGTGGCCAGCAAGGTTATTACCTTTTCCAACCAGATAAAATATTTCTTCAAATATGCTCAAAATAACAGGAAGAGAAATAAATTAGTAGCCCAATGGCTTAATGATACTTAATGATTAGTAGCCCAGTGGCTTAATACACAGAGAGAGACAAATTGTTCAGGGAATGCTGATATGCTAGCAATGTGTTAAAATATTCAGGACCAGAATAATTGCATCCCAAGTTATTAAAATGTCTCTTTTATGAGAAATCTTGGAGAACTGGTGGCATACCTGGTGACTGGAAAAAGGCAAACATCCCATCTTCAAAAGGGGGAAAAATGGATGTTACAGACCTATGGATAATTGAAAAGATCCTACAGCAGATCATAAACCAATTAACGTATAAGCACTTTGAAAACTATTGATAATCACCAGACGTCAGTATGGATTTGAAAACAAATTTATATCATTTTTTGATTGGTTAACTCCCATGGGAGAGTGTTTGGCCAGTGAAGATGTGCAGAGGTGGCCAAAGCAATCTCAATGTGTTGGAGTTCTTGGCACCCAGGATTATATAGCAGATCAGTGGCCTGGTGAAATTACCTTTGTCCTATGACTGCTGTGTGGCTGATGCAGCCATATGAGGCAGCATCACTTGGGCCAATTTGTTCTGCAGTGTAGATATGGGGCTGAGGTCAAGGTTCAGAAGAACTGGAGGCTGCCTTGAATGCCATAGTTTATAGCAGCTCTGGTGTAATTCCATCATTGTCCAGGGAGAACTGGATTGATGATATCGTTTTGAAACAGTTTTTGAGTAGAAGGAATAGGGAGGCCTGAAGTTATCTGCCCTCTTGGATATGGTCAGCCCTTTGAGGTAGACCAGGAAACCAAACTCATGCTAATATTATTGTATAATAAGGTTATTGTAACAGAATCTTGCAAGTCTAAATGAGTTTCCCCCCTCCTTCCTTTATCTTCATGAGAACTAGGGAGGGTCTTGTCTGAGATGCTTTCTCAGGTTACAGTTCTGCCCCAGACTCAGGTTTCTTTTATCTGACTGTTCTCTCTGCAGTGATTCCTCCCCTGTTCCTCAAGGTCATTCCTTCTACCCATTTTGAGACTAGGGGCGATGGGGGGAGGGAGGGAGAGATACATCTGTGTCACCTATTGGTAAGAAGGTAGAGCATGTTTTTCCCTTTTTCCCTCTACATGTGTGAGGGAGGAGGGCAGAGGAGTGATGGTGCATTGTGTGGATAGTGCAAGGGTGGAATGGATGTCCAAACAGGCTTTTGGGTGCTGAATGCTTCACAAAAGCACCCTTTGCACCTTGATCGGTCTGTCACTTAGGGAGTGTGGCATCTAGTGAATGTTGGAACTTTTAGCCTATAAAGGGGAGAGTGGGCGTCAAGGATGGTGAAAATTGTAAGGGAGGAGTGGGCAGGCAGTAACATCAGGATGATGACAGGCACAGGGACATAAGGCAGGAAACAGGGTGGGCCTCATCTGGTAACATTGCCTCAATGTTTGGTAACATTGCCACATTCCAGGCCTTTTTACTTAGCTCTGAGCCTGGTCATTGGAACTTTTGTGGCCCAGCTACTGGCTGCTGCTACTGAATGCAAGATCAGACTATAATAAGGCTTGCCTCATCCGTGATTTAATCGCGGAGAGCCAATCTGTTAATGCATTACCAAAACCTGGCTGGGCAGAGGGCTGGGCTCCCATTTCAGAATATGCTTACCTGGGTTGTGGGCATGGCATCAGCTATACCTTTGTCTATGTTAAAACCAAACCACCACATTAAGTCATAATGTGGTTTGTTGTATCTGAACGTGTTCTGTAAATAAAACTATTATAGTTTGTTAACTATGGTTTGTGATTTAGCAAGTGTGAATGCAGTTGATGAATAATGAAAGAAAATATATAGTATTGATTACAAAAGATGTTTTGTCAAGAGATAGTATGGCCATTGTAATGTAACTGTGAAAATTATTTTGCTGATTTATTGTATCTACAACGTAGTTGTCTGCTTCTAATGCCATGTAGTGGCTAAAACTCTGAGTTGTGAATTGCAGATTGAGATTTGGTTCTAGCAATCATGAGCACACTAGATGGTTTTAAGCAAGCCACAAGCTCCACACCTATCTCCATATGATGGTCAGCCTTTTGGTCTACTGTTCAGGTCTCTGGATAGATTTCAAACTGAACTCAATGAAGCATTTTGCATGCATTAAAACTGTTATACAGAAAGTGTCAACATTACTAGTCAGCTTTTTCTAAAGTCTAGTCTATTGTACAAAATGGTCCAATGTTTACAGGTAAGGGGCAAGATCTAATTAAAAGTCAGGGCCAATTGATTTTAATGAGATTTAGAAATAACTTTTGATATATAGTTGTAACCTGCATGTTTTCCATCTCATTCTTTCAATCAGATAAAGAAACTTTTCCAATTTTAGGAACTCTCCAAATTTTGATCAAGGATTAATCTAGAGGAGAAAGTTCAATGATCCTTTGGAGTGGAAATAAAATAGCCTATAATAATTATATACACACAGCAGTGAACAGCAAACTTGTCTAATTCAGCAGAATTATGCAAATATGAAAGTAATGCACTATCATACATTGTTCTAAACTATTTTTTAATTGATGGTTTCTTAATAAAGCCACACTTGGCTAGATTCATGCAACATGCTAAGCCATAAACCATAGTTTATTAACAGTAGCTGGTTTCTCTTAAAATAGTATGCCAAAACCAACCAAACTTGGTAATAGGACTGTGTACATATTGAAATGACTTAGACGAAATGCTTTGGACTTTACACAAGCACAGCATATTCGTCATTTTTCAAATTTCTCTGAAAAATTATAGGAATCACTTTCTATCAAAGATGAAACAGTAACTGAGTACATACAGTGCACTAAGCTTTCATTACAGGTAATCCTTGTTTAGCGACCATTCAAAGTTATGACTGCGCTAAAAAAAGTGACTTACGACCAGTGCCCAAAGTTACAACTGTTGCAGAGCCCCCACAGTCATGTGATTGCGATCCAGGCACTTGGCAACCAGCTTGCCCTTACGATGGTTGCAGCATGCCAAGGTCATATGATTGCCATTTGAGACCTTCCCAGCTGGCTTCTGGCAACCAATATCAATGGGGAACCGCATGATTCAGTTAATGACCATGGTGATTTGCTTAACCACCACCACAAAAAAGGTCATAAAATCGGGTCTGGTCATTCGCTTAATAACCGCATCACTTAGCAACCTAAATACCAGTCCCAATTTGATTGTTAAGTAAGGACTACCTGTAGTTTAACAATACTCTTTTAATTAACCTACTGTAACATAAATAATAATAAACTCTAAGTTCACATATATATAAGTCTGCTTATAGCTACAAATCATGAATTACAGGTCACAATCTCAGCATAAGGCTAGAAACCCAAGAATAGATTGAAAATAGAAATGAGTCATCAGTTAAAGCATTCTCAAGTTAACCAGTACTGATCCCATAATTCTAATTCATTAAATTAGTCATTTAATCCAATCACTCTCTTTTGTATGGCAAGTAACAGTATAAGAACTTATCTCTGCATGAAAACAGAAGTGGCAACACTTTGACGTGAACCTATAATGCCCCCATGTTAAGATACTGCAGTAGCTCCCAAAGTTGAAAGGGACATACGTACAAAGAGAGTATTAGTCTGGTTGCCTGGACTAGTTTAGTTACTATGGGAAATGTAAAACACAACATCCACCATCACAGTTTTAATCCTTAGAGGAGAAACCTTTGCAAAACTCTGGCATATGCAGATTTCCCTATTTCAACTTGTACAGAATAATGTGTTTTGCAAAATGTTCAAAAACCTGTTCAATTTCATAGTAAGCTGGCTATGTTTCTGAAGCATTTGCCATCATGTCAGATGGAGATGTATTTGTGTCACAGTCAAAGTTTAAACACAGGATTGGCAGAGACTGGAAGGTTAAGAAACTCTGCACTTTTGATAATAAACTGTAATTCTGTGAAAAATTAAAATATGTTTCCTCTAGACAGTTTCTACAGTTTAATGACAAAAGTAGAAAAATTACAGCATAACACAGACCCTGTAAAAGGTTGATATAGAAGAGACCAACTGTCACTAAAGTAGTCTGAACTCCCAAATTCAGTAGACTCCACAGTTCAGTAGGGAACTTTAAACAAACCTTATATAGTGAAGGCTATGCAGTCTCCCTGTTTTTTTTAACGGGTTCAGTTTTTCTAAACTTAAGAAAAACAATACGAGTCTTTCTGGTGTTACCCAACCACAGGAAGATCAGAAGCACCTTTTATTTGTTTCATAATCATACTAAAATAAGGAGAGACCAGCTGGATCAGCCCAATTAGCCATCTACTCCAGCATATTGTATCTCAGAGTGGCAGCCAGATGCATTCAAGAAATTCACAAATATGGAGAGGAAGACAGTAACTTCTCCCCTGCCAATTCCTAGAATTCAAGACATGCCACCTGTTATTCAAGAGGTAATTAACAGCCATCTAGCCATTGATAAATTAATCTCCATGAATTTCAGAGTCTCCTTCTCAAAATATTTAAATTGATAGCTATCAAACTACATATAATGACAATAAACGTCACAGTTAAATCATGTGTTGTGTGGTTCGTTTTAGCTGACCTGAATCTCCCTACATTTAGTTTTAATGAAAGATCAGTATTGTTGTTCTATTTCCAATTCACTGAATTGCCAAAAGCTAAAAAAAATCCTATGAACATCAGCAGGAATTGATACCTTAACATATGCTTATCCAGGTAAAGGGAGGCCTGTAAAGCCCTGCATTTTTTCCTTTATTTCAAGGCTCTTCCACCAATATGAATTTATTTGGAAGTGAAGCAGGGAACCACCAGAAACTTGTGACGGCAGCTGTCCACCAACAGAAGCCTAAATTCAGTAAGACTTGAGTGGAAATATATTTCCGTATGGGACTTCATATTCTGATATAGGAGGGAGCCCTTGATCAGGTTCAGTGGTACAGTCTGGAATTGTGAAAATGGACCCATCTATCATTCCAAAGCTAGTCAGATCTGACTCAGTGCCCAGACCTGGAACAAGATTCACAGAACGGAGCTCAGTTCTTGCATAACTAAGCCATGAAGAAACAAACAAATATAACTTTTTTATTTTTAGCGGAATGAAATGGAATTTGTATGCCATAGCTTTGAGTGGAAAAGTATGCCAAAAGAGATACAAATTGATTCAAGGTTTTTAAGTCAAGTCCCTTTAAAATTTGTGAGGAAAAAAAAAAATCTTGAATTTCATTGTTTAGAATAGAATGCAATGAAATCCACAGTAGACTCCAACACATACTTCTTTTTTGAATCTCATGGCTCTAAAACCTAGGAGATTAGTAATAAAGTTTCTGTCACTACATGATTGATTTGCATCATTGCACAAAAGCATTAAAATAAACCAAGATTCTGTGTTGATGAAAAATCCCCTGAAGTCAAAAACCTTAAAAACCAATATGCAGTGTAGGGAGAAAAATCAATTAATATATATCAAAGTTGCAAATATGGATATATAAGTGGTGGCTGAGTGTATAAAAGGTCCTTTTTAAAATTCTGTAGATCTTAATCCAGAGGAATGTTTTAACAGAGAATCTGAAACTGCAAATGGATCGATGAAGAATAGAACTTTTATAAACCAATTTCGAGTGTTCAACGACAAATAGCAAGATATTATATTTATGTATCTTATTACATACATGCCTATCAATATTAACCTTTTTTAAAAAAATCTTGACTTTGCAAGATGGTTTGGTAACTATTTATGGATGTAGATCAGAGACAGGGAGTGTTGGAAGGTCTTGGGTCATCACTTGACCTAACCCTCCACAGGGCTGCAGGATGATATGATATCACCAGAAGAGGTTGACCCATTTTCCCCAGATTTCTGGGTGGTTTTAAATGCAAATGGAAACTGTAGGTAAACCATTTCCATCCCAAACCTTAAAATCCTCCATCACCACCCTCAAAAAGCCAAAATTATACCAGTGAAATCTAGGCATTTTGGCTGCTGAATTTCAGATCTGCAATTTGCGGGCTATGGGGGTCACATACGGCTTCCAGATTGTCCAGTCTTTGTCTAAGGCTACAAAGCGAATATTTATATTTAAATATTGCAACATCAGAAGTATTTCCCTTCCACCTCATTTGCTAAAAAAGGAATTATACAAAAAATACAGGCCCCTCAAAATAGACAGACTCCATGTTGCATCTAATTTGAATATCAAGATAAATTAACAGTAGGATTCCCACGTTTAGGTGGCTTATATAATTTCCTCTGAATATAACATTATGTTAATACTACATAGATTGATTTTTCTGTTTACAATCTTAAGTAAGCAATGTAAGTCTTAATATTTCCAAAGATGAATATTCTAACAAAATGACTTAAATGGAGAAAGAACTGATAGATAATCCCTTTCTATGTAATTTTTCAACTATCAGGTTAGAGATGGGAGATAACCACGTAAAACAGTCAGATAATCAGGGAAACAGTATAGGTATTGGCTGAACCAAGACATGTGTTCTTACTGAACCAGAAATGGACAGAATGTGACCTTCCATCTGTTGTTAAGACTGCAATTTCATCATTCCTCACTACTGGCCATGTTGTTTAGAACTGACGCAAAGTTACCATCAGCAGCCTTTAGAAAGCCACATGCGATAAAGATTAAGGCAACCTGGTTTTAGTGCCGTGTACTTTTGTCTTTGGGATCTTTGCAGAAATTTCACATTTTGACCTATAATTTTCTTCAACCATCTTCATCATGACAGGAAAGCAACTCCATTAACTTCAGCACTTGACAGCTGTGTAAATCTCAAAACCTTTTTCTCTCAACTGTAACTTCTGCACTTGCTAAATTGGTTTACGGCCCTTAAATCTTACTCATTAGGAACTGAATTAACCTTATTCCCAGTAGGGACATTTTAAGCCTCTCTCGAAATGTAGAGGATTAATCTTAATCTGTGACTTGTTCTTTTACGATGCAGAAAGAGCAAAGAAAAAGAAAAAGAAAAAAAAGAAGGGAGCAGGTACATCAGTAACACTTGTCAGCTTTCTAAGTCAGCTATAGCCACATAAAAAGAACTTTCTAACCATGGGAAAAAACTTGCTATTCAAGAAACCAGCAACAGAAGTGGCTTGCAATATAAACTTGCAGGGTACTTTTTTTTTTTTACTTCCAATCTGAAATATTTGATCAAGTGTTACCTCAGAAAAGGATAGCTTTCCATTAGCTAACATAACATTTACTCCCTCAGACAATAACATTAGCTAGCAATTTATTTGTTTTGAAGACATCTAGAAAGCCATTTCATATTTTATAGAGCACATGCTTTGAGTTCACCCAGAGCATGAACTCATGTAACTATATATCTATTTGCAGTCAAGTTAGATTTGCTTCTCATCTTTAGTGGCATATCTAAAGAGGATTAATGCACTTTTTGACATTATACTGCTTCGAGGAAGCAGACAAGGTATATTTTCATTTCCTCCAGTAATATGAATATGATGATGGTGGGATGAGAATTAACACACTAGTTCTGTTGAACATTCTTACATAAACCATCATAATTCCCTCTGAGAACCAACAAGAATGTAACAGAACCATGATGGTATATTGATTGATATGTTCAGAGGAATGTCAATATTTACAGTAATGCAGATTACAAAACTTGAAAAGAACTAAATCCCTTTCCCTATTAATGCACTTAATGAGGCTTGAACATGCTCAATAACCATAGAATTTTAGTGTCAGTTGGAAAGGTATCAGAAAACAGGACAGGGAAAGAGGTGAAAGAAAGAAAAAGATATTATTTAGGGAGAATGGCTGACTCAGACCTAGGACAAGAGCATCGATATTAGCATAAACAACACATTCTTTTTTCTGCAGCTCCTCCTCCTAGAGTCATAGCAAATGTGGCAGCTCTTAAGTCTATAAGTAGTACAACAATGCTGCAAGACCTTGATAGTAAGTACAGATTTATGGTGAACTAGATGTCTCTGAAGGAGCGGGGATGGCATTGCAGTGGAGATCAGCAGCCAGATGGCAAATTCTGGCTGGCGAAATCTCTCTGGAAAAAGGAGAGATCATGAGATCACCCACTTGCACTCCAGGCAGCTGCTCCTCATGAGTAGACTGCAGGAACTGAGGTTTTTGCAGTTGGCTCGTGAGCTGAGCCGCTGGGAGCGGAGGGATTCCAATCAAGCAGCCGTAATGCAGTCTATATGGACATAAAGTTTGCATGAGCCTCATTTCTTAACCACTTTTGGATGTAACTAATTTACAGCTGGAGAGGGATTTTCTGAGCGGCAGGATAAGAAAATTCCATTTGATGAAGTTGTTATTTTTTCTCAATTACAAAGGAACAAAGAAAAAAAGGCTTTAAAGGGTTAAAAACTTTCAGCAAAAAGCTTAAAAAGGAGTGGATGTAAGAAAGTTTAAAATAGATAAAGGGGACAGTTATTTTGAAAGATTATTTTTTGCTGAAAGTGTTTTTGAACAAATTGTAATTAAACTAGACAAATGAACTGGACCTTCATGGGAATGTTTTTTGTTTACCATTAAAGAATGCAGACAATTGGTGGATTTTACAAAACAAAAGATAAAGGTAATATGAGCCAGACTGTGCTGACTGTAACTACAGACATGTATACTGTGATGCTGACTGTAACTACAGAGTGCCACTTGAGACAAAAGTATTTATACAGATATAATTGTTCTTAAAGAAATTCCTATTAGAATTTTGCATAAGAGAAAAGAATATTCTTTTTTGACTGATAGATTAAAAGAGAAAAAGATTCAACTTTGATGGGGCAAATTGGAAGGTGTGATTTTTTTTTTTTTTAAACAGCAGTGGTTTTGACTGAATTCTGTCCAGAAGTTGAGGGAATTTCTAGGAAAATTTAAAGAGGAATTGGAGGAGATTCAAATGGAGGTGTCAGATGAGACAACACAAAAACTTCAACAGGTGCAACAGGAAACTGAAAGGGATGATACTGAATTGGGCGCCACAGGTATTGACTTTTCTAAATTTTTGGCTTGATTATGACTCTTCAAAAGAGAAAAAAATATTTTAAAAAATTAAAACAAGATATAATTTGCCTACAAGAGACACACATTAGAAAAAAGGACATAAAATATTTGATTTATAAAAATTTGGGTAAAGAATTTATTTCAGCAGGAACACAAAAAAAAGAAAAAAAAAGAAAAAAAAAGAAATGAGACTGAAAATACTTTTGCAAGAATTTATTCATGAGGATCAATGTGGGTTTTTACCTAAAAGACAGCTAAAGGACAATGTTAAAAATCTGCTGGACATTCTGGAGTATTTGGAACAACATAATGAAAAACAAGCCACATTGATTTTCTTAGATGCAGAGAAGGCCTTTGACAATTTGAACTGAGTTTTCTTGTTCAAGGTTTTGGAAGATATGAAATTTGGGGAGAACTTTATAAAATGCGAAAAATCGATTTACACTTCACAGAAAGCACAAATAATTGTTAATGGAGATTGAACAAAACCCTGCGAGATACAAAAAGGAACAAGACAGGGATGCCCACTGTCTCCTGTCTTGTTTATTTTGAGTCTTGAAATATTGAATAGAGATATAAGACGAGAGTATTGTGGGAGTAAAGATTAAAAAAGAAACTTATAAATTAAGGGCTTTTGCAGATGACTTCATGTTGACTCTGGAAGATCCTTTAGAAGAAACTGAAATATTAATGGGCAAATTAAAAGAATTTGGTGCATTAGCAGGTTTCAAGATAATAAAAGATGTTAACAAAAAATGTGAAAATGGAAGATCAAACAGAACTGATGAATAAAACAGGTTTTAAGATTGAGAAGAAGATAAAACATCTCAGTATCACTGACAAATATGAATTGTATGTTATTTCAAAATAACTACATTAAGACTTGGAATGAAGTTAAAAAAGATATGTTAAGATGGGAGAAATTACAACTGTCATTGCTGGGGAGAATTTCTGTGATAAAATGAATGATTTGCCTAGAATGATGTTTTTGTTTCAGACAATACCTGTTTTGACAACTGATGTACCATTTAAACAGTGGCAGAAAGATTTAAATTTGTGTGGGAGGGGAAAAAAACACGAGTTAAACCTAAGGTGTTACAAGATGCAAAGGAAAGAGGAGGATTTGATCTACCTGACTTGAAATTGTATTTTGCAGCTTGCTGTTTGATTTGGATGAAAGAGTGGGTGCTGCTGAGAAATAGAAGGCTTTTGGACTTAGGACACGACCTGAGATTTGGGTGGCATGGGTATTTGTTGTATGATAAAGTCAAGCTTAATGTGGTTTTAAAAATAATTATGTTAGATGGGTCATATTGAGTATATGGGATAGATACAAAGCCAGGTTGTGCCCGAAAACACCTTTGTGGCTTTCAGCACAAGAAGCATTTTATAGACGAGAAGTAATAGGCAAATACAAACGGCTAACTTATTGCAAGATACTAGAATTTTGTCAAGGGGAATGTAAAATAAAATCAAAAGAACTGGTGGCAGAGGGTTATAGGTGTCAATGGACTGCCAGTGTCGGGGGGGAGGTGGCTGGCTGGCAGGGCTACAACAGATAAACAGAGAGCAAACCCCATCCCACTCCAGCACTGAAGATGTCCCCTAGCCGGGTGATGAAACGTTTGCAGAAAAAGAACCAAGCTCAGAGAACCCCAAGGACTCCACAGTTCCACCCTGACCTACACATATTCGCCTCCATTGGTACTATTACGGTATTTTCTCTGTATTATACTTTATTGTATAACTATTCTACAATATGGTTTTCTTCTTACAAACACTTTTTTCTTCTGTTACTGGCCAGTATGTAGCATACTTGCAACTTTCCAGGTTGTGCTTTTATACTTGCACTTTTCTTCTGGGCCATCTAGTCTCTGTGAAGGAAAAATACCTTCTTTTATTTGGCTGCTTTTCTGTTTGCAGACCTGTTTCAAGGTTGCAGCTTTATTGGCAACTCTGCCGTGCCGACACTGAGGAGAAGGCTCAAACAGGAGGGGACGAAGGCAGCACAGGTGCCTGCGGTTTTTCTAAGCAACCTGCTTTTTCACACGGACATGTAAAAAAGCTAGACAATTCTGAGTTCAAATACATACACTGATTCAGAGGATTTTAAAAATTAATATGCAACTGAGGTTTTTCTTTTGGGATTGATGAAAAAACAGAAAAAAGTTATGGAACTTTATTTTTGTACATGATAACTGCAGGGACATTATTGTATGCACAAAGATGACAAAGATGGAAAGATTTGGCATTACCCGCGATGGAGGAATGGTTGGTGAAGGTGACAGAACTTGCTGAGATGGCTAAATTGACTTCTTTGATCAGAGAAAAGACAATATCTACGTTCACTGCTGACTAGAAACTCCATATAGATTTTTTGCGTGAAACAGAAAAAAATGAACTTATGATTTATGGTTTTGATGATTAGACAGGATAGATTATAAAAAGAAGAGAGTCATATTGTAACCACAGAGTAAGAGGTAAATTTATACTTGAACTTATAACTGCTGTAAAGAAGATTGGAAGCTACTTCTTTATATCTTCTTTGTTTTCTATTTTTCTATTACCTTTTTTCCCCTTTCTTGCACTTTTAACTTTTTCTTTGATTTTCTTTTTTTAACTTTATATTAGTTTTTATCTCCCTTTTCAAAAAATATTTCATAAAAATTATAAATACACATTCATAGATAGATAGATAGACAGATAAATAGAACAGATTCCTGAATATTCTGGAAGCTTCTCTCCCAGGTATGCAGGAAAAAAAGCTCTTAAGTTACATCAAAAGCCCCATCCCATCACATAGCATTCACTTTTCATCCTACTTAACATTGTTCATGTAGCAAAGAGGACCAATACCACCTTCTCTGCAGTGAACTGCCTGGACTGAAGCTATTTTCTGCTCAGGTGTCCTGAAGTTCTGGAGTTGGACGGCAACTGATTAAAACATTGCTGCAACTGAAAGCAAGGGGAATTAGAAGCTGATCACTTAACCTGATCATGTTACTCCTCTTAGCAAAGAAGGAAAAAGAAAGTACTACCCAATTATTAATCTGCCAATCATTATGAATTTCTCATGGGGCCCCCAACTGCTGTTTTCAGCACCCCTTTGTTACACCATTCACCTAGAAATGTGGCATTTAGGGCAACACTGAGATGCATCTAAAATATCAACACAAGAAATTTAATACTAAAATTCTTAAAGAATGCCATTCTTTAAAAGAATTCTTAAAGCTTTTCTTTATCTTGTGCAGCTAATGGAAGGTACAAGAAATATTTTTCTTAGCGTTGCCAGATTATGCTACTTCCAAGTCAAAATAGATTGGAGAGGTAAATAAAAGACAAGGAATCACCAGATGCACCTGCTCAACTTTAGCCAGAAGCATTTCAAGGAAACAACCAATTTCAATGTAAATCACAACAAAAATGGATATAAATTCAGAAAGATTGTATTTTTTTTAGCTTTCTGAGATTTTTGCTTTTAGTACTGTAAGTTTACTTTTTAAAAATGTGTAGTACTGTTTAAAATTATAAATGACAAACTGCACGTTCCTTAGCCTTCAGAACAACCATTTATGCTTAGCTATATGAAAACAGGCCTTAAGATTATAGATTACTCTAGAAAGCCTACTCAGGGTTGCTTTTTATTAATTGTACTTCCAGCACGAATGTTGCAGATATGTAATGGCACATACATGAAGTGGAATCAGACACAGTAAGCTTTGTGAAGAGGTGTACCTCCTTTCTATATAGACAACACTCATTCAACTCACAGGTCTTTTGTTATTGATGGAATTATATCTCCACACTGATCCAAATCAATAGTTAATGGCACCAGAGTCACTGGATTATCACTCAAACATTCCTGCTTGATTCAGGATCTATTACTTCTTTGAATTCTAATGGCATTCACTTAACTAGAATTAGGGATAATTCTTTTCACCTTTTTAAATACAAAATTTACATTAGCTTTCCTAACTAGTAGCAAAGTGCCAAAATATTGCTTCCCTCTACTCAACAGATTCAACCTCATTAGCAGCTCTCACTGAAAACTGAATAAAAAATGATAGAGCAAAAAGTTACAATTAGTGTATCATGCACGCAGACCACTTTCATTCCTTTTGTGACCTTCAGAATGTAGACCACCAACACATTTTGCCCTTTTTAAAAAAACTGGAATCATTTAAGGGGCAAATCCATACCTTAATCCTTACAGAGGCTTAAAGTACCCATTTCAACCCTTAACACCACAAATCCTCCCGTGCCCCATCCCAGAGCCTGATCATACCACCTTTTGGAGGGCTCTCTTTGATGTTTGAAGTAGGTTCCATGTGGTCCTCAAATTGATAAAAATTCCAAAGAGCATCTTTTTAGAAATGGAAAATGTGTGAGTAGAACAGTTCCCTTAAGTCGGCACAGATTTGTATTTCCTGTGTGAGAAGGCAGGGAGAAGTGAGGGCCTCAAACGAACCATGTTTGCTAGGGGAGAGCGCTGTGCACCATGGGGCAGCCTTGGGGGGGTGGCAGGAGGGAGGATGGGCAGAAGGCACACTCGCACCAGAGTGGAGAGGGACGGCAGGAGGGAGGAAAGACTGCAGGCAAGAGGCACGTTCGCTCCAGAGTGAAGAGAAACGGCAGGGGGCGGCTGTCGGGTCAAGTGGGGATTGGAATGTGTATTGCGCTGATTGGATTCGGAAAGTGGAATGTCTGCGGTTTTGCGGTTAATTAGCGGCGCTCCGGGGCGGTAAAAAGGTGAGATTGTGAGCCAAGCCCTCGCAGGAGGGGGAGGACAGATAGGGGGTATAAAAACCTGTCAGACCTTGCTTCGGGGTTCCTCCATTGCTGCGGGAGGGACCCACCTTGCAAACGTGCCCAATAAAAACTTCTGTCTACTGGATAACCGAACTCGTGTCTGTCGTTTTCTGACAAAATTGGCGAGCCAGCCAGGAGTCCTCGACGTGGACCGGACTGTGGGGAACCGGTGAGTAATCGGCCGTAACACCCCGTTGAGGTGTCTCCCGTTTTCCCCGGAGTCGGGTCCAGGACGGGACTCCAATCGCCAGTCAGACAGAAGTAAAGAGGAAGTCGGCCGACGAGGAGACCTCCGGGAGGTCTGGTGAGTACAGCCTACCCATAATCTCGGGGAGATTAGCGTGGTTACGAGGCGTTGGACGCCGCAAGGGGACAGAAGAGTCCGGGACCTTCTGTAAGGTGGGAAACGTAGTCAGGAAGGATGGGTAAGGCGCAGAGTAAGAGTGTAAGGCCAGGGGCCAATGGGAAAAACGCAGTAGGGGAATCCCCACGGATTCTCCATTAGGACAATTGTTGCAACAGTGGGAGACACCCTGGTTGTGTCCATTCACCAGGGGTCTGGAAAAACCGACCATGATAACTTTGTGCACTAAAGAATGGCGAAAATATCCACTAGTGGACCCCGAATTCCCCTACCATTGGAATCCCCAGTAATTACTGGGTGACCCAACTAAAAAACTACATTGTGGAGCATAAAATGTTAACACAGGAACCCTATGTGGAAGTCTGGTTCCATGTTCATTGGGAGGGGCCTCGACCCAAGTTAGCCAAAATTTTGTCCAAAAAGAACAGGAGGATGAGGAGGACCTCTGGCTGACTAGACCTCAATGGGGGCCGCTACCTCCTCCTCCTCCTCCTCTTCCTATCGCTCCCCCTCCGGCGCCCCCACCCTATCCCGGGCTGCGGAAAGAGCTGGACCAGCTGAACCAAGACATTCAGAACTTGCCCTTTATTCTAAGGTCGGCCAGTGCCTTCCCCGTCCGGGAAGTCCCGAACGGAACGAACGCACAGGGGGTGGCCGTCACCAGTTACGTAACGATTCCCATCAAACCCAGTGAGTTGAGGGAATTAAAGGACCCTCCCTCGTATGCAAGAGAACGCCCATACCGCCGCCGAACAATTGGAACTTTTCTCTCGGCCCGGTGGAATACTCCTGGGGGAACTGAATTACATTTTAGCCCACCTCTATACGCCAGAAGAGAGGGGCCAGATTTGGCGAGCTGCGCTCGGGGCTTGGGAGCAAAGGAATGCAAATGTCCCAAATGCCCTGGCCGCAGATACTAAATTCCCTCTGGCAGACCCAAATTGGGATCCCAATAATGCTGAACATCGGGAGAACATGAGAGGAGTTTCCCCTGTACGACTAGGGGGTCATGGTTCCCCAACCGGGACCCACGGGGAACCCTTGGTAAACATCACGGTGGGTCCCACTGGCGAGGAACGGCAGTTCCTCGTGGACACCAGAGCCTCTCGAACATCCCAGGGATTGCGAAATCCCGGGGCGCATCGGTATCGGTGATGGGGGTGGGAGGCTCTCTGGTCAAGGCAGACGTACTGGAGGAAGTGAGACTGGAGTGGAATGGGAAGGAGGTAACTGCAGATGTGTTACTGATCCCACAGGCGAGAGTGAACTTGCTGGGAAGGGATCTCATGGGTAGTCTAGGAGTGGAGTTGTGGAATGTGGAACAGGCAGAAAGGATGTGTTTGTTGCGGGAGGCGGACGTGGAGGTTGTGAACCCTGAGGTATGGGCAGGAGAGGGGGCGGGTCGGTTCCGCATTGCCCCAATTAGCATCCCCTTGAAACCGGGGGTGACTGGTTTGCGGCAAGCCCAATACCCGCTGTCCCGGGATGGGAGGCGTGGGCTGAAGCCCATCATAGATGGGCTGAGGCGGCAAGGGCTGTTGGAGCCGGCTATGTCCCCCTTCAACTCCCCTATCTTAGCTGTGAAGAAGAAGGACAATAGTTACAGGCTGGTGCAGGATCTGAGGAGGGTCAACGATTTGGTCTTGGCCCGGACCCCGGTAGTGCCTGACCCCTACACTTTGATGGGGAAGATCCCTCCCGGGGATCGGTGGTTCACGGTGATAGACTTGAAGGATGCTTTTGGTCATGCCCTCTGGCAGAAGAAAGTAGGGATCTGTTCGCTTTTGAGTGGGAAGATCCGGAGACTGGGAGGAAGCAACAACTAAGATGGACGGTGCTGCCCCAGGGGTACACCGAGAGCCCCCTCTTGTTTGGACAGGCATTGGAAGAGAAACTCCAGGGGTTCCGGGCCCCTGGGGGTTCTCGGGTGCTGCAGTATGTGGATGATTTGTTGGTGTCTGGAGAGAAGGAAGTAAAGGTGAGAGAAGACTCAGTGGCTTTATTGAACTGGTTGGCTGAAGAAGGATTGAAGGTGTCAAAAGGGAAGGTCCAATTTGTGGAAAGGGAGGTCAAGTATTTAGGACATGTACTCCGGAAGGGCGAGAAGTTGATTGATCCTTCTCCCATACAGGGGATAATGCAGTTGAAGCCCCCTCATACTAAAACAGAGGTGCGGCGGTTTCTGGGTCTAGTAGGATATTGCAGGCTATGGATAGATGAGTACATGAGCAAGGCTCAGTTTCTGTATGAGAAGTTGAAAGGATCATCTGACAGGGTAGAATGGACAGACAGGGACACAGAGAAGTGGGGGGGAATTACGAAGGAGCCTGGTGACGGCCCCGGCTCTACCGAACTTGACCCCTTTCACCTATACGTTACAGCCCATGGGGGAACTGCCATTGGAGTGCTGACTCAGAGACGGGCTGGGAAATATCAACCAGTGGCCTTCCTGAGCAAAGCCCTAGAACCGGTGGTGAGGGGATGGCCGACTTGTGTGCAGGCAGTGGCTGCCGCTGCTGTACTAGTGACAGAAGGGAAAAAACTCACTTTTGGGAGCCCCGTGATTGTCCATTCACCCCATCAGATCTTAAGTGTGCTTAGTCAGCAGGCGGCTGCTTGGATGACAGAAGGGAGGATGTTGAAATATGAAACAGTTCTCCGGATAAGTCCTGATGTGGTGGTAGGAACAGACAGGAATTTGAACCCAGCGGAGTTTCTTGCGGGGGAGTGGAAAGAATGGGAGCCGGCAGAGCACGAGTGCTCCACCCTGTTGCAGCTGCAAACAAAGACCCGGGAGGACCTGCAGGAGGTCCCGCTGGAGGAGGGTGAGGTCTGGTTTGTGGATGGGTCTAGTCGAGTAGAGCAGGGACAAAGGAAGTCAGGATATGCGATAGTGGCGGCGGAGGGAGAGACAATAGAGAAGGTGTCACTACCAGGGGATTGGTCGGCTCAGCTGTGTGAAGTGCACGCTTTGAAACGGGCACTAGAGTTGGGAAAGGGAGTGTCCCTCACCGTCTACACAGACTCGCGATATGCCTGGGGAGTAGTGCACATTTTCGGGAAAATTTGGCTGGAACGGGGTTTACTCACAGCTGCTGGAAAGGGAAGGTTGCAGGGAGGAAGCAGGTCATTGGGTTACAATTGAGGGGACCCCAGTAGTGAGCCGTGCTGACATGAGGGGGATGGTGGAGAAACTGCACGAAGGGTCTCACGGGGGTTGCAGGCTTTGGTAGACACTGTAAAGCTGTGGGAAGGGCCAACGGGGTGTTGAAGCAACATCTCACCAAACTGGGATTGGAAACAGGGCTACCTTGGACAAAGACACTTCCGGTTGCCCTGCTTCGAATGCGGACAGCCCCTCGCAAGGATGTGGGGGTCTCCCCATTCAAGCTGATGATGGGAAGACCTTTCCTGGCTCCAATGGGAGAGCCTATCCCCGAGCTAAAGGATGCCTTCCTGAGAAAGTATCTCTTGGTACTGTCACAATCTCTCTTGTCTCTAAGAAAACAGGGACTCCTCGCTCAACGGCCCCCCTTGCTGAAAGACCAACACCCCCACAAGCCAGAGGATTGGGTCCTGATAAAGACGTGGAAGGATGAGAAGCTGAAATCATCTTGGGAGGGACCATACCAAGTTCTCCTGACAACTGAATCAGCGGTTCGGACCTGACAGGGGGGTTGGACCCACTACCATCGGGTTAAGCAAGCTCCCGACCCCCGACCATGGACTGCCCAACCGGGAGACAGACTCAAAGTAAAACTTAAAAGGAACTGAACTAAGGCAGGGGAGGAGATGACCAACATAAAGGCGTAGAATTGGCACAGACAGCTTTGATCACTGGGGATGATCCCCGTGGGAGGGGGGGGATGTTCTATCATTTTGGGTCTTCTCCCATACCAAGACCCTGGACTAATCAAAGGCAAATGGCTCTAAATCTCTTGGGGATAACCAATGCAACTCAATGTGTATATTTCAACAATACCCAGAACCGTACCCCCATTGCCCTCAAAAGGTCCTGCTTTCACTTGTGGAGGGGTCTATAATATCCCTTACGCCTCAACCCCTCTATACCTACCTAAAGGTTTCTTTTTGTTATGTGGACATGAAGCTTACACCTATGTTCCAGCCTATAGTTCAGGGGGCCCTTGTGCCATAGGGCGCCTGACCTCTCTATATGCCCTGCCTCCAATACAAGCGCACCCATCAAAAGAAAAAAGAAAAGGGAGCTGCCATCTGATTGTGAGAGTGATGTGACACTCTTGTCCGAAACAGAAGCCATGGCTCTGGCCCTCTCCTTAGTAGGGGTTCCTGCACTAAGCGGAAGAACTTACCTGGACCTAAGGAAGGTGGCCTGCCTCCTGGCTAAAAGTGTCAACCTTACATCCTCTCTCATTGCAGCCCTCACTGAAGAAGTCACTGAGATCAGGAGGGTGGTCATTCAAAATCGGATAGCTATAGACTATCTCCTATTAAGGGCAGGACAAGGCTGTGAATCTTTTCAAGGTCTTTGTTGCTTTAACCTAACCAACAATAAGAATTATGTTGAAGCAAAACTAGCCAAGTTGAAGACCTTAGCCTCTCGCATATCCGAGGATCCAGAGGGATGGAATTGGTCGTGGCTCACTAGTTGGTTACCTAACTTTGCTTGGTTAAAACAACTTTTTGTACTAGCCATTGGTTTCATTGCCTTACTGGTCCTAGTATGTTGCTTAATGCAATGTCTCCCTGCTTGTGGGAATTACCTGTCCCAGTGTGTGAAGCCCCGGGTCCGGGACGAGGGAGCAATCCTGTTAGCCAGGTTTGAGGCCCAACAGAGGCGTGAAAAGAAAAGGGGGGATTGTGAGAAGGCAGGGAGAAGTGAGGGCCTCAAACGAACCATGTTTGCTAGGGGAGAGCGCTGTGCACCATGGGGCAGCCTTGGGGGGGTGGCAGGAGGGAGGATGGGCAGAAGGCACACTCGCACCAGAGTGGAGAGGGACGGCAGGAGGGAGGAAAGACTGCAGGCAAGAGGCACGTTCGCTCCAGAGTGAAGAGAAACGGCAGGGGGCGGCTGTCGGGTCAAGTGGGGATTGGAATGTGTATTGCGCTGATTGGATTCGGAAAGTGGAATGTCTGCGGTTTTGCGGTTAATTAGCGGCGCTCCGGGGCGGTAAAAAAGGTGAGATTGTGAGCCAAGCCCTCGCAGGAGGGGGAGGACAGATAGGGGGTATAAAAACCTGTCAGACCTTGCTTCGGGGTTCCTCCATTGCTGCGGGAGGGACCCACCTTTGCAAACGTGCCCAATAAAAACTTCTGTCTACTGGATAACCGAACTCGTGTCTGTCGTTTTCTGACACCTGCTTACTGCATAAAGCAATGCAGGGGTACAAAGTTTTACAAACTATACAGTCACTCCACCATCCTCTAAGACAATCTGTTGGAATGATACTTTAGGCTTTGTGTTCTCTTTAATGATGCTTCACAAAAAGCGGGATATAATCTGTGTTCTTCACTGTGCACAAAATAAAGAACAAAGTTCCTGTAGGCTCCTTCCTATCCTTGGTTTACCTCTAAGTAAAGATAATTGAGTGTGTTCTGTGAAGTGCAACATTAAAAACAAAGCAAGCTCTCTGGAATTCTGCAGATCTACCAGTGAGCCAATCCAGTGGGATTAGGAGAATCCACGTATGTGTAACCTAAACATGACCGTTGACCATAATCCCTAGATTTTCTAAGATGGCCTACATGCTCACGGTGCACATTATTTCATATATTTCTAACCCACCTCCAATGGCTGACCCAGATCAATGGCCAAGGTCAATTTTTAAGGAGCCTTTTTTCCAAAACTAAGAGTAGGATTCTCTTTTCCTCTCAGTGTTTAACAGACTGAATTTACTCAGGAACTGTTCTGATTACCAAAATTGAGCTTACCATCAATTACCCATCATGCAAAAGTCAAACGTCTCATGCTTGTTTGAGGCTCCTATCATAAATAAAACTCACTGCCAATTCTAAGTTACCATCTGGATTCAAATATCCATATCCCTGGACCTAACTTTAGTTTAGCTCTTCCCCCATCTGAGGAGGCCAAGAAGCCAAAACAACTACCCCCCTCCCCAACTCCTTCTAAGGGTTAGGAAAGCAAGCCCTTCATGCTTTCCCGCTTCAGACGCGCCAAAAAGGAAGGCGACTCGTGCCCACAATTACGGACTCAAGCAGATCCGGGCCTAGAGAAGACACCCCTGCACGACGAAGAGGTTTACATAAGCAGAGGCCCAGCCAGCCAACCAGAAAGCACCAGGACCATTAATCAGACCCCGGCACGATGTAACCTCAGCTGCCCGCTGGACACCAAGCTTCGCTCCTCTCCCCTCCCTGCCCTCCGACAAAGGCTGCAGCAGCGCGGGGGCGGCATAAGCAGGCACCTCCCGCGCGTTGCAGCGGCCAAACTGCCCCCGGGGGGTTGGCGGTGGGGACGGAGACGGAGTCGCGATCCCGCCTCTGCCGCTAACCGAACAGGGCTCAGCGCGCTTGCAAGAACATCAAAGGGGGGCAGGCGGGAGGGCACGCGCTGCCATTTCGCCTCCTGCACGGAAAGCACGAGGCGCCTCTCGCCGGTCCCTCCGCTGCAGCTCCGGCAGTCCCAATTCTAGCCAAGGCGCGCGCGCTCTCTCTCTCTTTTCTGCTACTGCAATCCCCGGGGATTTTGGGGGGGGGGCAGAGAGATGCATGTTTCACCCGACTATCCTGCAGAAGTACGCACAAAATCGAGGGCCCCTCCCTCCTTCCCTCCTTCCCAGCCCGTCTCTTAAGAGGCGGCATCTGTAGGGTCTTCCTCCTCGGGAGGTGGGGGGAGGAAAATAATAAGGCCACCTCGGCCCCCTCCCTCCCGCCTGGGGCCAGGGCGCGCCAGGCAAAGCCCAGCGCCCCCTAGAGGCCCCCATGGCTCCTTGCTCCAGCCCGGGAAAGCAGGTCAGCGGGGAAGAGTCAACGCGCATCCCCCGCTCGGAATCTCCTCCGAGAGGCCCCAGTTCCGACGCCCTACCTGCGTGGCTTTGTGGAACTGCTTCTTCAAGCCCGCCACGGACATCGCTGCTGCGGGAGGAGGAGGTCAGCCGTCGGAGCTCTGGGCGGCCGGGATGCTTCTTGATCTCTGCTCAGCCGCCCTCACCTCCTCTCTCACCCCCACCTTCCTCGACGGGTTATCAGATGCCGGCTGTGGTGCAGAAACACCCTGACGTCAAATCGTGGGAACCCGGCCTCTTAAAGGGAAAGGCTCCCCACTTTTTAGCCCTTTTCTTCCTGGCTCTCCAGTTGGGAGCGGAGGAGGGAAACGTCTTGCAGGCATCGTTGTTCCTCCGCCCCAGCCACTGATGAGAGGCGATGGGAGTTGTAGGCCGTGGCATTTGGGGATCGCCACCCTCGAAGTAGGGTTAGGAGAGCAACGTATCATTTATGGCTTATGGATGAAGTGAGGGCTCCTTCCGGACCCTGCGCACCGGTCTTTGCTCACGAGTGGCAAGATGCGGAAATCTTGCTCACATCCACACGCTCTCTTGGGTGCCGGGCTGTTCAAGTCACTGGAAGTTTTTCAGAAAAAACAGATTGTGGGCTTGTGTTAAGAGCAGGATAAGGCATTACTCGGACAAGGACTTCGTGACATCCTCAAAGCTAGGAAATTGCGTTGTTCGTTTTGACAGGGTGAGAGTGGTGACCGGTGATTTTACATGGGCTTGGAATAATAATACTTATTATTAAAAAATAAATATACATTGTATTTGCTATTTACATGCGTAGTGCTTTCATTCAGTATTACAATTACTGTGCTAATTTGCGGCTATGGTATTGCACAAACTCAGCCAGCGAAAGTGGGTCTGAATAGATATCTGTTGATGTTAAATTAACATTTTTAAATACTTGGGACTCTCAAATGGGACAGGTTTTTACATGTCATACTAGGTTAGCTAGTCCGTGGTTTACTCATACCAATACGGCCTGTGTTACATTCTATCCTTCTTATTCCCCCCTCCCTTCTAATATGTAACTCAAGGCAGTGAACATACTTAATAGTCCTTTTTTCCCCACAACAACTACCCTGTGAGGTGGATTGGACTGAGAGAGCAAACAACTGGCCCAGTCACCCAGCCGGCTTTCATGCCTAAGGGAGGCCTAGAACTCAGTCTCCTGGCTTCTAGGCCAGCACCTTAACCCAGTGTTTCTCAACCTTGGCAACTTTAAGATGTGTGGACTTCAACTCCCAGAATTCCCCAGCCAGCATGCTGTCTATGGAATTCTGGGAGTTGAAGTCCACTCATCTTAAAGTTGCCAAGGTTGAGAAACACTGCCTTAATCACTACGCCAAACTGGCTCTCAGTTACTCTAGGCATACTCAAGTCACAATCTGCCAGGGTGAAATCTGTCACTTAGTAAAGAGGTCATTGGTTACATATCCTGATGCTTCTGGGCTGAAGTAGGGGCCTTTTTTCAAGCAGCATGGAGGCTGATTTGTTTGATGTAACTTGCAGAACCTACCATAACCAGGTGGTAAAACTCCATCTTGGGCATTCTCTTGAAAAAAGCTACACTGTTCAGGAACGGAAAGTCTTTTTTCTTCTTCTTAGCCTTCATTTTGGAGGCTTATGTGTCAACATTTTAAAACTGAACATTTAAAATTGGGTTTATGACTGATGACATCTGTACCACGTGGGTTTTTGTTGTTTACTTTGATGACACCAATGATTAAAACTACTGATAAGCTCTCATGATAAGTTAATATACACTGCGACTATTTCTATATATTCTCTGTTTCCAAGCTGGCAGAAAAGAAGGCAACTGCAGATTGACTTTGATTTGGAAGAACTAGAGGATGGAATCAGTGGCAGTTTGAAACTGCCCAAGAAATCTCTAAGGCCTGAAGATTTATTTCCTCTCCTCCACCAAGAGTTCCCACTTGACTGCAAGGACTATTAAGCAACAAACTGCAAAGGAATTAATTCTTTTCCAACCAAATTACGATAAAAAAAACAGTTTTATCATGACATACTTATGATCTTCCAGAAATGGCTTGCCACATCTCTCCAGATATTGAATGTGCAACTCCCATCACTCCAAGAGCTTGGGCAAGAGTGAGGAATGGCAGGAGTTTAACAACACCTGGAGAAAGACAGATATTTTTCATTTTATCTTTCATAAACAGAAGCATTAGAACCAAGACATGGCAATAAAAGCAAGAAAGCAAGCAAACAACAAACTTCCAAAGGATGCTTCAAAAAGTACCCCTACAATATGGTGTCAAAAGGTACAGATAAGGTTACAAAAGCAAAGTAAGCCAATGTTCATTAGAGTATTGTTCTGCATTATAATTCCTAATAAATTACAAATCCACTCTTTCTAATTTATTTCAAGCACATTCTGCTTTTTATTTCTTTCAAAATATTTATATGTGTGACTGTAAAACTCATTTGTTTCTTAACATTTTCAGCTGTTTAGTGATTTCTTACTCCCTCTAATACATTTAAAAACTCTACATTGATTTCTGTGGTTGCCCTTTTGCATCAACACAATGCACCAGAAGGGCCAGAACTAAATATCTGGATATCACTCTTAATATCTTCCGGAGCAAAGGCTAACTCTTGCCATGCATAGAAAGATAGCGGTGTGCCCATTCTGACAGAGAGTTTTCTTTAGACTCACACAAGTTTCAGAAACAGTACAGGTATGACATATTGGTGACCCAATGTCTGAAGCCTGGCGGAATGGCCCCAACATTTTAGAGGCTGAGATAAGACCTAGCAATTTAGAGAGCCTTTGGCTGAGATCAAGTTCTTCTGCTTACCATGTTCATCTTTCTCCCTTGTTTTGATCTATGGTTGCTTTAGTGTTTCAGGATATTTTTGTTGTTTTATGTTGTTGCTTGATTTACTGCTGTTATTATTGGTAAGTAGGTTAATACAAAGGAAGTTGGGAACTTCTCAAAAATAAGATCCTGGAAGTACAGTCACACATCATTGGAAGTACTTTAGAAAATTGTTGTGAATGTATAGGGAGTTTTCAAATGAGTAGGAGTTAAAAGGGACATGTATAAGAAATAGAAGATAGGTATAATCACCAAGATGATATAACAAAATAGATAATATCTGCAGACAGAAAGACAGAATGGCTAAGGCACAAAAGAAACTTAGGGAAGCTAAAAGCAGCAAAAAGAGCTTTTTATCATGTCAGTAGGAGAAGGAAAGGGATAGTCTCACTGTTAGGAAAAGATGGTAGGATACTAACAGGTGATGGGGAAGGGCAGAGTTCCTCAGTTCCTACCTTGATCTGGTCTTTTCCTCAAAGGGGAACTGTATGCGAATAACCCTAAGCAGAACAATTAGTACATGAAGGGACTGGCACCCCAAGGTAAGCACAGAGATGGTAAGGGATCATCTGGCTACCGTGAAGAAGTCTCCAGAGCCAGATCAATTATATCCACGAATCCTGAAGGAACCTGTGAACGTCATCATGGAGCCTCTTTCTTTGTGATCTTTGAGGATATAGTTTAAACAAGAGTCCAACAAAGTCTCAGAGCTGATTAATTAGGGCTATTGGATTTGGGCTGCAGATATCTGAATATCTAGTAGTTAGCAGCAAAGAGATACAGACATGTTAATATTTTATTTAGTAGTCACCTGAATATTGCAGTCATGTGGTTGCCCTTGACTGAAAACCAATGGAAATGTTTTATTTCTTGAACAGAAGTAATACTTTTGAGTTTGTTTTTGTGTGAGTGAAAATGGATCTCAAGTATGCACAGTAGTCTTTGTTCTGAAAGTATGGCTTGGGAACTTTCAGCTTGGAAGACAAATATCTTTCAATATCCGAGAAACCTGTTGGATATTGTTGTTTGGTCTGCATCAAGATTTTGATAAATTTAATTTAAATCAAAATAGTCACATGTAGCCAGGTGTGATGACCTACTAATCTGTATGCTTGCTCAATTTGCTGTCCAGGTGCTCACTAATCATGGATATCTTTAAGGTGCCTGCTGTCCAGCCAACACTGTAGAACAACTTGTAGCTCAGGAAAACACATCAACTATTTCTTTCCCATTCTCTCCCATTTGCTTTCTAGAGCATTCTTATCCTACTCTGAGCCCATAGTACATACTGGGAAATTTCAGTTCATGTTCAATATATTTTATTCATTTATCACATTTATATAGCTGCACATCTGACACAAAGCGACTCTGAGCAGCAGATTCTTTTCCATTTTTTCCTTGTGTCCTTTCAAGCTTTTAGACTTCATTTTGACAGGATCTGAAAGAGCATTTTTGTTGTAGCTGGATACCAGCATTGGAGAAAATTAAAGTTCAGCAGCATCTCTGGACTTCATGTTGACTAAATAATCAGTACTTTGCTACCAAAGTTCTAGCTGACTTCCCTAGTGCCCAAGTTCTTAGAGTGCATTGTGTTATAAACAACAATTATATCAGTGCAAGACTTCAAAGGAAGGGGTTGGCCAGCATTACTTGGTATACACCAAGACTGAGTTTTAGAATGATTACGCATTCCCTTTCCATGGAGGAAGTCTCCAGGAACACAATGGCTTAGCATGGTTTGGGGATATCAACACATAGCAGAAAAGAGCCACATTCTTGTGATGCATCTGTTCAGCACATACATTCAGTTCCAAGATGCTGAGCTTATTATAAAGATGCAGTACTAGGAGGATTAGTCATGGAAAAATGCTTTGGGGTCACTCAGAATGAAAAGAATCCCCTGTTCCCAGATGGAAAGAATAAAAGAAAGAAGCAGAGTTAAGGCAACCACTGAGCTGAAGGCCCAGGTGCTGTGAACAACACACAGATTCCAATCTATTTCATTTTGGCTGCCTCTTGAATGGGGCCCTTTCTTTTCAACCTAGCTCCTCCATATTGCTAACAGACCTTCAGGATAATCTTGAATAGAGCCTAGCACAAAATACCAACGTTTTCCCGACCCTTCCTTTCTCTTGTCAATATTTAGTTTATTTGGTTATCCATCATGCTTATGTGCCCTGACCTTACTAATGCTCAAAAGTCTGCCATCACCTCAGATGGGGAGAACCTGAGTAATCAGAGCACTTTTTCTAGTTTTCCTATCCAGTGGATGGACAAAAGGTTTCTGTACAGTTGCTGTAACATTTCCTGTACTTTACTGCCATCATGTGTTACATGAGAAAAAAAAAATTCTTAAGAAATCATTCAAATTCTTATAAATGTATATAATTTCTATTTGCTTAGTTTTTTAAATAATTAGCTAAATGTTAAATATTGATTCTTTATGGTGTTTGAAATTCACTGCTACAAGATGAAAGAGAATGATTTAAACATCTGTTCTCCTACCACTTGATTTTACAGACATGAGGCCAGCTTAAAAATCTCTGAATTTAAAAACACAGTCAACACATACAGTAAAGCAATTAAAGCATTACTAAAAGAAGAATAGCTGCTGAAACAGAGTGAGCCAAAGTTGTGCCTTTATTTATATCCTTTCTCACTGCAGAGCATTATAGTCCCTTAAGGCTTGTTCTGTTAAGGGGATAATCTGCTGGGGGACCGCAAGGGGACTGCCAATGGGGCTGAAGAAGGCAGTGGATGGGGGCACTCTGTTTCTCTCTGATTTAACTTTTTTCTATTACTAAAACCTATTTTTCACCCAAGAAAGAAGAGGTCTGAGCTGATCTCTTGCAAAGGGATATTGATATTAGGCCAAAGCCAAAGGCTGCACTAGACCATATACAACACCTTGTAATATATGTCATTGAACTCAAGATGGCTCACTGCTGAGTATACATATGTTGGATCTGTTATTTATATGGACTTTGTGTTGGGGATGTTTTTCAAGGTCTGGGTTCAAATCACCACTTGTCCACGAAGCTCACTGCATGACTTTGGCCAGATAGGCAGCCCAATCTGTGTTACAGTATTCGTATTGGGATGATACCATGACAGAAGAATCTCATGTAAGCAATGCTGAATTCAGGGAAAAGGTGGAATATAAACACAATGAACAAATACGTTTTACTATTTCAGTACTCTCTATCTGATTTCTCTTGGATTTAGCCTCTCTCTACCCTTAACATTTACTTTCTTACAGCAACAGCTACTTACATTAGAACAATTAGAAACTGATGAAGTATTAGAAATTGATAATATTGATCAAGTTACTAATCAATCATATTTTGGTCATACCGCTGTTGATCCCTTTGGTAGAAGATAATTTCCTGTCTGGAGCTTAGCAGCCCATTCATGTTTTCTCTTGCACCTGATCTATTGTGGTAATATTGGCCATGCAAGTGATTATAGGAGAATTTTTAGGAAACTCCAACCGCTTTGTTAAAGACAGCCTGCAGTTGAAGGTTCTCTTCCTGCTTGCACAGGAAAAGCCTCTTCATTACTGAAACTCAGGCAAGAGACACCCCAAGGAGCTTTTGCAATCCTTGGTGAACTCTGTTAATGCTTTGACTCCTCTATCAACACATGTAAAATTACAAACATTGCCTACACACACACACACACACACACACACACCATACTTATTTTCCAGATGTTGAATGTGAAACAGGTCTAGTCTTGAAGCATTGGAATAATCTGTAATTCTAGTATTCAAGTTCAGATCTGGTTGATGTTATTAAATCTGACCACATAAGTAAAGTCTTTGGATTAGGATAATAATTGGGAGAGCCTACCTAGCTCACATGCTGAATAATATTTTCTTTCCCCCCTCCTCAGCCCTGGAAGGAGAAAGACACAGCAGGTGTTTTTCCTTTTTGTGTGATATTTTATTGTTGTCTTGCCAAATCCTTGAGTACCTGGTTTGATTTCCCCAAGAAAAATATAAACATGGCCCTCAACTTATCCAGCCAGAGGAGAAGAAGGATCCCTGCTCAACTGTACAGTCTTGCTCTCTAGCCCTCTATCCATCACATGCAATCCAGTAGTCAAAGACAGGTAACTTCTCTCTGTCTTCCCTCTTTTCTTAAGCTTTGCGCACAACTCAACCTCTTAATCAGTCTAGGGCATTATTTATCCTAAGATCTGTTGCAAACTATTAGTTTAAACTATTGAATACCAATTATTTATTTGATTGACATATATGCCATTAGCCCACATAGTATTTAATACATTTTATGGACAGATTATTAATTATAGACTACTTTTTGGACTTCTTGAATGCAGAAGCTTGTTTTTTAATCTTGGTATTGAGTTCTGACTGACTTGGTGTGATGGAGGCCCCGCTTTCTTACACCAATTTGTGATATAGTTAACCATTAAAGCAGAATGATATTTATGGGAAATGGTGTAATACTTTTGAAAAAAGGTAGGTCATAAAGGAAATTCAAATCATGCCTGTGGAATTTGTTAGCAGGCAACAATCTTGAGATTTAGAAAACAAAATATGCTAAAATCTTTAACAGGAAAAAGTAATAGATAATGCTTGAAATGATGGATTGCCTATGGTAAAGGAGAACATGAGGCCACGCTATCTGTTCATCTACCCTCACTGAATGATTGAGCAAATAAAGAGTACAGAGTAGGAGCAGAAATCTTAGTATGGCTTATCTGATCCACATGCAAGTTTTCAGCCAATGGCATTCATGTCAAAACAATATTCTTACTCCCAGCTCATCATTTATTTATGTAGATGAGAATTCCAGATTAAGAATGTGACACAACATATGTTGTATTGTTATCCAATAGCCTTTGATTGGATTACATTTTTTTCCTGCTCCCAAGGAGACTTGATCTGAATGCTGAGACATTCCAGAATTTTCTGGGAGGAATTTTCAGCACTGAATCTGGAAGCTAAATTGTCCAATTAACATTGAGTAATTGGTCAAGCTAGTAGTTCAGGTTGTTGGCTCTCTACAAATTAGTGGCTCTATGATAAAGCACAATAACGTTGATAGGAACAGCAGCCCACTGACACTGAAGAGAACATTCAGTTTGAAAATTCACCCATGCCAACTGCTTCTAAAGCTACAGGATTCTCTCTGTTAAAATCAGTGGTTAACAGTGAAGGTCCTGCCTCAGACAACACTGAGAGAAGACAAATGGAGGAAGGAATTAGTGGCTTGAAAATCCAGGAAGACTTTTTAAATGGTCGCTGTTCATGAGGAGGGAGGGCATAACAAGGGGAGACATGAGATTCTTAGTTAGAATACCTTAGTTAGTAAGACAAGAAAACTTTTTTTTCCCCTGAACGCAGGATTTCTGTATAAAGCGGCTCTAAGCCTCTATAAATATGCAGGTTTTGATACAAACGTTACCTATGTGTACACTATTCTATTTTTAACCCTACTTACTGTATGTCTAATTCAAGAAAGGCAGTTTGGTGTAGTGGTTTAAGGCATCAGGCTAGAAACCAGGAGACCGTGAGTTCTAGTCCTGCCTAGGCACGAAGCCAGCTGGGTGACCTCGGGCCAGTCCCTTTCTCTCAGCCCTAGGAAGGAGGCAAGGGCAAAGATTTCTGAAATCTTGTCAAGAAAACTGCAGGGACTAGTCTAGGCAGTTTCCAGAAGTGAACACCTATGTGAACACACACACAAGTCCTAATTTTAGAGTTGAGGAAAAACTTACCAAGAAATATGGCAGAGTTTTTTTCCCCCTCTTTCTCAAGATCATCAGCCAAACTTTTTCTATCCTAAAACTAACAATTAATCTTCAACAACCATTTGCTGTCTATTTCCTTTCCATTGCCAACCACTTTTCCAAACTTCCAGTTCCTCCCCTAGAATCCTGTCTGATGTTTTAAAGACTTTCCTGTGTATGCCAGCTCAGCCCCAAAGCCTCACCTTTTATCTCCCATGAGACAAACTTTCCTATGAGAATCTAAATTAACATCTACTCTCAACTTCTTGTTATCAGCAAAGCCAGGACAAACTGGGTTGGAGCAGGGAAATCTGGATATGTGATGAGCCAGCTAGCAGGGACTGCAGGAGTGTCACAAAAGGAAAGCAGCAGCAGCTTGTAGAGGCTTTGCTTCTGATGACAAAATATCTTAGGGTTCAATACTGATTGAGGGATAGGAAGATGTATGAGATCTTCCGGTGGTTGGAAGCAGCTATCACTGCTAGGGATCCTCTGGACTGGAGGAAGTCAAAGGCTGCATTCCTTCTCTCTCCTCAAGGTGCATTTTTTTGACATCAGGTGTAGGCTGGGAAGCATATACTTTGAGCTTCAAGCTGAGTTGAAAAGTTTTGGGTTGCCTTTTATCTCTACCCCTCCATCTCATGGTTCTGCTCAGGAGGAGAGGCTGTCGCTACTTTTAGTACATCTTGGAAAAAAACACAGTATTGCACAACAAGCTACTGAAAACATACTGTCTTCTACACATCAATTCTAGTTACAGAAATCCCACTCTATTTTGTGCCTCATCAGCATTTTTCTGCTCAAACAAATGTGTCGCGAATCCACAGCAATATCCAAGATCAAGAATAAACATAAAACAATGCAGAACTAAATGGATATATGAAAAACCACATTGCTTCTTCATGCTGTAAAACTAATTTCTAATTAAAGCCTGCCCTCTAGTGGGATAAGGAAAACTGGCAAATATTGATTAGAAACTTAATTTCCATAGTAAAAACAAAAACATGAATAAAAATTAAGATTTTTTTTTTTTAAGGGGCAAGGTGTGATGAAATTTAGCATCATATTCATTGTTGCCTCGCTCCTTTCATTAGAAACATGGTCTTCGTTGAAATGACAACTGTTTCTTCGTGCATCTCTTCACGTGCTCCAAACATTCGTATGGAAAACTAGTTAAGTAACAAGATGTATTCAGAATAACACATTTTAAAAGGGACCTAATAAACCACAGAAGCAATCCCCGAAAAGTCTGCTGGGAAATAGATTGCCCATGAACCACCATTTTGAGGATGTAGGTATCAAACTTTGACTGTATAATTTCATCAAGGGGCTGATTCTATTTTGTTTTAGGATGGGCAAGGAAACTCTGTTAATAAGAAGGAAAAAGTGCACTATCAAGAGGGCCCCAGTAAAAATAAAAGCCATTTTGTGTGAAAGAAGCACCACAAATCTCTCTGGGTTAATCAGAAGTAAAGTTTTATTGGAAGCGTTTGCAAAGGCTGGTGGAACTCAAAAGCTGCAAGCTGGAGCCAACACTGAAACACAGATTTCAGCAATTTTTAAACATCTCTACCCCCGGCCGTAAATCCCTTCTTGTTTCCTCATTGGCTGAAGTATTCCAAGTTACACTCTACACGACCGCCTACTTCCTATTAACCCCCTTCTACAGACCCCTACATACTACATACATTACATGTTCATGGTAAATAGGTGATTAGCTATGCGGGGTATGGTTTTTGTTATGATAATGAAGGTTGGGATGGCAAGAGTTCACTCATTCCTAAAAGTCTCTGCTAAGTGTGACTTTAGACAGGTCAAATTGCTCCAGACTGGTTTTATTACACCTTGCCTCATCCCAGAGATATCTCCCCCTCCTCATTTCCTGTGCCCCTTGGGGCCACTTGGAGCCCCTTGGTAATCATGGCGATGTCTCCTGATCTCTCCCTAGTTTGAGGTAGAGTGTTTGGCAGCTAGGTACTTAGTACTGCAGCTACACTCTTAGCATGCTCAAGTTACTATTTCTTTGTCAATAATAACAGATATTTTATCCATCTCCCACAATTTCTACCCAGAAATTTATATTATACTATGAGATAATTTGGTAGTGGATCCACAGTGGGACAAAAACTATCAGGAATTAACTCTGGCATTCATTCTACCCAAGAAAAAGTGGGGGTGGGTGGGTGAGAATTGCACTGATTTTTACAAAATATATGACGTGGCTGAAGGGACTCTTCTGTTCTGACTTAACCTCTTTTTTCCTTGACACTCTTGCCGTGATATCGAGCTCTTTTCAGAGGATCTTCGTTCTTAGTGCTTAGTTCCTGGAATACTATGAAACCATTTACAATTGTCACCCCAGGGAAACTCTTTATTTTAATCACGTCTCAGTTGGGTGTGGTGGGAAATCTTTCCAAAATTTGTTTTCTGTTTGGTTATATCTTTACTTTTCCCTACTTATTAAGGACTGTTGTTAAATGAGAAACATTAGCAAAACAAATGGTCTACCTTAAAACTGATTTGCAGAGAACTAGTACATCTTAACATAGTTGCCAGTTTTCCTACCACTAGGTGGAGCATGAAGCTCATCTAATTGGAGGATATAGACAGGCACTGGTGAGGGCTCTCATTGTCCATACATTTTAAAAGGAAGTTTCCTTTTAAATTCCAACTTCCTTGGCCTTGCCAGGGGAGATGGCTAATGCTACATTTAGAAAATAGTCAAATGCACATTGTACACATCCACAGACTATTTGAAATCTGCTCCAACTCCTAGTAATTTTATTTATTTATAGATTTAATTATCAGAAATAAAGAACGAGCAGGCAAAGACATGTTTCCTGATTTAAATAGAGCTGTATGCAGAGTATGCAGAGAGCCAGTTTGGTCTAGTGGTTAAGGTGCTGGACTCGGAGTTGGGACACCTAAGTTCTAGTCCTGCTTGGCATGAAAACCAAATGGGTGACTGTGGGCTAGTCAGTTCCTCTCAGCTGTGGGAAATCAAAACTAACACACACACGCACATGGACTGCAGGATGCTGCAACCATTGTAAGTGTGAGCCGGTTGCCAAGTACCCAGATTGTGACCACATGACCATGGGTGTGCTGGGATGGCCAGAACTTCGAGGATCAGTCCTAACCACCACTCGTTCAGTGCTGTCGTAACTTCAAACAGATGCTGAAAGAGTGGTCATTAATCAAGGACTACTTGTACTTGCTGATAGCCAAGTGTGCAGACTTTGTATGTGTTACTGAGATCTGGTTGGACAACAATGGGAGATGCAGACCTATGGGAGATCTGCCCTCCCAGGTTTCAGGTTCTGTATCAATCATGGCATCAAGGTCAGGGAGGTGGGATAGCTCTGGTAATTTATGAGACTCCATCAGTTGCAAGGAACAGTACCCCAGCAATGACTGGTTGCAAGTTTCTTTGTGTGGAATTGAGCTGTAGAGACAAGCTGGAGGTGCTGGTAGCGTACCATCCATTTAGCTGTCTAGCCTTTCACAAGCTCCTGGATATCATCTTGGAGCTGGAGTTGGAGTTTCTGAGACTTCTAGTTTTGGGTGACTTCAACCTCCATGTCCCAGAGGAAAACTAGGGTAGCTTGTAAGTTCACGGCCTCCATGGTGACTATGGGTTTGTTGTAAGTAATCACAGCTCCCACATACATGACCAGGCACACTCTGGATCTGTACTTTACTTTGGAGCAGATGAGTTATGAATTGGATATTGAGAACATTAGCATTTCTCCTTTGTTATGGTCAGATTAGTTCCTTGTCAAGCTGCACATCATACATGCAGGAGATCTTTGCATAGGTAGTCAGCCATTTAGATTGTTGTTGTTGTTGTTGTTGTTGTTCAGTCGTTAAGTCGTGTCTGACTCTTCGTGACCCCATGAACCATATTGCGCCAGGCCTTCCTGTCCTTCACTGCCTCCCTGAGTTTGCTCAGTTTCATGCTCATTGCTTCAGTGATGCTATCTAACCATCTCATCCTCTGCCGTCCTCTTCTCCTTTTGCCTTCAATCTTTCCCAGCATCAGAGTCTTTTCCAAAGAGTCCTCTCTTCACATTAGGTGACCAAAGTATCTGAGCTTGAGCTTCATTATCAATCCTTCCAATGAGCAATCAGGGTTGATTTCCTCTAAGATTGACTGGTTTGATCTCCTAGCAGTCCAGGGGACTCTTAAGAGTCTTCTCCAGCACCACAGTTCAAAGGCATCAATTCTTCGGCGCTCAGCCTTCTTTATGGTCCAGCTCTCACAGCCATACATTACTACTGGAAAAACCATAGCTTTGACTATGTGGATCTTTGTCAGCAAGGTGACGTCTCTGCTTTTTAATATGCTATCTAGGTTTGCCATAGCTTTCCTCCCAAGGAGCAAGCGTCTTTTAATTTCATGGCTGCAGTCTCCGTCTGCGGTGATCTCGGAGCCCAAATAAATGAAGTCTGTTACTGCTTCCATTTCTACCCCTTCTATTTGCCAGGGATTGATGGGTCCAGATGCCATGATCTTAGTTTTTTTTATGTTGAGTTTCAAGCCAGCTTTTGCACTCTCCTCTTTCACCCTCATCAAGAGGCTCTTGAGTTCTTCTTCACTTTCTGCCATTAGAGTGGTATTGTCTGCATATGTGAGGTTATTGATATTTCTCCCTGCAATCTTAATTCTGGCTTGTGATTCCTCCAGCCAGGCATTTCTCATGAGGTACTCTGCATATAAGTTAAATAAGCGTGGTGACAATATACAGCCTTGTCATACTCCTTTTTCTATTTTGAACCGATCAGTTGTTCCATGAATGGTTCTAACTGTTTCTTCTTGGCCCGCATATAGATTTCTCAGAAGACAGGTAAGATGGTCTGGTACCCCCATCTCTTTAAGAATTTGCCACAGTTTGTTGTGATCCACACAATCAAAGGCTTTTGCATAGTCAATGAAGCAGAAGTGGAGGTTTTTCTGGAACCCTCGTGCTTTCTCCATGATCCAGCGAATGTTGGCAATTTGATCTCTAGTTCCTCTGCCTCTTTGAAACCCAGCTTGTACATCCGGTAGTTCTTGGTCCACATACTGCTGAAGCCTAGCTTGTAGGATTTTGAGCATAACCTTGCTAGCATGTGAAATGAGTGCAATTGTGCGATAGTTTGAGCATTCTTTGGCATTGCCCTTCTTTGGAATTGGAACGTAAACTGACCTTTTCCAATCTCGTGGCCACTGTTGCGTTTTCCAAACTTGTTGGCATATTGAGTGCAGCACTTTAACAGCATTATCTTTTAGTATTTTAAATAACTCAGCTGGAATACTGTCATCTCCACTAGCTTTGTTGTTAGTAATGCTTCCTAAGGCCCACTTGACTTCACTCTCTAGGATGTCCGGCTCAAGGTCAGTGACCACACCAGCGTGGACATCAGGGACATTAAGATCTTTCTTGTAGAGGTCTTCTGTGTATTCTTGCCACCTCTTCTTAATCTCTTCTGCTTCTGTTAGGTCCCTGCCTTTTTTTGTCCTTTATCATGCCCATCTTTGCACTAAACGTTCCTTTGATATCTCCAATTTTCTTGAAGAGATCTCTAGTCTTCCCCATTCTATTGTTTTCCTCGATTTCTTTGCATTGTTCATTTAAGAAGGCCTTCTTATCTCTCCTTGCTATTCTCTGTAAATCTGCATTCAGTTGGTTGTATCTTTCCCTTTCACCCTTGCTTTTCGCATTCCTTCTTTCCACAGCTATTTGTAAAGCCTCATCAGACAGCCATTTTGCTTTCTTGCATTTCTTTTTCTTTGGGATGGTTTTAGTGGCTGCCTCCTGTACAATGTTACGGACCTCCGTCCATAGTTCTTCAGGCACTCTGTCTACCAAATCTAATCCTCTAAATCTATTCATCACCTTCACTGTGTACTCACAAGGAATATGATCTAAGTCATACCTGAGTGGACAAGTGGTTTTCCCTACATTCTTCAATTTAAGCCTAAATTTTGCAGTAAGCAGCTCATGATCTGAGCCACAGTCAGCTCCTGGTCTTGTTTTTGCTGTCTGTATAGAGCTTCTCCATCTTTGGCTGCAAAGTATATAATCAATCTGGTTTTGGTATTGACCATCTGGTGATGTCCATGTGTAGAGTCATCTCTTGTGTTGTTGGAAAAGACTGTTTGCTATGACTAGCTTGTTCTCTTGACAGAACTCTATTAGCCTTTGCCCTGCTTCATTTTGAACTCCAAGGCCAAACTTGCCTGTTATTCCGATTACTCCTTGACTTCCTACTTTAGCATTCCAATCCCCTATGATGAAAAGGGCATCTTTTTTTGGTGCTAGTTCTAGAAGGTGTTGTAGGTCTTCACAGAACCGGTCAACTTCAGCTTCTTCAGCATCAGTGGTTGGGGCATAGACTTGGATTACTGTGATGCTGAATGGTTTGCCTTGGATACGCACTGAGATCATTCTGTCGTTTTTGAGGTTGTACCCCATTACTGCCTTTCCCAGTCTCTTACTGACTATGACTGCAACTCCATTTCTTCTAAGGGTTTCTTGCCCACAGTAGTAGATATAATGGTCACCTGAATTAAATTCACCCATTCCCGTCCATTTCAATTCGCTGATTCCCAAGATGTTGATGTTCAATCTTGTCATCTCATGTTTGACCACATCCAGCTTGCCTTGGTTCATAGATCTTACATTCCAGGTACCTATACAATATTGTTCTTTACAGCATTGGACCTTCTTTTCGCTTCCAGATACATCCACAGCTGAACGTCCTTTTGGCTTTGGCCCAGCCGCTTCATTCTTTCTGGAGCTACTTGGAATTGCCCTCCGCTCTTCCCCAGCAGCATATTGGACACCTTCCGACCTGAGGGGCTCATGTTCCGGCGTCATATCTTTTAGCCTTTTAACATTGTCTATGGGATTTTCTTGGCAAGGATACTGGAGTGGGTTGCCATTTCCTTCTCCAGTGGACCACATTTTGTCAGAACTCTCTGTCATGACCTGTCCGTCTTGGGTGGCCCTGCACGGTATAGCTCATGGCTTCACTGAGTTACGCAAGCCCCTTCGCCACAACAAGGCAGTGAACCATGAAGGGGGCCATTGAGATTGTTCCACCCTAATGTCTAGTGTATCTGGATGAATTCTAGAAGGCAATTGACTTCTGGACTAAGGAGACAGCCAAAATTGCTTCTGAAAGACTTCTCCCAATCAATGATCCCAAGCAGCTCCATGGTTTACCAAGGATCTAAGGGAGATGAAACAATCACAAAGATACTTACAGTGAAATAGTGAAAAACAAGGAATGAACATGACCAAGCACTAGTATAATTTGTTTGAGCCTACACTGTGGTAATAAGAGTATCAAAGTGTCAATTCTTCTCCCTGCTTATTGTATCTCAGATCAGTACTGGTGGCTCTATTCAGGGAATGCTGAGTGGGATATCATGCCTACAAGCATGCCAGATGAATTTGCTGGTTTCTTTGTGGATAAAGTTGCTTGTAAGCATTGAGGTAGATCTCAGGCAGAGATCACAGCAATGAGCAAGGCAGGGCCTTGAATCCCATCATGTATGCGCTTGACCCATACCTTTCCTGTCACCAGTAGGATTGACAGTATTGAAGCATGTGAGGTATTGTTTCAATGGCTTCTGACTTACAGTGAGAAAAGTGTTCATTATATAGGATTTTATGGAATCCTTCTTCTAGGACTGCAGTTTGCAGGTCATTACAGTGTCCAAGGTCAGAGCTCTTTTGGAATTTTGGTATGGTGGCTTTTGGAGGAAGAAATGGCGAACTGAAGACGGCTCCAGGAAAAGCCATAATGGTATAATTTCTCCTCCCACCCATTTTTCTATTTCCAGGTAAAGGGAACAGGTTTGTAATGTCTAAACAGGGCTCTCTCTTTTTCTGTCCTTTAGTAACCTTTTTCCTTCATCTGACACCATTCCAATTTTGTTCCTTCCATTTCTCTACTTCACCCCATCTCCAGCCTCACCCCATCTCCAGCCTGTGTTCTGCTGGAAGATGAGAGAGGAGAATGGTTGTGTACTTATGAGTTTCTAGGGGTGACAGTAATTTCTGAATGTGAGCAAGAATAGTTGGTACACTGGGATCAATTAATGTTATAAATAGGCAATTAATTTTAATAAGTAATTATTAATTCAGTTAAAGTTATCACTCCCTACCCATTTGGGGGAGCATGGCTCTGGCAAATGTACATGTACACGCGCACCTGTGCAAATACTGAAGTGCGTCACCTGGACACACTGCGGAGAAGGGAATCTCTCAAATTGGTTTCAGTTGGAATTGGCAACACTAGGTTGAAAGATGGGGAAGCCGGGCATTGTGTTGATTTTGTTACGTGTGTATATACTGTATACGTGCAGGGTCATTTTATAGTCCAGATTGTCTACTTTTCTGTAGATCTCTTAATCCTGAAATCCTCCCATTCCTACTCTAGGCAAGTTTTACTGCCATCTTTGGTTTTTTATAAAATGAATGTACAGGAGGAGAGTGAAAAAAAGAAAGAGAAAATAATAATGTGTTCATAACAGCATATACTATTATTTTAGAGATATACCACTTAAAAAATTAACTCAAAATAATTTATTTGGAGGATATGTTTCTAAAATACACTTAAATACTTTGTACTTATTATTTTGTAGTTGAAAAAAATAGCCCATATCTGTTGAATGGATCTTAACATTTATCCAAATACTATTGCTGATATTCACATCACACTTTTCTTTTTTTGTAAATAGATGTTTTGGATAAAAAGTAAATTGACTATAATTTCACTGATGATCGGGATTTTAAAACTGATACTAGATTAAATGTCATAACTTCAGAACATTTATACTGAAAATTGCAAACCTGTATTTATGAATGGGTGTACAATACATAAAAAACAGTAAAAAATTCCTACTAAGGGTAGTTTCATATTTTGTCAGATGAACCTGCCATGTTTATTTTGCTCTGTATCTATCATGCATTTGTGAATCTATTTTGATTATTTTAACTAGTCTACATAAGTGAAGCAAATCCAGCTGCTACTGTATGTGATAGATCATCTGTTCTTGTGCACCAATCCCAGGAACTGGATCACAGTGCAAAATGAAACCCTCTTCTTTTTTAAAAGTCAGTTTGTTAGCTCCTAGGCCATCTGCTTCATCAGAGAACTGTATTCTTCTGCCAGCTTCTTTTGTTCATTTAGTTTTTCCAGCACTGCATCCATTAAATACGAAGCAAAAGGAAACTGGAAGAGAAACAGAGTAAGAAAAATGATCAGTGAAGCCTATATATTTTTTTAGCTAAAAAACATTTACTAAGTATCTTGAAGCCATTAGATTTCACTTAGTTCTGACAATGGCACTCTTGCCCAGCACTGCTCTTCCCTAAAATGGATCCTGCTGATTAGTGTGTGTAACTGTTCCTTATCATAAAAATGATAAAAGAGCAGAATAAAATGAAAAAAGATAAACGCCTTATTGAACAATTCATGGTTTACTGACCATGTTAATGATGTAATCTGCAAGACCAGCAGCTCTGTCATTTATCTTCAATCAGCTGATCAATATGAAGTTACAGTCATCTCTGGGGCACTTATAAGTAGACGCAGCACTACAGGCTGACTGCTCTCAGGAGAGGGAGAGACAGAGCTATCAATACCGTTCCGAGTGCTGGGAGTAAAGGCTTTCAGAGGCATCCAGTGAAACTTGTGACTAGAGGCAGAAAATAACTTCCGAGATCAAGACACAATTAGAGTATTCTAATCAAAACCTTTCCCCCCTCTCTTTTTGAGTGGCGATGATAATGGAGGAAGACATATGACAAGATCCCACCCAGAACAGAGATGGGAATATTTATGGGGGAGGAAGGTGCATTTTTTCCCCAGGCCTTTATGTCTCTACCCTGGCTTTATTTTATTTGGAATTCATGTTCAGGTTAGAGAAAAATATGATTCACAAAGTGATTGTGACAGTCATGGAAGATTTCATTATTTGACAACTCACTAGTCTTCAGCTCACTACAGTAGGTGATCCCTCTGTGAATGGTGTGCAAATGGATCCTCTAAATTTGTGTCACATCTGTCCAGCATTTACTGTAATGGCAGAAAATGGACAGGTAATTTCCTGACTGGTCCCTGAACCATATTTGTGAGAATGTAAAACTGTAACCATTGCAGGAAAAAAAAAAAAGGAGGAAAAACATTTCTTTTCCTGCAGGTTGTGATGTGGAAATCTCAAATGCTGTGGGAGAGATAACAAGAAGCTGCCTAGCTTGCACATTAAGCAATAATGGAAAATCAATCAGTTGATAAAATTGGTTGGATTGAGAGAGATGCAAGAAGTTTTGTATAACAGAACTTAGAATAAACAAGTAACAAGATATGCAAAGAGTTGGGAGATCGCACAATGCCTTGTGCTGGCACTGCCATCCCAGCATGGCACCTGGCAGTTCTGTTTTCTCCTGCCTTTGCTAACAAGCTAGTAAGCCCCCCAAATGCTTCTGAATGGGAGATGTCTCACTCCTGCCCATGGCAATTGGTAGCCATGTTAGATTTTCCCAGTTGCATTATCTGATGTCATCTTGACGAAATCACAGTGAAGCTACAGGGCATGTGTGTCTATATTTATACCCTGTAATATCGTAGTGCTTTCTTGGTATCCTATAGAAAAATCATGGATATGCAGGGAAATTTGTATTTCAGTGTTATGCCTATGCTTGGGAAAAAATAATACATTTGATTTTTTCCCCCTGTGTATTCTATAGCACTGCTGTAAACTTCTAATATGAAAGTTGGTTGAGTTGGGGGGGAGTTCTGCATCAAAATCATGCTAATATACTTTAAACTGTTTTTTTTTAAAACCAACATTTAACTTCTTGCTATTTTGTGGTTCTCTTTACTTCCAGGGGGGGAAGTGGTGGCGCAGCGGCTTAATGACGCTGAAAGTTGCCGGCCAGAAATGGCTGACGCTTCCGCGGTTCGAGTCCAGCCTTCGCGTTAAACAGGGTGAGCTCCTGTTTCCTCCCCAGTTCCTGTCAACCGAACAGGTCGAAAACTCATGTGAGTAGATAAATGGGTACTCTCACTCTGGTGGGAGGAAAAATGCTGGCGGTGCCTTGCAAAAAAGGAGTCGGGAGCAGATGCCGGTAAGCACGAAAAACCGCGCGCGCCCGAAAAGGGCGCGAAGCAACGGAAACCCCACCTCCTGCGCTCGCCAGCTGGGCTCTGCTCTAGGAAGGAGGCTCTGGCAAACCACTTCCGAAACACTTGCCTTGAAAACTGCAAGGACTCGTCCAACCAGTCACTGCAGAGTCAGTAATGACTGAGTGCAGATTAAAAAAAAAAAAAAAATTACTTCCAGGACAGTTATTTTGCGATGGCTTGCAAAATCTCAAACATACTAGTGGGTCCCCAAAGTTGGGTCTCCTGTCCTAACAGAAGCAATTTGATGGAATCCAATTCTCTGTTTGTAGGTGTCTTCTGCTAAATTGGAAAAAAAAAGCCTTGGGATTAGAGAAGGCGGCTTCTCCTTGCTGATCAACCCCGTAATACTGAAGCACAACTAACCTCAGCAACGTGAGAAAATAAAAATCTTTTTTCCCCTCTTCAGTCCGCATATCCAAATAGAAATAAAGCAGTAACATAAGGCTAGGTTTAAAAAAAAAAAAAAAAACCTCTTCTCTGGTTATGTTTCAAATGTAAAGTTACCAAACAGTCTTATTAACTGATATAAGCAAATGACTGCTTAAAAACCTCTTATATGAGAAAAATACGTATGAAGTATGCATATCTGCATGAAGGTTTATTTTGTCACCAGAACATGAACCAGTTTAAACCATGTATGTGACTGTTTACATGTTATTCTACATTCAGTCCCCATCCTCCATCCTCCTTCAGTCTCTCTGTTTTCCGAAGTCTCTCAAATTTGTTTTGCACTATGTAGGTCTCCATTTACTTTTGATACATCTATTATTTTTAGTGTTCTCTGTTAGATAAATGTATTATTCCACCACTGTCTTGAGCTTGTTATCATTCTATATTTTGCTTGCTGTTCATCACATTCTAACGCTGCTTTGTCACTGTAAAATGATTTTTAAAGAGCTGTTTCTATCTTAATCATTCAGTGCAATCAAGGATAACAGACGTTTGAAATGTTGCAGACATCTTACACATTTATCAGTTTCTGGGACCTGTTCTTATATAGTTCACTTTATAGACATACATTCTACCTTGCATCCTTGCAGTCTTCATCTTCTCGTGAGGCCTGTCACTTTTTTATTAATAGCTGAGTAATATATTGCCATTTTTCTTCTTTTTATTTAGGAATTATGAACTCAGAGGTCCTCTTATAGCAGCTTCCTCCAACATGGTGCCCTCTGAATATCTTTGATTGTGTTGGCTGAGGATTGTGTAAATTGGGAATCCATCTTGAGCATATCAAATTGGAAAGACTACCCATACAGTCTAAAGATTGTCTGTTGTTCAAATGTTCTCCTTTTCAACACTTACACTCATACACACACACACACAAAATCGAGTCATCTAAGAGACACTATAATGATAAGCTGCGATCCAAATCAACAGCCATGATCACAGTTTCATAGATAACCAGCAACTAAGGGTGTGTGTGAAATGAAAAAAAAAACATTTTGATTTGACCAAAGAGCCTTATTTGGCTGTGCTCAAATGGAGCAAAACACAGAACACCCTGAGTGTTCCAAGTTGAACCAAACTTGCATTCTGCAACATGAAAGAATGGGAACTTCAACAACGTTTTTGCTCTCTTGTTTCTCACCCTAAAGACACAAATGTATGCAAGGTGATAGCCCTTTAAAACTCATATAAAACAATAGAAGCAACAATTTGAGGACACCATTTTTGCCAGCCTGGCTATACAGATGGAAGGCCAGGAAAAAGCAGTGACTGCATGATTCATTTCAACACACCCCTTGAACGGTTATAATAGCAGCTTCTCTTATTGAAGCTGCCCTCTCTTTCCAATTAACAAGCCCAGCTCATATTTCTGTATTTGACAGCAAAACTGAACCAACCACTAAAGAAACATTGTCTTTGCACTTAGCATGCAGCCTGAAAAGTCAACTTCAACAAGGCCATGCACATTCACCAGTCAAAGCTCAACAGTCAGACAAAAAACAACACAATCTTCACATTTTACAACAATCTGAAACTTATCAGCAGTAGTAGAAATACTTGTGTAACTCATGCAATATGTTTTCTAATAGCTATCCACATGCTAAAGAAAGTATAACACAGAAAAAGAACAATATACGCAATCCAATCCAATCCATGAACTTCCTCACAACAACAACAACAGCAGCAGCAACAAAAGTTACCAGGTAGATGGTGAAGTTAAAGCAGCCTCCCTCAGTTCTAATTTTAGGACTGACCATTTAGAATAACCTCTGAATGCAGATGCAGATCCTGCCTCGTCCAGTAAAATCTGGGCTTAAAAGCATCATCACCTGCCTTTGAGCATATTCTTAACAATTGCTGCTGCTTCCTCACTTCTTATTTTCTCAACCAGTCTGACCCTTCTTATTTTACCAGCTCTGCTGGAATAATAAAAACAATAACCCAAATCCAAACACATTTTTCAAAACAGTAAGTCAAACATGGGACTCCAGATTCAAAACAATACTCAGAACAATGCCACTTGAAACAGCCTTGTTTTGTTTCAAGACTTGGAGAAAACTCTTGGAACACAGCCAAAATATTTTTTACATCTCTACTGAATATCATTATCACAATCTGGATTTAAAAAATACAATTTTTCTTAAAATATTGAAATGTACATTTCTGCATTAGATACATTTTATATATTAAAATACGATGCTAGAAAATGAAATGTTTTAATTAAATAATAACATTTTATCAGCTTAAATATGTAAGACTAGCTACTTGTAATTGTAACTAGCTACAGTTCACATGAAATCCTAGCTTCCACCAAAGTGAATGATGTTTAAGTGCTATATTCTGTCTTGAAGTGCTATAAAGGTAAGCAAAAATTAACTGCACAGTGAAACATTGTAAAGTCATTTGTTCTGAAAATACACTGAGATGTAACAATTAATGGTATAAATACCTATGTATATTTAGGATCAAGATATATGTATTTTAAATAATAGCAGTAACAATAAGCTTGCCTGTAGCCTTACCATGAAACAACTTGCGCCATGAAAGAAAAATGATGGGGGAGAAAGGGAAAAGTTGGGAAGAGTCGGGAGATCATGTGATAGACGCCAAACTAAAGAGCTGGCTTACAGGCAGCTGCCTGAATGAAGTGACAGCTTGACAGCTATTGGGGGTCAAGTGGTTATTTATTTTAAAAACTGTATCAATCAAACACTGTTCAAGAAAATAATAAAGTGAATTCTCATGTTAGGAAAGAAAAATATAACAAGATAAAAAAATAAGTGGCACAAAGAAAGGCATGTACAGTTTCAGTCTTATTTTAATTAGATATTAAGTCAGGGAGCAAAAGAACTGAGCAAGGTGCAAGTTTCAATGATCAGTATAAGTATGCCTAGTATAGATTTTGTTCAGAGAAGGACGGCTGCTGATAGTTCCACATTTGGAAATCTGAGATCATTCACAGCAGGTATTGTAGAAGGATGCACTTTCACATACTTTCATGACATGCAGAGTAGAAGGGACAGAGCAGAAAGGGATGGCCTCTCTGGTTCTTGTATTTCGTTACCCCTTGCCCTGCAGCTTGACCAGCTCAAGATAATTGACAAATTAATTTGACTGATGACAAGTTGTTTTAAATTCATCAAAGATTAGTCTTCAGAGTGTTCCATTTGAATTAAAATCTAAAAGTCAGTAAATATTCCTTTCCTATATTCTGGTGTGGCCATATGGTTGACTGTGTGTTTACTTGGTGAGCAGTTTGCCATTGCTTTATGCTTTACACTTATGTAGCCTATGCCCTGTTTATTCAGCTAATTTTGTGTGTCATGATGTATAATCCCTTTTCATCAGCCATAGCAATGTAGAGCTTAGATTACATTACAGAACATTACAAGCCCAAAGCTATGGAAAACAGTTTTACCCAAGTCTGTGACAGCTTTGAAGTTAATGGTGCTTGTATTATGTAATAGATCCTCCATGATCCACCTATCATGGAAGTTTTAAACTTCTTTTAATGTAAGGATGCTGGAAGCTTTCCCCTCTGGAGTTCACAAGAGCAAGACCTCTTGAGAAAAGAAACAGACATCAGAAAGGCAACTACTAATGTTTTGCTAGCAAATATCTTCAGTGACAGCAAAGTCCACTAGGAGATTATTAAATCTCTCCTGGCAGTTAGAGTGAGATGCAAATGGAAATCAAGCTAAGGGCTAACAATGGGCTCTGCCAAGAGAGATGTGAAAAGTCTCTGTCCACCATGTTTCTACTAATTGGAGCTGGTCCTAAGGAGGCAACTGAAAAAGCATGCAACAATCTTCCAACTGTACTGGTAGCAGCTGAAAGAGAATGCCAGTACAGGGTTAAATTAAGGTACAATTCTTAAGATGGCTTGTTTCAACCACTTCTGTCTAGCTGCAGAGTCTGTAGTAATCAGCAAAACTGCACAACTATTTTAATTGTAAAAGGATTTCACAGCCAATGCCTCTTAAATATGGTGAACATTACTGAGAGATGTCATGCTGCCAATGTGAAATAGTCAAGGAAGACCCACAAATCAGTAGCTTAAATATAAAATAAGGTTGAAAGCATTACAAAAGGAGCACAGATGGGTTTTCTCCCAAACCTCATTAACAGGAATTTTGAAACTTACCATTTCACTCAATTTATTTATAAAAGTACAGTACATAAATAATGAATTAAGTAAGGAGATGTGTTTAGTGGGTAAGGATGACTATAACTTAGTAAAAAAGTATACATGTATTTCATTGTTTACAGATTTCCCAGGCTGTGTGTCCTAATACAGATCTCCCAGTTCTATGATGTGTGTTTCTTTCACTTTGAGCTATTTTATGGTATGAAGCCATAAAATGGTCATGGAGCTACGGTCATCATATTCATTCATTAATTTGGTTTTTATTTCACTCTTCCTCTTGAAGAAGTACATGAGTACTGGGACACAGTCCCAGACTGATGGATATAGCTGAATTTTTACTACTTTTTTTCCTGCTTATGTGTCTTTATTCTCTTTAGTTAACGTGAGGAAACTTTGAATATGGCAACCATTTTGCTGCAGCAGCCGTAGTCCAGCTGTATTCTGTTCTCTTCCAGTTAACATAACACAATATATGATTGCTCTGTAATGTAACTGAAATGTCTAATTATATGGAATAAGAACTCATTGGAGGAAGAGTTTACTTAACCAGACAGAATGTTCAATTCCAATTGAAATTCTCTGGGAAAGCAGGATAGCGCATTCAGGTCTCCTCCAAAACAAAAAGGACAAATTATTTTGATTCCACCTTTCTGGTAAAGTCACTGTGTCACCAGATCCCTTTTATGGAAGACTGAGTGCTTGATGGACCTTGATTCCTTAACATTGTTTACCCTGTCCTAAGGGGAGCATGTTTTACATATCCCCTGCCATATTGTACACCTATACTGTAATTAGTAGATGAAATTCTTCTTTCCTCCTTACTCCAAATCCTTTTTCTCTTTAAGATCATACTCCTGAGAACCTTGTTATTTATCTTTATGACTTGTTCTGGGAATCTCTTTTCTGTGTGTCTGAAGTGCAAGATAAAAAGCACACACACACACACACATACAAACATATATATCGATATCGGTATTTCTATTCAGCAGTTGTCAGAGATACATTTGTTCACCAACATATTATTAACAACTGTAATAGGTGGCAAGTTTAATCCCCTTCAGTATCAACAGTATAGAAAATTCAAGTGGAAATGGAATGTACACCAGAGGTGTGGCATCGTTTATTATTACACTCCTGGGGAATCTTTAAATGACAATAAAGAACAACTAGTGTTCACATGAAACTGCTCCCTCCCAAATTCTAATGTAGCACTAAAATGGTGCATGTCAGCAATAAAAATAAAACGTCTATGACATTTTAAATGTTATCATACTGTCACAGTGGAATAAAATTAGCTTGAAAAATGATCTAAAGGGATGTGATGCTGTTCATTTATGTACAACAGCAACAGCAGCAGTTTCCCTGTGTTCATAAAGGTTTCTCCATTAAATTTACCTCCAGTCAATAATTAGGAGTCCACAAATAAACCTAGGCAATTAAATCAATACTGTTGGGCAATTATGTTCCAGAGGCCAGGCTTGATGTCACAAGAAGACACTATATCAAACTTCAGAATTAAGTGATCTCATGTACTTTGCTGCAAGGCATTTTGTAAGGAAAAAGTGGTGGTGGTGGTAGAACAGAGAGAAAGACTAGCATATCACAAATCTGATGTAAATGTGTAAATGTTTTGAATGGGTTATGTTAAATCATATAGAGAGGCTCTGATTTTTGTCAGCTTGTTAGCCAGTGTGCAGTCCCCACAGAAAAAGCAAGAAGTCCCTTTCCAGATAGCATTTGCCAGAAACATAAGCTGATTCTGGCTCTCCAGAAAAATGGGCTGATGCATATTGTAAAGTCCTTCCCCCTCTCAACATATAATATCACTCCTATTTTCATAAATATACAAAAATCCAGCTATCTCCCTCAGGTTCCCCTTCATGTCATTTTATTCTTATTCAGGGCTGTTTCCTAGGAAACATTTTTTTAATTCAAATTCTTAGTAGGAAAAGTGAGCACAATGCAAGTCCACTTCTGTGTATAAGGAACTGAACTGTTTTTATTTAAGACATGATAAAGTCTTAAAAGGAGGGCAATTTAAGGGCTGTAAAATGAAATAAATTGTGAAGAGTATTTATTTGCAGAGATTAGAAGTCTAAACAAAGTTAGAAGTCATTCCTTTAAACTCAGATCTCCCCAAAAATCATATTTGTGATGACAGGAAATAAAATCTAATACAATCAAAAACTTAAACACACTTACTCTGGAGTAAGCTCTACTGAATTAAGTTGGGCAATCTAAATGTTTGACAATCTAAATGTTTTAGTGATGGTGAGAAGTCCAAAATAAGATGATATCTGAACAAATCTAGATGTCTCATCTTCAGGTACTGGCGCAAATATAACTCTGGAGAACTTAGAACCTTGGTTAAAACGCAGAGTGTAGAAAATGAGAACATCACCTTACACATCCCTTTTCTTTCTTATATCTTTTCCAAAGCATAGAGTCCAGATCACAAGAAATAATTCTCTACTTTACTCTGAGCTGGTCAGATTCTGCTTGGAATATTGTGTCTAGTTCCAGGCACCACAATTCAAAAATGACAATGACACATTACAGCAAGTTCAGAGGACAGCTACCAAGATGGTGAAAGTCTGGAAACCAAGCCCTATGAAGAACGGCTAAAGGATCTGTGAACATTTAGCTTTCAAAAGAGATGATTGAGGGGAGATAAAGCAATCTTCAAATATCTGAAAGGTTGTCACATAGGAGATAGTGTGGATTTATTTACTATTGCCCCAGAACAAACTGATTGAAACTGCAAGGAAGTAGATTTAGAGTAAACAAGAGGAGGAACTTCCTGACTATTGCGTCACAAAGTGGTGACTCCTCTACTGGAGGTTTTCAAACAGAGGCTGGGTAGTGGTCTGTCAGAAATGCTCTGCTGAATCTTGCATTGAGCAGGAGGTTGGAGTAGATGACCCTTCCATCTTTAAGGTTCTATAAGATATCACTACATCTGCATCGATGTTACCCCTAATAAATTCTCTCTTGGTGCCAAATCCTGTTTAGCACTAGCCATTGTTAATACTGGTGACAACTGAGTAGTTACCCAGAGTAAAAACTGTCAGAGCATAGTGATAATCTGTATGCTAACCAAGGAAGGAGAAGGATTTGTTCCTGGTGCCAGATCCAAATCTCTTAACCACAATTAAGAGTAATCAGAGTTACATATGAATCAACTCTAGAATGCAACTGTACAATTCTTATTTCCTGTTGAAGTCACATTAACAGAATTTGTTGACAATCAAGCTATTGACACTTCTGTAGCAAAAATATTTTGATAATAAATAGCAGTCATAATATAATACTGGACTATACATTTTCAACTTAGTAAAAATGTGTGCTATCCTTATCTGGCTGATAAAAACAGCTTTATACTAATTCTGATCACCACCCCTTATTCATTCTTCCCGAGCAGAAGTGATGTTGATGCCATTTGCACGCTAAGTATCAAGATGTTTGTCATGAATGTATTTTAAAAGCACTTGCCTTTCAAACTCGACTGCCCCATTAACAAAATGAAAATGAAAAATGCATCACAGTCGACAGAAGTTTGAAAATCCAGTTTATGTTGTCAGCCATCTTGAAACAAAAGCTGCCTCGCTATGACTAGAAAAGCAGGCTCTCACCTGCCAATAAGCTGCCCTTGATCACTTACAAGAGGGGTGCCTCCCAGCAGACTGTGTGTGTATTAAAAAAAAGACTTGAAAGAGAAGAAAAAGTATCACACAGGTCACAGCGGCGGTCTCAATGGACCCCTCAGGGATTTCAACTAGTCTCAGCCTTGTCATCCTCTATGCAGCTTTCCACTCTGCCCAGAAAATGTCGATAGGAAAATGTTTGAGGGGCCTCTGGTGGAAATTTTTTCATTCTTTCTGCATTGACAGGATGCCAAATCAATATTTACTTCCCACTAACAAGCTGCTTGAGGTCTCAGTAGAAAATATTGTAGAGAATGCGGGAAGACATGGTAATAAACAGCTGTCTGGCTGTGAGGAAAACATGAATTGACTGGAAACAGGTCCATAGTAAAAGGTCACTGAAACCCATGAACTCCTCAGGTGTCCATATCAACTACTAACTTTAAAGGCACATAATAAAAAAATCTCTTTTTCCAAAGACGTATGAGAGAATGGATCCTTTTCTCTCCACCAAGGATACAGATGGGCTCAATAATTTAATTAATACGTTTGCCAAGATGTATGCCTGTATCCCTAGATGTTTTAGTTTCTACCTGTAAAGTTAGCTCAAACAAATGTAGTCTTAACCTTTCCTCCATCTCACTTAAAACCTCTCAACCTAACAGAAAAAAAAAATGCTTACAAAATACACTTGAATTTGGAATACTTTTTAAGTTGAAAAAATAAGAGAAAATATTTTAATTAATAAACTGAATAAATATACTTTTCAAATTATTTTAAACAAGTTTGAGTATTCATTACTCAAATTTGTACTTGTACTTCTATTAAAGTGAACTCTTTCAATGTATCCGAAGTTTTTCAACTTGCTATCCTTTTCCCTAGCTTTGGGATGACCAACCAATGGATCTTGGGTTGCACCTGATTGGTGTTATTATCATTTTTCTGGTCCCCTCCACCTCTGTTCCTTTGCATCCTGGGTAAGGAAGGGAGGGCCCTTTACTAGGCAGGTACTCCTATGAGTCACAAACAAGGGGTGATTGGAGAGAAAATTAATGACTTTTGAGCACCATTGTTGGCTTGGCCAGGACATCTCTTTCTCAGACAATTTTTCATTGGAAAATGGCAAATCCATGTCAGAGGTTATAGCCTCATTATGATTTCTCAGTTCCTAGTAAAAGAGGCACCTGCCAGATGAAACAGATACAGAATTTTTTAGTGCTTTCAACTAGGCATCCATCTTTGGAAATCTCTCCTAAATAAACTGATAGGAACTTCTTCCATCAGAAAATGGTAGATCACTCAAGAGACATTTGCAGTAACACCAATGGCCTTTGACAGTTTTCCATTTCTTAACAGAAGGAGAACCTACCAATAGGGAAAGGAGCAGAATGAGACTCTCTCAAATGCCTTGGGCCTGGCTAGCATTAAATTCTTCATTATGGGAGCTTGGGATCTCTTCATTCAAGCTGTCAAAGATGAGTGATGATGTCATTCAGAGTAGCCCCCACCCAACCAACTTAACTAGAGAGAATTATCCTCTCCAACCTTCAGACTGAACAAGAGGGCCATCATTGCCATTAATCACAGCCACTCTTTTTTTCTGACCAAGGGGGAGACAGGGCCTCTTTCATTAAATAATAGGCCTCTGGAAGTTATTTGACTGAAGGTCTCTCTGATCTACTCCTTAAAGCAGCTGTTCAGTGTAAGGTGCTTCAAAGCCCTTGTGAAACTTCTAATAGAATAAGTGCTGAATTATTTGCACAGGTCTATTAAATAAGTATCTGTCAGCATGAAATAAATAAGCCATAGTCATGGTAACAATTGTTAAAAGACAACACTGTGTACCTGTCCTTCCAGAAGTTTTTGTAAATAGCCCAACCATTCTTTGTCACTTTCATATTCCATTTTCATCTGTTCCGTTTCCTAAAAATTAAAAAAAATGCTGTAAAATTTTCTCTATTATTTATTTATTTATTGAACAAATTTATATAGCTGCCCATCTCACCAAAAGCAACTCTGAGTGGCATACAACTATCAGATAAACACAACATGAAAAAATATAAAAGTCACATTAATAAATATATCATTGTGCAACAGTGAAGTTGGTACTAACACCATTTGCCCAGAAGACCATCCTATCTGATAGCAGCAATTCTTAAAAAGTGGATAAAAAGTAGAAAGAAGAAAAATCTCCTTTCTTGGCAATTTCCAGACTGTTTTCTTCAAGGCTGTCCTAAAGTCCCAGCTTGACTTCAGTTCCCAGCTTGATGAAGCTCAACTATTCTGTAATTTGTCAGCTGTATGGCATCAGCAGGCAAATCAGTGGGCATGTACAATTAGGAACCAGTAGCCATGTAAATTTATTGCAAAATGTGGTGTGTCCAGAGCCTGACCACTTTAACATGTAAAAAAAATGTCTTTATGCACTGAGCTTGAGTTCTGGTGATATCACAGATACATCAATAGTGTTCTTGGTAACAATACAGAAAAGATTTGCCAGTGCAGACTTTCAGAACATTTTTTCAACTTCCTAGTCTAGCCTTAAGATTTCCTGGTGATTTCCCATCCAAGTACTAACCATATCTGATTCTGCTTAGTTTTTCAAGATCAACTAAGATCACTGCCACCTAGCTAGGAACATAAGCATGGGAAAATAAAATTAAAAGTTAAAATTGCTTAAAGCAGGTGTGGGCAGAATGTAGATCAGGATTTACAGGTACATGATTTGCAGTAAATGAGTTAGGTTTTCTAATTCATTACTGTTTAAGAATAGCAAGTCTCTTGCCACTGTCTCCTAATTATACTGCAGAAATAGAGGAAACTTAGGAGAAAGTGGATTTTTGTATGGAAGGACTATAAGATCAATTAATTTATTCTGGCACTCAAAACAAATTCCTGGGCTCAAAAGTATTTAATTCTAAGTGTATTTTTTTTGCACCTTTTTCCAGGTCAATGAAACTTGAAGCTGCAGCAAAAAATTAAATAGACTGTGTAAGTCTAAACTGTCTATCCCTGTCTTAAGAGATCAAAATTAGATTTAGTGAGCAGCGAGTGCTCAAAGTAATATCAAAAAATGCTTCATTGATATCCCACATTTAGATAGCAGTGGAGGCCTGAGTGACTTCAGATATGGGGAGTAATTTTTAAAGATCCCTATAAAGGGAATTTTTCAATAGGAGGCAGATGGCAAAAAAATATGAAGACGCTGTAAAAGCATATACTTATTTTGGCAGCATATGGAAATTTGAAAGTTCAGTGCCGTGGCCTAAAATAATTGGAGAATTGAGATCTGAGAAAGGATATTAACAATAGCAAAAAATAAAGAAATAAGAAAATATGATTTTTATTTAATTAAAACTAAAGACAACTACGAGTTACTTGTTGAGATGGTGGCTATAGGAATCAAATAAATAAATAAATAAATACATACATACATACATACATACATACATACATACGCAAGCAAGCAAGCATCAGATAAAATGATGGCCTACTATAAGAAAATAAAGATAATAGTAAAAAAGAATCTAAAGGAATTTGATATTTCTGTAGCCCACTGATTTATAAGAACCTATGCCACTCTGTACCAATGAAAGATTTAACATTAATTCTTATACAAATCAGGTATAACTTACCTCATCGTTTTCAACATCGAGTATCTCATCTAAATCAGTTTTTGAAATATTAAGGATCGATGCTGCCAAGTACTGGGCCCGGTGAACAGATTCTTTGGAAATGTTACCACCACATTTTTTGTCTTCCTGCATTTTTTTAGTACATCTGATTCGTGTTCGCATCTCTTTCACATTATGCTGTAGCTCAGTGGCCAAGCTCTAATAAAGTGTAGATAAAAATAAGTAAAAGTATTTATGATAAATTACCTACTTTTAACACATCTGAGTTTTCACATTTGGGAAAATAAACAATCCACCAAAGTGTAGTTGTAGTTCTACCACAATTCAAAGCAAAATAGGCTAGAAATGACAAATAATATCTATATCCACCTTTATATCTGGATATGATCTGGATGTGTCCAGGCATGCCTAACAATACTTCCTTTTGTTTATCATTTATGATAAATATAAGAAATGTGAAAAACATGTTTTTCTTTTAAATAAGATAAAGTATCCAAAACTTACAATTAAGAATTCTCACAGGCTGCTACAGTAGTAAATTTGCCACTATTTTAAGACCTGTTTCGATCTAGATCAGTGGTTCTCAATTTTGTTTTCCCCTCTGGACCACTTAAAAATTGCTGGTCTTAGTAGACACCTAGGATTTTTTGTTCATTCTCCAAATCAATGGGCATGCATTATTCATATTTTAATAACTTCAGTGTATTAATAAAATTATGGGCTCTAAGTTAGAATGCTAAACAGATCTCTGTAACTGGCCTTTTTAGAGGAAAAATTAGTAGAGCACATCAGTGTCATATTGTGAAAAATCACTAGGCCAGGGACATGTTAGCTTGGTTAAAACAGGCCAGCTTTGTGTAAAACCACCTCAATTTTCACCATCACAACTCCTTCCCCAATAAATCAAGTACAGGGCCAAGTACATATATTCTAGATTGTTTTAGAATAAAAGATCAACAACTAGAATATTACAAGTTGGCTATATTTCAACAGGACAAAAATTACAATGGCTAAATTATTATGTTGGTAGAAAACATGTAAACTATTGAATATTCTGGTCATAGGTAAACATGGGAACTAAGAACAAGGTTCTTGTTCCCTTATTTTTCACTCCAAGGCTATAAGAGTGGACAGGCATATGCCACCTGTTACCCAAATTAAAGAAAAACTGTTCCCAGTGATTGATGATTTTAAACACTTTTTTGAACATATTCTCACCAACTGAAAACAACATAGAATTCATTATGAGAAAAGCACCCACTGATTTCTCAAGAAGTCTTCTGCAGTTCAGTTAAACCCTGAGGCACTTAACTAATACATTAACAAAAGAGCAAATCTCTTCAACATTTTCAGTTAATACTTTGCAACCTGAAGATTAATAAGGCAAGCAGGCATGAATCTCTATTTAAAAATTTACTTTCACTATATCATCTCTTTATTTAATGTTTTTTAAAAAATCATCTCAATGGCTATTTTCTTTTCTGTAGATTAGGTGGCAGATATTAGTTAGTCTGGGTTAATCTACCTAGCAAGTTCAAGCAACAGTTTTGTTTTTTTTTTGCCTGCCAGGCACAAGCCTATCAAACAAGCAACTGTGCTGTATCTGATATTTTACTTGCAAAAAGAGATGGCTGATAATTGAAAGAAAAAAGGATGCTAATGCGTAAAGGAATTAAAATGCTTAATGGAATTAATAATGAGTAATATTAATGTTACAATACCAAAACAACAGCAATAACAACAGCCACAACCTACTGCTAGTTAGCCAGGCTCTGCAAACAATGTTAGCATTTAACAATGCCAATATCTATAAAGCACCCAAAGTAATAGATTGGGGTAACATCCAAATATGGAGAGTAAATGAATAACTAAATAAATATAAATGCCTTTGAAAACACATCAACGAGACATGAGCAATGCTCAACAAATCTAAATCTTTTCACTTTTAATGCATTCTGAAGTTCATCAAAGGGAAACAAGAGCTCTCTCTCTCACACACACATTGAGAAAGTGCAGAATGGAATGCTGTGTGCTAGTGAACAAATCAACAGGTGGTGCTTTTCTTCCTGAGAGTGTGGTAACCTTCTCCCAGAGAATGATGGCATGCTTGGGCCCGAGGAGAATCCCTTGTTAGTGTTGAGGCCCTGGCTGCTGCTACTGAGGTAGAGCACACATTAGATCAGTATTGTCCAAACTTGGCCACTTTAAGATGAGTGGACTTCAACTCCCAGAATTCCCCAGCCAGCCATGTGAACTGTTCAGATGTCCTGGTGGTTGAGCTGAGTTCGTTGACCTTTTGCAGGCTGTATTTTTCAGGATTGGTAGCCAGGTTTTGTTGATTTTTAGACTCTCCTCTTTTTTATTGAAACTGTACTGGTGTTTGTGAATCTCAATGGCTTCCCGGTATAGCCTGGTATAGTGGCTGTTGGTGTTGTCCAGTATCTCTGTGTTTTCAAATAGGATTTTGTGTCCGGTGTGCCTGAGAGCATGTTCAGCTACTGCAGATTTTTCTGGTTGCTGTAGTCTGCAGTGCCTTTCGTGTTCTTTTATCCTGGTATGGATGCTGCGTTTTGTGGTCCCGATGTATACTTGCCCGCAACTGCATGGTATGCGGTATACTCCTGCGGCAGTGAGGGGGTCCCTTTTGTCTTTTGCTGATTTTAGCACTTCTTGTACTTTTCCGGTGGGTCTGAAGATTGTTTGGAAATTGTGTTTCCACACAATGGAATGACATTCCACACAATGAACTTGCTAATCACCCCCAGCAGCCCCTCGTTAACAATTCAATAGAAGAAAAAACCCTGCCTAATCCCCAGGAAGATACACACAGAAGCTGACACCAAAACAAGCAGCCACTCAGTAACTCAACCCCCCCACACACACACCCAATCCCCCCTTCTCCCCCCCCTCAGATCTCTATAAATACCCACAGAAGGGTCACATCACCCTGGGCACAGAGAGAACTGCTCCTGTCTGTGCTCCTGCACTCTGAAGATGCCGGTCACAGGTGCTGGCGAAATGTTAGGAAACAAAACTTCAAGAACACGGCCACACAGCCCGGAAGACCCACACCAGCTATCTTCAATGTTCCCTTACCAATAATAACACAGAAGGACTATTAATATTCAACAGGTTTTTAAATGTTGGCAGCAATAATTAAATGGCAGAGTTTGAAGCCTTTACAATGGAAGCTTACATGTTTTAGAGGATCATGATCTAATTTCTCACCAGAGTACTGTGGAAAATAAATTTCCCCCTGTGATTTCCTGTGAACCCATTTTTTCTTAAGTAGCTAATAAGTTCATGGATGAGCATGAAAAAGAATGATCAGCTTCACCAACAGTACTAGCTTGCACTGATATGACAGAAAATAAGACCACATAAACATAGGTTTACAGAGATTATACCTGATCATACTTAGTCTACTGGCATTCTGTCAGCTGAAAGCACTGAATTAGATATAGAGCAAATCATCTGACTAAAAAACAAATAAACCACTCATTAAAAACAATCAGGAAAATGAATAACATGTTAATATGTAGAAAGGAAAGGCACTTAAGGACCTGGGAATTTCATCGTCTGATTGAAAGTGAACCTGAACTTTAAATTGATGCATATAACCTTTAAAATAATTTTGTAAAGCTGCAGAATGTACATTTTTGGTGTGTATGATTTCATTTTATTTTTACTGAGAAATGTGAAGATTGTAACTTAAAGCCTAAATCTGGTTACTTTACAAATAACAGATAAAAATTTAAAGTGATAATATTGTGACACACTAAAGCAAAGGTAGTTTAAAAGAAGCTACAGCTATGGTGACTGCAAAGTTCTTGATTAAAAAAAAAAGTGGGGGAATCTTTTATAGGAATCATAAATTGGAAAAAACCATTTAAGCCACCGAGTCCAACTTCTGCTTAGTGCAGGAATCCAAACTGAAGAATCCACAACATATGGCTGCCCAACTTCTGACTGCACATACCCAGTAAAGGGTAGGCTACCACCTCTACTAATTTGTTTCACTGTCAAACTGCTCTTCGGTTTGTGAAATTGCAAACCATTTAATTGGAAGTCAAATCAACATCATTCAATTTTCTATAAATAAAAACCATCCTGAAAGCCCTAAAAGAATAATGTAAGTCCAACAGGCTTAGTATAGTTCAAAAACAAAGGGGGAAAAAAACAACAACTGCCACTTAAGACCAGGGAGAAAAAAATGGCAAATCTTCACTTTGCATCATCAAATCACCTTCTGTGGCCTTTGGACCACTCAAACTTTAAGTGGTCCCAGCAACAAAGGCCAGCCTCTGACATGCATAACTATGTATACTCTAATATATTTATGATAACAGATAAATGACTGAAGTGCCAAAATAAGATGTTCCTGAATAATTATAAGTGGCCAATTCCAATCCTGTCCCAATAATCATTTTTTTTTTTTTTTTAAAGAGTAAAGATAGGAATTTCATTTGAAGTAAGATAACTGAGAACTGCTGGGCAAAAAGCTACTTCTTATCTCATTAAGTAGGCAATCATTTTAAAGCAGAATGTTAGATAAAGAGCAAGACTGGAAAAACGTCTAGGAAACAATTTGGTCTTACATGCTAATTGTTTTATATAAGGAACGGTTCAGGTGGGCTAAGTTTAGGTTTATGTGAATTAACTAACTTCAAATTAAAACTTGATGCCTTAGGATCACTCTTTTGCATTATTTTTTTCAATGTGAGCTTGAAAATAGCTGTTGCATTCTGAGACCAGATGGGTTTTATCCCTAGGATGATTAGTTTTTCTCCAGTTATTTTTATGCCTACTCTCCTTCTTACTCCATATATCTGTATGGGGAACATAGGAGCAAAATCTCTCTTTCTGAAATATGAATGGAAATCTGAAGAACAGATTAATAAAACAGATTAATAAAAAACATACACACACACACAAGCACACATACATACATACATATACATACTGTATACTGAGAGCCAGTTTTGTGTAGTGATTAAGGTATCAGGCTAGAAACTGTGAGACCATGAGTTCTAGTCCCGCCTAGGCACAAAGCCAGCTGAGTGACCTTGGGCCGGTCACTTTCTCTCAGCCCTAGGAAGCAGGCAATGGCAAACCACTTCTGAAAAACCTTGCCAAGAAAACTGCAGGGACTTGTCCAGGCAGTCTCTGAGAATTGGACACAACTGAATGGATCTAAAAAAAAACACATATACAGAGTAGCAGCTTAACAATTCCAATGTAGATTCTTCACATCTAAGGGCAATGAGATCAGCCTGTTCTTAGTAGAATCCCCTTGTGTTGGAAAATCAGATGTGTAAAGGCCAAATTGGTTTACACTGCAGCAGGATATAAAGATTTGCTGCCAATTTAAACAAAAGGAGATCTTCATATTGTAGCTAGTGGTTCCTCATTTTTAAAAATAACAGCCTTGGTTTTTAGGAGCTGCATCCAACACAGCTTCCCCACACTGGGGAAGACTGTCTTCAAGCATGACAGTTTCTCAGGGTTTTAAATGTCCTCAAAGACCAAAGAATACAAGTCATGTTTTTGATGATTTTTTTTTTATATTCTTGGAGAAAAGACATTTTGACGATTAAAGTGTGCTAACATATTGTACAGCTTTGTTAGCCTTAGCTTCGATCCATTGGAAGCTATTAAATTAAGAACAGTTAATCTTAAAGGACAGAACTCTGCACTAAAATTGCCGGTACTGCAGATAGTGAAGATTGACTTGTTTTGTTTTTTTAAATTACAGAGGTATGATGAAATAATTTGATGATAAAAAGTTTTTTAAAAAGTTCCAAAAAAGATTTGTGGAATTCAACTTTTAATATGTTTTTGTAATCTTGCACTGTTTAATTTCTGGATTTTATTAATGAAATATTCAAGTAATATAAACATTAAAAATATATTTTTAAATATCCTAGGCTGCCTTCTTTTCAACATTCAAGTCATTTTATGATTCCATAAAAATCAGAACATTACAAAAATCAACAATACACATGCAGCAGGTAAAACAATGAAAATATAATTGTAATTGCCAAAAAGAATGGAGCAAAATTCCTTTGGGCTATAATAATGGGAATGCCCTTGGAAGTATCAGAGAAGAGCTTGAGAGCAGTAGCTAAACAAAACAGAAAAGAAAATAGCAGTATTATTAACAGAAGACAGAGAAAGAGAAGAATGGCAGAAGAAAACTCAGTCTCTAATCTGCAAAAATATGGTTTCCAATAAATGAATGACCTGTAAGGCTGAGAGGTAGATGTGTTGAAGACATATATTCTATTTAAGTTTAGCTTAGCAACATGTTTATGTACATTAGATGAACATAAATAGAAGATATATTGTTCAAGGAGTTTCTACTATTTATCTCTAATAGTAATACATTTTACTTTTACTTAAAAAACAATATTATTTAAGGCTGTTAGAATATATTATTGTCAGTAAAACTTGCTTTAAAATAACAGCTTATGATATTAATATTCTTAAACTTGCATCTATCTCCATTGTTTTGCAATATGAGCAACATAATTTTAATACATAAACAAATTACACACAGAGAATTTTATGGAACTACAGCTGCTTCCAAATAAGAAGGTAATAAAAATGAAAAACACTATGATCAGTGTATATTTATCTTTACTTTTCAGTAACAATTTGTTGTTCATTTCTTGATGAGAGACCATTATCTCTGTAACTAGAATGTATTTTAAATCTTTAAAAAAAATCAGAAACAGAAAATAGTTATTGGGAATTTGAAAAGTAATTCCTACATAAGGAGATCAGTCATACTTTATAAGTGAAAATATGGTTTAAATATTAAATATTAATTCAACAATAAAGAATGATTTGATTTTATAGCAAGGATTTGGTCTTTAAACTATTTACTTTGAAGTTGCTGCCCCAAGGCAAAGTCTGTAGTTATAAAAATTTTATTGTTATCAGGATCATAAGGTAGCATCTTTGCAGACAAGATTCTAAAATCCCTGTCAAAGAAAATTATTCTGATGGGCCTGAAGAAATTGAAGGCCTGAAGAAATTGAGAGACAGTTTTATGCACAGAACAGATGAACCACAAGGGAGAAAGGAAACACTGCAAATAAATCACAATGTATTGCTTTTACTGCAAGTGTACTAGGATTGGGACCAGCTCTATGTTCTTGTACTGATAATCAATTATGTGTTTCAATGAGCTGCTTGGCCATTTATAATGGTAAAGTTCAGGCAATTTAGCTCCTCATTCACACGTATTTTGACATTATCCAAATGTCTTATATTAAAATATCCATTTTGTTCTAGAAAAAGTTGGTGACTCAAGAACAAAAGCCTTGATTGTTATTGTGATTGCATAATGACTGATGAAGCATGTGACTAACTGAAGAGAATTTCCCAGTCAGGTAACAGAATTACCACTATACTACACATAAACCCATAAGGGAATTCTCTCAGTGAGCAAATCCAGGGACTTGGGGGGGAATTATGATTAAACCTGAACTGCTGCCACTCCCTTCAAGGTCAGGAAGATCAGAGTCACACAAAAGTTGTATGATTCCTTCTTTTGTTTTTAGCAGTCTGACTTGTTCCACTGAACTTCAATCACCCCTGAAGGTGCACTATTCAGGACAAAATTATTGATGCTACTGTCATTATCCATCTCAGCTAGTGCTAAAACACATAACTGCCCTTGGGTCTGGGCATCAGCTTCCTGTTTTCTTGCTTACTCCTAAATGAAACTGATTTAGTTCAAAACTGATTAGGTGTCCCTCCTGATTCCACATATCTATATATAGTGGTATTTCTGCTCTTCTCTAATATTTAATCTTAATTTCCAGGGATAGAACTCTTCTGTCCTTGGATCATTTGATTATCTTGCAATCAAAGCAAAGTGCCTTTACCTTTTATCTTAAGATAAATTCCAGATGTAGTTACCTATGTGTAATAGTTTGGTGGCTGGTCCTTTTCGGTGTCTGGAAGAAAGTGCATTCTCTGAATGAAGGTTGGTGCTGATACTGATGATTTCACAGGTTAATCCTATTTGGTGATATATTGCAATAAACACTGTCAGGCAAACTGTGGTTATGGGCTATTATCCATTTTTGGTCCAATTCTGGGCACAACACTTTAAGAAGCATGCACATAAACTGGAACAAGTTCAAAGAAGGGTAAAAAAGATGTTCAAAGATCTGGAAAATAAGCTTTATGAGGAGAAAGAGGGCACCAGCTAGGTTTAGGCATAAGAACAAGGGTGGGGCCTGTTGATAGCTCTCTGTGAGAAAGGTTGTCACACAGAAGTGGATCTTAGTTTGTTCTGAAGTGACAGGATGTCAGATTCTAGTTGAATGTTATGAAAAAGATCCTAATGAAAAAAAAAACAGTTTGACAGTGGTATTAATTATTTAGGGAAATTGTAAGCTTCCTTTCAACAGATGTATCCAAACAGAGGTTAATGAGTGATTTATTAGGAATACATGGAACAGGAGACTAAATACCTCCTACTAATTCTGATTCTAAAATTCTATAAATTTCTGGGATCTCTTGGTAAGACTAGGAAATGCTGTGTGTAAAAGAAGCAGACCCCATGTTCCCTCCCTCCCTCCCTCCCTCCCTTTTCCTGGTAGCTCCCCCATAAAAATCTGGTACTTTGGTATCCTTCCTACTATCAATTGTACAGGGACTACATCTAAGGAATACAATTGATATACCTTCTGGTTCTGATTGCAAAATCTGCTTCTATCAGGAGAACTATACCACTTGGTTTCACTCTTCATTTTGAAGCCCTGGAGATCTAAGTGTAAGTGGAGAAATACTCTGAATCAGCAAAAAAAAGGAGGAGGAAGGCAGGTAACAACCACTATAGCATCTTCTTCTAGCTGGACTTTCCACTCCCTCTGGGCCTTGCCACTAATTTATTCATAAGAAGAATCCCTGATGGGAGAAGGAAGAAAACAGGAGACCTCAAAAACCAGCTCTTCTGAACATCTTCGATCTCCAGCTCACTAGGACTTTTTGGCCTTTGGGAAGCATTCTAGCAATTTTCTTTTATTCTTTACACATGGTATTTATTGTATTTTTTTTTTTTGCTTACAATTGTTAAAAAAGTCTACAAGAAATAGAAGATAACAGGTAAGTTGAACTGACAGAATCAAGGTGATTATTAAAACATCCTTGGAAGAGCTATATGCTATTACTAAAGACAGGACAAAATGGTGAGCATTTGTCCATGAAGAGCATCAGGAGTCAAACTCCATTCGATGGCACATAATTATACTGTTGTAAGCTCTCTGGGAGGACTGATTCTCTAAGATGAGTGATAAATAATTTGGACAAATAAACAATATCTAGATATGACAGTGATTCAGCAAACCTGAGCTTTGGAAATAGCACAATCAATATATATTTTTTCTTATTTTCAGTGGGAATCTTTGAATTTTAAGCTTTACTTTAAAATTATCTCTATTTTTTTCCTGTCAAAATGTTTGATTGCACAACACATGAGAGGAAACACTCTTCCATGAACTTGCTCCCTTGTTAAAGCGGTATAGAAAATATAATTTTTTGAAATAATTTTGCATAAACTCTGTGATTGCATTGTATCTTATGAATTAGGGAAAACACTCAATTCAGTTAACTCTAAGCTGTTTCCTTAACTCAGCCAATACATTGCAATAAAGCAACTTGTGGCCTGTCTCCCCAGTCTAGATCCACTACAGAGAGTCTCCTACTTATGAACAGGTTACGTTCCAAGACACTGTTCGTAAATACGTTTTGTTCGTAAGTCCAACCAAATAAAAAGTAAAAAAAGAGGGGGCAGGAGGCAGGACAGTGGTGTGGGCAGAGGAGCCCTGTCTTCTGCTGCCAATATGAGGAGTGATAGCCCGCAGACTGTGGAGAGCGCAGTGGGATGAGCCAGTAGGGTGTGGTGCGCTCCACTGGATGAGACAGAAGAGGTGGCAGTGGTTCCCTGGGCAAAGGAACGAGATGGTGGGGTGCACATGCTCCATCACTGGGTGAGGCAGAAGAGGAGGCAGTGGCTCCTGCACTGCCTTCCCCCATTGCTCAGGGAGCCACCACTGTCTTTCCTGCCTCACCCAGCAATGGAGCGTGCCGTGTAAACTAACCCTTTCTGGGAACTCCGACTCCAACACAAACCTCCAACCTCCCAGAAGTCCGGAGAACATGGGAAAAGGTTAGTTTCCTACCTTCTCCCAACACCATCTTGTTCGTTTCAGTGAAGGTTCGCAACTTAAAAGTTCATAAGGAGGGGACTGTCTGTATATAGCTTCTCTCTGTAACAACATTCTAACATGATCTCCTTTTTTCCGTTTCCATGTCTGCTCCCTTCTCTGATAACGCTATTCAATCCATCAATCAATTTATTTGTGGCCAAAAGGCCCAAATAGCAAGTTACAAATATAATCTAACATTTGGCATTAGATAAAACAATTTAACAAGTAAAATATTTAATAAATATTACATAATATACTTAAAACCCCAACTCATTGATGTGTTACTAAAAACCTTGTTTTTATAGCCATAGTTAAAAATCTGGCTGTTGCCTCTGTAATTTTAGGATTTTCATCTGCAAGTAAAATGTTAACATACTCAGAAGTAACTCCCTGGTTTTGATTTTAAAATAGGCCACAAAACTTCCTGCTGAAGGTTCTTATAAAATTCACAATACAATAAAATATGATCTACCCTTTCAAGATCAGTACCATTACAGGGACGAAATCTTTGAGAGATGGGGATTTTTTGAAATCTACCATATAGCATATTTGATGGCAACACATTTAATCTGGCTTTTGAAAAGTCTATTCTGCATTTACTTAAATGTAAACTATTCAGATATTTAGGGAGCTGAAAAGTATATCTGTAATTAATTCCAAAAGTTACAGGTGAACATGAAACTTTGGTTTTAGCTATTAATTTCTGTACTGAATTATCTCATAATCTTTGCTTAATACAATGAAATGCTGACGTTATAACCCTGGAAAATAAATAATCAGGATCAATGCCAATCCAACTAATCTTTTGGGTCACCTGTTTAAACCACATATCTACAAAATATTCATTTGGGATCTCATGAAGCAATCATTTCTTGTTTTTAAAGATATATATTTGCAACCAAAACTTAATAGTGCTTAGCCAAGCCTTTGTTTTCAAAGAGCATTGCCCAGTTTCCAGAAAAACAACAGAATTTGGAACACAACGTGGAACATTTAAAAGAGATCTTTAAAAAGTCGCCTGCAGTTGGGCTATGTTATTATTGGCAAATGTAATCCAAATTAGAGCTCCATATAAAATTTGAGATGCAATTTTTGCATTAAAAACTTGTGTTGCTGCAAGAACAAATCTTCCTCCTTTTGAATAAAAATATTGAAGCAAGGCCATCATAGTAGATTTTGCTTTTGGAAGTATTGCCTTGCAATAATATTGCCAGGATAGAGCATGATTAAATAAAATGCCCAAATAACTAAAATTCTCTACTTGTATTATCACGTGATCTTGAATTTTCCAGATGTACTTTTTAACTTTTTTTTTTTCCAAAAATCAAAATTTTAGTTTTATCATACTTGATTTGTAATTGATTTGTTTGGAATACTTAACTAGCGCCTAAAGTAGGTGTTTCAAACCCAATCTAGTACGTGAAAAAAGAACAGTGTCATCCGCATATTACAAAACACACATTTTCCTTTTGGCTAATGATGCACAACGGCCATCAACCTGAAGTAATATAGTCTCCAGATCATTGACACAGATGTTAAATAGTGTAGGGGCCAGAATACAACCTTGTCTTACACCCTTATTCACTGATATATCACCTATAAGTAAACCTTTTCTGTTGCATCTAACTTGCATTATACTATCTTGATATAGTGCCTGTGTTAAGTATGTGAGACGTCTGTCAGGGACCAACTTTTCTAATTTAGCCCAGAGTTTGGTTCTATTAACAGAATAAAAAGTGGCCTTAAAACCTATTAAAAATGCAAATAATTTGCCTTTCAGGAAAAAATAGTAAACTAATATAAAACTGATCAATTGTTGAGCTGCCTTTTCTAAAAGCAGTGAGTACTTGTTAAAATGAGGTGTTCTTCAAGATAAAGGGTTAATTTTTCATTTAAAAGTCTTGCATAAAGTTTTCCCAGGACTGATAACAAACTAATTGACAACTCTATTCATTCAGTGAGGAAATGAAAATACATTGCATAACAATACATTTTAAATTGTTATGCAATATTTTCATTCCCTTACTGAACCTTCTACCCAATCAAAAAAGAGTGACTGCTACTGAAAGGAAAGGAAAAGGAAAAGGAAAAGGAAAGAGGACAGTTTTAATTAAACTGATATTTTCAGGAAGGTAATAGGAGGAGCAGAAGCAAACAGTAGTGATCTTACTGATAATTTGAAAACAAACACGTGGCTAGGTCCAGATAGTTTACAAGTCCAGATAGTTCATAAAGGAATTTAAATGCCAAAAAAGCTGATCTTGCAAAAACATATTAATATGCACTAGAGAAAAAGCTATTTTTACAGTAAGGTCCAGGGGGATTAGGAATTTTAGATTAGTAAATTAGATGTCTGTTCTGGGTCAGTTGGGGGAAAACATTACTGAAGATAAAAGTATCATGCAGACAGAAGGTCAATTTTACTGAACAAGAACAAGGTAAGATCTGCCTTACTAACCTTTGAAAGTTCTTTGAAAGTGTCAACAACAGATGGACAGAGATCATCTGTTAGGCATTTACTTGGATTTCCAAAAGGCTTTTGGCAAAGTCTCTCAAGAAAGACTCTTGCACAAACATGCAATAAGAGGAGTGGTCCTCATGCAGTGGGGAACTGTTTTAAGATGAGGAAGAATCAGTTGTTTGTGCAATGGACACATGCAAGCAGTGGGTGCTCTTTCAAAAGATTTGTATTGGTCACACTCCTTTAAAATTGGTTCAGAAATGATTTGTAGTTAGGGATGAGCAGGAGAGTGGGATAGGAAATTAAATAAGCAAAAGATAGTGAAGAGCTCCAAAAGGGTCCTTCCAAATGTAGAAAGGAAATGGGCATTAAAACAGTAAGTATCCTTCAATGTAAGCAAATGCAAAATGGTATGGACCAAACAAAAAAGAAACAAAACCTTAACTTCACACAGATGCACCCTGGTATATGATGATTGGTTCTGAGTTAGAAGTGACTGGTTGGAGGGGGACTTTAGGGTGTGGTGGAGAGCCTGATGTGAAGGAACAAGCAGAGAGATGCTACTATCCTCCTATTCTGCTCTGAGTTCATGATAGGCGTCTGCTTGGCCACCTGGAGAACAGAAGGTTGCATTTTTGTTCTCATGCAGCAGACCTTTTTAAAACCTCGTCTCTAGAGTCCTGATTAAGTTTATGTTTCTTCTTAATTGACAGACTTTTGCATATAATTTCCATTACTCTGATGAGTCATTTTCCTTATGTTAGGAATGTGCCTTCCTTTTTGGACCAAGTGTCACACTAGTTCTTTGAATAGTTTGTCCAGGACCAGACTCCCCAAAGTGAGCAGAATTAGGAGAAAAACAAATGCATATGTATTAATGAAATATACTTTAATTAGATACACATCATGCACGTAATCCCCCTTCTACCATATTATTCCTGCATTTTTTGGTGGGTTTTGACACTGCAGACCATAGTACCTTGTTGGAGTGCTTGGGGAACTGGGGTTTCAAGTGCTGCTTTGCAATGGTTCCACCCGTTTCCTTGGGTACTGCCAAAAAATGATATTGGGCGACTTTTGCTTGATCCCCTGGGAATTATCCTGTGGGATCATGCCAGGTTTTATTTTTCATTTCATGTTATTTCACATCTATATGAAGCCAAGGAGAAGGATAATTCACAAGTTTGGATCTAGATGTCATTAAAATGCTGAAAATACTCAACTATACTTTTCCTTTCTTGCTCAGGAGTGGAAGTCTCCAAGAGTGCTTATTTATTTTTTCCCTCTCTTTCAGTTAGGAGCTAATGGTAGAATATAGAACACTGCCTTCTCCTATTTTTTTTCAACAACATCCCTGTGAGATAGAGTTGGCTGAGAGAAACTGGCCCAGTGTCACTCATTGGGCTACTGTGGCTGAGGGTACAGGTAGTCCTTGAGTTACGACCACTTGTTCAGCAACTGTTCAAAATTACAACAGCACTGAACAAGGGGGACTTACGATTGTTCTGTGAAGTTGCAGCCATTGTACTGTCCCCATGGTCACGTGATCGCTAATTGTGACCTTTTCTGGCAGCTTCCCACAAGCAAAGTCAATGGGGAAGCTGACAGAGAAGGCTGCAAGTTCCTCCCATAAGTCGCTCCTGCTTTTTCTCCCAAGAAGCCCCAGTATGGAGTACGAGATCCCAGGGATCTCATACTCCATAGCACCCCCCCTACCTGCCCATTCTCTAGTGCCTGCCCGCCTGCAGCAATCCCCTGCCTGCCTGCAGCCCCTGCAGGCCTGCCCGCACTCCCAGGTGCCTGCCCGCACTCCCTATGGGCCCACCCACTCTCCCTTGTGCCTGCCCACAGCACCACCACACACCTGGGATTCTCGCCGCTTCCTGCTTAATGACCCGCACGGTTCTGGGGTTATGACGGGAACTGGGATTGCCATCACTAAGCAATGCAGCCACGTAATGTCACGCTTTACGACTGCATCACTTAGCGACAGCACTCCTGGCCCAATTGCCATTGTAGCCCAAGGACTACCTGTAGACTAAAATCTAGATCACCTCACCTAACTCCTTAACTACTACATAACATTTGTTCTCAGTGGAGATCTCTGAATGTCTTCAGTTTATAAGGGCCTGAAACAAATTCAGTGTAGATGAGATTAAGTTGTTACCAATTCTGAGAACTGGAATTCAGGATTCTGGAGAAATGCCTATTCTAGATGGGGTTGCATTCCCATTTAAGGATTGGGTTTCATGTTTGTGGGTCTTCCTAGATCCAACAGTTGCATAGCATCAATATATGGAGACCTCTTATCAATTTCAGGTAATAAACCTACATCTCTACTTGAGCAGATTTGGCTTTGGTGATTTATGCACTGATTACTTCGAAGTTGAACTGCTGTAATAAACTCTTTGTAAGGCACCCTTTGGAGAAGGCCCAGAATATGGCAGCATGAGTGGCAGATTATGCCTCCCAAATGCCCACATCGCTCTTGTGTTGAAACAATTTCACTAACTGCCTAATGATCCTATTCAAGGTACTCACAGTGTTTAAAATCTTACATGGTTTACAACTATGTTATTTGTAGGACTATAACTGCCATTCAGTCTGCCCCCTGCTCAAGTTCACCAATGAAGTATTTTTTTGCAAATCCCACCTCAAATATATTTGATATCTACAGTTAAATCTTTTTTTCTATGGTGGGACCCATGTTGTGGAACAAACTGCTAGTGGAGTTGAAGCAAGCCTATAGTTTAGGAGGGGACTCAAAACATAATTGGTTACTCAGACCCTACTATTTTATTGTTTTAATCATGTTTTAAGATTGATTTTAAATTGTGCTTGTCTTTTGATTGTATTTCTGTGAGCAGCTCTGAGACATTACTGTACAGGAGTGGGCAGCAAACTAATATTCTAATTAAATAAAATAAATTACAGTTCTGGGGAATATATCAAAGGTTTTAACAGATAAAGCTTGTGTCCTGCTGCTTATACGCTAACTTTGGATTCTGTCACGCAACACAGTCCCTTTTTTAAAAAAAGCAATCATTTTATAACAACAACAAAAATATCCTGTCTTGTCATTTTTATTTTTTTATTTTTTGTGCCTTCAAGTTAGTGTTGACTCCTCGACACCGCCTGGACAAGTCCCTGCAGTTTTCTCGGCAAAATTTTCAGAAGTGGCTTGCCATTGCCTGCCTCCTAGGGCTGAAAGAGAGTGACTGGCCCAAAGGTGATGGAAAGCATGAGCGGGGAGGATTCTGGAATGGACCTTCAAGGTTCCAGGGAAGGGGAGAGACAGTCCAAGGGAAGCATCTCCTCAGCCCCCAGATGGACTGTGTGAAAGTCAAGAGGAGGAGACTGGCCCCTCCCTAAGGGCATCATGGTTACAGTTGCTGTCATTGGGGCATCAGAGTTAGTCTGGTGAGATTTTATCTCTTAGGTGCAAGCTAATAAGGAGGCTGAGCTGGTTTCTGGACTGTCTCATGTGATTCTTGGTCTGAACCTGACATCAGTCTTGCCAGACTGCTATTCCCATCAGGAGGGAGGAATTTTTAAGCATGGCAATGGATCCCCAGGGAGCTAATTTAACACCACAGCCTCTGGCTGCGGTATTATTACAGCATCAACAACAGGTAGATGCCCGGATCAATAATTTACAGGCCGCTGTGGGTCAGATGGCACAGCAACTGTAACTATGATGCCCTTAGGGAGGGGCCAGTCTCTTCTTCTTGACTTTCACACAGTCCAGTAGGGGGCTGAGGAGGTGGTTTCCTCGGAACGTCTCTCCCCCTCCCCTGGAACCTTGAAGCTCCATTCCAGAATCCTCCCTACTCATGCTTTCCATCACAGTCACCCAGCTGGCTTTGCATCTAAGATAGGACTAGAACTCACAGTCTCCTGGTTCCTACCTTGGTGCCTTAACAATTACACCAAACTGGCTCTCCTTGTCACAGAATGTAACAATATAGTTTATTTATTATAACTCAAATATAAAATGAAAACTCCACAACTTAATATACTGAAGGAATATTTCAAGATCTAGAGTAAGAAATTTTAGTACACTAATTCTGGATCAGCAGACTGTTAATTCTTCAGTTCTTTTGAATTAAGCATTTTTATAGATGAATCAGGCCAATGGACCTCATAAAGATTACATGAGCAGTAACTGAAAATATGCTGCCTTTAATCATTTGATTGTAATTATCAATAATTTAAGATATATTCTTACATATTTAAATGTAAGCTAACAGATTTTTAAAACTACCCACACTGTAATTTACCATTTTGTGATTTCTAAAAAAATAATTTGTATTGTGTATGAACATAAAGTAAAGGTCTCCTGGAATCTGAATCACAGAGAATAATTTCTAGAGCAGCAGACTTTTTCTTCATCAATAATGTTCTACAGTTAGTTCAATGTCCACATTATATGCAACTTTTGATGGACTGTATGCATCACTTACCACGTTAACCCTAAGAAATAAGAATTCAGTCAACCACACTTCAATCATTACAATTCAAAGCGTATTATTATGTTTACAGTCTAATAGATATTCAGTGTCACCATCCAGACCTCTGATTCAATTTGCCTAAATCCCATATGAAGAGTGATCCTGATAGAGAATTAATTTAATCAGAGCCATCTACTGTTTCTTAATAAAAAGCCTTGGTGCTTATTTTACTCCCAAGGAAGCTAGTGAGTAGAATATTCAGTAAAGCTTCTTAAAAAAAAAAGCAGCGAGATTTTCCAGCAGCATGGAGAAAAAGGATTGGATGATCCTTTTAACATAGATTTCTAAATGAGGAAAGTGTTTACATTTTAAAATATTCAATATTCTTTACTAGTTTATAAATGTCTGTCTATGATAAATTATTGGTCACACAGTCAGCCAGATGTTTAGATTGGATTTGGCATTTTTATCTACCTACTGAGTCTTTCCCAAGGACCTGGGATAGGCAGATGTTTTTTGTCTGATGGTGTTAAAGGTATCGTCCCAGGATATAAGCTGTTCCAAGTAAAGCTGCCTTTTGCAATTGACTGATGGTGATTTTGTCAATGCCGATAGTCTTCAAGTAGTACTCTAGATATTGTTGTTGTTGTTGCTGTTGTTGTTATTGTTATTATTATTATTGTCTTCAAGTCAGTTTTTGACTCCTGGAGACCGCTTGAATTAGTCCCTGGAGTTTTGTTGGGAAGGTTTTTCAGAAGTGGTTTGCCATTGCCTCCTTCCTAGAGAGTGTGACTGGCCCATGGTCATCCAGCTGGCTTTGTGCCTAAGGCAAGACTAGAACTCATGGTCTCCCAGTTTCTAGCTTGATGCCTTAACCACTACACCAAACTGGCTCTTATGATAAACTAACTCATTGCTTAAAAGTGAATGCAAATGGATTTTATAGGATTTTCCCCCAAATACATATATATATTTGAAATTAAATAAGCCACACTGTTCTATCTTCACCTTGAAATATTTCCTATTAAAAATAGAAATGACATTTCCAGACAAATCATGCTGGAGCATCTAACTATCTCCAGAAGTCAGACAATCTCAGTTATTAATAATTGCTATTCTTTTTAATGATATTACTCACAGAATTCTGCATAATCCAGAGTTAGAAAAGGAGTTAAACACAGATCTGCATCTCTAAAACTCTTTAGCTTGATAATTAAAGTAGAAGCCATTTGGGATTTTTAGTAACTGTGCTATACTCTTCAATGTCTAATATTATTAGATACTGATACAGAGGCCTCCAGTTTCCTGAAATCTTACAAAAGCTACAAATAAGAGCTTGCATTCAGTGATATCTGGCATTAAAATAAAAACTACTAATGGAATAGACAGATTTCCCTTCCACTTTTTAGCTCTTGTGTACTTCAAAATCTTTTCTGGAGAAGACTTAGAGACAGGAAGGATACGTACTAGGGATACTACACACACACACACACACACACACACACACACAGAGATAAGCAAAAATCTGCCTATGCAACTTTGAATAAAGTTCAGAAATTCATTTTACTTTCATTATGCCAATCAATTAGTAAACTTTATTAGTACAATTAATATTTCATTAATCTTTAATTATAAACACTATCAAAACTGATTCAATAGGCATTCCATTTTTTGTTTCAAGGGCTTGTTTTTCATTCCCTTCAACAATTTCTAACTTTCCTTCTTATGAAGATGTAACTGAGATGTGTACAGGTTTCTTGCAGATAAACAGTGCTTAAAAATAACTCAAAGCTGAAGATTTGAAGGCTTGATAGGACAATATTGAAAGGAAGAGATTAGTCAAACGAAAGAAAAAGAAAAGATGGAAGCTCTCTGGACAACTCCTTATCCAGTAAGTTGGGAAAAGTCACTTGGGGAGTGGGGAAAGATGGTCAGGTACATTGTGCGTAATTACTGCACAGCAAAAATAAGCAATAAGAACAGTGCAAAGAAAAGGGATAGCTAAAGTGCACACACATGCACCCTCCCCTCGTGTGTGTGTGTATGTGTCAACCATACAACACAGCATTAATACACGTGTACATTGAAGTATGTGAAGCCTCTCTAAGTCAACCTTCCAAAACCTAGTGCCTTCCAGATGTACTGGAAGTACAGTCTCTAGAATTCCCAGCCAGCATGGGCAAAGGCTGGTCTGAGTCATTCCTTTGAACAGCTTCAACTGAATATTTAGCATTTACTGTATAAGGAGAGAAGATGGACAGTCACAAGCAAAGTGAAAAAAAAGCCTAAGGAGGAAAGCACACAAGTATAGGCATCCTGATAGTGAGCAAAGAATACATTTAAATACAGAATGTATTTAAATAAAGGTGGTATGAATAGAAAGAATACTAGCTGTGCTAATTTAATTCCCTTGTGTGGCTTTTGTAAATATATAAGTAGGGTTTTACCCTGGTTTATTTTATGCACTCACTGAAATCTTAGAAAGATTTTCAGTTTTTCAGTAACATTCTGTGGGAAAAAAGGAGGGAGGATTTTAGAGGACCTTTCATACATAAATATTTAGCAACTTGGGGAATGTCAATAGCAACTGCTCTGATCATCATCAATATTTGACTTTCAGACTGCATCTTTATTTTCCTCCAATTTATCTATTAGGAGCGACAGATTAACAGCTTTTACCAAAATTATGCTATGAAATACTGATCATTTTGTAACATGAGGCTTAGAACTGTATATGTTTTAGGGAAGATTAATACATGATGCCTGGGTAGAATGTGGGAATTCTTCCAGCTGCTCAAAACATATGAATTGGTGATTTAGGGGTAAGTAGTGAACAGGCCAGGTTTGAAGATGTTGCCAAACTATTTAGGGTGATTGTGAAAAGCTCCAAAAGACTGAAACTGGCTGACCAGTCAGTCAAATGGCAAATGAGGTACAATTTATGTAAATGACACATGAAAAACCTTGGAGCGCTCCCCTCTCCCCCAATATCACATACACTGGTAAAATGTGAGATATGTGCAAGATCTCAGGGTTGTAGTGATTAGTGCAGTGAAGATGTTATTTGCATACATCAGTTCTCAAGATTCTCATAGAATGGAGTACTGTATAGTATACTGAAAAAAAGATGGGCCATTGTAAATGAGTATGCTCCATGTTGCAACATCTTGCTGCAGGTCTTAGTTTTCTTCATTGTTCTACTACATAACATGAAACACAGCCCATCATTTCATATTTTTTTAACTATATAGAATAGGGGTGTCCAACCTTTTGGCTTCTCTTGGCCACATTGGAAGAAGAAGAATTGTCTTGGGCCACACATTAAATACACAAACACTAACGAAAGCTGATGAGCAAAAAAAAGGTCTGTGCATAATTTTTGTGATATCTGCCACCACAGGTAAGCAAAAAGTCCTCACATAATAATCCTAATTATGCGGCGCCCCGTTCGGAGAGTCTTAAAATCGTCCAGCAGGTCCCAAGTTTGCGATCACTAATATAGAAAATGAACAAAGCTAAGTAATAAAACTTCATTGATTTTTTTTTATATTTATTATAAAAGTAAAAGAAAAGAGGGCAACATTAAACTAATGGGATATTTGACATTGTATTTGAGAAACATTCATCGATATCTGGTTCGATGGAAGTAGTTGCAATTCTCAGTGAGTTCTCAAGGTGTTCATCAGATATTTTGGTTCTAATTTCACTCTTAGTGTGCTTCATTCTTGAAAAGGTTGCTCACAAATGTAGGTGCTACCAAAAAGTGATGACATGAATAAGCCGTGATTGTGAAGCGAGGGATATTTGTTTCTGGGAAGACAGGACCTATAAAAGTCCAGTAAAGAGACATGATCAAATTTCTCTTTAAGTTGAATGTCAGATTGCAGCTCTATGCATTCCATTTGAAAATTGCCGGTAACATATTTATGTTGACTAAAAATGGAGTCGCAATATACCAAAATATTGATTATTTTCCCCGAAATCTTGAAATCTGTTTTCAAATTCTTGTATCAGATCGAAAAGCAAGGCTGCATATTTTTCGCTGTTCACAGGACTGTGTTCAGCCAATGTGTCGAAATGCATAAAATTGTTTGCCTTAATTTGAGCTTGCCATAATTTCAGTTTCATTTGGAACGCTGTTATGGTTTGAAACATTGTAATGATAAGTTGGTTTTCACCTTGAAGACGCATGTTTAACTCATTAAAATGAGCGGTTAAATCCACTAAAAATGCTAAATCTGTAAGCCAGTTTTCATTGTCAAGTCCTGGCACAAATTTTGCTTTTGATACCATCAACGACTTGATAACATGTTGCAAATCATAAAATCTTTTCAACACTTGGCCTCAACTTAGCCATCTTACTTCCGAAAAGTAAATGATGTCACCATAGTCAGCATCAACACTTTTCAGGAATTCCTGGAATTGGCGATGATTTAATCCCTTGGCCCTTATTAAATTCAGTCTTGATGACGATTTGCATGACGTTATCCATTTTTAAAGCTTTTGCACGTAAATTTTCTTGATGTACTATGCAATGATACTTCATCAATGTGAGTTTTGGGCGGCAATTGCATCATCCTCTATTAATTTTACAAATCCCTCTTTTACCTACCATTGCCTACCATTACCATCAGTAACTATACCAGATATGTTGACAATAGACAAAGAAAATTGCTTTAATGTATTTTTTACTGCTTCGTATAAATCTTTTGATTTAGTTGTGTCTTTTAATGGCACTAAAGAAGCCATTTCTTCAGTGACATTATATTTGTCATCAATACCTCTAATAAAAATAGCAAGTTGAGCTGTATTTGTAGCATCAGTGCTGTCATCCATCGCCAAAGCATAAAATTTAGAATTAGCAGCTCTACTCTCCAAACTTCTTTCCATAGATTTTCCAATTTCTTCAATTCAATCCATCTGGTGAGACAAACCAATTTTAGAAATATCCCCCTTTTTTTCAGGGCAAATTATATCTGCCACGCTTTTCATACATTGCTTAATAAACTCACCATCAGTATTTGGTTTTGATTTTTTTGCTATTAAATATGCTACCACATAACTAGTTTTTACAATAGAATCTGTCTGAGTTGTAATGTTTTTAAAAAAAACTTGTTGAGAAGACAGACTTTTTTTCAGTTTTCAGACTGAAAACTTTTTTTCAGTTTTCAGACTTTTTTTCAGTTTTCAATTCCTGTCCAATTCTTTCAATTCAGTTTGTCCTTATGACACAATCCTTGACATGCATTGAATTTGGCAGCATGTTTTTGCATATAATGCCTTTTCAAACTATAATGTTTGAAAACTTGCACAAATTCCCTACAAATTAAGCAGAGTGCCTTACTACTTGTCTCGACAAAAAAGTAGTCATCTGTCCACTTTTCGTTGAACAATCTTCCTTCATCAGTAATTTTTCTTTTTTTGGGTTCTGTTTTCTTTTGAGACATTGTAGAAGCCATGCTGGGATTAAAAAAATAATAATAAATAAGGGACTATATTTACTTTTATTATGAAAATTAATTGACAGGAAAATAGAGAGCAAGGTTTAGGCCCTCCCACATCTTGGCTGCCGATGCAACGTGAGGTAGAGGCCCAATTGCATAGGTAAAGCGTGGCGGGCAATGCATGAGGCGTGGCCGAGGTGTAGAAGTACCCTTAATAATCAAATAAGAATGCTTACCTATGTTCTAAATAACATTAAACGTCTATCGTTTTCAATGATAGGTTGAAATATTGATAATCGCTGCATTTCACTTGCCAAGTCACCACGAGCACATATAACATCTGATGGTATCAATTCTACTGTCTGCACTTGGAAGATAACACATTGGAAGCCAAGCACCATCATAAAACTAAAGCCACACATGCGTACAAATAGCGAGAGTATACGTACGTTTATTTTACGTGACACTGCGACACCACGTTGTCGTCTACAAAGTTCATGCTTGAGAACAGCGCAACTGAGTTACAAAAAAAATCGCAAAAAAATCATAATGTTTTTAGTAAGTTTACGATTTTGTGCTGGGCTGCATTCATAGCCATCCTGGGCCACGTGTGGCCCACAGGCTGGACACCCCTGATGTAGAAGATCTAAACCAATGACACATGTAAACTGGCTTGGATGCTCTCCACAGGATAAGAAACAATGGAAACAAATGCCGTGATACTTTAAAGACTTGCAATTTATTGTAACAAAGCTTGTATAGATTTCATTTTTTTCAGATGCAAGAAATATTATCTTCTGCAAAATAAGTTCAGAAGGAAATGCAATGTAAGATATAAACTAGCACTGGCTAAACCATTTTGAATTTGAAACGTTTTAAGCTAAAAATACCATTCTTCAAGTCTGAAAGTTGTTTCAAGTCCAAAATGGGCTTGAAGTGTCTCAAGCATGAAACAGCTCTGTTTTGAGTTCAAAATGGGATTTTGCAGCTCATAACACTTTTGGAAAAGTTGGGACAGCCCTCTACAAAATCAAATCAGCTGTTTCAGTTTCAAAACATTTTTCACAATACAAAGTTACAACAACATAAAAGCCCAATTAATGGGCAACACAGATCCTATGGACTTCATTTAGCCCTTTGTTACTAGATATTGCCTTGATCTATGGGGAGCCCTGCTTATTTTTTCTACTGACTAGCTGATCACCTGGCTAAATTTTTCTAGAAATCCCCTTGCCTCCTGGACAGAATTCAGTCAAAACCTCTACTGTTTAAAAGTAAAAATCATACCTTCCAATTTGTTCCACCAAAATTAAATCTTTTTCTGTTTTAATCTATCAGTCAAAAAAGAATACTCTTTTCTCTTATGCAAAATGCTAACAGGAATTTCTTTAAGAACAATTACATCTGTATTATCAATCTTCAGTCCTGTATTAAAATGCTGCTGCAAAACTTTATCTCGTCTTCTTCCTGACAAAGTGGACCAAGACATCCCTTGCAACATTCTCACAAATCTTGTATTTATTCTATATACTTTATCAGTTTCTCCTCTATATCCTCCTTATCCCATTCCAAAAAAATTGCTAAAGCTTTAATAACCTTTTCTCTAATATCTTCAAAAGAATCCTCTGGTATTGCTCTAAATATGAAACAAAATTCCTTCTATTTCTGTTCCAGTAGTGCCAAATTATCCAAGTCTCTTTCCAGCTCACTGTCTATAACTTCTGTCTTACTCTCCAGAATTTCCACTTTGTCATTAATTTATTTAACATTTCCAGTCACTTGTTTTACAGAGCTTTCCATCTTCTTAACATCTTCTTTCATCTCCTCTTTCATCTTTACAAGTTTTTCATCCTTTTTTTTTTTTTCAAAAGCTATCAATTTAGTATCACCTGATTTAGTTAATTTAGTATCGAGTGATTTAGCTAACTTACTGCCCAATTCCTCAAACATTTTCTGAAGCAACTCCGGTGTAATTCCTCTCTCTGCAGGTTGCTCTAGCTATCCTCTTCTCCCCTCTGCTGTTTTTCTGGTGGTTGCCATTGTAATATTATAATCCAAAAATGGAAGTGTTTCATTTGAAGAGAAAGAGTAAAAGGCAAGCTTCCCCTTTTTTTCCTGTTTTGTCTCAAATGGCCTTCCGTAGTTACAGTTAGCATCACAGTCAACGTCTCTATAGTTACAGTCAGCATCACAGTCTGGCTCATCATCTTTATCTTTTGTTTCATAAAATCCACCAATTGTCTGCCTCTTTAGTAGTAAACAAAAAACATTTCCATGAAGGTCTGGTCTGTTTGTCTACTTTAATTCCAATTTGTTCAAAAGCACTTTCATCCAAAAATAATCTTTCAAAATTACTATCCCCTTTATTCATTTTAAACTTTCTTACATCCACTCCTTGTTAAGCTTTTTGTGAAAAGTTTTTAAATCTTTGAAACCCCCCTTTTTTCCTTTTTAAACCAGAAAGAATGTTGACTCACCAAGTGGAATCTCTTATCTTGCTGCTCAGAAAATCTCTCTTTAGCTAAATTACAGAGGAAGAGGAACCAACAGCCAATCATCTTCAGAAGTATCTAGATACAACTCCAGCTGAAAGCCCCTTTCCTCACTCTTGAGGCCATGAGAGAGAGAGAGAGCAAGAGCGCAGCACTGTTTTGTAGTGCTTACGTTTGCTTTTATCTCCCTTTCTGCTGAGTCTTTTAGATCAACAAAGGACAGAGATTGGTATCAGTATAATGGCAGAGAGCAAGTCACCCAGAGATCTGACTCCCAGCTGTTTCACAAATAGCAGCAACAAAATAACTCTCCTTTACTATCCAAATAACAAAAAGTATTTAACTAAATTTAGTTCAATAAATTGAATTAAGCATACATCTTGAATAGCATCACATGGATAGATAATAACTTGCCCTTTTAAGAATATAGCCAGTAGAGATAATTTCAATGTCTACCATTCATTTGCCTACAATGTAATCTATATTATAATATGATGATATATGTAAAATTTACAATCAGATTTCATTTTATGATTATGTATCTGGGGATAAATAAAGTTATTTGAAAACAAGAGCAAGATAATGTATTGTAATTAAATAAATCAGTGATTATGCAAAAATTGACACAATGGAATAAAAAAGGTGGAGGAAGGAGGATTGTTCTTCAACAACACAGACATTTTTGTAAATGCAAATACTGCTATAAGAAAATTGGGAGTCTCCAAAGATAAATATAAGCATAATTAGAATAGTTTTTGAATTATGTAATCACAACATTTAAAACATCCAAGACAGTGGTTCTTAAACTGACTCAATTATACCTTATTCCTTGAATAATGTCATTACCCTCCCCCCCCCGCCAAACTCAGGTTCTGTTGTTCTTACACAAGTGTCTTGGCAGTGGCAGTCCTAAACTGGATCTTCAATGAACAAACAAGCAATTGCAAATTGTTTCATTAGTACCAGGATATGCCCAAATTCCCTCCTTGATCCACTGTTCCAAGGGGAAGTTTTGAGTCTCTGACACAAAGGACATTTATCTTTATATGCTCAAAGGGCATTATGAATTCCCTAACTATTGCATTAAAAGGGTGTATGTAATATCCAGCTTGGATTCAAAAGAGGATGTTAAACACCCAGAAACAGTGGTTGATGACTCTCCCCCTAATCTCTAGGTTACAGCCTGAACCACAACCAATTTTATCCACATTAGTGAAATCAGAGCCATGGTAAAAAGGCATCATGTACGATCCCAACAAGCTGAATGAAACAGGTGTGCAAGGCTGCCAACTGGACTCCTTGGGAATAAAGGGGCATTTGGAGGTTAGGTGTTGGGTGGTATAAATAGCCAAACACCTCACTGCATATATAAAGTTTTATGCAAAATGTGGAAAACAATAGTCTTTCCTCCTCCAAAATAGTTGCTGGATCAGCATGTTCTGGCTGAAAAATGGAATATTCCAGGGAATGTTAATTAAGTAATATACATATACATTCATATATATATATAGAGAGAGAGAGAGAGGGAGGGAGGGGCAGTCCTCACTTAATGACTGTTTAGCAACTGTTCAGAGTTACAGGAGTGCTAAAAGCTACTTATGACAGGTCCTTGCACTTACAACTGTCACAGCGGCCCTGCGGTTACGTGATTGCAATCTGGGCACTTGGCAACCAACTCGCACTTACGATGGTTGCAGCATCCTGGGGTCACGTGATCACCATTTGTGACCTTCCCAGCCGGCTTCCAGGAAGCAAAATCAATAGGGAACTGTGTGATTTGTTTAACAACTGTGTGATTCACTTAATGACCACCGCAAAAAGTCACAAAACTGGGTGTAGTCACGTGTTTTGCTTAATGACTGCCCCACTTAACAACGAATTTTCCGGTCCCTATTGTGGTTGTTCAGCAAGGACTACTTGTATATTCAAACACACACAGGGACACACATATTTAAAATGCCAAACCTTCACAAAGGTCATGAATTCTTCCACTTTTTCATTGGACATGATCAACTTTTTCTGTACCACTTCAAGTGCCTGCTCACTTTGCCTTGCTAAGCGGTGAAGCTCCTGAGAGGCAGTTGTTTCAAGTTCAGTCATGGCATATTCTGCCTCTGTCATTTTAGTTTCTAGATTGGCAAGCATAAGCTCCTGAAACAAAACCACACACAAATCATATTGGTAATTGCTAAGCATACTAATGAATTTGCTAAGCAAATCACGTGGTCATACAAATTACCAGTTGGTTGGATACATAATAAGTCTATATTCCCACTAATTTATGTCAACTTTTCCCATATAGCACTTTCCAGGTGACTGGGAATTCTGGGAATCATATTCTCAACACATGTGGAGAATGTGGAAACTGTGATTTAGGCAGATTGAAGATGGGGATTAAACATTGGAAAGTACACAAATTTCTTCTATTTCTGCCATTCTATCTTTTTTTCTGTTTTCTAGCATTTCTGAACTGAAAAGAAATTGACAGCGTCTAGAAGATCCTACATAAAATTAACTATAACACTCATTGCCATCTCCTATAGTCTTCCTTCCTGCCCATTCTTCCAGTTAGATATAAAACACACTAAGACCATCTGTTGTTTAAAACTCAGGGGAAATAATGTGCCTGTATGTCGTATCTTGTTCAAGTCTGCACACTGCTTCCTTTGTAAACTGTCCACTGTTGAGTGTTTATTAGACTTGAGTACCTAGGCTCTAAAAAGCTGCTGCTTCCTGTATTGAAGCTGTAGGAGAAACTGAGACAGGTTTGTGCTCAACCAGACAGAACTGCTTAGAATCTCCAGGCTGAGAATTTGTAAAATCCAGAGAAAGACATATAATATAGGATTAGACCCTATGACAATAGAATTTATCCAAACTTTCTTTTTAGGTGCATTGTTAGGCATAATTAAGTGCAACACTGAGATCTCTTTCAAACTTTTGCTTATATCTAGAAACAGAAAAGAAAACCCCAAAATGTTGAATATCCTGGCATGATGTCAATTCTTTAAGCACTTTGCCTAACAAAAATGGACAGTGGGAGAAGAAATCAAAGTTCACCAGAGGCTTGCTTCCTGGTTTCTCAAATGATATAGAAAATATTTGTCTGAAAAGGCTGCATTAAATTTAGGGTGGAGAGGAAGTGCTACTATAAAACAGTCTTTTAGAAAATTATATTTCACCTTAGTTAAAAGCATACAATATTCCATTACAATTAACGTAATTCAACTTCAGAAATTTCTTCTGATATTACAGCCATATATTATAACTCAAAAGAAATGCTACTATGGGAAAATTAAAAATGCAAAGGCATTGATCATGCAATTATTTATTTGTAAAAAATAGTGTGCACTAGAAAATATAAGGTGGATAATAAATATTATAATAATGATTTTATTAGCATATATTTTAAATTGTTTCTTAACTGTGTTTTCTTTCATATTTTTTGTATTTTACCTCATTGTTATTGGGTACAAGTATCCCTGCTGAACCAAAAGGCAGGGTGTAAATCTAATAAATCATCATCACCTTCTTAATCTTCCATAATATCTATAATCGTGTACCTTTTTCTCCAACTCTTCTTTAGCTCTGCGATACATCTGTTCATACTGTGCCTTTTCTTTGGTAACTACATTAAGCCTTTGCTTTAGTGAATCCATGGATATTTTTTTGTTTGAACAATCATCAGTTAATGCCTTTACCTGGAACCGTACCCAGAGAAAAACTATTAAGGAAAGCATTAAAATCATTTAGATGAAAAACCAAAACTATCAAAACAATACACACATCTAACTTTACATAATTCTTTTACCTTTTGAGTAAAATGCAGGCTATCTTGGCTCCTGTTCAAACATGGATACTATCCATTGAAATCCATAGGATTTATTCGTAGATAACTGGGCATGTGACTGCAACATTTTACTTACTATCAAATCAAGTAGCCAGATGCTAGTACTTAAAAAGTCTGGAACTTGTGAGCATGTTAGCATACTAGTACTGATGAGAAAAATTACAAATAATACAGTCCTACAGTTCATAGCTAGTTGTTATTTGTAAAACAAATCTATAAAAAAACAGAATCAATTTATAAAGCATATCTAAAGAGATTATATTTTTGTATATAATACACTTGATTTTTTCCCCAACCCAATATAACCAGAAAATTGCAACATTTTTAATACTTAAAACACCATTCCACAGCAAAGTGTAACATAGGTCTCTAAAATGGTTTTTCATACTACCTCCCTCTAAGAATTTATCCTGTACCACTTTTGTGTTGTCTGAAATTTTTCCTACCCTACTACTTTTGTCTCTTGGGCTGATGACATCTAAGGGATATCTCATATACAGAGAGCAAGATAGTTTTGTCTGGAACTAACAACGTTATGACTGCTAGCAGAAACTACATTCACACCTTAAAAACTAGCACCTGCTTTTAAAAAGAATCAAAGTAGTGCTTGCCTTGAAAAGTATGTTTCCTGGATTTTATGATTTGCAGCCTAAGAGATTCCTACACATGTGACCTGTTTGCTGTAAAATAGGGATAAAACACATTGCAGAGATACTAATGGGTGGGTTCTCTTCTAATCTGTTTAAGCATCAGAAAAATGCATTAAATATTTATGGAGAAAACAACTTTCAGAAGAGCATAAAATTGAATAATTAAATATATAATAAAGGAAGGGATAACACATTACTATTATTATAAAGCTAAGTTATAGGTCATTTCCCCCCCTTTATGACGTTTGCTTCTTGACTTACACTGCAAGAAGAATCTTCTTTGATGTTTCCTTTCAGAGAACAATCAGATATGTGAAATTCCCACTGAACAACATACCCAAAATACCAGCAAGCACTTAATTCTCACATTAAGTTATTTGACTGCTTTAAGAGCTATCTCTGTACAAATGGAACTGTAGTAATCATAATGATGGCTACTATAATTAATCAATAAATCTGATGGAATTTCAAGAGGGATATGCATGTTCAAAACAGTGTAAGTGTGTCATTTCATTTACTGAATGGGAGGTACATGTGTGTCAAATTCAATTTCTTGATTTAAAATACACACTAAACATTAAATACCTTTCCTTCCAAACCTTGCAACATTTCATTAAAGCTTTTCTCCTTTTCCTGATATGTTTTCATACGCAACCTCCAATCTTCTATTAACTGTCTTTTCATACTTAAATCTCTCTCCATTCTAGAAATCCTTGAAATAAGGAGAAAATGAAAAATCCATAGAATTATGGAACATTATTAGCATGTCATTATTTTTAATAATTATAATGCACAATTCCAGTGATAGCTTATCTTTGTGCCATTTGTCAGCTGAAAAGTGTTGAAATTAGCTGAAGTTTTCTCTTTGTATAAGGGCATAAAAGGTAGATTTAAACTCTGTGGGCTTCTGAATCTTAAGTATCACATTTTATAGTAGCAATTCAGAACAATAAAAATGCACAGTAATTTACAGATAACTATACTGTGATGAAGATATAATTATAAACAAAGGAGAAGCAAAATATTCTACTACTATTTCAATACAGGCAGGCATAGAAAGGAAATATAAATTAAAATTAATTATAACTTTTTTTTAAGTGTCACCATGTGAATTGGCTGTCATGATTCTGAACTATTTAGTACGTAAAAAGCTTTGTATCAATATAAGAGGTAGTTTTCAAAAGTAAAATGCAGCTGTGGTATGGAAAATCAATAGACCAATTTCAAAGATGAAAATGTGACTTTCCAAAAATGTACTACTTCTAAATAGCAAATCTGTAGGAAAGAAATAAGAAACTGTTCACTGGGTGACATATAAGACAGAAATCTGTGCTTGTGGCTCTGTTACTTGTTTCTTGTGGCAACAACATGCTATCCAAATAAAATGAGTCAATATGATGCTTATACAGAATACATTAGTTTTTATATCATTAAGGCACCACATAGAACAAGCAAAAAGCAGAATAAAAGCTGATGAAAAGAATTTATATTTCAATGGACACATCTAGCTTATGGGGGCAGTCAAGAATATACTGAAGCATATTCAGTATTTACTATGTAATATAGTGGTAGGACATAGGCATATCAGAATGCTAAGTCCAATCTCCAGCTGGGTTCCTAAGGTGTTCCTTAAGGCATTAATCAATAAAATATGCATTTGGTTAAAGCCTTTTAAATAAGAAACATTTTAATGAAATAATTTTTATTACTCAATATTAAACATTATTAGTAGCTCCACTCACAAGTTGGTATTTTTTAAATATTTAACTAAGCAACCAATTTGCAAATATGTACATTTTAATAAACTCAAAAATAAATAATATTAACTGCTTTTTTTGCATTTATCAGAAAATGTAAAACTGGACATTTAATCCAATTTAAGCATCTAAACCTTGACATGTCTCTTAGCCCTTAGGCAAAGCATCACTGTATTTGAAAAACTGCTTTCAAGTATACTGAGGTATTCATTTAGATTTGCATCATGGATATAATCAAGTCCACACTAGAATCTGATTTAAAAATATATATATATTTATTACAGTTATATCTCATCTTATGTACTGTAAATTACTCAGCAATTTAAAAGGAAAAATGCATTAATACGTTTCTCCTAAAAGCGTAAATAATCTGAACCACGCATAAAAAGCCAAAGGAAAAAAAATATGGAAAGATCACTTTCAGAAAAAGGTCCATGAAGTTAAAGCAATTACATGTTTGCCACAAGGGGGAGCCAGACACAACCAATAGGTAAGGTGAACCTACTTTTCTTGCAGTTCCTGCATCTGTTCTTCTTTTCTTTGGACTTCATATTTCAAAGATTTAATGGCTGATGAATGTTTAGTGATTTCATTGTTTGCATTCTAGAATGAATAAAATATTTTATTAAAGTCTCAGCAGTGTTGATGTAGGATTACCCAGAACTGTAACTGATCACACTTGTGTTTCAAACTGAAACTTTGCTATTTAACAGTTTAATCTATTTCGATTTTAGCATAGCACAAAGATACCTCTAATGTGCTTGTACTTAGGTTGCTAATGTTTGACTGTGATGATTTTATACTTATTCAAGACTAGCCTACAGAGAAATAAATTTCATCTTATTTTCCAAATGGAATATCTCTGCCAGAGTTCTACCTACGATACCTAACAAAATGAGTTTGAGGATTAAAATGTCTAGGGCTGATTTCTCCCAAACAGGTGCTTTCAGATGCTGCTGGTAAATATGGAAACTGTAGCCCAACACTAGATTGGGAAAGTTCATACTTGGTTGAACTTCCTTTAATTTTTTTCCTAATTAGAAATCTGTAAGATTGCATTCAAAAGATTGAAATTTTCTCTTATTATTGTCAGTTTCAGGATTTTATAATACACAAACACTAATCTCAAATTGTGCTAAGCTATAATTTATTTAACACAGTTATTTAATTAGCATGATTGAATAAGCCACAGTTTGCTGGATTCATACTTCATTTCATAAACTATGGCATATAAACTACACTGGCAGGATTCACATAGAATGCCAAGCCAGCATTTAGAAAGTGGCTTGATATGGCATGCACTCCTAGTTATGATTTAATGGTTTGATCTGAGTTTGTCTGCTGTTCCTTGTCATTTCACCTCCATACAGACAGTTGAACATGATCATTTATAGTACTTTCTTTGAGTTCTGTTTGCTTCCAAAGATACATTTCTAAAGCTTCTACAGTACTAGGATCCTCACAAATGTTGAAATTCAAACAGCATACATAAAGCTGCTGTCCTAAAAAATCCCTGTCTTTGTAGATGCTATTCAGGAAAATCTCAAGGCGCAAAGTTTCTCAAAGGATTACATGTACTTTAGTCAGTTATGACAAGGGATGGGGGGAATAATCTCTCTCTCTCTCTCTCTCTCACACACACACACAAATTCAGTAATTTCAAATCATCTGCATTATTAGTTAGCAATAGCTAAATAGCAATCAAGAGGTCATATGAAATTGTGTAAATTAAGTGCACTTCAGAAGAGTTCTGAATAAATGGCATTGTCCAGCTATACTTACCTGCACACACACAGAAACACACAGTTTTCAGTGCGTAGAAAAAGATGAGTTTACTGTAAGAATAGACCTGTTTTAATCATTGTTTGGTCTTTGGGAAGTTATACAATAGATCAAAGCTGAGTGAAGAGATCAAAATCTAAAATACATTAAGAATATTTTCTATGAATAGCAGGCTTTTAATTCCCATTAACATTACTTAGGGTGTTGTAGGTAACAATATTTTCTCTATGCAAGTATAGATTTTAATGTGAAGTGCTACGTGTAAGATACGGTTTCTAAAATACTATATAAGTTTTTATGCAATGCTATACAGTCTTCATTAGAGCTTCAAGATAAAATATTGACTATTCCACAAATTAAATGTCAGTAATTCTGAATACTTGCAGTGTGTTGCCATTTTTACATTTACTTTAAAATGCTTATCACCTTCTTTAAACATACACATAATGCAATACAAATTGCCTCACAAAGACTTCAAATGCAATTTGATAAAGCGCAGAAGGAATTTTAATCTGTATCTATTTTCTTTCCTTTGTTTTAAAAATCCAGTCTATATGTCTAAACGTTTATGAACATAGTCTTAATGTAAGGTATGGAGAGTAATGGATAGCTTATATTTCTGACATACAAAAAGAATACAAGCCATAATTCTTGTGTTGTACTTCAAAAGGAGCTTTCTTTGAGTAAGAAATAGTTTTTTCAGGACAGAGGAACTGTACTATACATTTCAGAACAGAATGAAATATTTTCATGTGGTCAAAGCATGACTATGATGCCAGAATTATTCCAATAGATACGTCACCAATCTTTAAATATATGAAATTTAATAGGAAACTAGTTAAAATAACAAATGATGGCATAATAATCACTGAAGTTTCTAGGTTTGCTTTTGCTGCTGACATTCATTAACGGGGAAATGCCAACACCCCATTAAAGGACTTTACATACTTTAAGTAAATATGGACACTTACTTCAAGTGGGCTTCTGCAACGAGTTACACTGCAGTGCTTGTTATAACAACACTTAAGTTCTTATGTTCAATGAAAAAAAAATCACCATTTCCTATGGAAAATAACACTGCTATGAATGGGAAAGGAAATGAAGCAAATCTCTTCCAGCAATGATTGGGTAAATGTGAAAGCAGGAAGCCTGTTCTCAAAAACCACTTCTAGTGTGGCTAGAATTTGGGAGAAAAAAAACCCCCATTAATATGGTACAATCTTGGCTTATTTATACTTAACTTTGTAGGAGTTTGAAATAGTTTCCCAGACAGTTTGATGTGTCATAACCAATTAATCAAGTACTTATGTTTTTAGGGTTAGAGTATAGGTTTAATTCTTTCTACCAAAGTTGTTGGATAAAATTTGAGGCAACATGCTGACAGACAGACAGACAGACAGACAGACAGACAGACAGACAGACAGACAGATATAGAACAACTGTTGATTTCTTAATAACCCTAGTTAGGAAATTGAAAAAAAAAGCATCTTCATTTTGTGTTTTCTTTATTAATTATGTAAAGAAAGTTCCTAGATATACCCATGTACTTGTTTTGATAAGCAAATCAATTTCATGAATAGATTTCATAAACAGATATCATGGATATAAGCTGATTTTGGAAAAAATATTGGGGCACTGAATTACGTTCCAGTGTTCAACTAAAACTAAACTAAAACTAAAACGGGGTTATCATAATTCTGTGAAGGATAAGTTTTAAACTCATGTTTGCCTTCTGTTCTGGAGGTCATTCAGTCTAAGTTCCTGAGGAAAGTCCTCCAAGTTCCTTGTTATATAGGAGTCTGAGTTTTTTCTTCTAATGAAGAAAAGACCAGGGTCTAGTTAACCATTCTTAAACTACTGGCCTAAGCTGACTTCTTCCACAGATCAAGCTTGGATCCTTTAATATTGACAGATCACTAGCAGTCCACCCTGTTTGGATCAAGGAGTCCTGAGGAAAATACTCCACCGTGGAGTTTCATTGCTAACGCTGTCAAGAATGTGATGCAAACAAGCAAAGATTACACTGAGATAGAGGCTCGTTGACAGAGATTGGCAGTTGGATTGCACACAATTTCTGTAAATATCATAGCTGAGAATCAGACCTAATTCACAAGAAAGTGGGATGATATCAAAAGCTCACTTTTTTGAAATACTGCACAGTGTTCAGCATTGTATATTTCAATATTCTTTCATCAGCAATTCTGTGAAATAAGAGTGGTGGAATCTATGTCATGCATCTTTTTATACTGTACTTATGTTTTACAGAGACATCTATAAGAACATGATTCTCTCCAAACTTCCTGAAAATTCTATTTAATTTATGTCAGATATTACTTGAGGATTGTGACCCCAATATTATATGGCAAATGCCAAACTTTAGTTGGCAGTCGGCCAGATAAGGCAGTACTGCACAGAATTGCAGTAAATGCTCTCTCTATAGTATTTTAACATTGTAATACTAGTATTTGAATGATTATTTTCAGAATTTAATTACTAAATGTTAGCTTTTCATTTTTTCCAGCATCTTAATACTGTAATATGTGCATGCATACTGTATTCTGGCTCAGTGGTATTCTAATACTTTATGTGTTAATAGACGAGTACTTTAGTGTTTTAAAATTAAGTAAATATATTTTTTGTTTTAGTTCATTACTAAGACTAGTTTTGTAGTCTTATTTTTTCTTGTTAATATTGTAATGTCTTCATTCATATTATTTTTTATTACTCATTTAGTAAGTTCTTTTTTCGCCTCTTAATCTCTCTTTGCATTTTATCATCTTTGATACAAAGTTCTACAAGATGCTGGTCAGTGACTGTAATAAGGGATTTTATCTGATTCTGGCTCAACTTATCTCAATTTCTATATATTCATTAATTCTTTTCTCTCTCTTTTTGTATTATGTAACTTTTGCTTTCCAACTGTACAAAATTCTCAACTGAACAAAATTCAGTGACCAATAAAGGACAGATTGAGCAATCAACTAAGATGTCCAACTATTCATCATCCATAGCACTTGTGGATAAATGCTAAATATACAGTGCAAAGAATTAGAATCCAATAAGATTCCAAATAAAAGTAAAACAACAGAGTTGAAGCTCTAGCAATTTCAATGCAAAACAATAGGAATTTATTTCCCTGAGGATAGACCATTTCAAATTTTAGGTTAAATGTAAATATTTTTAATACTTAGCAATTGCTACTGGAATTAGCAGCGATGATAATACAAAATAAATTCTTATCTCTGTGGGAGTATAATTTATTGACAACGTGTGAGTTTGTTGATCCAGAAGAGCAAGTTCTTTGGCTAGGTTTAGTCTAGTTTCAACCGGCTCTGTTGTAAACATACAATGGGGCCCTAAAGACTAGACTCTAGTGTAAATACTAGAGGGGATGGACTGAATTGATATGGATCACTGTAATTTTAAATGAATTTTTCTAAAACCTATGGTTGCAAATAAATGTATGTATGTATGTATATAATTCTTATCTCAACATATAGCTGTAAAAGCCATTGGGTTGGATCCTAATTTAGATCTATCTAAAATAGGCCCTTGAAAAAAATGATAATAACTTATTCTACAATTGATTCACTTGATTAAAAAAAATTACAGTGGAGGTGCCTATATAGGATCTTTTTCTATTTGTCACACTCCTGTGTTTTTCCATCTTTTTCTTTAACACAGAAAATCCTTTGAAAAAACAAAAGATGGAAAACTGCACAAATCTTTTTTCCTGGTAAAACTGCCATCTAGAAACACTGTTATTTAAATCTTATTGATTTCAATGTGTTTACACTAAATATGATTAAACTGAATCCAACCTAGTATTAATAATCATAATATGACCAATAGATCATAGTCCATTTTCTCCCATCCTGCTACTGCATTGAAATATATATTGTTAACCACAAAACACAAGCTTAGGTGTCCTCATAGGTGAAGGCTTCACAAAAGTTACCCTTTTCAAAATACACAGAACCTTCCAGCTTGGAGGATACAGTAAACCCTTGTTTTAATGGATGTTGGTTTTGCAGAAAACCAGAATTTTTATCAGAAAAAAAAAGGCTGGATCTAAGCTTTATCCTATTTTCTGAATGATCAAATCTTAATATTCAATCCAATCTTTGCCCAATCAACATTTGCTTAGTGTTCAGACAATACATGTAGTCCTCGTTTAAGGTACACTAGTTCAGCGACCATTTGAAGTTACAATGGTGCTGAATGAAGGTCCTTGTAATTGCGGCCACTGCAGCGTCCCCGCAGTCACATCATTGCAATTTGGGTGTTCAGCAACTGGCTCACAATTATGACATCACAGTATCCCACAGTCACATGATTGCCATTTGCAAACTTCACTGCCAGCTTCCGGCAAGCAAAGTCAATGAGGAAGTCGGCAAGAGATTGCAAATAGTGATCACATGACCATGGGACACTGTGGCTGCATGGGATTTGCCTAACAATGGCAACTGGGACTGCTGTAATTGCCATCATAAGTCAGTGCAGTCATTGTGTCTTACGACTGTGTTGCTTACCGATGGAGTTCTTGGTCCCAATTACCGTTGTAAGTGAAGACTACCTGTATATCCATTTCCACATATATACAACTTCAGGTGCTAACAATGTGACCTTTAAGATTTTAATTTACATTTATTTGATTTATACCCTGCCTTCCTATTCTGACAAATACTCAAGACAAGTAGCAAAATTTAAAGAGCCAGAAAAGAATATAAAAATTTTAAAAACACAGACTAAAATTAACAATAAAATAGATGTTAAGATCAGTCAACAATTAAAAATTTGGCAAAAGAGAGGTGTCTTTACAGACCTACTAAAACCTGACAGAGTGGAAGTCAAGAGGAATTCTCAAGGTAATACATTTCATAGCCTGGGAGCCTTCCCCTACATGCCAGAAAGATGAACTTCTGACAGCAGAGGCATCTTCAAAAGGGGCTTTCCTGCAAATCTTAGCATATGAATCTCTTTGTAAAAGGATCGTTTGCTTAGATAGTCAGACCCTAAACCAATATCAACACATTAATTGGGCCCAGTAAACAATTGGGAACCAAATGCAGATCTTTCAGCATAGGTATCATATGCCTCCTTCCATCCTATATTAGTTAGCAGTCTAGCTAATTTGCATCAACTAAAACTTATGGACACCTTTCAAACGTACCGCATGTAGAAAGTGTTGTACTAGTCAGGACAGAAAGTAGCCACGGCGTGGATAACTGTTGCCTCATCTGAACAGCTCAGGAAAAGTAGCATCTGGCATACTTGGTATAATTGTGCAAAGGCACTCCTCACTAGTCATCACTGTTAAACCATTCTCAAACGCAATGAAATCTATTCCTTTACAGGAACATGCTCTGTTTGTTCCTTTTGATGTCGTCAGCTTTTCCAGTGAGATTAACCAACACATTGTATGGACTTCAAGAAATAAAGGACAAGCAGAACAATCCTATTTTAAGTTGTAATGTCAAGGCCTCCAACAAATCCAAGGCCTTAGCAATATTGTAGCACGGCAGAACAGAGACAGAAAAAAATGCACTTCCACCTTTCTCCCAAGGACATTTTTGATTGATTTAGATATTCCATCCAAGACTGGCATAGAATAGCTGGAAGTTTAACAATAACTTTGGACATCCCTAACTTGACCTTGACACATCTACTGTTTATTTTTTCTGATATTGGAGTTCTGCTATAAGAGAAGACATGCTGGTGGAGTTTCTGTACTGGCTCAGATGATATATCTAGGACCAAATAATACACCCTCAAAGGATGCACTTCTTTCCACTCTTATAACCCTTCTGGGACACTGCCCTATGAACCACAGGATTGCAATTTAAGGAAATAAAACTACATTGATTTTTACAAGTATTGATTTGATCTGAGACATTCTTTGAAATTCTAGACATAATTTTGCACACATCTGTTCCAGGAATTATAGTTTCCTGGGAGTGGTGGTGGCAAAACAGATGTGGAGAAAATAAAATATAGAGCCTCTGTGGCAATATTGGTTTTATCTGAAGAGAAATAGCATAACTCCTTCTAATTTGATTTTGGGAATAAATACATTTTAAAATCTCCTTGCCACCAATGCAAAATGATAAAAATCTTTATACTAATGTTATCCATGCTCTTTATCAGCTCTTCTTCTGGCAGTACAGTACCTTAGGTGTGTGTAATATGGGGGTTATTATAGCTATGTCTCATTTATTCAGGGATTTATAAATTAATACTTTTTTTAAATGAAACTGTGTACCAACACAAATATGGATATAAATGGACTCTACTTAGAGAGAGAGAACTTTGTGGTTACTTACAAAGTGGTTGTTTATTTTTTCACAATCCTTACCAGTGTTTATTTAAGGTTTATATCTATATCTACACACACACAGATCTTTTTCCTTCATTTCCCTGTGTTCTTCTGTCAACTCTTTCCTGTCCAGTGACTATTTTCTTCTTTGTTTCTGTCTCTCCCTCCAAATTCTCAGCTCTCAGTATCTGGCTTCCTCACAAGGAAGTGTCCACTTAACTTTTTACTTGCCTTAAAAGATTGCAAATAATATGCCATCTCACAGCCTTTTTTCTTGAACAAAAGCTATTTGATTATTGTCAAACTGAGGACAAATTTGTCGCAGAGACAGCAGTAATGAGAATGTATATGCTTCTTCATTCATAGCATATTCAATAAATAAAGCATTCTTTATTTTTAGAAAAATCAATACTCTTTGACTACTTATTCTATAGAAACTAGAATCTTACAGCTGGTCTTAAAACACTTTCGACAAACCAGATATTAATGAATTTGAATTTTATAATATACTTTTGTTTGAATATTAACATTTAGTTACTGAATTGTAATTGTTAAACATCATTTAGCCAAGTTATCTCATACCTCAAGATGTATTTAATTTTCACCCACTTTTCAATCACTGGATGCCTGAGATCCTCTATCATAAATAAAATGCCTATTTACTAACTGTACTATAGTACAAATGGTCACCTTCAGTTTACACTGTAGCTGCTTCATTTCCAAATCTACAGTCTTGACAGGAGTAGCTGGTGCCATTCCAGTATAGCCAGATGCTAGAGGAGATAGGCCTTCTCTCCCCTTGGTCAACTGGATCAGGTGGTCCAATTTTCCTTGCAAATCTGATTTTCCTCGTTGCAGCTCAGTCAGGTTGGATGTCAGAGTCTGCTTTCCAAATATAGAAATAATAGGAATAGTTGTATTCAATATGCAATTGAGAGCAACATGCTATACTATATACTGTTATAGTTTAACTTTACAAAATATAATATTCATTATGTATTGTTCAAATTGCAATTGTGGGGGCTGCATTTATTGGTTACAAAGTCCAAACAATCCTAAAAATAAAAAGAGATGAGAGACTGGCTGGTGGTATTTATCTTGCAAAGGAAAAGAAAAGGGGTGTAATAAACAGTAGCAACAGTGTTACCCTGCCACCATTAATAGTACTTGTGCTATATGTAGAAAAATGCAGAGATATTCTTTCATTTTGTGGGTACATTTGATTGGCTATAATGGCTGTCAGAATCAATTTCTATGCATATTCTATTGAAAAATTCCACAGAATATCATGTTTTGACTTGTATCAGTTTTGTAGGACTTGCAAAGGTTAAAGCAAAATAAAGCATATGCACTGTACAACTTCTATTTGGCTGGTCTTTATGCTGTTGTTTCTTCCCTTCCTACCACAGCCAGGGAACCACAAATTCCATAACCTTGACCCTGAAACTGATGCACTTTACTAGTAAAAGCCAAGCTGGAGCAGGACAAGATAACAGATGTTAGTTGTTTATTCCATTGGGTAGGTCTTACCACCTTATACTGCAGCCAAAATGCTTCTCATTTAGCAACATAAATGTTAATTCCAATTAGCAGATGAGGCTTGTTAGGGATTTAGTTCAAATGAATACCATGCACACAAACTCAGTCTTATTGAATTTGATTGACAATGGACCTGAATAGTTTATTTCACAGAAATAGTGCATCAGAATGTATCGTAAAATGAAATATGTAGTATTTGCTTTAATTTTGAAATAGTTACAACAATCTTTTACCAGTTTGTACTCAGCAGAAAGCCACCAAGATTTTAATGATATACCAGTCAAAGATTCCAAGAGCCCAACAATAGCACCATTTTAATATTCTAAAGATGCTTATATTGTGTAATTTAACATAAGGAACAATTAGACAAAATGATAGTGTACTCAGAGGAGTTTAAAAAAATCCTTCTGAAAACTCACAATTAGATATTGCAAAAGGACAAATGCAGAGCACTATAGGCTCAGTATTTAATACTGAAATAAGGAGATTTAAAAACTCCTGAAAATAATATTTGCCCAACATTTTCCTTTTTTTTTTTTTTTGATTTGTTGATTTCTTTGATTTTCAGCATTTTTCAACAATTACTTTGTCATTCTTGTGATTTAAAAAATACATTGGTCATCTAAACTTTTATGAACTTCATATTCAATGTTACCTGCTAAAACCTGAAGTTCTGGAAGAGCACATACCAAAAAATAGGCACACTGACTTTATTGGACTAGTTTATCACAACACAGGTGGCACATATACATTCATATACATTCATTCTTGGTGAAGACATTCTGAATTCAGTCAGAATAAATTGTACCAAATCAAGTGCTTATATTAAAAGCTGAACAACTAATGTGTTTTATTCATAGTGGAAAATGTTGTTACAATGCCGGAGTAGGACCATCTGTATAATATAAGATCAGTCCAAAGTATAGATGACATACTTATTTCTATCCATTCATTAATATTTTATGTAGCATCATATGTATTCATTTTCATGAGAACAGACTTATTCAATTATCACAGTAAACTATTAAGAGGAAAAAACAATTTTATAAAAAAGATTCTATGAAATTATAATAATTAAAATAAAATTATATTTAGATGATAATACATGAAATTTAACCTTACTATTGGCTCTACCCTAGTTGCCAAAAAGTCCAGTGATGTTACAGTTCATATATGTGCATGCACATTTAGTGTATACAGCTTCACTGAAAACCTAGGTCCACTGAAACTGATGGAAATATGGTTCATAACAACAATTGCATAACTTTAAATGTGACTATTGCTAGGTAAACATAGCTACCAAATAGAAAGACATGAAAGAAAATTCTGCAACTGCCATTTTCATAGGATTCTTTTAAAAGCAGAATGTGCCATTTGATTAAACATTTTCAGTGAAGTTTGTAATAAAATTATTTAAACAGCAGCATAATCAACTTAAAGATATATATATTAGAACTAACATTATCTTACTGGAAATAACTTTTGGTAAAATAGCTTATTTGGGCTTAAATTCTACTTACATTTACCGAACAGTAAAAAAATAATGGCATTTGCTTCTAAGTACTATAGACATGAACAGTTGTAGGGAGGCTCCTGAATAAGCATTACTGTGTTAAGTATTTTGATTTTAAACACATTTTTATGCAACAAAAGTTTCTGCCCTGATTTAAATTCTAATACCTTAATTATAGTTTCACTATTGCTTCTGGACATACAAAGAACACACACAGGTAATTAAAATCCTCTGAGAATCAATATTAAAATATATCTACAGAAAAGGAATTAGCTTTTTCTACATCTACAGCTGCTGTTCTAGCCTGCTGCCAGTCATCTAGAGAGGTTTTGGAATAATGCATGCTGTTTACACTAAATTCAGTCAGCTTGCCCATGCATCTGCTGGCTTTTCTACTATATACTGAATTCATCAAGAAATGCACATTGACTAAACAGATCTCCTACTATGTTTCCAACAATACTGTTGAATTACAATATCTGTCACAACCTAATTTTTTTTCCAAAGATATATATGAGTGTGAAACATACATTTTATTTTTTTTTAAGTCTGAGTACACATTTTTTTTTAAAAATGTTCATTTAACAGATTAGGATTTAATTGGAGTAGAACATATTTGTTATATGTTTATTGCAGTAAAGTGTATTTATTATATCTCTGAGTAAACCCAATATCTAGGATCATGGAGCTGAAAGGGAGAGGTCTCTATTTCTATGACCCGTTTTGTACAAAAAACACCAACATTATGGTTAGACTTGTCAGGTTCGGTCAGCACGGGGCTTCGGGGAAGCTCGTAGCCAGCGAACTCCACCGGCGGCAGCTAGCGAGGAAAAGAGGAACTGAAAGCGCCGCTAATTAACGGGCCACCTGCGCCCAGCCAAACAGGAAAACCGCAGCGGAAGCTTTTAACTATAAACTGATAACGGCGCGAGCCAACAATGAACGGGGCCGCAGGCAGCGAAACAAGATCGCGCGCAGCACAGAACCCGCGGGCTTGCACGTAACGGGGAGGGACCAACCCAAGCCGGGGGGGACTGCCCATCAAGGACAATGGACCCTGACCGAACCTGCCATCATGGACAATCAAGGGGGATTATTGGGGGGGCCTAATAGCCCACAGCCGCAACGCGATCACGAGGCGGGAAAAAGCGCGGGAAGGGGGGAATATAACAAGTGATGCAATTGTACCAAGCCAGTCCTGGCTTTGCTTGTGACTACTACGTTACGCATGAGTAAACCTTCTTTGTGAACCACACGTGTCACGAGAGTTTCTCTGTCGAACGGGGCAAACCTCACATAAAGCCAGGACTCACATTGAGTGCTACCCGGTACACACCGAGGAGCGCTCACCTTTCTTTCCCTGCAGCCAAGACCGGAGAGGAATTGATTAACGGCACCAGGAGATGGCAAGCGATGGGGAAACCGCGTGCCAGCTGGGCTACCAGGAGCCCAGATCCGAAGGCGTGATGGCGGGACCAGTCCGGGGCGAATGGCGCACGGACACAGCCAAGAGGGCGCCAGAGGACGGGTGGTCGTTCGGCGGGGGCAGGAGCCCCAACGGGTCGCCAGCATGGGGGGTCGCGACGAGTAGTGACTCGGAACCCGAGGCCCGAGAGCTTGAGGAACGATTCACCCAACTGGAGGCCAAGATCGAGCAGCGGATGGATGCTGTCCAAGTGATGTTGCAGACCATCTTCCGGCGGGGCAAGGCCCCAGGGGCAGAGTTGCAGGCGAAGAAGGAATCGGGCGATAACGGCAGCAGTGAGGATATGACCTCAAGAAACTGCACGGAGCCTAGACCAGAGGTTGCGCAGATGACTCCAGTCCCTAGCGTGAGGAAGAGGGGACCCACAACCACGGCCAGTTCGCGGGGCGCCAAGCGGGCGCTCAGCAGCGGGACGGAGCCAGAGGGCTTGACGGGACGTGCGGTTCCCGGGAGCAGCGGCGCAGGGTCCGGGAGCCAGGAGCCGGAGGAGAGGCTGGACGGGCTGGAGGGCGACCTCCAGCAGCAGACGACAGCTGTACCGGGCATGCGGGAGGCATGGAGTGGCGGACCCAGGGCCCCGGCTGGGGCAGCCGCAGAGGGCGGCGTGGAGACCAGGCTAGCAGAAGTGGACAGGCTCCACTCAGAGATCCAGGGGGGAGCACCCACTAGGGACGACCTGGAGGCTCTAGTGAAGTGGAGCTGGCTGGTGGAGACGGCGGGGGATGCCGGAGACCCGGGGAAGCGAGAGGCGCGAGCCCCGATACCAGCCACAGCGGACCAAAGTGAGGCGGCACCGGAGGCGAGACGCAGGAGCCGACGGCAGAGGATCGAGGTTGGAAACGCCCGGCAGACTGCAGGGACCTGCTACCGGTGTGGAGGCAAGGGGCATCGGATGGTGCAGTGCCCCTCGAGGCAGGGGGTCTTGGCGAGCTGCACAAAGGACGGGGGCCGGCGATTCCCGGCTATAAGGGACCCCGACCGATCCTGGGAGGAGACAGCAGCTAGTGGAGCGGTGTGCAGCGGAGCCGGCTGGCTCACGAGGAAGCCCGGCTCTGCGAGGAGGGGAGAGCGAGCCAGCGGGAGGCGATGGCCGGCGACGCTGAGGCGCACCCCAGAGCAGCCAACGGAGTGGCAGCATGAGGAAGGGCGGGACAGAAGAAGCTACTCGCCCATGAGGATCAGGGTCCACCTCAAGGGGGTGAGATCAGAAGCAGAGGCGAAAGTCGATGCCTTGCTGGATTCGGGATGCACCCACTGCCTGATCCACCCGGTACTGGCATCCGCGCTGGGGCTCAGCGTGAGGAGACTCAGGAAGCCCCTCGCACTCAGCCAGTTGGATGGATCGACGGCAGGGGGGGAACCGGCGCAGTATCGCACTGAGCCGGTCGGTTTGACAGTGGGGACAAGCCGGGAGGAGCTAGGCTTAGTAGTTGCCCCGGGGGCCGGCCATGCACTAGTGCTGGGGCTGGCATGGCTTACGCGCCAGAACCCGCACATCGATTGGGTGGCCAAGACGGTGCGGTTCGGCGGCACCACCGAGCAGACGGGGTCGAGCTGCGGAGGTGGCACGAGAACAGGGGGCCCCACAGAACCCGGCGAGGTGGCGGCTGGGCGATGGCGAGCCGAGGGCCAGCGAGCTGCGGCAGCGGCGGCAATAGAGCCCGGGAAACCAACTGCACACGCGGTGAGGGCAGCGCCGAGGGAGACCGGCAGAGGAGCCGAGGCGGCAAGCGCACGAGAGAGCGTGGCAGCAGAGACGGTGCGATTCGACGGCACCACCGGGGAAGCCAGGTTGAGCCGCGGAGGCGGCGCGGGAGCTGAGGACCCCACGGAGCTAGGCGAGGTGGCGACTGCGCGACAGAGAGCCGAGGGCCGGCAAGCCGCAGCAGCGACAGCAGCGGGGCCCGGGCGACCAACCGCCCGTCAGGCGAATACGAGGACGGCGCCGAGGGCGACCAACAAACGAGAGGGGTCAGAGACCGCCGAGGTGGCGGTGGCATCGACGACGAAGGGCCCCGCAGCAACGCAGGGGTCGGCTACAGCAGAGACGGTGGCAGCGGGACCCGAGGGCCCCGTGGCAAAGCAGGCGGCGATCACACCGGCATCAAGAGCGGGGGCAGGAGCGGCGCCGGGAGCCGACTGGTCCGCGCCAAGCGTGAGTGAAGCAACCGGCGATAGACCGGGACCTGGCCGCGGCCAGGGGAACCTGGAAGGTTGTAGGACACTGAGGGAGCCGCCGCTCGAATCCAGGGACCCAACAAGGACGACCCAGCTGGAGGCGAAAGGCGGAGCCCAAACCCCAAGGGAGAAGCAGGGGAAGGGAGCCGAGCCGGAGCTGAGGCGGCGCTGTGCAGAGGCGAGCGAGGGAGACCCCTGGTTAGTAAACAACAAGGACTCCCTGAAGAAACAAGGGACCTGCTGGGAGCACAAGGGGAGGCTCTACGTTCCAGAAGCTTGCCGGGTGGATGTGCTCCGGAGAGGGCACGCCGAGGACACTACGGGACACTGTGGGTTTGTTAGGACTTTCCACCTCCTGCGTGAACAGTTCTGGTGGCCGTCTCTCCGGAGGGATACGAGGGAGTACGTGGCCAGCTGCTCGACGTGCGCAGCGGCGAAGGAAGGGAAGGAGGGGAAGGAGAACCTTCGGGGACCCATCCTATAAGTGACTTAGCCAAGGAAAGGCACACCGTTATGGCAGATGGGGGGGCAACACCCTAGTAGCCCAATTAAGAGGGGGACTTGTCTTCAGGGGGGCGGTATGTCAGGTTCGGTCAGCACGGGGCTTCGGGGAAGCTCGTAGCCAGCGAACTCCACCGGCGGCAGCTAGCGAGGAAAAGAGGAACTGAAAGCGCCGCTAATTAACGGGCCACCTGCGCCCAGCCAAACAGGAAAACCGCAGCGGAAGCTTTTAACTATAAACTGATAACGGCGCGAGCCAACAATGAACGGGGCCGCAGGCAGCGAAACAAGATCGCGCGCAGCACAGAACCCGCGGGCTTGCACGTAACGGGGAGGGACCAACCCAAGCCGGGGGGGACTGCCCATCAAGGACAATGGACCCTGACCGAACCTGCCATCATGGACAATCAAGGGGGATTATTGGGGGGGCCTAATAGCCCACAGCCGCAACGCGATCACGAGGCGGGAAAAAGCGCGGGAAGGGGGGAATATAACAAGTGATGCAATTGTACCAAGCCAGTCCTGGCTTTGCTTGTGACTACTACGTTACGCATGAGTAAACCTTCTTTGTGAACCACACGTGTCACGAGAGTTTCTCTGTCGAACGGGGCAAATCTCACAAGACTTAGATATTGTTTGAACTTGCACCATAGTCAAGACCATAAGCCAGCGTTGTCCAAACTTGGCCACTTTAAGATGGACTTCAACTCCCAGAATTCCCCAGCCAGCCAAACTTGGCAAAGTGGCCAAGTTTGGACAACACTGCCATAAGCAAAATGAATGGTCACAATCTGAAGCCATGACTTGTTTAAAGTTTACTTACCTTAACATTTTGTTCAAACTTGGACAAGGAATTATTGTTTCACCTCCATTTATGGGATCTAGATATGCAGCCTTATGGGTGGCAGGTTCCTGCTAAGAATCACTCTTAAAGCAACATCTCTGCTGCTCCTGAGTCATTTTCAGTTCAGCACAGAGAATTCTTTACTGAAACAACGGAGCTGGAGGAAAATAATCACTTTCATTCTGCACACTGTAGCTACAATCCCTATAATATAATATATAATATATAATCTTTCAAAAACACTCTGTTCCCTGTCCCCCGCCCCCAGGAAACAGTTTTACGAGTTCCCAGTTTGTGTTCCTGATCTTATAAGGACCCAATAGTTATTCTACTTTTTACAATCAACTGAGGAGTTCTTTGATAAGATAGATAATTTTAACACTACATTTGCCTTGACATCCCAGTGCTTTGAATATGATATATTAATACAACTAAGACTATATCTCCAGTGAATCTTAGAAATGATATGAAAAGGAAATTTTCTTTAATATAGGTTGGGCCTACACTTCTACACAAATAAAAAATTTACTGACATAGTGGAACAAGGTATTTACAAGGGGAAGGGAGATCCTTACACCAGCCCATTTGTTCTTATGTTAAAATGCTCTACTGTTTTGTAGCTTTCATTATGCATCTGAAAGCATTAGGTTATTTCAAGAAAATTAGCTACTTATGAAGTGTATGTTATAAAATAAGTGTCAACCTCTGAGCATGTTCTAACACTAACATAAAAGCATAAAAGTATGCTTTTCCTCGCCACTGGATTTTCTTCTAGAGAGATTTTGGACCACTTGAGCTTTTTGTCTGGCTTCAGCCATCTCTAGCCACACTACTGTTTGGAAAACTAATGTGGTACATGAAATAAAATATAAAGGGGCAGTGAAATGGTGAAATCAGTTCTTCTAAGGTCAGGAGATAAGAAAAATGGATAAATGTTGGGTCTGACTGAATAAATGATCACACAACTTTAGAGATTTTTGATAAACGAGGCTAACATTTATGCTCTCATAGTACTTCTAGAGAGATGGCATTTCTGCTTCATAGAAAAGAAAAAGATGGATGTGGAAGAACAGTAGGCGTTACCAGCAAATGCTTTCAGATTAAGAGGCTCTAATTAAATAACTTCATTCTCTAAAATCTAGATTTGTAATGCAAGAAATTATTATTATTATTATTATTTATTATTATTATTATTATTTATACAACATGAAATCACAGCTGCGAGTTCTTTAGCTGGTGTTGGCCTTCATTCGCATCGAGTTCTTCCCAAGAACCCAGGATGTTGTAATGTATCAGCATAGTATACGCGCAGATCCAAGCAGTGTGGTCTTTTGTAATTGACAGTTGGAAATTTTGTCAATATGCAGATTTTCTAAGTGTTGTCCAAGGTTTTTTGGTATACCACCCAGTGTGCCAATAGCCACTGGGATCACCACAGCCGGTTTATGCCATAATCTTTCAAAATTCAGATCTTGATACTTTATGATCTTCTCCAATTCTTTGCCTTCTATTCTACTATCCCCTGGTATTACCACATCAATTATCCATACTTTCTTCTTTTCAACCAGTTAAATCTGGTGTGTTATGTGCCAATACTTTATCAGTTTGTATATGGAAATCCCACAATATTTTAACCTGCTCAGTTTTTACAACTTTTTCAACTATATGTTCCCACCAATTTTTCATTACCGGCAGATAATTTTTATAGATGTTCCAGTGAATCATTTTGGCAACTGTGTTATGTTGTTTATAATCAGTTTGTGCAATCTTCTTGCATGAGCTGAGTATATGATCTACTGTTTCTTCTGCTTCTTTGCACAATCTACACTTTGAATCATTTGATGATTTTTTCAGTTCCGGCCTTGATAGCATTAGTTTGAATAGCTTACTCTTGAGCAGCCAAAATCAGGGTAAAATCACAAATAGTAATGGAATTGAAATGAATGGCCAAACCATTAGGAGCCATCAGAATGAAGCCTACAAGTATCTGGGCACTTTACAGTTGGTAACATCAATCATGGACGTTAAAAATGTGAGTAATAAAGTATACATCCAGAGGGTGAGAAAATTGCTAAAGACAAAATTGAATGATAGGAACACCATCAAAACCATCAATACTGGGCCATACCTGTTATATGATACACTGCTGGAATTATTAACTGGACAGTTTGGACCAAAAAACAAGAAACTGATGACTATTCACTATGCATTACAACCCTGATTTATTGCTATTGTAGCACATTTCTCTAGGCCAAATTCCATTGCTATATCTGTGCTAAAAATTCTTACAATATTTGTCAATGACTGGATTTTGATTTCTAATTTTCCATAAAGCTTCAGATCATCCATATAAATGTAAGATTTTATTAGCATTTTTTGTTGTTTGATAGCCAAGATTTGTTTTCCTCAAAATCACTGAAAGTGGGATAATAACCATGATAAATAATAAGGGTGATAATGAGTCACCTGGAAGATGCCTCTCCTAAAGTTGACAAGGCCATATTTTTTCATTTCCACCCACCAGTTCTGTCTTCCACTGCTTCATTATTTTTTCTATAAACATTCTAATATTTTTACTGACATCAATTGTTCCAAACATTTGATGATCCAGTTGAATGTATCAAAGCCTTTTTATAATCAATCCAGAGCACATGTAAATTGGTTTTTCGGCTTCTGGAATTCTCCAAAACCATTTTATCGATCACAAGTTAATGTTTCATACCTCTATTTTTTCTTTTATTTCTTTTCTGTTCTACTGGATGTTATTTTCTTCTAAACAATCTTGGAAGTTGTCCACTATTGTGCCTGTGAATAATTTAAACATTGTAGACAAGCATGTTATTGGCCTGTAGTCTCCTGGTGTTGTCCCTTTCACTGAGTCTTTTTGAATCAGATAAGTTTTGCCAGTTATTAACCAATCGCTGATATCTCTTTTATGCAATACTTCATTAAGCTGTTTAGCTATAATTGGATGTAAGCTAGGCAAATATTTGAGTCAAAAGCCATGTTATTGATCATTTCCAGGAGATGTCCAGTTTTTAATCCTTTTCACTCAATTTTTAACCATTTCGGCTGTTACTATTAATTCTTCCATTTGCTTTTTACTAAATTCATCTTCAAATTCTTTTATCCATCCAGTATTTTTAGTCTTTTTGAATTTCCATAGCTCTTTCCAAAACTGGATTGTTTCCTTTTAGTTTGGTTGCCCATTTTCAGGATTTCTATTGCCATTTATACTTTGGTAGAATTGCACCTGGTCTGATTGAAATAGCTGATTTTGCTTAAATTGGATGATTTGTGCCTCATAGCATTCAATTTTCCTAGCTATTGCTGTTATTTGTTGCTTTATGATTTCCAAAGCTTCTTCAATTTTTCTGGTGCTAAGCCAATATTTTTTTTATTAAGCTTGTCTTGATCCTTACATTCTTCAATTTTTGCTCTTTCATGTTCTTTAAATTACTTGCATCTGATCTTAATTTCTTTATCTTGGCCTCCAGTCTGATCTTCCACTTTGGGATTGAATATGATTTTGTTTTTGCTTTTCTAATTTCGATACCCAGTTCTTCTGTAACCACCACTGTTGTACTATAGGCAAGCTGATTGTTCTGTTCGATAGATGTTATTTTAATCTTTGCAAGCACCTATTCACATAGTTCATTATAGGTGCCAGGTCTTTTTTGGGCACTACTTTCAGTGTTGCAGTCTTCGTCGTTCTACTGGTAATTCTGTATAGGCCATAATTTTCTCTTTTAATTCTTCTTGCTGGGGGGGGGGAGGGGTGTCAGTTCATAGGTTGGTTCAGTGCTGGCCTGTACTGGTTCTGTTGTTATTATTTCTTCTAGGTTATCATTTCTGTAGTTCATATCACCTGTTTCCTCTATATTTCCAACTGTTGTTATCTGAGTTTCTTCTACTATTCTACTATTGTTTTTGGGTCTTTCAATTTCATAATTTTTCTGAATCTCTTCCACTTCTGCATCCCTGAATATTTCGTTTCTGGTAATGAATCTTCCTTGATCTGCTAATCATTGTTCAATGATATTTGATATTTATTTATTTATTTATTATCTACAATTTAGAATTTGCTTAGTGGCTCATATAGAAAGAGCAAACATTTATAAATACCTTCAGATATTTGTTGGAAAACAATACAATATGTCACAAAATGTCAGGCAAAACAAAGCAATATAGAAGACTTTTTAACAACTAGTTTAGATAGTTATTAGACTTCATCAGCCTTTGGCCAGATTAATCTTTTATTCTAGAAGCACTGTTCTAAGACTCCTTGAATTCTGTCAAAGTAGTAGCTGAATGACAAAATAATATTGCACGTGAATAATAAGCAGAAAAGTTAAATTAACATTTCATATTTCATATGCCATACCTGGATGTCAGGGGAAGAAATACTTTATTTTCAAGTGCCTGACATTCAGCTGTTTCTTTAAGCAATCCAATGTTGACATCTCATTGAGTTGAATCTTCCTAATTACTGCTAATTGCCTATCACGACTTAGTTCCCCTTGAAGTTCAGTTGTCTAGTATAAATGAACATAGCTTCAATATATGCTGCACCGACAGCTATGACACTTGAGGTGTGCTACATTATTATTAAGGTCATTCTAAATATGGTGTGGAATTAACAAAACAGTTTTTAAGGATGTTTAAGGCACTAAAAATGCCAATCTTTAATGAAGTGTTTAAACTACATCCCAAAGGAGAAATATAGATAAGTTCTATCAGTTCATAAATATTACTTTATGAAATGCAATTCCTTTTGTATATATTTTTTTCACCTGTTTGGTGTTGTTTTCATTTCAAAAGATCATGTTAATACTTATACATATTAATGCACAGTTTGCAAAGTTATTTTCATATACTGACATTAAATCATACAAATTTTAGTTTATACAGTTATTATAGTATTTTAAAATATATTCTATAGCAAGGGATTAACTCCCATCACCCAAGGCCAATTGAAGCACAGCCCAACAATGGTGCCCCTCGGCCCTTCCATTGCTTAACTGACAAGACTTTAAGACTGAGTAAATGCTGAAAACTAAAGTTGAGTGTAGCAGTGAAAGAGTGAAGGGCATGATAGTTAGGGGGAAACTCTGTGGCACCCCCTTTCCCTTGATGCCCTAAGCAAGTGCTTATTTTGCTTAATGGTTAATCCAGGGTTGCCATCACCTCAGTTTGGAGATATAAAGAAGAGAGGTATATAACCTTAAGGCTTTTCAATCTGTAGAAAATATTTGATCTCCTAAATTCTATGAAAATAATGAGACTTCCAGCAAGAATACTAAAATAATGTGTCATTCAATAATTTTGTGAGATTTTGGCCATTTAAAAAATATTATTAAATATTTAAAGAAATTCTTACATTGTACCTAGCCTGAAAAGGTTGTTGATCCTTATTCTGTCATGACCCCCATTGCCATTAAGTTCTTGCTAGCTAGAAATAAGCCAGCAGCGCTTACAAAGCGTAAGCTATAAATAGTCATACATCCAGAAAATGCTCACACTGGCCTCTTCAAATGAAGCTCCCAGCCAATATATTTAAAACAAGAATCCTAGAATCACCTGTGAAAAGCTATTTCTTACATGGCAGAACTACTTAAGCAAGTCCATTCAGAAATCTGTTTTAAAAAAGGATGTGCACTGAACAAAATTAACACATGGGGCTTATTTCTTGCTAGCAAGAACGACATCCGCCTAGAGCACTGATCAAGCCTAAGGCATGGAAATTCACTTCTAAACTAATTTCTTTATCCTCTTGTCAGAAGGCAAATTTTGATTACTTAGTGGGCAGAAATAACACTGATAAGAAGACTGATTATATTATAAATGTCATATTTGAAAAGTAAGATATCACTTGAATATAGTGAGCACATGCTTTGCATATACAAGGTTTCACCTTCAGTTTCTGGTATCTCAAGATAGGGCTGAGAAAAACTCATGCCTGAAAAATCCAGAGCTATAAAGGAAGTTGAAAAACTAGGTAGTTAAATATATATATATATATATTTATATATATATCCCAGAACAAAGCAGTAGTAAAGCACTTCTCTATTATTACCATGAAAACTACATGGGCATGACCAAAAAGTCACCAGCAGTTGAGTTCAAGTCAAAGGAGATCTTACTTTTAGCCATTATTTACCACATCTTATAATTACAAGTATAATGAAAAACTTACATGATACTCAGTCAGGGAATTTTACAATCCATACAACTCATTACAAATTTAACACCAGTAATCCTAAGTATTCGTATGCTTTAGATTTCATGCACACAAATATGCTACACTAACATTCAATGGGGGAGAAACGCTGCCATCTGTTTTCCACTTAGCAAAATATAATGAAATTGAAATAAACATTATGTAGAAAACCTGTCTTTAAAAGCTTGCTTATTATTTAAGGTAACTATTTCGTACCAAATGAAGACAATAACTCATTACATACATAAAATGTAAGCAGGATTTGCTGAAAATTTATTTTTAGCAATGTATTTTTTGAAGCTAGGAAAGACAATTTTCTCTAACTCCTCCTGTGCAATGATTAGAATAGCAGAACAGATATTACTCTCCATGGAACAAAGAAATTTGTTTTATGCTGAGCCAGATCACTCATATTATTAAAATGTTATTAATAATACCTGGAAATATTGGTAATACAAAATGCATTTTGCTCTGAGTTATGAGCATACACCACTCCCCAAATACTTGGTCTGTCTACCATGATCTCCCACTTGAATATACATTCATAAACATACAGATCTAAATCTGCTTTTGAAAGGCAAAACTGCTACCAAATATTTAGATATATCATTGTTTTGCTTATTTGCTATTAAGTGTGCTATATATTACTTTCTTTTAATTGTTTTTTATTAAAATGTGTGCTGTGTATTATTATAGTTCATAGTCTTCTGCTTTATGTCCTAAGCTACCATTAAAACACTTATCTGAAACTAACTGCAAAGTTGTAAGAAACCCAGAGGTCAAGAAACCAACAGAACATGACACAACCCAATTCTTCAGTTCTTCTTTAAGTTTTGCAAAAAGGGCATCTAAAAATGGTTGGAAAAGTCAACAGCCAGGAAAGATCTGAGAATCCAAGTAATTTGGTTCCTGAAAAGGCAGGGACTATGAAACAGAGCAAAAAACGTATTTTGTCTGCAGTGCTGGATGTTTGAAGAACTACACACATATACAAATCTATTTAGCATATATGCTCATGATTTATGAGACTGCAGAGAAATTCCTGCTTCTGCAAAACCTCTGATTTATTTATTTGCTTGTTGATCATCCAAGACCAAGCCAACTATTTTAAATAGACATTATGCTTTATCATCTCCACTCTCAAAAACCTTGTCCTTCTACGAACTGCTTGGTCTGGGTGCCAGAAGTTGCAGGCTTAGAGATTCTTCCTGGGCTTGATTCTACAATTTCTCTTGTTTAGATGACTTATTCTGCTCAATGCGTGTCAGTTCTTCATTTTTTGATCACCAGTCAGTGATTACATTTGAGAAACTCAAGTAAGACACAGCTGCACAAGTTTTCTATGCAATATGAGTAAAGGGGGTATTATTCTCCATATTGCACTGTTTTTCAATAATTTTAATGACAAATATACTGCACTGGAGAGCCAGAATATTGTAATAAAGGTGTTGAACTTGATCTAGGTTAAAATTTTTAGTCAACCACAGAGCTCCCTGAGTGACTCTGAGCCAGGCACTTTCCCTCAATCCAGTCTACTTGACAAGTTTGTTGTGGGGATATAATTAAGAGCCTGTTGTAAATCACTTTAGCTCTCAGAAAAAAGGCAGGATATAAACATAATCAATAAATAAGAAAGGCAGTAGTATATTGTGGAAGACAAACATTTCAGATGTTTTGCTGATACAGGCACATGGAATCCAAATCAAGATAAAGATCCAGAAGAAGTTACAAGATCAGGGGAGAAATATTTGAATATACAGGTGAAACTCGAAAAATTAGAATATCGTGCAAATGTTCATTTATGTCAGTAAGGCAACTCAAAAGGTGAAACCAATATATGAGATAGACGCATTACATGCAAAGCGAGATATGTCAAACCTTACTTTGGTATAATTGTGATGATTATGGCGTATAGCTTATGAAAACCCCAAATTCACAATCTCAGAAAATTAGAACAGTGTGAAAAGGTTCAATATTCTAGGCTCAAAGTGTCCCACTCTAATCAGCTAATGAATCCATAACACCTGCAAAGGGTTCCTGAGCCTTTAAATGGTCTCTCAGGCTGGTTCAGTAGGAATCACAAGCATGGGAAAGACTGCTGACCTGACAGTTGTGCAGAAAACCATCATTGACACCCTCCATAAGGAGGGAAAGCCCCAAAAGGTAATTGCAAAAGAAGTTGGATGTTCCCAAAGTGCTATATCAAAGCACATCAATAGAAGGTTATGTGGAAGAGAAAAGTGTGGTAGAAAAAGGTGCACAAGCATCAGGGATGACCGCAGCCTGGAGAGGATTGTCAGGAAAAGGCCATTCAAAAGTGTTGGGGACTTTCACAAGGAGTGGACTGAGGCTGGAGCACCTCAGTGCATCAAGAGCCACCACACACAGACGGATCCTGGACATGGGCTTCAAATGTCGTATTCCTCTTGTCAAGCCGCTCCTGAACAACAAACGTCAGAAGCGTCTTACCTGGGCTACAGAAAAAAAGAACTGGTCTGTTGCCCAGTGGTCCAAAGTCCTCTTTTCTGATGAGAGCAACTTTTGCATCTCATTTGGGAACCATGGACCCAGAGTCTGGAGGAAGAATGGAGAGGCACACAATGCACGATGCTTGAAGTCCAGTGTGAAGTTTCCACAGTCTGTGTTGATTTGGGGAGCCATGTCATCTGCTGGTGTTGGTCCACTGTGCTTCATTAAGTCCAGGGTCAACACAGCCGTCTATCAGGAGATTTTGGAGCACTTCATGCTTCCTTCCACAGACGAGCTTTATGGGGATGTTGACTTCATTTTCCAGCAGGACGTGGCACCTGCCCACACTGCCAAAAGTACTAAAACCTGGTTCAATGACCATGGGATTACTGTGCTTGATTGGCCAGCAAACTCACCTGACCTGAACCCCATAGAGAATCTATGGGGCATTGCCAAGAGAAAGATGAGGGACATGAGACCGAACAATGCAGCGGAGCTGAAGGCCGCTATTGAAGCATCCTGGTCTTCCATAACACCTCAGCAGTGCCACAGGCTGATAGCATCCATGCCACACCGCATTGCGGCAGTCATTGCTGCAAAAGGGGCCCAAACCAAGTACTGAGTACATATGCATGCTTATACTTTGCAGAGGTCTGATATTGTTCTATTTCCAATTCTTGTGTTATTGATGTCACGTAATATTCTAATTTTCTGAGATTGTGAATTTGGGGTTTTCATAAGCTGTACGCCATAATCATCACAATTATACCAAAGTAAGGCTTGACATATCTCGCTTTGCATGTAATGCGTCTATCTCATATATTGGTTTCACCTTTTGAGTTCCTTACTGACATAAATGAACATTTGCACGATATTCTAATTTTTCGAGTTTCACCTGTAGGTGTGTGGATCTACTGCTATATTTGCTACTTTTTAAAGTACTTTACTTGTTTCATTCAAAAACAATGTATTTTTTCTTATATACATGTTCCTTATAACACAGAGGTGAACATTCTGAGACCAAGATGTTCTCCTCCTTGCATGCCCCTCTATATACCTTAGCAATAGAAGAGACTATATGTAGCTCAGGGTTGAACTGTGGAGTCCTTGGGATTCTCCACAGTGAGCTTGGTTGTTTTCTTGCAAATGTTTTGTTACCTCGCTAGGTAACATCTTCAGTGCTAGAATGGAATGGGGTTTGCTCTCTGTTTATATACAGTGGCTTGCCCTGCCAGTGTTGGAGGGGGGTATTTTTATTTTTATTTTATTCTCCTGGTAGTTCCTTGGTTAGGGTATTGTTTACTGCTTGATTGTCTGGTGATAATCTTGGTATTAATCTCTGCTTATCTGGATGAAGATTGCTGGTGAGGTTATTACAGTCCTTACATTGTATGTTGTAGATGACTCCTGTTTCTTCTTGGGCTAGTGGGTCTTTTGGTTTACTTAGATGTTTTGGAGGGCTTTAGTTGGTTTGTGTGCTACAGAGATGCCATGTGGTTGTAATAGTTTCTTGGTTGTTTCTGAGATGTTTCTGATGTATGGCAGTGTTATCCTTTTCATAGCTTGTGTTGGTTGTGTTGTAGTACATTGATTGGTCAGGCACTTTTTGATAAAGTTGTGTGGATATCCTCCAAAATATCTGAAGTAAACCAAAAGACCCAGTAGCCCAAGAAGAAAAAACAGGAGTCATCTACAACATACAATGTAAGGACTGTAATAACCATTATGTAGGACAGACAGGCAGAAGGCTAGCAGAGCGCATCCATGAACACCAACTAGCAGTCAAAAGACACAATGAAAACTCCTTAATCTCAAAACACATGGACAGACTTAACCATAGTTTCAACTGGGAAACTGTCAGCATCTTAGACCAAGATAAATCCAAAAATGCAAGGGAATTCCTGGAAGCTTGGTATTCAGACAAGGCAGCCATCAACAGGCACATAGAGTTAAACCACTTCTACATACTATTCAAAGAAGGCAATAAAAAGGAAATAAAAGAACAGAATACCTCCTCACTAGCAACCATCACCCAGAGAAGCAGAGATTAACACCAAAATTATCACCAGACAATCAAGTAGTAAACAATACCCTAACTAAGGAACTACCAGGAGAAGAAAAAAATAAAAATAACACACACACACACACCCAAACACTGGCAGGGCAAGCCACTGTATATAAACAGAGAGCAAACCCCACTCCATTCTAGCACTGAAGATGTTACTGAGCTGGGTAACGAAACATTTGCAAGAAAACAACCAAGCTCAGAGAACCCCAAGGATTCCACAGAATTGTACCTTTTAATGTACTAAAAGGAAAAATAGATTAAATACATATAAAGTAGAGATACGCAGTGTTTCAGACTCAAACCCAAAAAGGTGCTTTGGACAAGGGATGGGCCTGCATGGTGCACCTGTGAGCATCTCCTTAAAAAAGCTGCCTTTTTTCCTGGGCTTGAACAGTAGCTGAATGATCACTGGAAAAGATACACTGACAGGGTGCAACAAGATGTTCTGGAGTAGGCACGTGCATGCAGTTGGAGCCTTCTAACTTCAAACACATGTTTTCTGGGAACTGAGCAATTACTGTGCAAGCCCAAGGAAAGAAGCAGCTTCTCTTGGCCCTATCCCTTTCTTTTTCTTGACCCTGTCTACTTTTTGGCATGAATACCTGGCATATATCCAAAAAAGTTAGTCTGAAAGACTGATGCATCCCTGCTTTAATCAAATGTTCTATATATGGTACAGTCATTTAGAAGTCACTGAATTCTTTCATTTTTCAAAACAAAAATCCATTTGATTTGCATCAAAACATTAACACTGAAACTTTAGCATAAGTATATATTTATGTGAAATACACTAGGATCATAAAACTGGAAGAAGCCACTTAGGCCACTGGGTCCAATCTCCTCCTCAGCTGAAGAATCAAAATCGAAGCATCCTAGCCAGATAGCTGACTAGTCTTCACTTCAATACATTAATGAAGGGGGCCCTACCCCTTCACTGGTATCTGGTTTCAACTGTAAGAGTAAAACCACTCTTACGGTTATGAAACGTTCTCACATTCAGCCGGAATCTGCCTTTCTGTAACTTAAATCTGTTATTCCATGTCCTGCATTCTGTGATGAGAGCAAACAGCTCTTGAGATTCTATGCGATGTGGCACTCCACTGGATACTTCATTGGTTTAATAAGGAAATATTAACAAGCATCCATTGAGTCAATTTTTGAGCCAGCTATGCATCCAACTATTTATTATGCCTTCCTGCCTACACTTCACTTTCTGATCAAAATGTTGTAAGATATTTTGTTAAAGTCAAGACATATTATATCTAGAGCAGTCTATATTCATGTTGGGATAAATAATACATTACTATTTATTAGGAGTACTGCACAGATATTACAGAAATATTTTAAAGGCACACTGAATAAGCTATTGTTACAGCAATTTGTAATTGGCAATTATTCACTAATCCATGCTCACTGAGCATTCCTACAATTTCTGAGTGTTCTGGATATTTTTTCTCCTGCTACCCCCCCCCATTTTTAGGGTGTGGTATGGCCCACCAATTAAATTATTGATTGCTCCACTGAAATTTATAGGCAATGCCCAGTTTCTTCTTTGTGAATCTTTAAAAATAATTCTACTCTGGATTGGAAACTAGCATATACTTTTTAAATACCAGGACGTGTTTTCCTTCCTGTCCTTCAACCACTTCATTCCATTTTCTTTCTACCTAGTTATCTCCTATTCTTTCAACTGACATCCTGTACCATTCAGTTGCTTTGGGTGTTTACAATATTTTTAAAAAACTTTTTTTGGGGGGGGGTATCTGTAAATCTTGAAATAGAAATAAAAGAATAATTATAGCTGTAATTTTTTTTTTTTTAAATCCTACAACATACCATATTCCTTTGCTGCTGTCTAATGGGTGTCCAGATTTTTTCAGCCCAGATATTGTAGCCTTATTACATTTTAATTCACTTAAAATATGAGGACAAATCCCATGTTAATGAATCAACCATCACTGATGAGATGGGACTTGCCATTATCTTTCTTCCCATCTCAGTTCCTTTTACGCCTATAGATCTATTTCACAGGAGGAAAGACAATTCAATCTTCCAACAGTCTCCATTCTCTTAGCTTTTGATGTCCTAGGTGCTCTCACACACTATGGCTTAGATGCCCCTCCAAAAACAGTGTGAAATATAATTTTATATTGGTAAATCTCATAACCCCATACTAAATCATGTTGATTTTATTTATTTTATGTGATAATGCCAAACTCTTATGAAATATCATACAAAGTTTGAGTTTTATTGGGTGCAACCTAGAAGGTATGGCATGTGCTGACAGAGTTTTCAAAAATGTTTACATGGAAGTGGGGGAAGCAGAGAGGTTTTTTAAAAACCAGTATTAATTGAATAAAACTTGTATCACAATGAACTCATCAAATTGGGTTGTAAGAAATTCTCTAAATTCTAGTTACAGATAACCAGTTATTTCTGAGATGCATACCAAAATATTTTGAAAACATGCACAGAGCAGAGGGGAGGGGCTTTGGGGGGAGGACTGGTATTATCATGAGATCAAAACCATAGATTTTGTGAGCACAGTGCATGCTGAGATTTTAATGAAACAGGCACACACACACATGAAGGTGAACTGAGACCAGCTAGAAAAGCTGATTCTTTTATACTGTGTTGTACAAGAACCATCAGTTTATTACAAACACAACACAAAGTATAGACTTGTGTTGTTCAGATCACGTTAATGAACTTAAAATATTCTGATCCCAAATGCACTTGAAAATAGCGTAACTTTATTTCACAGAGTATTTCAAGTGATAATCATACTTCTCTGAATTATCTAAACCTTAATATAAAAACAATCTTTGGGGTAACAAATATCATTTGGTTGAGCTAGAATATAGAACACAGAAAGAAGATAGTCACGTCCAATTCCACGTATATTCTTAGCTTGGATTCTGCTTTTCACACAGTTTACCTTACAAACATGATCCAAGTGACATTTCACAAATTCCTGGATAAATGTTGCTACACTCTGCCAGCAGAGAGACAGGGTATGTCATGCACAGATCAATAATAGCACGGTGTTTCATCAGCCTCAAAATCAAAAGTGCTTCATCTGGCAAAAGCCATAGCCCTTGAGGATCCAACATATATGTACTGAATACCCTACTAGGATTGTCTACTACACAGCCTACCAATGTAAAGTAAAAACATCTTAAAAGGTAGGCATTAAAAAAAGAGAATGTAAAGAGGACTTTCATATTATAACTACTAGAGCAGTAAAATAAAAGCCCAAGCTAGCTGCTAAATAAAAGATTAAAAATTATTTGATATTTCCTAGGGGATGATGATGGTTGTATGAATATATCTAAATATATTTTTGTGCAACAAATAATAAGTGTCCTGATGGACACCAGCCCCATGAACACTATAACCAGTTTCCTTGGATATTGCTCCCCTACCTTTAACTAGCATTTAAAAAGTAGGTTCTTATATATGACTTTATCCACTATATGACAGCATGAAAACTACGAAGTACTTCAATATTTTATGAGATTATATTTATTGGTCACTAACTTGGATGGCTTTAATAAGGGAATAGGAATAAAATCTAAATTTCATATTATATTTAAAAGATCTCATGAAATCATGCCTGGAAAAATTGCTCCTTTAGGAGAACCATTACCTCTTTCCCTTGAAATCTGAATCACAAATTCTATATAATCAGAATTTTAAAGTGTAGTATTAGTTTCCAAAATACCAAAATTATATAGATTTGATAAAATGGTTGCTAAAACAAAAGCAAAAAGCAACATAATTTTGTTGTTTTTTTTTTAAAGGCCCTTGTTTCAAGAAGGGGGAAGTAATTACCATTCTTATTTTTAAAACTGATAGAGAACTTAATTTTTTCTTAACATGTGATTCTGAGAGTGATAAACCTTCAGAAGTCTACAATCCATAATCTAGTATTTCTCTCTATTTTATTATCTCAAAATATACATCAAAAGTCAAATAAATATAGTCTTTAGTTGAGTACAGAAAAAAGGAAAGGATACAGTCTCCTAATTGGTGTAATAATATTTCATTTCATAATGCTATTAAAGACTGTTGACTAATTGAGTTGGAAATACTTATAGAAATGTAAAAGCTCATGTATTCTGTTTAGGGGTGCACAAAACAGTCTGAGTTAAAAACATCTGTTTCAAATGTTGAAAGCACAGAGCAAATCACACCCAAATCAAGTTTTCTCTTGAAATTGGGACAAAATGAAGTTCTTCATTCAAGAGTGTTCCAATATGCCACAATTGGTTTGTTTTTTTTAATTGAATTCCCACAGCTATGGAGAACTGGAGAGTGCATTAGTCAATAAAACAGCAGGCACAGGTTTCATCCCTGCTGACATTGACTGGAGTTAGTAAAGAGGAAGAGGGGGTAGTAAGAGTCGGTTATGCACTTGGTTAGAGACTGAGAATCATTTTGGACATAAGAAAATGACTGATGCCCGTTTGGTAGCTCAGTTTAGTGTTGTTTTTAAATTCTTTGCTACAAAGAATAAAAAATATTGTTCCCTATGGAAATTTTCTTATGCAATGTGCCAAGTAGACAGTTGTGTCCCAAGCTCAGAACACAGCTGGGCATATTTTCCCTGATCTCCTGAATTTTTTGGAGATTTTCAACAGGGGTTGCTGATTACAGCTGATACAAGAGTAATTCCTAAATATGGAATCTCTGTAAATGGTCACTAACTGAAGCTAACTTATGCTCGTATAACATAAGAAAGAAAATGGCAGGAAAACTCAAGTGTCAAAACACAGAAGAACACAGTAATATTGTAATGGTTAGTTGCATTTAACACAAACATATATTAGATTTAACTAAAGATATGATCAAACAGTTTTAAAAACTGTTCACATTTAAGTCAGTGGAAGTTCTAGAAACTTTAGATTTTTTTTCTCCTGTGAAGTTAGCCATAATTTAGTATAATAAATTAATGAATGAAAAAAAAACTAGTATTAAATGTGCTGGGGAATTATTTCTAAATGTATATATTTTCACAGTAACACATGTTTTTTTTTCCAAGTTACTATCAAATAGTTTAAGTTTTATATATTCTAGTTGGTGAGGTGCAGTGAATATTGGCTTGCAAAGTATCCTCTAGGTTAGAAAGCTCTAACTTGAGTATGTTTGGGGAAAAACTAGGTTTTGGCACATTGACCAAAATGTGCCAAAACAGACTGGTACAGTCCTTACCATTAGCCACCATTGATGCTTGCAGCATGAATATAGCTAAGGCTAATAACTCAGTCTATACTGTCTCTATCTTATTAAAAAGCATGATATGAAACCATCAGTTGACCAAAGCCATGACCAGCAGGCCCATCTAGTGACAACCGTGACACAGGAAAGATTGCAATTTAGACTAAAGGAGGACTAAAAGGGAATCAGCATGAATTAATGAAAAAAATGATATATATGTATGCATGCATGCATGTATGTATGTAGTCTGTTTGTGAAACCAAGAGAAATCATTCCTCCTGGAATAGAATATATGGAAAAAAGTCTTATGGAAATAAGACTTTGGGCAGAAATGACACTTTTTTTTCTGTCTTGCTAGCCTATTGGTTACAGCAAAAGCAGGTTTAATTCATTCTCATTTAAATAACAGAACTCATTTAAATAGCAGATCATGGACTTAGGAAATCATGCTTCATATGTAGAGTAAATCAAAACTGATTCCTGGTGATTTCAGGAACATATCCCTGTAATTGTTTTGGCAACAATATGGAAGTAGTTTGCTGCTGGCTCCTTCTGGAATGATTTCTCAACTTCCCAGTCTAGTCTACTGCCCTGGTACTTCTTGGTGGTCTGTCATCTAGGTACTATCAAATGCTGACCTTGCTTAGCTTCTGAGATTAGTCAAAGCTCAGGTAGGGGCTGCTTCCTCTCATTGTAATTCCATAACCTACAACCTACATTTTAGAGAATTTGGAGCTGAGCAAGAGCAGTAAAACTGAGTTTATTATGAAGAATAGTGAAAAAAATAATAGCATTTATTTTTTGTGAATTTGTTGTTTTTTTAAAATCTGAACACATGTATCTCTTTTAAAGTTATGCCAAACTGAAGCAGCAGCTAACTCTAAAATGTTCAGAAGTCTTTCAGTGTAAAATGCAGAAAGCATCAGGTAGCAAAGATTTTCTTTTACAAATTACTAACAACACTGGAAATGTTCAAGAAGTGCCTGCAGTGGATTTTAAAGTACTATTGCAGGAATTCTTTAGGTTGAAATATGGCAATATCAAACAGAGACTTTAAAAAGAAAGAAAACAGTTACACATCTGGAAGAATGCTCCTGAAGAACTGCTTTCAACTTTTGTGTAGTGCTACCCAAAGGAGCTGCAAACAGTTACCTAGTGGGTTGAAAGTCTGTTCCTTTTTTTAAATCCTGGCCTCTTCAGATGAAGATGGTTTGCTCTGCTACTAAGTCCTTTTCAGATGTCAAAGGCAACCCATAAAACAATGCAATTACTCCTGTGGTGCCACTTCTGGAGCACCAAGGGAACCATAGCAAAGGATTCTGGGTAACTCTGTAGTTGTGGGGCCTTCATAATTGGGTTGCTACATTTAAAAGACAATAATTACTGATTTAAATTACAATATGGCAGTTTTGTACTGAATTGTACATCCCTTGTGTTTCTATGTGTTTTCGCTGTGCAAATGTTATATCTTACCCATGTATAATTGTCATTACTCTAGTACATACAGCAGAGAATGCCTTAATCTGAGCAGACATCTGGTGATGGAAATTACAGCACTGCCATTAGGCGTAGGGAATGCAGGAGAAAGAAAACAAGCTTTAAAAAACTTTTCCTGGATTTTAACAATAATGACATTTTTCAAAGGAACTCCTGAAATACCAGATCCCTTCAAACCTCCATAACATCAAAATTCCAACTGTGATTTTGATACACTGATTGCACAATTTAGCTTCTTTATTCATATACAAAGTCTTTTAAATCAATATGTATCATGAATCTTAGGAATGGCAGACCAAACTCTAAATTTGCAATAAACCTACAGCAGTATTGCAACATGCCATAATACAATGGCTATTTTTTAAATTACAGTATGAGGATTATACAATATTGACTTCTGTAATTCTACTACAAACGATATACTTACCATTACATGCTTCTATGTACAGTATATGTGTCTGTAGCTTTTCATCTATATCTATACAGATATATCAATACAGATACACAGGAACCAATGGACATCTGCCAATACTCAAGTTGTAGATGCTAGAATATCTCTCCCAAAATGGAATCTAGAATACTTAACTCTTAAATCAAGAGCTAATCTTATATTACCAGAGCATACAGGCATTATGCTCGAGTGTGACTGCATAAATATCTTTCTGTCAGTTAACAAACCATTTTCTTCATTTCTATTTAATCAATAATTATCTCTATGGACAATATATGTCAACATTTACAAAGCTGAGCTATTATATTACATAAAAATAATATTACATGAGTGTATTATGTGGAACAAATTTCTATAAAGCTACTGCCATTTCAATTTTAAACCTTTTTGAATCAATTCAGCATTGTTTTTATTTCTACTTCATCCTTCTTTGTATTTCAGAGATGCCAAAGAAGAACATTTCTTATCACATCATGAGAGGATGGTAGTACATGGCTATTAAAACATTCAGTGTGTAGATCAATTTCCTCTGAGCAATGGAGTTTCAGAAAAACAATGTTTTATATCTACAGTTACTGTAAAGGTATGTTACCCTCCTTAATTGCTACTGGAAGACAGCTAAAACCTCTTTTTAAGTGTAGATTTCTTCTTTAATAGCATTATCAGAGCATCATAACTGCAGGGACTAGTCCAAGCAGTTGCCAGGAGTCAACACAGACTTGAAGGCACAAATAATAAAAAAAAAATAAATATTTGAAAGCAAAAATTTATTTATAATTTCAGTTTTGAGGTCCCACAAAATTACAACTACTCTGTGTGGTTCACAATTAAAAAATTATAAAGAAAACAACATATATCAGAGACAAAGAATACAGTTGACTAAAAGACAGAAACAAAAATCAAATGGGCTCAACCAGGTCTTTAACAATTTGTGGAAAATCAAAAAGATAAGAGCAGTACGGATCTCCAGAGGGATAGCATTCCACAGGGCAGAAGCATGCTTCGTGGGGCCCACAAGGTGATACTACTTAATTCAGGTGATAATTTCATTAATTATAAAATTATTAATTTTTGTTATTATAAAATTATTAATTTTATGTAATATAATAGCTCAGCTTTGTAAATGTTGACATATATTGTATACAGGGAAGATAACTGTCGATTAAATAGAGATGAAGAAAATGGTTTGTTAACTGACAGAAAGATATTTATGCAGTCACACTTGAGCATAATGGCTGACTGGGGAATTCTAGGAGTGGAAGTCCACATATCTTAAAGTTGCTAAGGTTGAGAAACACTGACTTAACTGATGGGACCTGGAGCATGTCCACTTTAGCTTGCCTCCCCAGACAGGTGGAAAAATATGGAGACAGGCAGTCCCTCAAGTAGCCATGAAGAGCTTTATAGGTGATAACCAGCACTTTGAATTGCACCCAGAAGTCAACTGGCTGCCAGTGCAGCTTGTGAAACAGCAGAGATATGTGTTCATACTATGACGCATTCATCACTTCCTGCAATGCTGCATTCTGGACCAGTTGTAGTTTCCCAGTCATCTTCAAGGGCAGCCCCACGTACAGTGCATTACAGTAGTCCAATCAAGAGGTGACCAAGGCATGAGTAAATGTCTGAAGGGTCCCCCTATCCAGCAAGGGTCACAACTGGCATATGAGATGAACCTGTGCAAAGCCCCCTTGGCCACAGCTGCCACCTCCACTTTGAACGGGAGCTGTGAGTCCAAGAGGACCCCTAGATTGTGCACCAGCCTCGCACAGGGAAGTGCAACCCCATGAAAGCCTAAATATGGAATGTCCCCAGAATTGGGTGGGTGGGGAAATCAAAAACCAAAGCGACTTTGTCTTGTCAGGACAGAACCTGAGTCTGTTCCTTCCCATCCAAGCCTGCATAGCTTCCAGGCACTTGGTCAGGATTTCAACAGCATCAGTTGGTTGGCCCTGGGTCAAGATGTATAATTGGGTATCATCAGCATATTGATCATACCTGACCCCAAATTGATGGATGACCTCACCCAGCAGTTTCATGTACATATTAAATAAAAGGAGAGAAAGAGTCAAGCCCTGTGGCACCCCAATTAAAACCAGATGCTAAGAAGAAATCAGAATTGGCATATATTTAGATATTTTGCCTGAATTTTCACATTTGTTTCATACTGTTTACTTTTCCTTGGACAGCATTAATGTTTCTTGTATCTTATGATTTATCTTTTTATGTACCAGCAAGGAAAAATATAGTATGTTATTTTCATATCATGTGTCACATATATGCCAGAAACCATACTCCAAAAAAGGCAAGATCCAGGACAAAAAAATTAATGAATAACTGCTGATTAAGATTACTTGCCTGTAAAAAAAAAGTCACCATATTTATAGAATCAGCCAATCTTGCATCTGCATATAGCAATCATTCTCTCTCACAAGCAAATATTCTGATATATTAACAATTACTGTTATAGAGAAGCACACACATTCTGCTTCCTCTGTCCAGAAGGAACAGCCAGAAAGAGAAGAAATAAAACTGGATTAAAAATAAATAAATAAAAATAAAACAGGATGGAGAGGAGTGAGGAGAAGGGATAACTGCAGCGGGAAGGAATAAAAGAAGAGAGAAATCCTATTTAGGTATTAAGGATTAAAGAATTAATTAGGCAGGCTTCTCGATCTAACCAATGGTTGATTTTCAAGTGATTCTTCAAAGGTATCCATATTTTTCAGCAGCAGCAATGTTTGTAGTCATTTATATCTCTTGTCTATTCCTTTGCTTTCTACAGAATTTTTTTCTATTCTTACCAGTTAATGTAAGGTTAATCCTTCACAATCAGTGAATGTAAGATGAGCCCTTCAATTCAATTTAGGGAAAAGCACTTCTACTAGTCTGCCTCAAAAGGTTTTGACCCAAGTCCTATTTTAGCTAACTGATTAACTGCATGAATGTCATAGCCCTCTATGGATATGCAAATCGCATGGAAGGAAATGTATATCCATTTATTGGGTCCTGGATGATCAATGCAATGTGGATGTCCAGCTGCATTTACACTGCCTGTATTATGTAGAAATCAGCTCCTACATAGAAGGTCTCTTAGACTGGATTATGGCTTTCTAAATTACCAATAAATATAAGTTTCAAATGTCATATATATATAGTATTCCTAAATCTGACTATGTGTTTAAAAAACTAAAGCTATAACACAGTTCAAATTATATCTGAAGATGTGGAGAAGTATGAATGCACTTGCTGATCCCATATTATAGTGCATATATAAAAAGAAAAGAAAAATGTATCTACATGAACTGCAGTGGCTACGCAGGAAAAAAATGCAAACTGACCAGTGCACAAAATGCTGATCTTCTGTGTAAATATGTAGGGCTACTAAAGTCAGGGCAAGTAGCATAATTATAAATCCATTTGGATGTTTCAGTGGTCCTTCATGTATATAATCTACAACAGTTCAGAATTTCTGCAAATAAGTGTGATGTAATTCTTCACATCAGTTATCAAGAGACGTCCTCTCTATGATTGCCATTTCTGTTTTCATAAAACTGTTCCAGGAAAATAAACCATTTGGAGCAAAATATGGATTGCTTGAGAAAAGAACCAATTAGTGCCTTCTAATCTTCATATCTTGGCACTCCATATTCAGAAGCATTATGCATCATCCTGATCTTTTCAGACAGATTTGTGAACCATATCTATGATTTCAGGAGACAATATATCCAATTTCAGGGTGCTTGGAACTCATAGGCTTATAACTGCAATACTGTACATTTAATCACTAAATGTTAGATTTCTGACATATCAAGACTACAATAAGCTTTTACCTGAACATTTTGTTTGCTGGTCTGAAGTTGCTGTTTGGTTAGATGCAGTTGGGATGTTAATCTTTTATTTGCTTCCCTGGACTTTTTGAGAGACGATACTGCTGTTCTTTTTGATTTCTGTACAACAGCTAACTGCTGCTGTAAAGATGTGATACGTCCCCAGAGTGATATGGAGCAGCCAGGTTTCTGGACCATGATACCTCTCATCTTCTCTCTGTTAACTAAACAATGGTCATAATCTGACACTTCGTTTGCCTTCACAGAAATGGCTTACCTTCTGTTGGAAAAGACTTTCACCAAAAGACCCAGTAAAATCAAACCCAAACTTCTCTTGTTACAAAACACAACATATATTGTACAATTGCAAGGTTATCCGTTCATATACCTTTATGCCAAAATTGAAAGAACATTATATTTTGTGGATGAAAAATGGTTAAGTCACTCCATTACTGTGACTTGCTCCTCTTAATCATGTCATCCAAAGTATATTAGCTATACTTCCAAAAGAGAATCAGAGACAAACAAGTAACAAGATTACAAACTACTATACCAGTACTTTCTATCTTCTTCTAGTCTCCTAGTGAAAAATCTACCCTGAAAATATAAAAAATATTCAATATACTCCATCGTCTAAAGGACTGCCAAGCCTTCTCCTAAAATATGGTCTTTAGGCTAAAGTAAGACATTAAATCTTAAGATGAGTAAAACAGAGGCTTTTATTCAGTCAGAAGAAACAACCACTTTTGTGAAAAAGACCAATTCCCTCTGTAATCTTTTTCCCACCTACCATTTTTGGATCACTCTATTTCTAGGACAGGGGAAGATTACAGGGATGTTCCTATTATTTTAGTTAACATTGACTGTCTAGAAGCTCACAGACTGCAAGTCAGGTCAAGACTTCTGGAAGCTAAGGCCCAGGTTAAAGAGCAGATATTTCTCTCTTATTCCATCACATCAATGGTTGCTCTTACCCTAAAAGAACCCCTAGTTAGCTCCATAGAAAAAACAACAATCCATCCTTATCTTCCAAAGCAAAATAATAATAATAATAATAATAATAATAACAACAACAACAACAACAACAGCAACAACAACAACAGCAGCAGAAGCAGCAGCAGCAGCAGGTGATGCAGTCCAACAGCGTCTAGTTGAAAACAAGCTCTTTCCACCTGAGCAGAAAGGAAACCACCCAAACAACAGAGGAACAAAATATCAGCTCCTAATTGACAAGATGACTTTGGAAAACTGCAAGGGAAGGAAGGCCAACTCGAATGTCGCTTGGATTGATTTCAAGAAGGCATTCAACTCCCTGACACATGATTGGATAATCAAGTGCCCAGAAATAACAGAAGTCAGTAGAAACATAAGCTTTGTGCAAAGATCAATGGCACAATGGAAAACACAGTTGCTGGTCAATGGTGATAGACTGGGAGAGATTAATATCAAGAGAGGAATCTTTCAAGGAGACTCACTGTTACCATTCCTGTTTGTCATTGCACTGATTCCTCTGTCAACAATACTGAACAAGTCAGGCCATGGCTATCAAACATCAAAAACACCTGCCAGGCTATCCCCCTCCCTTACATGGATGATCTGAAGCTATATGGAGAAATACCATCTGAAATAGAATCGCTGTTCAACACCACCGAATATACAGCCAAGATATTGCAATGGAGTTTGGGCTGGACAAACATGCCACACTTACTATCAACGGGAGAAAAATAGTGGAAACTGAAGGAATCAAGATGCCCTATGGAAATAACATCAAGAGTGTGGATGAAGAAGATCACTACATCATGAGAGTGAAGAAGATCTTAAAGACCAAACTCAGTGGAGGAAATACCATCAAGGCAATTAGTATCTGGGCAATTCCAGTAATTAAATACATAGCTGGAATAGTGGACTGAATTCAAGTAGAACTAGAAATCCTGGATAGGAAGACCAGAAAAATAATGACAATGAATCATGCCCTTCATCCATGCAGTGATGTTGACAGACTCTACTTAGCAAGGAATGTTGCAAGTACAACAGACAGTTGAAGAAGAAAAAAGAGCATTAGAAGAATATCTGAAGGACAGTGAAGAAGATGCCCTGAAGCTAGTACGCCATGAAAACTTACTGAATACTGAAGAGACCAAACTGGCCTACAAGAAAGACCAAATGAAGAATAGAAAAGAGACATGGCAAGGCAAAGTATTACATGGCCAATACACAAAAAAACTAGCAGGCAAAGCAGATAACAACAAGACCTGGGAATGGCTAAGAGCAGGAAAGTTGAAGAAAGAAACAGAGGGGCTAATTCTGGCTGCACAAAACTAAGCCTTAAGAACAAATGCATATAAAGCCAGAACTGGGTAGACAGCAACAGACAGCAAATGCCACCTCTGCAAAGAAGCTGAAAAAACAGTGGGCCACCTAGTTAGCTACTGCAAGAAGATTGCACAGACTGAATACAAACAACGGTATGACAAAGTAGCAACAATGGCGCATTGGAATATCTGCAAGAAATACCATTTGCCTGCAAGCAAGAACTGCTGGGATCACAAAACAGACAAAGCAATAGAAAATGAAGAAGCTAAAGTGCTCTGGGACTTTAGAATTCAAAGAGACGAACACCTGCCACATAATACCCCAGACTTAACAACTGTTGATAAGAAAAATGAAAAAGTCTGGATAGTGGACATTGCAATACCTGGAGACACCAGAAGAGAAAGAACTGGAGAAAATCACAAAATATAAAGTCCTACAAATAGAAATAGAATGATTGTGGCAAAAGAAAGCAAAGATAGTACCAACAGTAATAGGAGCCCTGGATGCAATCCCAAAACATCTGGAGTCACTCTTGAAGATGATCAGCATTGACAAAATCACCATCAGTCAATTGCAAAAGGCAGCTTTATTTGGAACAGCTTATATCTTGGGATGAAACCCTTAACACCATCAAACAACAACATCTGCCTATCCCAGGTCCTTGGGAAGGACTCGATAGGTGGATAAAAATGCCAAATCCAGTCTAAACATCTGGCTGACTGTGCAATTAACAATAATAATAAGAAACTGAAGCTTTGATTTTGGCTGCTCAAGAGCAAGCTATTGGAACTAATCAATCTGCAATCAAGGCCAGAACTGAAAAATCATCAAATGATTCAAAGTGCAGATTGTACAAGGAAGCAGAAGAAACAGTTGAGCATACACTCAGCTTGTGCAGGAAGATCGCACAAAATGACTATAAACAGCAACATAATACAGTCACCAAAATGATTCACTGGAACAACTGTAAACATTATCATCTGTCAGTAATGAAAAAATGGTGGGAACATATAGTTGAAAAAATAGTCAAAAATGAGCAAGTTAAAATGCTGTGGGATTTCCGAATAAAAACTGATAAAGTTTTGGCACGTAACACACCAGGTTTAACTGTGGTTGAAAAGAAGAAAGTGTGGATAATTGATATGGTAATACCAGGGGATAGTAGAAAAGAAGACAAAGAACTGGAGAAGATCATAAAGTATCAGGATATGAAAAACAAAGTTGAAAGATTATGGCATAAAGCAGTGATGGTGGTCCCAGTGGCTATTGGCACACTGGGTGCCATACCAAAAAACCTTGGACAGCGTTTAGGAAATCTGCACATTGACAAAATTTCCATCTGTCAGTTGCAAAAGGCCAGACTCCTTGGATCCGCACATATCCTACGCCTATATATTATGACATCCTAGGTTCTTGGGAAGAACTTGATGCGAATGAGGGCCAACACCAGCTAAAGAATTGGCAGCTATGATTTCATGTTGTTGTGTAGATGATGATGATGATGATGATGATGATGATGATGATGATGATGATGATGGAAGACTGCAAAAAAGCTTAGAGCACTTTTCTGCAGTCTTAAAAAAAATCTGCTTCCTATCCTGAAAGAACAGAGTCTATAAACTCTGGAGTAGTAAAGGAAATAGCTTTGTGAATACATAAAGGCAGCAGGGAAAGAAACCTACTTATATTAAGACAAGCTTAAGAAACATAAAAGCAGGTGCGTTCTCAGCAACTAGCCCATCCCACTTTAAGCAAATTCTTTTTACTTATTGATGTGTTCAATTGATATATCCTCTCTTTGCTGCTGTTACAGAGATCTGAAGTACAGCATCCACTATAGGTCTTAATTTGGCACTTTTTAAGCCACAGTACATTGTCTGTTTTATCCAACTGGTGTTATGTTGAAACCCCTGCTAGTGCACATTGAAGAAATTGGTCTCAAAGTCCCGACCACTAAGGATTAGAAGGAAGAAGAAAAATATAAGCAACCGACTGCCCTCTGATAGAATTTTAAAAAAAGGGGGGATGGGGCTAGGGGAGGCAGGTAAGGACACCACCTGATGACTCAGAGTCCATTATAGTTAAACTGTGTCTTTTCTTACTATAACACAATACAAAATCAAATTACCTTAGGGGAAAAAACATCAATTTCTTGCTCCTGTGGAGAAGAGTCATTTTCTTTTCTTTAAATCATAATGTCCCTGGTACATCTATTCTATTTTAGATGTTTGTGAGCCACATTGAGGACTACAGTCAATCCAGATATTAGCTATGCACAAATGCAAATATAATTTGCTATTACAGAAGTTTTTTTGTATTCTTACCTTTGTAAGGAATGAGTGCTGAATTTAGAATCTTCTTCCTTTGGACAGTAATTACTAATTCACCTTTGTTTTTCTATAAACACAACAAAAATATTTACATTTATAGGATTTACATTTTTCTACAAAACATATACAAACATATATATCACATAGGTTATTTTTTTAAAAAGCTTATTTTCCCTTCTTAGCTAACTCTTAAATCTAGGAAATAAAACAATAAATAAATAAATAAAAATCCCACCTTTCTCACACTTGTGACCTGGTCCTCTCAATTTTGTGCATTCATACTGAGGACCCTCCTCAAATGACTGCCATTCCAACGTTAGGACACAGAAAAGTCAGAAACCCTTTATTTCTATGTGATCATTCACTTCATGCTTAGCTCCTCCAAGAATAGAGATTCTTAAATTGTCTGACCAAATTATCCCTTTTCCCAGTCTTGAAAAACAGACAAACCATCTCTGCAGCAAATCCACCAAACTGGATCCTCGACTCACAAACAATCAATTACAAATTGCTCCATTATCCCTAGACTATACCCAAATTATCCCCTTGGAGTAATTACCCCCAGTTTAAGAACCACTGTCCTAGAATAACACTATTTCATAACAATGCAAGAGTTATACTTGACTTTCCTTAATCTGTTCAGATATTCAAGCAAAAATCATTTACGTCAGAAAGCCATCAGACAGAGAATTTGCACTAATAACATAATAGCTGAAAATGGTAAGACTGCAGCTATAGATGGCATAACGGGAAAAATTATAAAATATGGATGCAATTTGCTTAGTATATCGATATTTTGTTTGACACATGTGAAGACTGCATTCTGCGTCTGACAACTGGAAGGATGTTGTTATTGTTCCCTTGTACAAATGCAAAAACTATAGAGGGATTAGATCACTAAATGTATTTGAAAGGGTATGAGAAGTACCAATGAGCAAACTGGAAAGAGCAATGTGGCTTTATGTGGGTCTGCAAACCAGATTTTTGCTCTTCATCAAGAATGTATGAATTGAGAAAGTTTACTGTACAACTGTAAATTTAGAAAAACTGTATGATAAAGTGAATTGACTTGGATTATGGAAAGTTTTGTGCAGATATAGAACTGAAAATTGCTTGTTGAGTGCGATAAGAGCAATATGTCATAGAAATAAAATATGCATGAGAATGTAAGTTACAGATAAATGGGGAAAATTAGAGCAAGAAATTGAATTAATGCACTATGGTAGAATGTTTAGTAATGATGGGAAAATGGATGGAGATGATTTAAGATATGCAAATCCAGAGAGAAAGGCAACAGGAAGTTTGTCAAAAGAAGTAAAAATGGGCTTCCACTTACTTTATTGTATGAAAATGGGAGCTGGTATGTTAGGAGAAACATTACATTGAAATACAGTGGAATGAATTACTTAAGATATATGTGTGTGATAAACAAGAAGAGATAGAGTCAAGAATAAATGGCAGTTTAATGAATTTGGATGGAACATAAAAGTGAATGGTGACCAGATGAAAGAAGTCTGTTGAGGTGATCAGCCCATATGGACAGAATGAATGAAGCTTAATCACAAAACAAGTCATAAAGGAAAGGAAGACCAAGAAAGGTTTAGTTGAATGGACATGAGTACTTCAAAAAGAGAGAAGTCAGAAGTTTAAAGAATAAAAGGCACTGTATAAAGTGTTGTATGGACAAGATGGCAGCCTGACTGGTTTGCAAGAATAGAAATGAGTTAGTGTAATATGCATTTCATTGTTTTCTCTTATCTCTTGCCTCCCATTTATTTTGCTTATTACTTAATATTCTTCTTCTGTTTCCATAACGGTGCTTATTCTGCTAGGGAATAGCACAATGGTATATATGTGAGATGTAGTATTGCAAAATGCCATATAGGTCAGCTTTCACTTTGTTATTTCTAATAAGGTTACGACACTTGTGTATGACTTGTGTTTGTATGAGCTGGGCCCAAGATCTGTTGCACCAGAATGTAAATGCTTAAGACTGGGTTTATTAGTTATTTATTATTGCAAATGTTAACATATTCAACATAATACAATCTGAACAATAGCTGACAATTGCATAAGTGTTTAAATCATACAATGTCAGTGTAATATAACTAATGTTTCTGCAGAATTTGAACTCCTGCCATTTATTAATATGTTTTTAGAGGAACAATGTGGACTATGCAAATGGTATTGGTTCTCTGTTCCTGTCATTCACTAATCTATAAGGGTATCTTAAACATGCTATTGAAATGGCTTTGTGTCCAGTCACAAATTAGTACCAATTCTCCTGCTTAAAAGAGGTATATGTCCATATATAAAGATTAGGATATGCCTGCATTAATTCATGTTAGGAAACAGAAAAAAATATTCTCAGGATAAAAGATCTCAAAAACGTAATTTTCTTGAAGGAATATGACTAGATTCAAATATAAAAGATTATCTCTACTGTGAAATAGTTAGTCTAAAGACAGATTTTCAAGATAGTTAAAAGAGCTAGTGAATTATCCTGTGCAAATATGTTTTCAAAAGCAAAAACTGATAGTGACAAACTACCCTCATGTAGTCTAGTGTAGTCATCCTGGGTTGTGGACTGCACCAACTTAAATTTTGGATCACTGATGGTGGGTAAACAAGATGACTGATATAAGAGACTATGTTATTCAGTTACCTTTAAATATTTGTCAGCAACATAACTGAATGCATTGAAGTCGCTCAAACCTTACCTTTTTCTGACATAATTTGCTTTCATCTTCTGAATAGATACTGCTTGGGGTTATTTTATCATCCTCTATCTTATTTTGTTCTTGCTGATCATTTTTTTTTGTCAATGAAGTATGTTGTGCTGCTTTTGTCTCCAGGTTTTCAGAATTCAGTATTTCAGAGTCACTAAGAAGAGCATATTTGAAAAGAAGAAATGATTTACTGGTATTAAATTTAATTGTCTCCAACTACCCAATTATAGAGTAAATAAATTCACTGCTGTAACTCCTGTACAATCAGACTTATAGGTGATGCCCTTATCCAGAACCCTCATTGGGAACCTTCTATAGCTGAAGAGATTTTTGGCAGGAGATGTACTGCATGCTCCTGGGAATGGCTCCCTTCTCCCAGTGACTGCTAGTTACCCATGTGAATAAACATGGAGCAGAGGAAATCATTTTGGATAATATGAATAAACAGATGACTACTTTAAAGACCAAGTTGCGGGTAAGCACTATGTTCATTGTGATATCCATGCATCACAAATATGGGTGATTAGCAAGCCTTCCCATAGAAATGGGGCAGGTGCTCTTCTAAAAGAAGACAGATGACAGAACTACTTCTCCAAACAATATATCAATCCATGCCTAAACATCAGGATAGTGCTGCATAACAGTTGCTGTGACAATGAAACTGCTTACATATTGAATAGCGAAATTCCACAAAGAAAAGCTGTAGAAGACGCTACAATTCCTGTAGAATATGCTCTGATCTGTTATGGAATATCTTGTCTGCCAGTTTATAGCATAAATAATGGAAGTCAATTGAGGAAAAATTGTAGGGAGATACAATAGGCTGGTTAACCTAAAAATCAGAAAACATCCAGAAAGGAAGAAAACATCAGGCTTCAGCTTATCTTTATGAAGCAACAAATATGGGGATTGGTGGGAGACAGTTCTCCAGTTTAATGTGCTGAGATGATGGCAACAGGAAACTGACTCTGGGAAAGAAAATAAATATATCCAAAATATACTGGACATCTTTGTGCTATCAGATAAATATCTAACCTTCTTGCCTTACTTTAGTGGAGGGTGCTGAATAAGGTATATTATTTTGCTTTCCTGAGCAGTATCTGCAACAATTGTGTCTTGAAAAATAAAATAACACTTGTCATTCCTCACTATAAATAAACTTTCCAGGCAAATAAATAAAATGAAAATGAGGAATCTCCAAATGAGCACTGATGAATACTGAACATCATAAGGTGAAGTTTGCTGTTGTACTTCAAGAGGTTTCTCTATATAAGGTCCATTATCCTCAGAAGATGACTGTATCTGATATCTGGCCACTGGAAAGTGTCCAAGATTATTTATTTAGAATCAAAATGAAAATCCTTCCTTTTGGAAGACCTGATTTTCTGGAGAAGTTGAGAAGCTCCAAATCTAAGCTCTTTGATCTTTATATTTGCTATTCTAATTTTTATATTACCTTTAATTTATGTTTTATATATTGTAATGCCTGGGAGGTCACTTGCCTGTTTCAGCTACAACTCAATAAAATTGGCTTCATAAGTACCATAATCAAAAGAAATATACAAAAGGAGTCAAGAATGGAAAAAAGGAAGAAGAGATGGCATGTACACTCCACAATGCAGATCCCATCCAAGCCTCTGAAGCAGCAGAAAATGGATATACAACAGACAACTTCAGTAAGTAACTCTGCCTACTCTCCAGATAGATTTAACTCTTATAACTCTTTGGAATGGGATCTACAGACAGAGGTTGAAAGTCAAGAGTTTATAGAACTTTCCTCTTCCCTGGTGAAGGATGCCCCCCCCCCAAAACTGCTGCTGTTTTTTCAGCAACCATATTGCTTATGCAAGATGGGAATGATATGAACCTAAAAAGGGAGAATGTAACAGACTTTATAACTAGGCAATGCCTGATAGTGGAGGGAGGGAGACTAGTAGCCAGCCAGCCGGCCACCTTATGCATTAAGACAAAGGATGAGAAGCATGGTGGTGAGTTCAGGCCTTCTTGTAGAACTCTCTATGGAGAATGCCATAGTAATAAGAAGCAAAGAACTGTTGATTCTGGGGATGCTTGGAACTCTGAAAGCAGAAAGGAATGTGCTCAAGAAAAGAAAACTGAGAACACATCTCTAAACTCTAATCTCTCCATCAAAATGGAGCCCATAGAAGGTGTGCTTTTTGGGGGAGGGAGTGCCTTCAAGTCAGTCTTGACTCCTGGTGACTGCCTGGACAAGTCCCTATAGTTTTCTTGGCAAGATTTCAGAAGTGGTTTGCCACTGCCTGCTTCCTAGGGCCGAGAGAGGAGGACTGGCCCATCTGGCTTTCTGCCTAAGGCAGGACTAGAACCCTCCCAGTTTCTAGCCTGATGCCTTAACCACTACACCAAACTGGCTCTCCCACAGGTGGTTAGTCTTCCCTAAAATGTACTATACCAGCCTTGAATGACTTGTGGAGGAGAAGGGCCATGCTGATAATTTAAAAATAATTGCAGGCCACAGAGGAATACTTGGTGCACTGATCAGCTGTTCGGCAGCTAGTGGAGTAGCAGAAGCACTGGAGCTAGTGGTGGCAATGAGGCCTGGGGGCATTGGAAGCACTCATCAGAACATCTTTTGGGGCAGCAAAGTGAATTTATTGACTTCTTTAAAAACTCAGGTGGACTGCATGTGGCCTGGTCAGGCCTCCATTGTTAGGACCAATCCAACTTTTGGCAATGGCAAATTCAGCAAGGGTAGCAATGAAGTTTTAAATCCATATCACTGATGGCTCTAAAGAGAAAATTTCAGAGTAGGCAAATTTGGCTGCAAATGCTTCATTTTGGAGGGAGAGATATGCTATATGAGCATTCAGAATAACTCTTATTTTCTTTTTTCTTCAACTACAAGAAGCCAAGGGGTAGCTTAGAGTGGGTGGACTGATTATAATAAAAACTATGCTTGGTACTGAGTTTGCTGAAGACAGCATCAGGGCCCTGATCATAACTGATAGTTGCTCTGTCAGTCAAGCTAGTGAGATAGAGACTATAGTCTACAGCATACACTTGACAATAAGCCTCTAATTAGAAGCACTTTATCCCAAAGGAAAGATAGCAGGAGATATTACTAATTACAACTAACCTATTTCATAATTTTTTGGCATTATGGGTGAGTTTTCACATGACACCCCTCTTCAAGGTACAGAAGACAAATTTGAGTATCTACCTCTAGGCAACATGTTCCAAACTAAGTTCTCATGGCCATAGTCTCAAAATAAAGTGGTAATCCACCATCAATCCACTATACCAAGAGGTGACAAATGGCAAAAATATCAGAGTTTGGGTTGTTGTTGGGTGTTTTTTTTTTTTTTTTTTTGCATTTAGAGATAGAAAATATGAAGTAGAACAAAGAAAAATCAGAAAAGAAGACCACAAAATGGTTTGTCAGCTTCAAAAGAAGATGCAAAGAGGACTATAATCATGCTACAGCTCTGGTAATTAACTAGGAAAGTAGGGGAGAATGGAAGCCATACAGAAATAGAACCATATACAATACAAGGAACACCACCCACCAAAAACCTCCTCAGCTGTAGAAAGCAACTAATGCTAGTTCTGTGCAAGTATATTACAGAATATATTACATATATTACATGTATATAATGCATAGAGAATGCAATAAAGAAAAATCAGCTCCACGATGATGAGCAAAATGAAAAAATAACACATTTGTGCCTTATTGCCATAGAACAATCATGCAATAATCAGGAAGAGAAAGAAAAATTTGAACTTATCATGAATCACTCAGAAGGTACTCTTCACCTTGGGATTTCTTGGAGCTTATAAGCAAGGTCCATTAATTAAAGGATTTTCTATGGGAAGAATCATTGTATCTCTCAACACTATCCCTTGATTACATATAAAAATGTGCACCTAGGTTGGCTTGACAGTTACACTAGGCTTTGCACAGCACATTAAGGACACTCCAAAAGTGGACATGGCCATGAGATTCTTTTTTTTGCATTAAGCCTCTTCCCACCTATTTTACCTTAATCTCCTCCCCAGATTTTCCAAAATGAATAAATATTGGTGGGGCGGGGGGACTTTCTATGAGAGGCTCAGGAGGTACAAAAAGGTATACTGGGTGACTTTGAGCCAGTCATTCTCTCTCAGCCCAACTCACCTCACAGGGTTGTTGTTGTGGGGAAAATAGAAGAAAGAAATAATAGGTGAGTTTGCTGCCTTGAGTTATGAATTATGAAGTTATGAGTTACGCCTCTCCCCCACAATTTCAACCCGTCTCACCTGATCACACAGAGAGGGCATGCTCCAGACCCCCTTGCCAAAAGAACTCTGAGTAGCGGGGTCCAGAAGGCGGGCCTTCTCTGCTGTAGCCCCTGCCCTTTGGAACATCTTGCCCCTGGAGGTGAGACAGGCCCCCTCACTCCTGGCCTTTCGGAGGGACTTGAAGACCTGGCTCTGCCATCTGGCCTGGGGTGGGGAGGAAGGTCATCAGATATGGGGTAGGCTAGCCCCCTAGAGGCCTGGTGTTGCTTCCATTGGCCTCCTGGATTTTTCCTTTTCCTTTTATTCTTTGTAAATGTGTCCTCTTATAAATTTTAACTGTATATTTATTTATTGTTTTAATATGTTGTAAGCCACCCAGAGTCCCCCATTCGGGGGAGATGGGCAGGCATAAGTTTAATAAATAAATAAATAAAATTTATAAAAAATAATAAAGGTGGGATAAAAAATCTAAAAAAAAAAAAAAACTAGGCCCCAGTTGTCAAATAGTGCCTACCTTTCCATAATTTGAATGATTTTCATGCTTCCATTTCCTCTAACCACAAGTAAGTTGCAATAGCAAAGAAAGAACTGAATAGGCAACTATATGATTGACATATTGTTTGGTTTGGGTTTAAAATGTTGTTTAAACTTGGTCATTATTGTTTATAAACCATCATCTCTAGATTATTATATTGTATGAAACCAACCAATTATGGTTTATTCATGGTTATGCAAACTAAGATAACTGTGACTCAGATCAATATGTTCATTTGTTTAAAGCAAATATTGTCCAAATCAACCTTACTATTTTCATAAATCTAAATTATAAATAGCTGAACTTGAGTAATATACAAAGCTTAAAGTTCTACAAATGAGAACTAGTAAGATTTCTTTCTTTCTTATATAAAAGCTAAACCATATCTGGTTATCCAGAGGTTACTATTAATTAATTAATTAGCAATTAACACAGTGGACAGTGTCTATGATGAACAGTTTAAGGTGTTGGACTAGGACCGGGGAGACTCAGATTCATGTCCACCCTCAACTGTAGAAGCTCACTGAATGATTTTGGAAGAATCATTCGTTTTCAGAAAAACCTACCTGCTAGGGTTATTGCATGGAGAAAAATGGGAAGAAAAGCTATTTTTTCACAGGTATTTTAATGTATTGGATAATCTTGTAAGCTGCTGAAAGTTATCTGATTTTGGCAGGTTTTAAAAAAAATCCATCCATACATACACTCATGCTTTGACCCCTGAAGAAAAGGCAGGATATCAATCTAAAAACTAAAAAGTCCAACATAAGGCCTGTCTGAACAATATCTCTGGTTGTCTCTGAATTATGTAAATAAAGTAGAATCAAGTGGAAAGCTAAGAAACTTTGCACTCATAGTCTCTTAGAGCTTATGAAATCACTATAAGACACATTATTTAAATCTTAGAAATAACTTTTCTTGAGTTGTGGGATCTCACACCTATGGAGTTATACTTATGGTTACAGAACTAATTTTCAGCAATCATTCAATTAAAGTTAGTACAATGACTGTGCATAAAACATACATGAAATAATTAGTGTGGATGGTCCTTAATTTAAAGGACATAAAACAGCTTGTAGACATCTGGTAGCAAGATGAAATGGGTCATTCAAAATTTATCTAACCAAATTAAGGGGGAAAATGTTTCTCCTCCTGGGTCGGCATGTCACAAGATAACTAAACTGACTTCATAGGCTTGCTTGGGAATCCTTAGCTGTCAGCAGTGAATATGCAAAGGGCCAGCAAATTAAATCAACCTGCCAAACTGTCAATTTCAAGCCTCATGACTGCATGAAAATAGCATCACTAGAAGAAATCAAGCATTGCCTTCTTTTGGGTTTCCTGGCACCTATTCAAATACTCATGCAGTTGTGGCTAATTTTGCATGCAAATTTCAGTCAATAAACTCAGAACAAGACCTCCCAAGATATTTCAAAGACTCTGACAGTATTTTTTCTGCATACCAAATCGACAGTAGTTGAAATTCAATTTCTATTTGCTAGTGTTTTACATATGCACAGTGTCCCTTCTACAGAGCTAAGTTAATGAGAGCCGTACCTGCTTTCACTCATATCCTCCCAGCCGTCCTTACTGAAGTTCTGAAATGCACCACTCATAACCTTGATGGACTGATTGCAAAGAGACTGATGTTCCACTAAGCTCTTTTTCTTTCCTGTTTTCAGTTTGACACTGGCACCTGTACTCTTATGCCTACATTGTCCACAAGCTGTTTCCACTGTGGCCTTTAAGTCAGCCATTTTTGCTCTGTCCAGTAAGCTCTGCAGTTGCTTCACTTGACTCAGCAAATCCTCGTTTTCATTTTTCAAGGAATTTCCTTCTGCCACTTGCCTCTTCAGAGAGGTGACCTCTTTTTCCAATCTATCTGTTATTGACTGAAGCTTTGCTTTGTCCTCCTTTGCTTCTGTGATCTTTTCCACAAGTATCTTCAACTCCTTTTCTCTGGCCCCTACATCGTCTATATGCTGCTTAAGCAATATTTTCAGGTCACTTTTATCCTTAACTAACCCTTTATTAATTTCTTTCAACTTCCTGGATTCTTTTTCAAAGTCCATTATTCTTCTTTCCAATTGTGAGACCTAAATACAATATGAAAAAAATTACTTTTAATCTTTTACATAGAGGCCAGCCTTTCCATTATGCTTTAATGACCTATATAATATCCAGAAATAAAATTGCATCCAACACAGCTATTTCAAATAACTAACTGAAAAATAATTTCAAGGTAATGTGAATGAATACATTTGGACTGCAATAATACATCTGTTAAACAAAGGGCAGATGGTAAAGAAGTTAAAATTCTCTATGAGGTGACACAAAAGTGAAACAAAGCAATACATTCCTAACATTAATTTAAAAGGAACTATATTTGATCAATAAATATTTATAATTTCAGTAATTTTAAAGTTAATGCTTATAAATTCAATGTTTTTTAAAATTAATTTTGCTTAACCATTCAACCCTATAAAGGATGTTTTAATACTGCTGATTTTTTAAAAAATGAAGTAGATTCAACGATCACAGTTCAGTCTAAATACTGCCTGAAAGAATAAATCCTGCACAATTAATGACATGTTTTCAGGAAGTTCTCACATATGGCACCCTGCAGGCCTCAGAATACTTCTTCATTTGACAAAAGTACAATTTTATATGCAGAAATCATCCAGGAATTGTAAGTAAAGAATTACAGTATTTACAAATTAAAGTATCAAAGCAGTACCTCTAAATATAATTGTTATGTTTCCTTTTTGAAATAGTTATCAATCACATTTTAAAGTTACTCAACTGTTTAAAAAGAGAATTACGTGGTACTCATGACTACAATTTTGGTTTTGATTTTGTTTCGGGATTTAAAACAAGTCTGCTATTCTAACTCTGTTGTACTTCAGCTTTCTACACTGACTATACCAGTTCTTTGGTGGTTGAAAGAAGAGGCAGCAGGTAGGCAGTGGCAGCAGGATACAGTGGCCTTTTCATCTTGGCCATGCTGTGTAGGGCAGCCAAAAGGGCAGAGATTGGGGGGAGATAGGCGGGGGGAGTTGAAGTGGAGGCAGTTCCCGCAAGGCAGGAGAAGTGTGAGGTTCTCGCTGAATGATCGTGCAGTCCTCACTTAATGACTGCAACTGGGACTCCTGGAACTGTCATTGCTAAGTGATGTGGTCATGTGATGTTTCGCTTAATGTCCGCTTCACTTAGAGATGGAAATTCTGATCCGAATTAGGATCACTAAGCAAGGACTACCTGCACAGGGACAGGGAGCTACAGTAAATCTGACCTGAAGGCTGTCCCCATCTTCTCCAATATACTAGTACAGGTAATCCTCATTTAGCAACTACCTCATGTTGCAACCATTTGCAGTTACGACAGTGATGAAAAAGTAACTTTGCCACCCGTCCTCACATTTACAGTCTTTGCAGATCTGTAAAGGAAAGCTGAGGAAAGATCATAAGCACACTTAGTGACCACTTTGCTTAATGACCGAGTTGCCAGTCCTAATTGTGGTTGCTAAATGAGGACTACCTGTAGATGGGGCTTAATAAAATGTCAGTCTCTCCTTTAATTCCACTCCTTTTGAAAACATGTACCAGAGAAGCTAGTAATTCACTCTATCAACTTAAGTAACATAAGGAAATAAGGGAGCTAGCATTCTAAAATAATTAATGCTGCCAAGTCTCCTCTCCAAAAGCCACCAGGTATGATCTTTAATGTGTTTTACCATAAAGCAAAGTAAGGCTTACACACACACGCATGCACACACACAATTACAGCTATAAAAATAAAAAATATCCTTTTATGTCATCAAAAATCTTTCTAAATTGCCTTCTCCTTTCATTGTTTCTTAAACCTTTTTAAAAATTTCTTTTTCCTTATACACCCTCACACACACAAATACACATTCTATAAGCATTGATTTCTGACACAATTTTGACAGTTAGAATTATTTTGAATTATGAGTAGTAATTAAAAAAAGAACACATGGCTTATAGTCATCAGTTCTGTCTTTTAACATATGATCCCTTACACTGAAATTGAGATTTAACTTGCTGAGCTCAATATCTGGCAGATTAGGATACCTTCTGTAATGTCTGTGCTGGTATTTCTTTCACATTCTTCTTTGGAGTACTGCTGTTGACCCCATCTTCTTCACCAAGTTTAAAGAGCAGCTCTTGAAATAAGAATAAATAATACATTGTGACACCTAATATTCAAGTAAAACAATACTAAGGCATTATAAAGAAATGAGTTCATTAACTAAGAATATTGTAGTCTATTTTCTTGTCAAGCCATCTGGTCAGTCTCAAATCTGACTTTTAAAAAATCTTATGCTATATAATTCTTGTAGCATGATTTTTCACCAGCTTTTCAAAGGCACAATAGATGTACAGGTATCCCTTGACTTACGACCACAATAGGGACTGGAAAATTCATTGTTAAGTGGTGAGGTCGTTAAGCAAGATGTCACATGACCGCCACTTGCAACCTTTCCTGCTGACTTACCCATAGACTTTGCTTGTCAGAAGCCAGCTTGGAAGGTTGCAAAAATGGCAATCATGTGACTGCAGGACGCTGCAATCATTGTAAATGCGTGACGGTTGCTAAGCACCCGAATCATGATCATGTAACTGCGGGGACGCTGCAACCATCCTAAATGCAAGAACCAGTCATAAGTCACTTTTTTCAGTGCTGTCATAATTTTGAATGGTCGCTAAACGAATGGTTGTAAGTCGAGGACTATCTGTATAGTTTAAAGATGCTATACTTCTGTTTGCATCTTCATACTTTTTTAGATTATTCCTCTGTGCCAAAGAAAGAGAATTCACTATCTTTATATCTATATAGTCACTTGTAGTTTTGTTCTCTGATCTTATCCCGTCTCAGGAGGATTAGAGTGGCTGGTGAACAAAGCAAACAAAACCTTATGGACCACTTATAATGGACAGAATTTTAACCTCTTGTTTTTGTAAGATGAAATATACACTTTATAGAATAAATCACATATGACATTCCACTGAAATGTTAGATTCAAAACAATTAAAACCTCAAAAAGAAATCAACTGATGACCAATAATTCTATACATCACTTTGAACACTTGGCAATATCACAGGCTACTCCTCAGTCTAGCTCCAAACTTGACACCTCAAAATTGGCTTGTATAATGGATTAACCATTATGTAGAAAAAGGATATCGTCTGAAATATGAACTCTACAAAATGATAATTGCTCAAAAATTTATGTATTAACTGCTGTATGAAAATCCTTTCTGATAGAGTTCTAATATTTTTCATAAGTCATTCCAATTAACTATCTACTGGAAATTGTCAGGATCAAGTGAAAAGCCATTCACCTACAAATACCTTGCCCTGATTTTCATCCCTTAATGACTATACCACCAAATTTGCAGCCTGCCCAAAAGTTGCTCCAATATTTTCCAATGATGTCAGTGCACACATTCAACTGCCTTTCATAAAATGCTCAACAACAGAGAAATTGTAAGTAGGTTATATAAAGGAAACTAATTACATCAAAACTAAGTTGTAAATATTAGGAAATAATATTCCTTATAAAATATATCTATGAATATGGGGTAAACATTTCCTTTAACGACCCCATTCAGCACTATAAGTAGACAGAGTAGGTCAAGTATGATCTTCAATTTACAAACAAAGCACAAGTGGAAGAAAAACATGCTACTCTCTGTAGGTTAGCAATCATCTTGGCATAAACAGTGACTAACAAGTTTGTTAGAGTGAATTAGCCCTTTCTTTTGTCTTTGGAACTTGTCATGCCCAATTAAAACTTCTGTGTTCGTGAAATAAATGGAGCAATACTCTAAAGATAACCAAAGTGGAAAAAATTGTGCAGCTGGGGAATATATACCTTTACCTTGATATGAATCTATTTTCACCCATGTTAGTTCCAAGCATAGTCCCTTAGCACAGTGGTACTACATACATTTTCTACTTTTAATCTTTTTCAAAATATTCACTCATTTGAATATCAATTGTAGCTTTTACATCTACATTTACTTTTCAGAGATTTTCTTTTAGTTTTTAATAATAAACTGATCAAAGCACTCAATCATATAACAGAATTAGATATATGAATTATATACAACTACTATATCTAACAAATACTCTATATTTTAAGTAGACTAAAAAAAAATTGAAAAAGGATCTTAATATTTTTCCATGATCCAGAATGTTAGGGATTCAAAATGTAACAGACGTCAGTGAGACTCATTAAAATGTTCATTTCAGTCAAGCAAAACAATATAAATTTTATCTGCCAGAATGCACACCACATATAGTAACATCATCATCAACATCATCTCCAACCTTTTGGAGGAATGCTGCTGCAAAAAGCTCTAGCTAGCCCTGTAATTCTGTTCAAGACCATTTTTTCCCCCTACCCCTCCAGTTCCCTGAGGTCTTCCCTTCTGGAGCTATATAACAATATGGTCTTGTTTAATGCAAGTAGGACCACTTAAAAAAAAGGTCCTTATGTTATGCTATCTCCCCAAATACATATCAGACCACTTGAATTTGTGATTACATGATATTATATCACTTAAAAACTTGACTTATTTTTGTATTATTAATACTGACTTTTGCCTGTGGCAGCAAACCTAAAAAAGTGCTAGTCAGACACAAACGTAAGTCTGGTTTCATAATCTTCAATTATAGTTACTAAGGAAAAATATGAGCTGCCAGTAAATTGCCAGCTGCCAATATTAGCATTTACAGGACCAGTGTGATTTAGTTTAATATAATAACCAGAATAATGAATCAATTATGAAAGTGGAAGAGGTTCTAAAGAATATTGTTTCTTCATTCATCTGAAGGGATCAAAATGTGTTATCGTTACAAAAAGCAAAGGAAACTATGAATGTGAACTGTAAAATAATTGCTGTGTTCATAATTTGGATTATAGACTTTATAATAATTTTTCATATGCAATCCATATGAACAGCACCTAGAGACTTAGCTCAAAGCATACAGGTGGTCCTCACTTACCAATAGTAACTGGGACCAGGAACTCTGTTGCTAAGCTGTTGTTGTCTGTTGTTGTCATAAGGCGCGACATCACATGACAACACCAACTTACAACAGCAGTTCCATCAGTCCCAGTTGCTGTTAGGCAAAATCCATGCAGTTGCAGCGTCCTGCAGTCACTATTTGTGACCTGCTGCTGGCATCCCCACTGACTTTGCTTGTTGGAAGCCAGCAGTGAAGGTTGCAAATGGCAATCACATGACCACAGGCTATTGCAACCATCGTAATTGTGAGCTGGTCGCCTGAATTGCAGTCAGGACACTGCAATGGCCACAACTACATGTACCTGTTGTAAGTAGCCCTTGTTATGTCATAACTTCAAACGATTGCTGAATGAGTGTATGTTAAGCAAGGACTATCTGTAGATTGTCATGATGGCTGAATCAAACTTACCTTCTCTTTCTTGCTGCAGACACATATTCAACTCTTGTATTATAGTTTTATCTCTAGAGACATGCACTTTCATCTGATCCAGTTCCTCCTCTAAATTCAGTCTAGAAATACACACAAAAATTTAGTGTTCTACAGAAAGAATGCCAAAAAAGTCAAATAAGTCACATGCTACAAAAATCTTAAACGGAATCAAAACTGTGGAACTAAATTTGATTAATGCAATAGATTCACATAATCAGACTAATATGGAAAATAGGTATAGAATAGAAGGATATATCCCAATTCAGTGATACAAAAGAGTCAATATTTCTGTTGGGGAGGAGGGAGGCAAATCTGTAGCAGTCTAAATGTTTTTGAACAATTCTTGTCATTTTGAGATATAGAGTCAATGTTCAGGAGTGAAGGAGATAATTATCTATCAATACTTGGAGGACATAATTTCACATCACATTACAGTAGAATAAAACAAGAACTGGTAATAATAAAATATGAATGTAAACATTCCAGGGACTGTATCAATGCCTACCCTGCTCCAGGGTCTATTGAAAGAGCCAGGACTTTAAAGTTTTGTGAAAACACAACAGGATGAGGGCCGGACTTCTGAGAGAAGTCACATCCACAGATAAGGTCTGTCTTTTTGGCACAACCACAGAAAAGGTCTGTCTTTTGGGTCCTGTAAGATGACAAAGTAATGACTGAACAACAACAACAAGATGACAATCCTTTACAGATGGGACCTGAAATGATCCAACTGTGTCATATCTTACTGGATGGGCATAAACAACTAGAGAAAAGTAGTCTCATGTGTACTCAGGTCCTAAGCCATGAAGGGCTTTATAGGTGACAATCAACACCTTCAATTGCACCTGGAAGCATCAGTGCAGCTTGTGGAGTAGAGGAGTTACATGCACAAAACAGGAAGCACCCATACCTCATTTCAAGTTCCACTATAGCACTGGATGGGGTGACACTGCCTTAGTGCACAGTGTGGAGGTCCTTCTGGACTCACGACTCCTGCTTGTGGCAACTTCATGTTGTGTACCAGTTGTGCCCATTCCTGGATCGTTAGGCTCTGCTCACAGTTACTCACATCCTGGTCACCTCCCAAACGGACTCTTGTAAAACGCTCTATGTGGGGCTGCCTTTGAAGAGTATCTGGAAATTTCAGCTGGTGCAAAAGGTACCAGCAGGGGCAGTTATGTGTGCCCCTAGAAGGCCACACAGTATACCTCTGCTCCATGAGCTGTGCAGGTTACTAGTTTGCTTCTGGGTCCAATTCAAGGTGCTGTTTTTGACCTTTAAAGGCCTACATGGTATGGGCTAGGTTATCTGAAGGACTGCCCTCCCTGATTACATCTACCCATCCCATTAGGTCCAGCAGGAAAGGAATATTGTGGGTCCCATATCTCACTTTTGGTGAGGTATTTCCTATATCCTTGAAGGAGGCATTGATGCACTTTCTCCGTAGAAGCCTTCCTTGGATCTTGGTGTGTTAGATAACTGTCACCCTGTCTCCAACATTTCCTTTTTAGGGAAGACTACTGAAACCATGCTTGGGAATCAATTTCAGAGCACCCTAGGGGAAGCAGATTATCTAGACTCTTTTAAATCAGGCTCCTCACTTGGGCTTCAGATGAAAACTGCCTTGGCTGTGCTGGCTGAGACCTCTGTTGGGATCTAGAGGGGGGACTGCACCCTTTCTGATCCCATTAGACCTCTGATGTACTTTCAATATTATTGACCATGTTATCCATCTGTACTGTCTGTATGGGTTAGAGATTGGGGGGAATGTGTTCCAGTGGATCCATTCCTTCCTCATTGGGTAGTTTCAATCAGTCATTGTAGATGAAGAGAGATCTGCCTGTGGCCTTGTACATGTAGGACACATTTCTTTCCCCCTCTAGTTTTTATCATCTACATGATGCCATTGTAATAGTTCATCCACTGGTTCAAGATGTGAACCTGCTGATGATACCCAAATGCCCATCACCATCAGACTGCTCTGGTGAGGAGTCTGGGTGGGAGTTAAGTTAAAGCTGAGCCTAAGCAAGACAGAGTTACTGTTTGCTCATAGTAGTTCTTTTTCTCAAAGGGGTGGCATTGCCCCTGAGGGAAGACATCCATGATTGATGGGTTCTCCTAGACTCAAAGTCCACAGCCTCCAACTGCTTAAAGGGGCAGTTGGGGGCTGTGGCTAGAAGGATCTTTGCCCAGCTTTAGTTGGTGTACCAGTGATGGCCCTTCCTTGACCAGAAAAACATGACTACAATAACTCATGCCCTAATCACTACTTAGACTTCTGCAATACACTCTACATGGGCTACCTTTGAAAACTACTCAGAAACTTCAGATGGTTCAAAATGTAGCAAACTGCTATATATGCTTTTAGAGATTAATTTCTATAACTATATTATACATATTTTGCAGGCCCTGCATTGATTGTCAATAGGATTCTGATTGCAATTCAGTGCAAAGCACCTAGATATTTAAACAATTGCCTACACCAATGGATTTGACCCATCTAAAAAAGGTATTTCGGGGAAAAGCAGCTTGTGATACCCAAGTTTCAAAATGTGTGGAGTGCTGTGACACAAAGACACTACCTTTCCTTGGCAGTCCCTACATTATGAACAGCGTCCCTTTAGAAATTAGGCTGGCCCCTTTGCTGATGGCCTTTTGGAAGCTTTTAAATATACAGCATCAGGCCCTTGGAGAATGATGAATTGTCATTGTATATTTTCTATTACTAGGTACTATAACTGTTCTTATTATTAAATATTGTTTCTTTAATGTTTTATTACACTCTAGATATTTTTATTGTATTTTAGTATGTTGTAAGCCACCTTGAGTCTTGAAGATTTAGTGCATACAAATGGACAAAAATAAAAATAGCTGCTTAGCTCCATAAACTGGTAAAAGTATTATGTACTAGCACTTTCTCATTCAGATCAATGAGTCTTCTCAGATATTCTGAGATCAGTACAAGTTAGACAAATTTAGAAGTGTTAGCATAAAAACTACCTTTTCAAGCTACCTAAAAACAGAACTCCAATGTTTCCTCAATGAACCTTCATAATATTGCTGAATTTTTTGCCCTTTTATTCTGTTGTCAATAAAGATGCCATAAATTGCAGGTAGTCCTCGCTTAGTGACCACAATTGGGACCAGCAACTTGGTCATTAAGCAAAGTGGCCTCTGAGTGAAACTGCAACTGTGCTTATGATCCCACTTCAGCTTTACTTTGCTTCACAGACCTGCAAAAGTTGTAAATATGAGGACTGATTGCAAAGTAACTTTTTCATTACCATCATAACTGCAAATGGTCGCTAAATGAGGAAGTTGCTAAATTAGGACTACCTATAAGACTGCAAAGGATGGCATAGCTCAATATGCTTTTACTATATCCACCCAGTTATTTAAGACTATATGATCTGGTATAATCTTGAACCAGACATGATTTTTAAGCAATCAAATCTAGGTATCACAAAACACTTTCCCTTTGCTCCTCCATCATTAAGACTCAGTTTCTTTGCAATTGCGTTTCTTTGCAATCAGGGCAAAACATGTTCTTTCCAAAGGTCTGTATGTATGCTTGTCAACTGACAGCACTGGAAAGCAAGAACAAATCTTGGAGCAAGTTCTGATCTCTGCTATGTGAGAAAGCAAAAAACTATCACACACATTGGGGAATAAGACCACCAAAAGAATGTCAGCAACAATAACAAAATAGTATAAATATACCTTAATTTTCTTAGTCTTGTTTATATTTCTGAAAATGATTTATTTTAAATGGTTTGAACAATATCCTTGGTTAATTTGGGCTATCTCAAAGTGACTTCAGTTTGGTAATGCTCAACTAGTCCAGGATCAACATATCCTAGATCTTCCAAAATGAGTTTGCTGAATAGCCTGTGCAAATTACAGCTGGTTGAATTTAGAACAAATAAAGCCTGGGGCAACCTAATCCTATGTGGGTGGCATGAGAAGTCTTATGGAAGATTGTCCACCATTTCCAAAGCCCTGCCAGCTTACCATTCAAGATAGACAGTAGGAGAAATAAAGTTATCTCCTTCATCAGTTGTGGTTTGCTTATTATTTTCCCTGCTGAGAAGGATATGATCCTGAAGCTAGACAGGGAATGAAGGAACCTTGGATCCCACATTTCTGTTTCACAAGATCTGAAGGTTATTATTGTACCCATAATTTCAAGACTTTATGGAAACATTTTAATTGACAAAATGTACACTTGTTTGAACACATAATTCTTAAAAATAAATAACTGAATGCATTGGTCTGCTCAGTATATAGCATCTGAGTAAAAGCATTCTTGTTCATAGTTAATGATCATTCAAGTTGTTTCATTTTTCCTTGTTTATGCATAAGATTTTCCCTTATGTTTTAGCAGACAGATGTGGGTATATTATCAAGAAAAAAGACCCTACCACATATTTAAGAATATATACTTGAGATTTTCTATATACATTTAATTATTTGTTTCTTTCATTTTTAAATCACATATCAGCAGTAGGTCTGATTTTTTGTGTCTATACTCCTACAGATTGTTTTAAACAATTGGTTTGAATTTAATCTTTGGAATCAAGTAGAATGACTTAAGATGCATACTTATTTCTATCCAGTGCTCTGATATTGTACTATAATTTGTAATTGTTATAGAACAGCATTCTGGTCTGTTTGATAGCTTTTACAGCCTTTCCCTACTCCTGCCCTATGTTTGATGGCCAAGAAATGAGAACGCAGCAATGGGATGAACAAAAACTGCAGCAGGTTAAAAGCAAGTTCTTACTCAAACTAAATTAATTAATGAAAAAATCCAATAGGGGTATGATTTTTCATGGTATGCCATATGATTATGGGGTAGAATAACAAAACAAAAACAAAAACAAATTTAAATCTGCACAAAACCTATCTGGAATTAACTATATTACCTCTTAAAGGCCTATTTAAATACTGCATTCTCTGCATAGTGTATGATGATGGCAGCATGGAAACCAATCATTGTTGGAGCAACTGCTCACCTGATATTTTTTGACAGACATCAGAGCAATGTAGGTTCAGACCACACTGAAACTACTCCAATATTGCAAAGATAACATTTGAATTAAACCTCAGTGGGTTCTAATCAAACCTAAAGCACAAAAGGAGGAATTTACATTTTATTGCTACATTAACATTCAACCTTAGTTCCCTTTGAGTGAGTTGCTAATAAATCATATTGGTAAGTTCTCACAACTACAAATTCTATGTGAAAAATACTACTCATTACTTCAATTTGACAAAAGAGTTACTCTGCAGCATACCTCAATCCACTTAAGACCAAGAAGTAGGAGTGACAAAAACTCAAAATCTCTTACTGTTTAATGGTAGTTAGAATTATTAAAAAATAATTTCATACCTATCTGTAGTAACCTCTGTGAAACACTTTCTATTTAGATAATACTTTCCTCATTTGTACATAAACTCTTTCATAGGAGACCCATCCCTGCCCACAAGAACATGTGGCAAATCTAAAAACACTATAAAATTACAAAATCAATCACAGCAACAGTTTTTCTTCTCTGGTCCCAAACATTTCTTATATTGATCATCAGCAAGAAGATCCAATAAAAGAAAAGCTCCTTTTCCACACTACTTTTTCCCCAAAATTAAAATTCCAGGCTCATCCACAGCAGCTTTCCTTCAAAATCATGCTTAAGTAAATGGGCGTATGTACACCTTGAGATAAATGAAGGCAACGGTTAACAACAGAAAGGATTTTGGCAGAATTTTAATTTTGGAAATAGAATTGATATAACTTTTTAATAACAATTCTCATATTATTTCTTCTCTCTGTATTCTTGGAACAATGGTTGGGAGAAACATGACATGGTTGAAGAGAAATAATTAAGGGACGCTTTGTCTCTTCTCATTCAGTGAGTTGATCCAGTCCACCCTACCCAGGCAAAGAAAGATGCTACATAAATAAAACCAATAACTTTTTTTACTGCTTGTGTTTCTTGTATCATGTTACTTAACATCACATTTAGCATATCACATATTAATTCATTTTCTCCTTGCTAGCACATATACTCTATGATAGGTAGCACTGCTTGAATGCAGGTAAAACGTATGAACTGGTCTTAAGATAGAAGCTAACTGGGCATGAAGGTATGATTTGTCAAATAAAAACATTATAATGGTCATATTATTTGCATTTACAACCTCAAATAAAGACGTAACAAGAAGATGTTCTCTTTTTGTTCCCATGCATATTGCCACCACTGGCAGCTACAAGCACAAAAGAATTATGCTATTTCCAGTATTTTAATTAACTATAGAAATTACTATATTAACTTACATGGGAATTATAAAGCCAAGTGAGACAGGCAAGTTGAGAGAGGGGATGGAAAAGAGAGGAAAACAATTTAAATTTCATAGAAAAAACTGTTCAGTATCAGAGCTATGAGTGAGAACTTTTCCGTGTGTTTATTGGCAGAAAATAGGCTTTCTCTTCCTCCATGTTGAAACACAACACCTTGAGATATGGTACTGAGCAGTCATAAAAGGCATTTGTTTTATAGTAAGTCTTCCCTGGAATGGGAATTTGAACCACATACCTTTTTTTAAAGGGCTCAGTAGCTACAAAAAGGATATAAGTACACAGTGGTTTTATTAAGAATGCTCCCTGGCCTCAGCACTTCTCAAAATAGGCACAATACAGTACAGACTAATATAGTACTATTTCAGAATATAGATGCCAAAGATATGGCACTATCAGTTTTGAGGAGATTCTGCACACTGCAAAGCTCATTTACAATTGCTGTAGTACTGAAGATCTAGAAGAAGTTCTGAGAAACCCCTAGATAAGCATCTAAGATACTATGCTAAGAACAGAAGGCGCGCGCAGCCACACCCACACCCAGAGTCTAAATTGCACTTTGTAAAATCTATGGTAGATATATAACAAAAAAGGCTAAAATGATGATAGAAATTATCAATTAGCTCAGTAAGAGTACAATAAACCCTTGATTTAATGGACCTGGCTTAGCAAACTTTGGGTGCATAAAATAAGCATGAGTAAAATCCCTTTTGGATGTAACTGACATTCTGGTTCAGTGGACACATTGGTCTGTTAAATCAAAGTTTTACAATATTTTACTCCACAGCTAAAAAGCAGTTTGGAAGAGATCCTAAATTTAGGATCAGGGCATTTAGAGTTTTTTTCCCCCATGAGTGATTAAGGATAAATCTTTGAAAAACTTAATAGATATTAATATCATGCAGCTTTTCCGTTCAAAATAGTGATCAAATTTCAAGTCAGATAAAATACGTCTGAGACAATGTATTAGCAGGTGCTACTGAAATCTCCAAAGCAATATGTCCATTATCAAAAAATATAGTCACTTCTTTTTTTAGTAGGGACACTGATCATTCAAAATCTTCATGGGAAATATAGTAATTAATTTATAAGCTTTCTAGTAGTGTTACCAGATCTGGGCTGCAAACAGACAGCCAAATACTGTAGATGCATCAAAAAGGCCCAGAAAGCCCTTACTCTTTACTGTCATCCAGAGCTCATCTGGAATTTTGTAGCCCAGATATGATATCTCATCTTTGTAATTGCTGATAGTTGTTTCAAATGGAAACAAATTTAAAGACTGAGCAGTGACCATTTTAAAAATCAGGAATTTACTTCAGATTAATCACAATATAGTTAATACAAAAACTCTGAATAAATCACTCAAGTTTTATTTCTGCTAGTGTTACAGTTTGGTGTAGTGGTTAAGGTACTGGCCTAGAAACCAGGGGACTGAGTTCTAGGCCTGCCTTAGGCATGAAAGCTGGCTGGTGAGTTTGAGCCAGTCCCTCTCTCTCAGTCTAACCCATCGGTTGTTGGTGTAGGGAAAATAGGAGGCAGGAGTAGTAGGTATGTTCACTGACTTCAGTTGAGAAAAATAGGTAGATAGGGATCAAATAACAACAACAACAGTTTACATCCTTCGACAATACCTTTAAACACCATCAAACAACATCTGCCTATCCCAGGTTTTTGGGAAGGGCTGGATAGGTGGATAAAATGCCACACCCAGTCTAAATATCTGGCTGACTGTGTGACCAACGATAATAATAATATAGCAGTTTCCATCATAAACTTCCTTGTGCTTCTTCCAATAATATCAAGGTTTCAATAAATCTAATGTGTTGTTCAACACTGCTTTGTTTCTGTGCATAGTCTTAGGAAGAAATATCAGAATAATGCATTATGCAAAACATATTGCCAGAATAGAATATCCATATCGACTGCCATACCAGGATTTTGTGGTCGAAATGATATTGAATAAAATTAATTTCAGAAGTTTGAAAAAAGCAGCAAAGATTACATTTTTAATTGTGGAATATTCAGAATTTCCATAGAGAGGTCTCACAACAGTAGCTACGTTGTCAAAGATTAGATATACCAGCATGGTGCTGTCCAGAAATCTTAAGACCAACTTTCAAAATTCCCAAGACAGTTATGTTTATTGGGAATTCTGAGATTCACAGTCCTAATACTTCTGGAAGGCACCAAATGAGGATCAATAACTTAAGACCGTGTTTATTACCTCAGGGTTCTTCTTGCTATTTAAGAAGTTACGAATGATCAAAACTTCCAATGGAGGTTGGAATTATATTTCCCAACAAGATCTTATTGTCATAATCAGCACAAATGCAAAACATATGATGTTGTGAACTTAATTTTATTAGGGTAGTTCTAACAGCCAAGTGAATGGCAATCTTTAAAATTCCACAGTTGTGCTAATATTCTGGTTGCTTTAAAAATGCAGGCACAAGCCTGAGATGTCTCAAAAGAACAGAAAACTGTTCAGAGTTTCAAGCGTTCTCATCACTAAATTACAAAATCAACTTGACAAAGGACATTTTAAAACATCATTAAAAGGCTAATTATGCAATGCCAACCAACTTCCTTTTGTCTAGTATGAAAGGGAAACTTCTTACTTTACCAGGGTGAATATAATAGTCTGTGAATTATAAGATCAAAGAAGCAAACTGGATGTTTTCTAAAGTAAGAATTCCTTCACCAAGTTTTACCCTTACCACAGCTAAAAGAGCTGTGAAAGGGATCAGCACTAAACCCGAAGGACAGGCTGTGCACAGCAAGAAAGAGAGCAACTCCCCCGTGCTTTTTGCAGGTCACTATGAAGGACCATGTTAGCAGATCTACTCCAGACCCTTAACAGGCGGCTTTGTTGCTACCAGTAATTAGCTTGGACAGCTCTGGCTCCAAGAGTAGCAGCAAGGCTACACCATAATGAGCTCAGCTGGGATTAGCAGGACAGGGCAAGGAACCAAGAGAGCTGAGGCATTCTGCATTGCGTATGTATCAAGGAGATCAAACAAGGATGGCTGGCTAGGTTATCCCCTCACCACCTCATTCCAAAAATGAAGCACGGCAGTGTGTAAAATACAGGCTAATGAAGAGCGACACCTCCAACAGATGAGAGCCACATTAATTAACACAATCCCTAGCTCATGCAAGACTGTTTCATTTAGTGCTAGCAAACTTATTGTCACTGATTTAAGGGTGGGCTATGGAGTGGGGGTAGGAAGAGGCTAATGTTTTGCTTCTCTATTTCTGGTAGAGAAAGATGATTAAATTTTTGGTATTTGAAAGGAATTCTTTGTTTGGCCTTCAAGACTCTGCAAGAAGAAGGTAAGCAAATCAACCACACACTTCTAAATGTATATGTATTTTAAAATAAACTCACTTTTCAATCAACAGCTTTTTGTGTTCTTTTTTAAAATATGCCAGCTCATTCCATACTGCATCAGAATTTTCTTGACGCAGATGCTGAGGATCTGAACGTTCTTTTCCACTCTTACTGTTTCCAGGCCTGTAAATTTAAGAAAACAATTTTCTGTGAAATAAATCAATTTTAAATACCAAATGAAAAAAGTAGTGCTTCAACACTTGATATTGCAACATTCAGTGAAATTACTGAAGCTCTCCTAAATGTTGATCTAAGTAAATTAATCTAAAAAATATAAATTGGAGATGGGGTACCACAGTTGAGACTTGATGTGTTTTTGATAATAGTGTTCTCTCTCTCATATAGCTGAAAGAGAGAAATAAAAGGTAAAGATGTCATACAGTCTCACGGAAAGGTTAAGTATTGCCTATTTTCCTAGTTTCTTGTACCAACCATTCTTTAACTGAGGCAAACTCCTGATCTGAACAAACAATGTAAACTCGTCCTATTTTAAAGCAGAAGAATACTAAATACTTTAGAATCCTATATTAAAACAGAGAAGCACGGTGGAGAAAGAAGATGATTATTAGAGAAATATAAGTAAAGACATTGAATTATTTTAAACCTTCTACAGAGTTAAGAAAAATGCAAACATTCCTCTTGATCTGCAAATCTGAAATCTGAGAAAAACAGGGAAATGGTAAAACCTAAATGATTTAAAAGGCCACTAGTTGTAAAGCCAAGTAGTCAGAATAGTTACAGACAGCTGTGAAAGCAAGATAGAGATGATTTGGATAAAGAAAATGGTTGTAGCAGCTATGGCCAGAAATACTGGAAATCAATAATAAAAAAGAAGGTTATGGTATTAACAGTTCACATGCTTAGAATCTGGATCACACTGAATGAATCAACAGGACAAGCTAACAGAAATTTGGCAGCGGAGTTGGGCAAGGGAAGTCATAGTGGAGATCCTTAACAATTTTCTTTCCAAGTAGACAATGCACATTCAGCCTAGCTGACAATAAGAAAAAATAATGTAGGATCCATAAAGTATAGGAAAAGTGGCTCTGTAATCATTACTTGAAACACATTTTCTATGTTGGTTTTTTGCCTAAAAACAACAAACTGTAAGTGTGAAGCAAATGCAAAGATACTGGAGTGCTTAAAAAAAACAAGTGCTACTACGATGAGTCCATGAATTTTAAAATTAGCATAATGTAATGACATCCAACATTGTGTAAACAGATCTTTAACAGTCATGCATCAGTTGTTTGTTTTAATCATGGTATTTAACACTCTATCTGGCTGATAGTCAAAACAGGGAATTCTACTTGGAACATAACCGATTAAAATCTTTGCTGAAATATGAAATTCACTGGGTGGCATTGGGCAAACTGTTATCTTCCAGCCAATTCTATCAAGGCTGTAGAACTGTTGTTAACGTACAATTAGATATGTTCAAGAACATCTCCTTAGTGCCAGTTTTCTGCATGAGAATAGTTCAATTGTTTTAAGTGCATCTGAACAGCATACAGCCACTCCTTGTTTATCAACTTCCTTGGTTAGTGCCCATTCACAAATACAATGATAATAAACGGTAATAAAAAATTCATTTTCTGACCAATGTGTGCATTTATGACCAAATTTTGTGTGCCTGACAACAAAAGCTTCAGTGTGAAACTGATTCAGGTCAGGTCAGTTTTTGGTAGCAGTGCCAGCCAGCTGAAGGGTTCCAATCAACTAATTAAGGGTGTGAGAGAATGCAAAATGTTGTTTTTGCAGGCAAACTAATTTGACAGTATATGCTTTAAAATAAACCATAATGAGCAACTAGTAGTGAAAGGGGATCTTCCAGACCCCCTGCTTTTCTAAGCAGAACGTATGTAGTGATACAATATGTAGTGATACAATCAAGTTACTAGTCCTCAATTGCTTAGGAGGTTCTTAGCATAAAGTAGTATGGCTTTCTACTAGCCTGCTTAAAATAAGTAAACGAGCTAACATATAAAGGATGTGGCAACATGGAGAGGAAATTGGTGCAGGTGGTTAAAGGAGTCTCTGAATAGGGATTTGAAGAACCAACCTGAGCTGGTTTTGTGGTAATAGTTGAACTAGATCTGAAACCACATCACTGAGCACACTCACTGCTAATGCCAAAAGCTGCTATAAAAGGGAATAAATAAATATGGGCAAGGGGCTCCTCAAATAAGGGTAATGGGAGATGTAACCAGGGGCGGAGATTCACGTGGAAGTTTAGGCGCTTCAGATAGGCTGTGCACTTGAGAGTACCCAGCCAATGGGGAAACGAGCCAGAATTGAGCAATGGGTAATGGGGTATAAAAACCTGTAAGATTATATGTTTGGATGTGCCTACTTTACTGGACACCCGCCTTTGCAAATGTGCTAATAAATATACTTTGCTGCTTCAACCAACGACTCCTTGTTATTTCTTGTGGGACTTCAAGCCAATCAACTATTCTCCACAAGGGGAAAAAATGGGTCAGGCACAAGACACTGTAAGAGAGAACTTTATCTGAATGAGATGGTGGCAGCCAGTGATCTTTGCAGTATCTCTGTCTGTGTGTCGTGTTCACTTAGCCACCATTTCGCTTAACGACAAGTCGCCGGAATAGATTGCAGTTGCTAAATGAGGAGAGGGTGTATAGCTGTTTTAGACTATACACAGGACTCACTGTCTTCTTTGGAAAAACAAATGCTGGACAAGTTATAACTGAAATATGGAATGAAAATTTCCATGACTCCTACTGCTGTTTATGATGCTACATTTATTCCATTTATATTTGTCTCACACAATGGCAAAAGCAAAGAATGAATGAGAAACACTTAGGAAGGGAAAAAAACCCTCTAATTTATATCTTGCAAGTGTATTGATTTATAAAAACTGCCACAGAAGAAACCACATAATTAGTCTTTTAATTATAAATAAGACCATTTTGCTTGACTATCTAAACTGATGTGTTTATATTTGACCATGTTCACAATTAAAAATCACTATAGTTTACAAATCTAATCATTCATCTAAATTGTAAGTATTTATTTTATTAATTCATTAATTTTATTAGATTAAAACTTTACAAATTACTTCTTGATGAATATATAGATGGCTTTACTTTTATAAGTACTTCAAAAGTATCTATTGAGCCAGTCTGGTGTGTGGTTAAGATTCTGGCCTAGAAACCAAGAGACTGTGAGTTCTAGGCCTCTCTTAGGCACGAAAGCCGGCTGGCTGACTTTGGGCCGGTCTCAGCCCAACCCACCTCACAGGGCTGTTATTGTGGGGGGAAAAAAATAGGAGGCAGGAGAAATAGGTATGTTTACTGCCTTGAGTTATAGATAAAAAAGGCAGAATAAAAATCTAATAATAATAATCTATAGTTAAATAGTAGACCACAAGTTTATATAAGAAAAACCAGGATTTTATTACTCCTATTTCTCCCAAGTTCTAGTTTATTACAGTCACTGATCAATGTTTTATACAAATCTAAAATCAAAAAATACCAAGAAAATTAGGAACCAAAGGAAAAGGTAAAATAGATATGTGAACTGTGTAAACAGAGTTTAAGTGCAGTCCTTAAGATATTAAAAAGAAATAAGATGCTAACTGTAGTATATTAATGAAATATAATTACTTAGACATTAAATTAAGAACACCATAGATATTAGTATGTTGAGACAAACTTTATAAACCATAACCTGCCAGAAAAGTGACAGTGAGCTTCCATAATATCAAAAGAAATCAATTTGGGAGGAGGCGAACAACACTTAACTAGTTAAAATTTTAAAGAAATTGGTCTCTGGTTTGACTGCAGACTATCAGTAATTGAAATACAAATTAAAAAAGATAAAATAAAGATAAAAATATAAGCAGGGTTCCTAGTGAGTTTACCAATGCTTAGTACCCTTAACTATCTGCTTATGGATTTTAATTGCTGCTTCTGCCAAATCTAGCAACATTATATGTGATGAATGATTCCTTATCTGAGGGGGGGAAATCAAGAAGAAAACTTTCATTATTGACCTATAAAACATGTCAATGAAGGAAGAAAGTTTCCAAACTACACTGGTAGTAGGGGCAATATGAAATCACATATGTGATGGTCTCAATAGCATTTGCACTGCATGGGCAGGTCCTATTATTTCCTTCAGGTAGTTTGGACAGTTACGATAGCAATTGGGACCGGAATGTCTGTCGCTAAGTGATGTGATCATAAAGCGCGATGTCATGTGACTGCATTGCTTAGCAACAGTAATCCTGGCAGTCCCCATTGCCGTCATTAAGCGAGGACCATGCAGGTCATTAAGCGAGGATCTCATGTAACCATGATGTGGGAAGAGGTGGGAATCCAGAAGCACTTGTTTATTGCTGCTGAAACCACTTCCCAGGTAAGCAGGCCAGCAAACAAGAGCTATAGGCAGGCACCATGGGCAAGTGCTATGGAGTATGGGTAGAGGTGCTATGGAGTAGAGTGGTGGAGTAGGTGGGCGTGTGTGTGTCATGGGCCGTAGCTACAGAGTACTGGTGGGTGGCTGGGTGGGTGCTGCATGCAGGTGCTATAGAGTACTGGTGGGCAGGTGGGTGCTGTGGGTGTGTATTACAAAATAGAGGCGCATCAGCCCTCCCAGGTAAACCAGACAGGAAACATAACTAGATGAGCTAATTCTACTTTATTGTAAGGCTACATTAACAGAATCTTGCAAGTCTGAAAGTACAAACCTGCCGCCCTCCCTATTGCCCTAACTATTCAGGTGGTAAAGTCCTTCCTAAGTTTCTTTCTCTGGCCATTACTCTGTTGTGGACTCCTTTCTCTTTTATCTGGTCATTCCCTAGGTGGCATCTTTTCTCCCCCTTCTTCCAAGATCACCCTCACATTCTCTCACAGGTGCTGCGGGCAGGCAGCACAGGAGTACAAATTCCCCATGCCACCTCAAGGGTCTTTGGGAGAAAAAGTGGTGAGAAAAACTTGCAACCTCCTGCCAGCTTCCCCACTGAATTTGCTTGCGGGAAGCCAGCAGGGAAGGTCGCAAATGGCTATCACATGACTGCGGGATGCTGCAACCATCATAATTGCAAGAAGGGTAAAACATCAAGCCTGGCTTTGAGAAAGGCTCTTTGTTGGGCAGGAGAGACTAAAGTAGTTAAATATCTATTCAATTCCCATCCAGAATAAATTTGTGCGAGCCTGGAATATGGTTGACCTCACTATGGAATCCCAGACCATTTCTCTATATACTGTAATACAAACACTAACATAAACATTTTAAATTAAAAACACTTTAAAGAAAAAAATAAACCTTTTAAAAATAATAAGACAGCACAACAGTTTTAATTTCATTAAAAGAACTCTGCACAACTTTTAAAATGTTTGCATGTGCTCAAACAATATCAATAGTTTAGTTATTAGGCTATTTTTATTTTTGTTATAAGAGGAATAGCTTTTAGGGAGCCAGTTCAAGGTTAATGTTCTAATTATATTTATTACACTTATCTGTAGACTCTATGTAAAGTTTACATGATAAATTGAAAAAAATAATCCTACATTGTTGTATACATTTGGTATGTCCTAATTTATTTTCAGAATGTTAATACAGTTTGGACCATATATTCCATCTCCCTTTTTCTATTTAAGATGACTCAGATCTATAGATTTAGAACAACAATTCAACTGTGAGAATGGGATGCAATAAATACTTTGTTAAGCAGAGTGTTTTGATTTTAAATAGAGGTCCGGGGCCATATAACCTAGGACTTTCAGTTTTGAATAGCAACAACTTTTAATCAAACATTGTTTCCTCAAACTGAGGAAACAATGAACTGAACTGGTCTAGAAATAACAATCTCAAGACATCATAATGACAGATATCGTGGACATGGGTCCTTGTGCTGGTTAATGACCCAATAAAGTTATTTCATTTCATGGACATGGGTCTGTAAACCAAGAAACTGCCAAACACAGAGAAAAATGCGGGAACAGAAGTTGGGTTGACTCCTGTGTATGCTGTCCCAATTTAGATCTTAGGATTAATATGAAACAAGGTTTAAAATCACTTAAATGTGTTTAAGCAACATCAGTGTTTTGCAGATTAAAAACACATGCTGTTCTTATAAATCATTGATGGAAGTTACAGATAAATAACCTGAGCTAAATGGAAAAGTAGGGTACCATCTACCTCACCATTCCTCCTTTATGGAGAAAAATAAACTAAAGAGTAGAAACAAATAGCTGTAATATAAAAAAGTTTGTTTATAACATTTATTATTCATTTACAGTCCTAGACCAATCGTAAAAGCAAGTACAATTGTGGTAAATTTAAAAATAAATAAACAAAATTATGTTAAAAAACTGAAACAGTCAATGATAGGTGGTTTTAAAAAGCCATGGCTATAGATAAGAATTTGGTAATTCTAACCTCTTTACAAGTTTCTGAGAAATGAACACATAGAAGGAGAGCAGTGATCTCATAATCACAGGAGCAATTAAAATTATTGACGACTGGGGCTACATCACCATTGGGTGTATAATGGGCATTTTAATAACATATGTGATGCACATTCAGCCTCTGTATCTGAGCACAGGCAAGTGTGGCTTTCACATGGAATGTTAGCTGGTTGTTGTCCTAATGGGTAGCACCCCAATTCGTGCCAAAATAAAAAAGTCTGCTGGGTGTAACTTATAGGATATCAAAGAAAGACGTAGGAGTAGTCCAAGGCCGAGAGGCAGTTTTATTACAGAAAAGATGGGAAACACTGGCTCTGTCAGTTTGAATAGCTCAGTCCCAAGGGCTGAAAGTGTCAGCAAGGAAAGGCCTCAATCTGCCAAGTCAATGTTAATTTGCCTCCTTACATAGAGCCAGACCTGTTTAGCAAGATGAGAAGGGCCAGGGAAGTTCCTCAAAAGCCAGAATTTGAGTTGGTGGTGTCTCAACAGAGCCCCAAAGAAGATGCAGCCTAATTCTAACCATATTTGAGTATTAGAAGTCGAGTGAGGGACATGAAGTCTAATTTTTAAGAATCTGGATAGGATGACTTCTAAGCTTGGTATATCTTTATAGACACACAACTGAGCAGCATATTGCATTATACCCAGAACTTTAGCTTTAAATAATTTAATGGCAGCATACTCATTTCCAAACCAACTTGTGAACTTAATAATTGTAAGGTATACCATTTGGGCTCTTCTAAACAGTTCTCTTGCTGAAACTGACCAACCAGTAGAAGATTAAAATTTAACACCCAACTATTTAAAAGATTCAACCTATTCAATAAACTTACCATTGATTGTCCATTTAACTGGAGAGTTAATACACTTCCTAAAACATATCAAGAACTTCATTTTGGAGTAGTTAATTTCAAAACATTATCTAGTGCAGTAATCTGGACAGAATGACCACACCGTCAGCATAAATAAGAACAGAAATGGGGCTGTGTGTAAGGGATGGAGGATGGAATTTTGGCTTGGCAAAACCTCACTGATGTCATTAATATAAAATTAAGAATAGTGGGGCACATTTGCAAGTAGAGATAGGTTCAGTTAGGTCATCTAGCTGGATACCCTTGACTTAGATGGTAATGCTGTAATGTAGTAGTATAATTAGTTTCAGTGTATGTCAATCAATAGAAGTGGCAGTTAACTTTCTCTAGAGTCTTTCATGAGGTATTAAATCAAAGTCTGCCTTTAAATCTATAAAGGCAATATAAAGAGTGTTTTTAGGCAAGTTACAATATTTCTCAGCGAGATGATAGAATACGATGCATTAGACTATGGCAGAGCAACCAGATCTGAAGTGAGCCTGCTCAGAGGCCAAGATACTTTTTGAAGGACATCCAGTCTAAGGATTCATAATACAACAATCTGGCATATAATTTGCTGATTATGGATGTAAGACTAATTGGACAGTACTTTGCAGGTTCACTTCTACCACCTTTTTTGTATACTGGAAGAAGAATGGAATTACATCAACTATTAGAGATACACAAATAATTATTTATAGCTTTGAAAGGGAGGCTAACACAGTGGCCCATCATATAGAATTTAACGTTAAGAATTCAGGTAAAACTAAATCTTTCCTTGGGGCTTTACTATTTGTCAGTTCTGCCAAGATGAAACTGAGGGCCATTCAGTGAGAGATTCACTTCAAACTGGACATGAGATACAGTAAATATACCACAATAATACTGAGCCAAAGACTTGGAAGAGATTAAGTTGTTATTTTTATCAGAGTTAACTTTGACAGGGAATCAAGAAACAAGGAGGAAAAACATGCTATCATTTTTATTAATCACAGCCTGTTGGATCCTAGTTCAAGTTTCTAAAGCCTAGTTTGCTTTTTCTCCTTTCAAAGCCATTCAGGTGTAAGGATTCTGAACCCAGGTCTTGCAATGTTCCAGGACAAGAGTTGTATAATGAGGGAGGAGGGTAGCAATCTACCAGAAGAAACAGCCCAAGAAGCAGAAGTAGAAACATTTATAGACGTTAAATCTGCAGTGTCAGAAAGAGCCCAAACAGACAGAAGGCAAGAATGCAAGTGGTGGATTTTGTCCTAAAACTTGTAGGATCTTTTAGGGAGTGTTCCCAAATAGAGCTAAACATTATCCTGCTGGGGTAGTGAGACCTAGATCTGCACAGAAGCATTCACAGATTGGTCCACTAAGTCGGAATCTGAGATACTGATATAGATTGTTACTGTACAAGAGTCTTCCTTTCTGGATAAGCAGGGTAGGGAGGGCACATGCCATCTGGGGAGAAGATGTACTGCACTTGGTAAATCATTGGAAGAAATAATAATGTTGTCATCATAATTGCCATTTGAGTCAATTTCATATTCATACTTATCAAAAGGCAGACTCAAGTCTGCAGGCATGGTAGCTGTAAGGCCATTTGGGAGCAGACTAACAAGGTCCTCCCACAGGGTAAAGGAATTTCTGACTTCCTTCCTAGTTATAATATGAGCACAATGGCAGCTCAAACTGTTCCTTTGTAATTATTTTTATCACATATAGAAAATGTGAAAAACAATGAAAAAAATAATCACAAAATGAAAGAGATATAGATCATAAGGCAAGATGAGAACAACAGCAGTTACCTTTCTTATATGTTCAAATCCATGAAAATAAGAATACCAGGAAATGATTTGTGCCTCAGTTTAGCCAATTTCATCAAAATGCATCAAAAGTTGCATTTGAATTTAATATATATAATCATTCCAGTGAGTCCAGTGCAACTTACTTGCCATAGCCTTCCTCCCATTGCTTTAATTGCTTTTTTACTGCCCTGTAGTTGGCCTGTAACATCTGCAGACGTTTCTTACGTTTTTCATGGGCTTGTCTCAGCTCATCATTTTCTTGGATCTGTGTAACACCAAAACAAGCAAGACCGAATAAACTTTAAGAACTTAAAATGACAGTACGCTATTGTTGAATTTCTTATTTATGACCATTTATCAATATACTATTTATTACACCTAAATTGAAATTTGAAGAATTCACTCTTAAATAACTAATGTACTTGTCTCAAAGTTAGAGAAACTGCTTGGCTAGGACCTAAAGAACTGTACAACTGGTTCTGTATGCTCATCAGAAATTTGTATTTGTGCATCTTAAGGAACACGCAACAGTACAGTAAACTACTTTTGAAATTATGTGAGTTTTAAAGAAATATACTGCATGAATCAACACAAAAAAACCCCCTGAAATCCTAAAATGGCACTTGAAATCTTGTGAACTTAATGAAGACTTTAAAGAATTGATTATGGAATCTGAACAATTTAACACCTTATATTATACCATATACTTATTTTCTACCAGCTACAGATAAGTATAGAACATTTGATCTGGTAGGAACTGACCAGAGGAAAAACTTCTTTATATTTAATCTTAAATTGTGACCATGATCTGAGAGACATCAGAGACAACACAAAACAGTGATATTTAATATATACGCAAGTGAGAAACTTCAGCAAGGTGCAACGACTACATTTGTCTACACAGGGGAAATTTCTCATAAGTCAACAACAGATTGGTAATAATGCCTGGAGATTATTTGAAGCAATATTTAAGACTCAACTGGAATATATCCTGCAATTTAAGAAAGGATCATCCAAATCCAGGGAGAGGCCAGTATGGCTCTTTAATAGTGTAAAAGGTATGACAATTTCCTTTAGGATATGAAAAACCTGTTCTAATGAGAACAAAAGGAGCATAAAATAATTTGAGGCTGTTATGGCAAATGAATGAAACAATGAAACAATGAAACAATAAGAACTACTTTAAATATCTAAAGCAGAAAGCCATTCCAAAAAGCAGTTAGATGGCGAAGAAGTGAAATGGATGCTGGAATTTTAAGGACGACATGGAGACTGTGGAGAAAGAATTATTTTCACTTTTCTTTATACCAGAAGATATAGGACAAACACTTCAGCCTGTACTGACTTTCTCAGAGAAGGAACTAGAACTAAAGCAAATTGAGGTAACGACAGAAAATATTATAATGGGACAACTAAGTAATAAATCACTGGTTTCAGACTGCATCGACTAAAAAATTCAAAAGTAAAATTGCTGACCTAGCAACAATACATAACTAGCCAGTTTGGTCCATTGGTTAAGGCATCAGGCTAGAAAGCAGGAGACCCTGAGTTCTAGTCCTGCCTTAGGCATGAAAGCCATCTGGGTGACTTTGGGCCAGTCATTCTCAGCCCAACTCACCTCACAGGGTTGTTGTTGTGGGGGAAAACAGGAGGAGGAAGAAGTATTAGGTATGTTTGTCACCTTGAGTTATTTATAAAAAACAATAAAGGCAGAATAAAAAAATCTAAAAAAAAAACTTGTGTTCCTAACACAACAGTAAAAGAGAACTGGAAAGTAGCCCATGTTACACCAGTTTTTAAAAAGGAATGCAGGGGAGCACTGGGAAATTAAAGGTGTTCCTCAAGCATCTCTACTGAAATCAGTTTTTATAAATGATCTTGAGTTGGGATAGGTAGTAAGTTAGCCACGTTTGTGAGTGACAAGAAACAAGTCAGAGTGGTTACAAATACAAATATTTGGTATGAGCCTCAGAAGAATCTTTTTAAATTGAGTGAACCAAATTACAAATGCTCACCACACTAGAAAAGAGACTTTGCCAACAATATCAGACTGGGAAATTAAACTTGGAAAATATTTATTTATTTAATTTCTATAGCTGCCCATCTTAACCAAGTGACTCTGGGCAGCAAACAATTCTAAAACAATAATATGCAGCAATGGTAAAATTAACAGTATATATTCACAACAGAAGCTTAATTAAACGTAAGCAGAAACGGCTCCCTTATATATCACATATCACACAAGGCAAACTTAGATATTTAGAGTTCAGTTTCTAAAGGAAAAAACAGATGAAAGGATTTAAATAGAAACAATTTCTAATGCTTGTAAATACACTGATGGCAATTATCAGTTGGGGCACAATGGAAGGGAAGAATATTATTTGTAACCAAATAGTTTCTTAATAATATTTTTATTGCTTTTATTTTTCTCCTTTTTTGTGATATATCAATACAATTTCTTTTTATTTTCCTTTTCTTTGTGACTATTTGTATTTATTTTCTGAATAATAAAAAATAAATTTAAGAAAACCAATTAATAAATCAACTTAAATAAATGTAATATAATATATATTGGGACAACCCCTCCACAACGTACCATATACTCTGATTAAGTATAAAAAAAAAAATCTCAGGGTCGCAGTGGACATAATCAGTGAAGATGCTAACTCAATATGCATCAGCGAAAAAGGTGAATTCTAACCTAGCAATTAAGGCTGTACAGTGCTTTAGATTTAAAGGCAAAAAGATACTTTAGATTATATGAGGGCATGAACATGTCTACAACTCCTTAGATCAAGCACATCTTAGGATCCTGGTAAAAGACATGGCTGCTTTAAGGAGTTGCAGACAGGTGCTGCTCTTACTGCTGAACACTCAGAAGCACCTTTTCCTCCTTCAAACTGAAAGTGCTGCACAACGTTATGGGACAGGAAATACACCTGCCAATAATATTACACAAATCGACATTACGTCTGCATTTGGAATACTGTGTAACATTCTGACCAACATATCTGAAAAAGGAATGTAACACTGATGGAAAAAGTACAGACGAATGGAACCAAAACACCAAGTCTGAATACTTTCCTTATATGAAAAGGCTAGAATATTTTGGACACTTTACCAAAATAAAAAATAAAAAAAAACACCTGAGGGAGGATATGATTAAGGTGTACAGGATAATGCACTTATTGAGATGGGCGGCCATATAAATTGGATAAATGAATAAATAAATAAATGGAAGGTTTTTCAAACTATGTTCCACAGCACCCTGGGGTTCTATGAGAATTTGATGGGGTTCCATGAGAGACTAAGAAAAAGCTTGAATTGCAATCAATTCTATCACTAGAGCTTTGCCTCTTAATCAGAGGTTCTGGGAATTTTTCTTTTTAACTAATAGGTTCTGTGGCCTGAAAAAGTTTGAAAACATCTGGAATAATACACAGCATGGATATTATGAAGAACAAGAAGTTTTTCTTCCCCTTAGTAACTGTGTCATTCATTATCATAAGACATAAGGATGGACACTGGATGATAAATTCATGGAAGACAGGCTTATCAAAGCTTATTAGCCTTGAGACAGGATGTTATCTCTTGATTGGGTCAGTATGCCTTCAAATTTTCAGCCAAAGGTGAACAGGAGTGGGAAAGAACTAATTCCTGCTTTTAAGAACCCTAGAGGTGCCTGTTTGGCTACTGTAACAAAAAATGCTGGGATAAGATAATATAACTTAATTCGGCAGATTATTGATTATGTAGGATGTAGGATGAGAATTAAATTTCAAAATATGCTGGGAAAATATTTTTTTAATGTTGCATTTAAGTGCATGAAATAGTAATCTGGATTTTCACGTATTTATTCTTACATATCTGCATGACTGTCAGTTACATTATATGTTTCATACCAGTTTCTGTATCTTTTGAAATTCAAAGGATTTGTGTGACTGAACCCATGATTCCAGGCATTAGGCTATTTTTCATATATGTGAAAATAATCTACATAAAAATGTATCAAAAACTTTCAAACTTATTTGATATGCACAGATTTATTCATATATGCAGAGTAAGGATATATAGTCAAATGAAAAAGTAAGTACACCCTTTGAATTTTAAAAAAAATTTTCAACATATTTCAACATATAGATATTTGAACTTCATTTCAACAAAACTGATACATAAAGGGGATACAATATTACAAATATCATGCACCATTTAAATTTTGTAGTCCATTGTGTAATTTAAATAAACATAAAAGTAAATTTTGCATGTGGAAAAAGTAAGTACACCCCTATATTTATCAAATACCTCAAATTAGAATCAGGTGCACCAAATCAGGTGTAAATGATTAGAACATCATTAGAGGGGATTTGGGAAGAACTTGCCTTATTGAAATCTAAGAACATTTAGTCTGATTTGCTCTTTGTTGTTAAAGTGTGTGGCATCACCATGCCTAGATTGAAAGAGCACTCTGAGGCCTTCAGAAAGAAGGTTAGAGATGCCTATGAATCTGGGAAGGGATTTAAAATTATTGCCAAATAAATGGACATCAATCATTCCACTGTCCAGAAGACCATCGACAAGTGGAGAAGATTTCAAACAACTGCCAACTTGCCCAGGCCAGGCTGTCCCAACAAATTCAGCCTGAGAGCAGAACACAAGATGCTGAGAGAAGTTTCTAAGAACCCCAGAATTTTATCACGTAGCCTACAGGTATCTGTCACCACTACTGATGTCAAAGTGCTTGAGTCTACCATTAGAAAAGAGCTGCACAAATTGAATTTATATATGAGGTGTGCCAGGAGGAAATTATGCTATCAAGAAAGAACATCAGGGCAAGATTAAAGTTGCTCATTAACATCTAGGCAAAGACCAGGATTTCTGAACAATGTGCTCTGGACAGACAAGGCAAAGCTAGAGTTACCTGGCCACAGTACCAGTACCATGTCTGGTGAAAACCAAAGACAGCATTTCACCAGAAAAACTTGATATCATCTGTAAAGCATGGTGGTGGAAATGTTATGGTCTGGAGCTGCTTTGCTGCATCAGGGCATGACTAGCTCACCATCACAGAATTTACTAAGAATTCGTCATTGTACCACAGGGTGCTTGAGGATAATGTGAGACCAACTGTCAGAAGACTGAAGCTCAACTGAAAGTTGACCTTGCAACATGACAGTGACTCTAAACATCCCAGTAAATTCACCAAGGAATGGCTGAAAAAAAGCAATGAAAGGTTCTGGAATGGTTAAGTCAAAGTTTGGATCAAAATCCCATTGAGATGCAGTGGACTGATTTGAAATGGTCTATGCATGCAAAAATTCCTCAAATATTGCACAACTGAAAAAAATCTGTATGGAGGAATGAGAAAAAATTCCTCCTGGTCATTATTGGAGACTGGTAGATAGTTCTTAAAAAATGCCTACTTGAGGTTGTTTCTGCCAAAAGGGCAATACCAGGTATTAGAGCCAAGGGTGTACTTCCTTTTTCCACATAGCATATCTGTTAATTTTTTGTTGAATAAATGACTGCAAAGTCAATTTTTCATATTTTTTGTTCAGTTATATCACCTTTATCTTTATACACGTTTGAATGAAGATAAAATGTTTGTATGTCCATATATGTTAAAAGAAAAAAAAACTTTACATACTGAAAAAGTACTTTTTCACAGGACTATATACAGAGACCACAGATTTTGCACTAGTGATCCTGAAATAGCTACACATGTTGATTCTACTATCCATGTGGTAGGAAATGGAGATTCAAGGCATAGGCACTACATATAAACATGGAGTGGCAAACAATGCCATTTAAACTTTATATAGGTAATTTATATCATGTGAAACACACAAACAACTCATCTTAAGAGTACACAAATATATTTGCAGAGATCCAGATCCTACAATTTTTAATTAAAACATCTTCCGGACTATTTATATTACAGCTGCAACATTTTACATACAGAAAATTATGCAAAGAAAAAAAAAGTGATATGCCTTTATGTACAGGAAAAAAAACGTATCTTCCACCTAACTCATTTTCAATTTCAACAGACAATGCAATGTACCATAAGTTGTGCAAATTTTGTTTTAGATCTATTTATGCCAACTAAAAAAGTTATGTATTTTCATCTTCACCTTTAGTTGTAGTGTCTTTTCTAAGTTTTCTATCTTTCCTTCAGCTATTTTGAGCTTCCTTAGTTCTTCTGACTCTTTCAAAAAGCTCTTTGGGGACAGAGACCTTGAACGTTTCACAGGTGGTTCCTGGAGAATAAAACAAGGACATGGTTGAAATGGTTGGAACATTGGATTATGAAAGACATGCAAAATTAAAGAACAAGTAATTTTGAATACTAATAATGAATTATAAAAAAAAAAACCTGCATGGTATACCAGAGAAATAACAAGCAGAATTACCACAGCGCTACCACTAAAGGTTTCTCTGTGACTCGTTAATGAGAATATTCATTTACATTTACATTGTTTCTTTCAGAATAATGATGTCCCATTAGGGAAGACTAAAGGGTTATAGTCTCAGAAATGCAAGAAACCTCATTACAAAGGAGGGGATAGAGGCTGATCTAATTGCTCTATAAGGGTCCAAGGTTACACTTGATAGGACAACCAGAAACAAGAGGGAAAGGGTTTTTTCCCTCTGAAATAGTTTAACACACTGTGAAGTTGAAGGAACAATATGCTTGAGGAATATAAATAAAAGAGACAGTAGATCTTATACCATAATGACCATATGGTCATTAAATATAATATGCCTAACTAGAGACAAGAATATGTGTTTATATTATGTGCAGCTTCATATAGCAATCTGGAGAAAGGATGTGTGAAACTGGCACTTAAACTGGGCAACCTTCTTGCTTGTACTATGTCAAATGTCCTTATGTAAAACAAATGAAATATACAGATTAGTTTTACTAAATTTCAATAACTGTGATTAGCATATTGAGCAACATCTTAATACTTAATACTAATCTTAAAGTTTTAATGATTTAATGCTTTAACTGTACAAAATATGAAATGACTTTTTCTACATGTATTTTTTTTTTTTTACTTAATAAAAAAGAATTGAAATTCTTCCAAAAGTCATTGCAGTTGTTCTTTTGAAAAAGAGAAAAAGGGCTGGGAGAGTTTAGCTTTTAATTTTGAACAGAAAAAAAGGCAGAACGTACAGACTTCTGCCTATAATAGATATCCAGTTTAAAAATATGCTTTCTTTGAAACATTATTTCATGAGTACAATTAAGGAAAAAAGGTTAATTACTGTTTACCTATTGAAATACAAATAGTATGAGTCGAAGTATACAGGAATGAGAGTTCCCAATATATATATTTAAAATAAAGTAAATCTACCATATCATACCTGGATGACACATTTGTGTGTTTGAGGGAAGAAAGCAGACACCATTTAGGTAGGCTTGCTCAACAAATCCCCCTCCAGATATGCTGGACCACAATGTCCATAATCCTCAAGCACCATGGAATATAAATTGACATATTTGGAAAGCACTGGATTGAGGAATACTGATATAGGTATTAGATACAATTCCCAGTAAATGTATCCTATGATTATTTATTTATTTATTTATTTATTTATTTATTTATTTAATTTGTATGTCGCCCATCTTCCCCAACGGGTGACTCTGGGTGGCTCACAATTAAAACCAAAAACCCATGAACAATTAAAAAATACCGCACAGATGATTAAAATTAATTAATCCATAAAAAGTCAAACTGTAAAACAAACCCTATACATACGTACTAAAAACATTCAAGATGACCAGGTGGGGGGCAAAATCAATTACCCCACAAGCCACTTCCACTGATGCGAGCCCCCATCCGGCCCCCAGACCTTCTGGCATAGTCAGGATTTCATGCTTTTTCTGAAGGCCATGAGAGTGGGGGCACACCGCACCTCGGGAGGTAGGTTGTTCCACAGAGTGGGGGCCACCGCAGAAAAGGCCCTCTTCCTAGATCCCACCAGTTGAAATTCCTTGACTGGTAAGGTCTGTGACATGCCCCTTCTGCCAGACCGAGTGGGGCGGGCTGATATAACAGGGGTGAGACAGCTCCTCAGATAGCCTGGTCCTGTGCCATAATACGATAATGATATGCAGATTAAGGAGGTGGGAGTGAAGACAGGAATTTTTGATCAGAAAAATATTGTGAAAGAAAGAATAACATCTCCTCTTCCTTAACACAAATGTTCAAATCCAATCTCCATATTTTCTGATTATTTTTAATTTCCATTTCTAGGGCACATAGAAATCAAGAGGATCTGCAGATATTTAACCAACTGGAGCAAAGGGAGGGATTATTTTTATGGAAAGCAGTCCAAAAAGTTTCCATAAACTATCAATACCGTTATTATTTAAGGTGGAGAATTATACTGAGACAGATGACAACTTTGGGGAGATGAGTTTCCTTCCCTAAAGATTAACCCCTTGTTACCTCCCACATAGTGTCAGCCCTTTGAGGTAGTCCAGACAGGAAACCAAAACCATGAGTACTAACACCACCTTTATTGCTGGATTACAGTAACAGAATCTTGCAAAGCACTTCTCCCCTCCCTTGCCTTTTCTTTTCAGAGAACTAGGGAGGGTCCCTTCTGAGACACTTTCTCCACCCCCATTCCTTCTGTGGGCTGAGATACCTCTTGTCTGACTGATGTCCTGGCTGCAGCTCTTCCTCCTGTCTCCCAAGTTTATTCTCACATCCCATTACACATAGAAGGAAAAGAGTAATTACTCTTAGTCTTTACCTAGATTTGAAGGAGAGGAGTATTTTTGTCCATGTACCAAAGAAACAGGGACTAATTATTACTCAGAATAATGGGGGGCAGTGTGTTTCAAATTAATTTTTTTTGCACAATTCAGGCTTCTGGTCCCACCCACTTCATTTCAAAAGCTGTGTTGCACAGTTATATAGAAAAACAGTGTCTCAGAAAGATAAGGAGATATAATATTTTGAATATTTAAAAGAACTAACTAGAATTCTGCACAAGGGCACCTTGTATGCCAACAATGTTACTACTTGTGCACATGAACAAAAGCACTTCTGGGTATAGAAGACTGGAGTGACCCTTTCTAGCATTCTTCTGCATGAAGAGAAGGATGACAGGGCTAGCTAAAGCTTTGTGGGAACAAGAAAGTCACATTTGGGGCTCTACAGCCTGAATCAGGAGTCCTGCTAGGTCACATTCAGCTCATATGTTTCAGAGTTTCATTACCTATGGTTATTATTATATTCATTATATTTGTATGTTGCCCAATTCCCAAAGGCTCTACTTGGTCTACATGAGTATCAGGAGTTTTCTGATTATGTAATTATATTGCAGAACAATTTTTCCAAGCCAGTTTGCTTATACTTTAAATCTTACACTGAAATTTCAATTTATAAAAATGGCACCAACATACAGGAATATCTACCACAAATTTGATATTTCCAAATGCCTATATAAGAGTGGATAGACAGACAGATCAGGTCCAAAATCTAAAGTACTTAGTAAGTATTATTGTTTTATTTTTGTCTATGTTGAAACTGAAATTTCAAAACTGCAGAGGTGCTTCTTCAGGTGATCTAACCTTACCCCCAACTTTTTAGGGCTGCTGCCCTTTTCTCTAATTTATTTGTTTATTTGCTGCCCATGCCAATGGTTCCTGAGTGATTTACAAACATACAGATATACAATTCTAAATCATTTAAACATTCTAAATATAATGATAAAAATAATTGTTTAAATATCTTTAAAACACCTGAGCAAAAACTGAGGTTTTAAGCCCTTTCCTGAAGTGTAATAGATAGGTCTGCCTGAACTCTGTTGGCAGCAATTTATTCCATAGCATGGATCCCACAATGGAAAAGGCAGAATTTGCTGATGTTAGATTGGATGGAACCTGCATAAAGTCCCTCACTGAGGTCTTAAGAGCATGAGATAAACTATATAGCAGTAGGTGGTCTTGGGCCTAAGCATCGTGAAGTTCTATGCACCAAAGTGTGCCCCTTAAATTTGACTCAGAAAGCAAGTGGCAGTCAGTGTAGCTGTCTCAGTGCAGAACAATATACTACTTCTGACAAGTGGAGCATCTTTTTAAATTGAATGACATTTGGGTATCAGGTCTCTGCAGATATTTTAATAGAATTTATTGTTGTTTTATTTGTGTTTTGATTAATGATGCAGTGAAACATGGTATAAGCTTTCAAAGCAGAATAAAAGAAAATTTCTAAGCAATAAAATAAATGTAAAATAATTGCCTTTAGAATCTGTAATTAATTCTAAAAGTAAAGTAACATCATTTGTATAAAGTCCCAACACAGCATTTCCGTTTATTACAGACTTCTAAATCTCAAACTTTCTTTAACTTAACCTCAATTTCATCTGTTTGGAAAGAACAGACATCCTCACAAACACTATCAAGTAAATACATATTCATCTAAGAATCCTACAAAGAATTGAACCTTTAAATAATTTCATTAAATTAACAATCCTTTATCCAGTGTTTAATAAGGTAAAACTTCCTACTCCCAACAGTTATTTTAACAAGTCTTTGGCAGATTAAAAAAACACTCTTCGATCAAGCTTCCAGAATTATAAGCAGCATTGACAGTTATTAAAACTGTTATTATCCGAGTCCCAGAACAAAATGTCAAACTTTGCCAACCTCATTTTGACACAAATACACAAGGCAATAAACACTTTCCTACCTTGTATTTTTTTCCAGCCCTAGTACCGATGCAATCCAAGAAATCTCTGCTGCAAAGACTATGATTTGCCAGTGAACGATTTGCTCTTTTCAATTTTTGTTGCAAAAGCTCTATTTCAGTCTTTTGAGATATTACAAGATATTTTAGCTCTATTAAAGAATACTGTTGGAATTCCTAGAAAATGGAAAGACAATACCTTAGTATATTGTAAGTAAAATCAACATTTGGAGTAACACTTGCAATGACATAATGTTTACATTTTAATTAAGTAAGTTTGAATTTAAAAAGTCAGTTGTTTATTCAAAGGGAGGTAGGGGTGAGACTGAAATGGAAGAAATGAGATCCATATTAATATAATTATATACTACATTCGAACACAGGACTATGAGCTTTTCTTTGTACTGTACCCAATAACATTTGGCCTCTGCTCACAATTTGGACAGTTGCCCCAGGCATTTAATTTATTTAATTTCATAGTCCTCCTTATCTCAAGATAATTAGATGCATAACAATATGCTAATTATAAAACCTTGATATACATTTTCTATGTCTCATCTTCCTATCGCAGGGGTAGGCAATCTGGTGCCCATAAACTACAATGTCTTATGGCCATTTCCTTTTGTGCCTGCCAGGCTCTCTGCCCACATTAATTTTTAAAAAGATGATCCTTTTAATTAAAACAACCACAAAAGAAGCTGGTGGGCTGCTGAACAATGCACCAGATCCCAGTACCATTTTATTGCCAAGAATGCCCCTGGTCATTACGTACATCCCATAGGCATTCTTACAAAATAAAGAGAATGGATCACTACAGCCCTGCTCTGCTTCAAAAAGTGACCAGAGAAAGGGCAAAGAGAAAATGATTTGGTAAAAGTCATTCAAATGGCTATAGGGGATGGAAGGAAGCAACTCCACCAATATGTCTTCTGCTAAATGGGTATACCATGCTGGCAATGGCCATATTGTGAATGAGAAAACTCCCATATAGCAACAATTTTCTGAGAGAGTCTATAATATGTTCAAAATCCCAAATATGCTGAAAGAGATTGCCTAGTTCTGCCCTATTCTAACTCGTTCTTTCTTTTCCTCTCCCATCCCTGATATCAGAAACCAATAAGCACTATAACAATGTTATAACACTTCTAGAATGGCACTTGGAAGAGTAACTGAAAACACAATAACTAAGAACTAAGCACAATACCTGCAACTCTATACACACTTAACTCAGAATAAGCTTTAATGATATAACAGAAGATATTCCTGACTACTGTAAATATATATAACATTGTAATGTTGTATATGGCTTTTTTTCTGTTATTCTGAATTGGTAAATAGACGGCATGATTATACAATGTTCCCAAAAGTGCCTAAATAATGAAGAAACCTGTGGTGAAGACAGTCTACTGGATCCACGTTACCTAGGTTTTTGTAAACCAACATCACCAACATCTTGAAAAAACAAACTACAAAGAAGTCTTTGCTATACCAGAATATGAATGCATTGCATTCAAGATAACTCATCTAAAATACCATAAAAACATAACTTACGTTGCACTTTATAGCAATCTGTAGAAATACTAGGGATTATTTGATATCACCCAACACAAAATCTGTAGCATAGTAACTTATTATAAATACGTTTTTCTACCACTTCATATCATCATCAATTAATTAAACACATACATGGACAGGAAACCCTCTCATTAACATGACTACTGCATTTTGTACTAGCTGCAGTTTCCACACCAAGTACTCAGTTGGTGCCTGCAATGAGCTGAGAGAATAACCGTGAGGAACAGGAGGAACAGCCACAGCCAAGACAATGGTCAGAAAAGAGAAATCTGTGTTCAAAGCAGAAATGTAATTTGAGAAAACATCCCAGACTTGACCCTCCCTGGTTCTCTTTAGGATAAAGACAGGGAGGAGGGAGGCACATTCAGACTTGCAAGGTTGATGTCAGCCCTTCAAAGTAGACCAGACAAGAAAACCAAAGTTATGAATGCTAATAATACTTTTATTATAGGGTTACAGTAACAGAGTCTTGCAGATTATTGATAGCCAACTCCTATGCTCAGGATCCATTACAAAGTTCTATGAACACTACTTCAACTTCAACTGGCATTAGCTTCTCAGCCCACCCTCCTATTGTTTTGTTGTGTAGAATGGTGCTTCTGATTTCATCTTGGGAACTGTGCTTCTACAATCTATTTCAGTTTTTGAGGACAGCCTCTTCTCTTACACATTCCCTTTTGGCAATTCCTTCTAGCCAAAAGGAACTATATTTTTTAACAGGGACCTTTCAATGAAGCAAGGTCTCACTCTCTCTAGCCAAAGGCTTGGGTGAAGAGCCTGGTCTTCACAGCTCTTCTAAACAACAGCAAAGTGGGGGCCATCTGGATATTGGGGAAACATGGTTCTTCTCTTATTTTACCTTTCATATCCTTTACATTTCTAGCTTGTAGAACAAGAAGGCTGATGCTTTATCACATGAATCAGAGTATTTCCTCCCTGTGACCTTCCTGCAACTTTCATAGTCCACCCCAAAAATTGTAGTCCTCTTTTTCTGATACCTGGGCCATCCTGTAAGATTCCTAGGGCTGCATGGATTGAAACAGGCTGGGAGATGTTGGCATCAATGTTTAGATAAAGCTTTGTTAGAAATTGGTTTCAAGAAATCATTAGCTGATTCATGTGTGTACACCAGAGGAACTGGAGAAAATTATACAGTCCTTATCACTTATGTTGATGATTTTTGTCTTGTCACTGGTTCTTTAAACTTGGTGAAAGAATTTGCAAAGCAAATGGAGAAATATTTTAAAATGAAGGATTTGGGTATGTTAAGATACTACCTTGGTATTGAAGTGCATAGAACTGAAAATGGAGAAGTCTATCTGAGTCAGAAGAAAAAGATAGAACAGTTGTTAGCACAGATGGGGATGTCAGATGCAAAACCTGTAGACCCCAATGACATGTGATTTCTTAAAACATGAGATATGTGAAAAGTTGTATGAAAGACCTGAGGTGTACCATTCTGTGATAGGTTCAATCCTTCACCTAGCCCAATGGACACGTCCTGATTTATCCTATGCTGTTGGAGTTTTGAGCCGTAAAGTAGCTAAACCAACTGAGCATGATTGGCAAGGATTAAAAAGGGTAATGAGATATTTAAAAGGTACAGTAGATTTTTGTCTCAAAATGTCAACCAAAGGGCCTGAAAAGCCTGTAATTTTTGTTGATAGTTCATTTGCAGAAGAAGGAGATAGAAAGTCAATAACTGGGTTTGTTTGTAAATTTGGTGAATCCACAATTGCGTGGAAAGCAAAGAAACAAACATCAATTGCCTTGTCTACTGCAGAAGCAGAATTTGCAGCTTTGTCAGAAACAATTTGTGAATTAAGATGGTTTCATCAATTATTCACTGATTTAGGCATCAAAGTGTCATTGCCTTATGCAGTGCATGAAGATTCCCAGGCCTGTATAGGGTTAGCTAAAACAGAAAACTTAAAAGCTCGTACTAAGTATGTGGATGTAAAGTACAAAAATGTAAGACAAGCTATGTTAGAAAATTTCATTGATCTTGTATATTGTGTATCTGAAGCAAATCTTGCAGATGTATTTACCAAATCACTGCCTATTGTACAACATGAAACAATGTTAACCAGACTTGGGTTTGAACAAATGTAATTGAGTCTATCTTGTTGTAATCAATTGTCTGTATTATTTTTGTAACATGTATTTGTTGTGTCGAAAACGGGCTGAGAGGGGTGTCAGGATTTTCTTTCTCATGGGAAAGGATTCATCCCGTTATCTTTACAACAATAACAAATAATATTTTGACTACAGAGATCATGTGAAAAACACCTGTTATTGTGTGTTGTGTATTGTGCTGTTTACTGCCACCTATTGGCGTGTGTATGCTAGTTACCCAGTGGGGGTGGCATAGAGCTATAATACAAAGGGAGGAAAATGTGCAGCTTCTCTGAGTAGTTGGTAGTTGTTTTAGTGTTAGCCACTATGTAGGTTTTATGGGCTACGTAGTTGTAACAAAGTACCAAGTAGCGTACCTCTTCTCTAAGAGTTTGTAGCTAGAGATTTTGTTAAGCTTGTGTTGCTAATAAGTCTTGGATGCTACATTAAATGAGAAGATGTGTTTTTTCTTTATATTTTGTATGATATTTGCATTTTATGGAATTTTTCATTTTTATCAATAAACACCAGTTAGTATATATTTTCTGACTGGATTTCTTTGGGAAACAAGAAATGGACATTGCATTGTGTTTGCTGTCATGGCTAATATCTTCCTGGAGTTTTTGCTGCGCTCTGCACAAACAGGAGTGTTTGTGATTATCACTCTGCCTGACAGAATGAAACTCCTTCCATAACTGACTGAACCTGGGATCAGCAAGAGCAGGACCTTATGAGCATTACTATAAATCTATCTATCTATCTATCTATCTATCTATCTATCTATCTATCTATCTATCTATCTATCTCTTTGAAGACTACCCAGAAATTTCATCTGGCACAAAATATGGCAGCTTATAAGCTTACGGGTTAGACTTTTTACTGTCATGTTACACCATTCCTATGAAAACTTCATTGGTTACTGGTTTGTTTTCCAGTTTTCTGCACAAGCATTGCTGGCTGCCAGCCAACAAGATAGCAAGCTGGATGCCTGCCACAGTCCAGAGATATGCAAACTCAGGCAGCATTTTTAGAAGCAAAGAGACCTCTTTTACTTATAGCTAAAGACGGCAATGGTAATGTAGTCAAGGCTTGGCACTGGTTGAGACGAGGAATCCAATAAGCAAATGACAAATCCAAGGGAAAAGATGAGAGATACAGTGAGGTAGAATTCAGAGTTTAAAGCACAGCACAACAAAGTAAACACAGCAGAGCTGAGCCTTGAAAAGTCGTTCTCAGCCTTTTCTGTCAGGGAGGGAGGCCAATAAAGAAGCCATGTTGAGCCACCACCCAGATGCACAGGTAAGGTACATTACTCTTTAGAGGCTTCTCTCCTGCTGGCCTGCTTCTTGGCCAGTCTATTTGACCTGCAGAGCTCAGCCCTCTGCTGTTGTATCGTTAAAGCACACCTCTGCTTGGGGCTGGGTGGCTGGACTTCAGAGTCTGAGAGGTTGTCGGTAGGTCCTGAAGGCTTGCTGGATCTGCCTCAGCCGGAGTGGAGCCATTGGCCTCAACACTGCTTGAATCATCCTCTCCTGGATTATTATCCCTAGAAGCCCCTGGCTCTACCTCCTCCTCCTCATCAGCAGATGAGCCCAGCAGGGCTAATACACCCAGGGCAATTCAAGAAGCTAATTGTTACCTATCAAAAGTCCTATATAGCTTGGGACCTGGGTAGATTTGAGACCACTTCACCCAGATAGAGTCTGCCTGCCCAATACATACAAGCAATATAGACTACTACGGATCCCCATCTATCAGAATGTGCAACAAGAGGAGACACAGGAGTGGTCATCGTCTGTGGGGACTTTCATTCTATGGAACAGCTTGCACCCCAAGCTGAAAGTTGTCTCACAGCCTTCTGAAAACTTAAGATCTGGTTGTTTTGGAAGCCCTTTGGAGGTTCAATTTTTGTTGAGAACAATGCCATGGAAAGTTGGATTAGTGTTTAGTAAGAGACCATTATTCTTATTGGTTCATTATATTACTTTTTATAATTTAATTTTGATTGCAAAACATTTAGAATCATATGTGATTGAAGCAGTATACAAGTCACATAACAAATAAATAGAGGCCCACAATTCATTGCACTTTATGGAAGACCACATTTCAGCTATCAAGTGTAAAACTGCACCTGTCTTCTTCCCATCATGGAGAAAGATAAGACAAATGCCACCTTAGAGCAATAACTTTGTTGGTACATAAACTACCCAGAACGACACTTGGATTGACTTTATAACCTATGGCTTTCAGTTATACTAACCTATTCATCTCAGGTATCAACATTTCAGACCACCGACGGTTAACACTCATTGCTGCTGCTGAGTACTTTCCAGCCCTTCCTGTTCCAGATGGTTCCTGCTTTCTTCAGGAACTTCAACGTTTCTTAAGGATCAACTGCATCATCCCAACACAAGTGCTAATGGTAATTGTCAAGAAAGTGCTCCCTAAGCACACTGTTCTGCAAGATTTCTCCCTTCCACAAAACTGTTCAAGAAAATGGATGGCAAGCTTATTGGACCATTCCCTATAATAGCACAGATCAAACCTATGGCCTTTTGCCTTCAGCTTCCAGTCACAGTGAAAATATATTCAGTTTTCCACCATTCCCTCGTGGGTTTTGAATGCCCTCTTTAGCATTTTTGCCCCATTTCCTCTTGAGGAAAGAGAGGAAGAATTTGAGATGGAACTTATTTGGACTCCTTGTACAGGAGGAACAGAGTGGGCTATCTGAATGCCAAGAGCTAGTCTGGTGTATTGGCTAAGGTGCTGAGCTAGAAACTGGGACACCTTCAGTACCAGTCCATCCATAGGCATGAAAGCTAGCTGGGTGACTTTGAGCCAATCATCCACAGACCAGAGCAGCTCACACAGTGGTTATTGTGGACAAAATAGGAGGCAGGAGACTGGATATGTATGCCACTCTGAGTTCACCAAAACAAAGGCAAGATAAAAATCTAATAAACAAACAAATGTAGCACTGTATTGTCAAAGGCTTTCACGGCCGGAATACGATGTATGTATGTACAATGAATACACGAATACGATGAAATGTAGCATTCATGGGACATTCGCACACATCTCTTTTGACAGTTCTATTTGCAGCATCTCCATAAACTCAAGCTACCTGACTGGCTATATAATAGGTCTTCTCTACCTGCCACCCACCAGCAGTTCTGAGAGAGAGAGAGAGAGGGAGGGAGGGAGGGGGAGAGAGAGAGAGTGAGTTCTGCTTGGGCAGGGAGAGGGAGGTAATTGTAAAAGTAACGACTTAGTATATTGTGATCTTTCCTTGCTGATACTTTCTGCCCTTGGCCTGGATAAAACTCTGGCAGAGGATTTGGCACTTAGATATTCAAATTGATAGAGGCTGCGTTTCTTATCGTTTCTTGCTCACTCAACTTCTAATACTCAAATATGGTTAGAATTAGGCTGCATCTTCTTTGGGGCTCTGTTAAGATACCACCAACTCAAATTCTGGCTTTTGAGGAACTTCCCTGGCCCTTCTCATCTTGCTAAACAGGTCTGGCTCTATGTAAGGAGGCAAATTAACATTGACTTGGCAGATTGCGGCCTTTCCTTGCTGACACTTTCAGCCCTTGGGACTGAGCTATTCAAACTGACAGAGCCAGTGTTTCCCATCTTTTCTATAATAAAACTGCCTCTCAGCCTTGGACTACTCCTACGTCTTTCTTTGATATCCTATAAGTTACACCCAGCAGACTTTTTTATTTTGGCACGAATTGGGGTGCTACCCATTAGGACAACAACCAGCTAACATTCCATGTGAAAGCCACACTTGCCTGTGCTCTACCCAAGGATGAGAGGGAGAGTTCTAGAACAGGGATTCTTTCCAAAAAGATAGAAGGGATGAAAATATTGGCGCCTTTCTGATATCCAGAGTCATTGCTAGGAGGGCTAGGGAGGCCTGATAGGAGATAGTTCATCAAATCCAACCAATAAGGAAATGGCAATGGAAGGACAAGCACAGTACCCTCCAGCAACCATGACCAGGAGGGTGGAGGCAAACTAAGTGATACTTTCTGACTTGGAGGAGAAAAAAAAGACAGAAGTGAGACAGAGGTGGCATAAGGACTGAATCCAATGAGGCAACGATCAGCATTCTCCAGGCTAGAGAACAGCATTACATAAATATGTCTGAGCACAAGGCCAGTGAGCAAATTACTATATATCCATTAATTCAGAAAAATAACAGGAAAAAGTGTAGAAAGGCTTTGATTTCTTTGCTCTGAAGAAGGCAACTCAGCTCTTTATATATGGCTTTATTCTTGATGCAATGAAGAGTCTACCCTAGCCAAGTGTGTCTGAGAGTCTTCTGCCATACAAGTCAATAGCTGAATAATAGGTTAAGGGTCTGGAGAGTTGAGATTTCCTGCTATGTCCTGGTGTGTGAAATCAGACATGTAGTACCATGTAACCCTGGAAATACTGACAAATGAAGCAAGGCCGGGAAAGACTAACTGACAAATGTAAGTGTACTGCACATGGTTTCATAAATCTGGAGCACAGCAGAAAGACTTGGGAGACTACAGACACTAACTGCCTTTCAGGCAGTAATTATTCTACCGCCTCTATTAATTGCTTCTGTATTATTGTTATACATAGTCACAATCTAGAGCTTACATGCCAGGAAACTGTACAGTGTTCGGGCTTCTTCCTTCCCCCTTCTGTCATTAAATCTTTATTTTCATCTACATTAAGTCTTCAGTTCTTTTGTGTATGGCAATCTTCTAACCCTCCAAAACAAGCTTGCAACACAGATATAAGAAAAACGTAAGCACTGCTGACTGAATTATCTGAATGAGTGATCAGAAGGCTCTCAAATCATTTTTTCTGAAAACATTAAATACTTCATAGTGCAAGGAAGTAACTTCCCATTTAAAGTAAAAATTTCTCACTCTTTCCATACGCATCAAATTAAAACCTAACTAGTGCATGCTAAAGCAACATAATAGCCAGCTTTGTTTAAGAAGTTCGATTGGACAACCTTAACATTTCTTCCAGTGTAATACTTGTAACGTTGTATAAAACTGTAGCATACAGTATGAGCTTGAAAAGACAGCTGGTTTCATTACAAAATGTCCCATTTGTTCTTCGATTTATCATTTCCTAACATGGACAGCTTTATTAGTCAGGTACATTGAAATATGTACAACTACTCCTGTAGAAATCAAACCTTGTACAATATTGGGGTAAACCAGAAACAATTCTTGTTATGTATTATCATCTCTATACATTAGAAACTCAATCATACTGAAACAAATTCACTAAAGTGTGGTTTTCAATCTGCTAACTATGCATTCCATAATGGCCTGTAATTATTAAAAACTGACAAGAGCGCTACGCCACCTGTGTTTATGTGAAGCCAGGTAATGAAAAAAACAACAACGCTGTCATCACCTTTCAATTCCTGATTGCATTATCAAAACTGTAGCTGAGTTTGGCATCTGGGTGTGACCTTGTTAACTGCTAGGGTAATTAAATTTATTCTATTGGGAAAAGGGATGATAAATTATTAGCAAGAAGATTTTGTTCACATTTTATTAAATTGGCCTGTCAAAGGGTTGGCCAAATTATCAAGGGCCTCATTTATTGGAGGCCAGCCATATTGCCACATCTGTTACAATTATTTATAATTTCAGCAGTTGAAAACCAACTGAGTTAGGCATCCGCCATGTAAAGTAATTTACAAATTATCTGATGAGGGTTTTCGCTACTCCCTCATTTCTCGCCAGCAGAAAGCCGCACTGTAATTACAGAACACGATTAGGTTCTTTGGGGAACTTATCTTGCACTCATAGCCCAAGTAAGATGCCGCAAGAACATATGGAGGAACTTGTGCTGCTGCTCCCTGAAGCTCGTGACCCGCCTGCCGCTGAGCCCTTGAGTTGCATTTGAATGAGAGTGCCATGGCTAATGTTCTACACATGCACCATTTATGCCACAAAACAAATCGGATCACTGTTAATTATGAAGCAGCTATAATCAGGCCTTCACATCTGTGTAATGGGAAGCGCAGTAGGCTGTATTCCAATAATGTAGGACTACCTTTGGGTCGCAAATTGTGAGCCATATTGCCTCAGTAGTAGTTACTGCATTCAAAGCAACTCCTTTGATAAAAGCTCATCACAGGCATATTTTTATCCAGAGATGTTTTTTAACACAAGCTTCTCTTTATCGGCTATTGACCAGAACAGCTAAAGCATATGGCACAAGTTCATTAATGAACGGGAGCACACAGCACTCTAATTTAATGAAACCACTTGAGCCATAAAAATCAGATCTACTTAATTCTCCCCCCTTCTTTTTCCTTCATCTTCTGCATCTATTCAAAGCTCATAACATGATATCATCAGTAATCTTATAATGACATGGATTATATGTCCTTATCTTTGTAAAGACAATTCTTAAAAGGCAACATAATTTGGACAAAACAGTGACAGAAAATTAAGATTTTTTAAAAAATCAATTTTCCACAAAATTATACATACATTTGTAGACGTGCATATATATGAATTATTAGGACGTATAATTTGTATGTTAAAGATTACATGTTAGCAGCTGCCTTCTAACAACAAAACTGCTATTTATTCAGTGAAAAATCTTCCTGTGAAAAGCAGCTAAACAAGCTGTACCCAGATGGCAAAGCAGCTACAGTTTAATTAAGCCACTAAAAGCCATTCAGTTTTCAGTAAGGGTAATGTAATTTTGAATAATTGTAGGGGAAAAAATTACTAAAACGTTCTTAAGTTTTATTATAGTAGCATGAATACTGCCAGTATTGAGTAGTTAAAGTTGAGTTGCTGTTCCTATTATAAAGCCTGTACTTTCTTTCTCTTTTTTTCTGTTTGCCTTTGCTTGGAGGAAATAGATATTTGATTTCCTAGTTGTCTAAGTGAATAAATTCAGTCAAAAGTTTCAGAATAGAAACTTCAGACACCATACTTTGTATCTGATTTGGAAACTGAACTTCTTCCTGGATAGCAAATTAGACTAAACAGGAAGAATTTTTAGTAACTTAATTTACCCATTCAGATCATGAGTCTGAACTGCTTCTTTGTGTACTGTTTTTTATCCTGTATTTTTACAACATAATATTTGCTTGGGCACCACAATTGCACTAATACATACCATATATATTTTAAAACAAGCCCTTCCTTCCTTCCTTCCTTCCTTCCTTCCTTCCTTCCTTCCTTCCTTCCTTCCTTCCTTCCTTCCTTCCTTCCTTCCTTCCTTCCTTCCTTCCTTCCTTCCTTCCCTCCCTCCCTCCCTCCCTCCCTCCTTCCTTCCTTCCTTCCTTCCTTCCTTCCTTCCTAGAATAGCTTATAAAATTTAAAAACCCTAAAATAAAAACTACTTTAGTACACCCTAATACATCTAACACATTCATGCTTCAAAGGAAAAAAACAATCAGAATTTGCTGATTTACTGCCAATATTATGTAATGAAAATATATTTCCTGGCAGCAAATATAACAAGGTGTTGAAAGTTAGGATTATCAGTTACAATTAGAACCCAAATTTATATAAAAGATTAAAAATGCTCACCAACCAAAAGCTTCTTGAGAGCACAGTCTTGTACATTTCAAATAAATGCTGCTAATTATGACATGATTACATCAACAAAGGAATGTTGTGCTAAAGACAGTCACATATTACGCTAAGAAACCACTACCAGTCAACTTTTCTCATACTTAATCCAAAAAATTGTGAGTTATTGTGTATAACCTGCTTCACTCATTCTCTAATTTTCACTGAAAATAATCTGCACTGTTCAAACTGGTCTCTGGCAGAAGATGTTCTTTTATTTATTTACATCATTTAGAAATCACCCAGTTAAAACAATCAAAAGAAAGCATGATATAAATGCACAAAGTTGGTATTTACTTGGGAAAAGACAGAATATTTTTGGATTTGTCTACAAGTTGGTTGTAAGTCAATAATTAGTTATATTAATTTTGCATGTATTCAGGCATAAACCCATTTCATCTAACTTCTGAATCAATACAAAGTTTATTTTTAAAAGGCACATGAAAATTATTTTTCTGAACTATTTCCCATCATATGCAGTTTTATATGCAAGTTTTGAGTTAAAACTCCACTGTAATTTTGGCAAAGAGTATTGTCCGAGGATTGTAATTATTTCTCCATATTAATTGCACAGTAAAAATTAGATCAGTTCACTCTGAAATTCACAACCGATGAAATTCCTGTCTTCAAGAAAAATGTTAAGACTTCTTTCATTTGTATAAGAGCTTTCAAAAAAGTAACCAGTAAAAACTCAAATGCAGTTAACTTAATGACCACAATTGGGACCAGAATCTCAATCACTGAGTGAAGTGGTCATTAAATGAGACACCCATGTGACTGCTTCGCTCAATGACACTGCTGGTTGCAGTCGTTAAGTGACTTCCCGGGTTGTTAAGTGGACAGAACAAAAGAGATACCTGCTGAAGTTTTTTAGCTCTGCACAGAGCTGAAATTCTCCCGGCAGGCAGCCCTTTCGCTCTCAAACATTCCTGCACCCCGCCAAAGGGTTTCTCTCCCCTCCATGCACAGAGGGGAAATCCTTCGGCAGGCTGCAGGAACGGAGCTCAAATCCTGAAGATTTCAGCTCAGTTTCTGCAACCCACAGAAGGATTTCAGCTCCTCTCCATCCCTTCTTCCCTGCTGGCTTCCCCATTGACTTTCTGGGGAAGCCAGGAGACAAAATTGCAAATTGTGATCACATGATTGCAGGGAGCTTGGCAACTGGTCATAAATGCGAGCTGGTTGCCAAGCACCCAAAATGCGGCCACATGACTGCGTGGGGAGGGGAAGTTTTACGTTGGCCAGAAGTGCTTTACAGGCCATAAAGCACCCTTTCCGAGGCTATCGTAACTTCAAACTGTTGTTAAACAAACAGTCATTAAGCGAGGACTACCTATATACAAACAATGGTTAATATCCTATGGTTTTACTCAGTAAGTAAAAAAGGCTTCCAGTTAACCTTCTTTTTATAAATCTGTCTACTTTTAATTGGAGGAAGTCAATAAACGTAAGACACATATTATTTTTAAACCATTTATTCAGATTAAAACAGTAGCCTGTCTGTCTGTCTGTCTTTCCATTCAAATCAGTTTTGACTCCTGGCAATTGCCTGGACAAGTCTTTGCAGTTTTCTTGGCAATATTTTTGGAAGTGGTTTGCCATTGCCTGCTTCCTAGGGCTGAGAGAGAGTGATTGGCCCAAGGTCACCCAGCTGGCTTTGTACCTAAGGCAGGACTAAACTCACAAGTCTCCTAGTTTCTAGTCTGGTGCCTACACCAAACTGGATCTTGAGTATTCCTTAGGCAAAGTTGAATGAAAAAAAATATTAAAACATACTGTCCTGCCTTCTAAAGATTGAAATATACCCTCATATTTCTTTGGTAAGAACTTCCATAATGCCTGCCCTCCGCCACTTTTATTTTAGTAGCATACAAAATATTTCAAGTTCAAAACAGTTGTTTCAGGCTCAACAAAGGGTCTGACCTCAGCAGAAATGTTCTGCTATTAAAACAGCCCCAAGAACATAGAAGGGCCATTTTGAAGTCAGAACATTTTTGGGAGATTGAACAACATCACGATATTCTTATGGTATCAGAATAGCTTGTTTCAAGTTTGACAAGATTCAAAATGTTTTGCATATCTCTGCCACATTCAGTTTCTATTTTTCAGATATATTATATTATTCTAACATAGTACTCATAGTCTTAACTCTAGACTAGTCCACTTAAACTTATCTCCCACTGGAGAAAAAAAAGGAATGTTAGTCAGACTATCTCTTTCAAATCCTTTGAACACTTAAACACATTTGCTGATAATTATTACAAGAAAATAACCACTAAGAAATCTTAAGTCAGTTAACTGAATAGATTTTAAATAATAATTTAATACTTCCCATGTAATTAAGTAAGTTTTGAAGAAGGGGAAGTATATTTGGGCTATTAAAGTGTTTTATTTTTTTAAAGTCAGGATGGCATATTGCTTGCCTTACTGCTGCTACTTCTGCCAAAACAATAGCAGGAGTTTCAGCCACTGAAGACGATGTCCTGCAAGAGGACACTGACCGAAACAACTGGGGACAGAATATATATTGTCCTTGGTTAGAGTGATAGCTTTTATATAAAAAAAAGACAATGTGAACATTAAAAGTGCTGTACCTTAAATACATTTCTTCCTAAAAAATAATGCATCTGCTCCAGTGGCCACAATGGTGTCTGTTGCAGATGTTTTATATATGCCTTAATTACTATTTTTTTAAAATCTTGCTTCCCAATTTTCCTGAAGCATTTTTAATAGACCAAAGTGTGTTTAATCAAACAATTGGTTGGATATTTTTTTCTTTGAATTAAAGTTTGTCTTCTATCAGAAAGTAAAATTTTCCAGCAAATAGAAGTAATTAAATTACAGAAGGAAATACCAGTTTGTTTCATTTTTAATTAATGTTACAGGAAAGCCAGGTTTTGCATTACTCTTATTATAGCAATACATAGGAGTTTCTATAAGCTTTTGCTATGGTTAGTCTATTCATTTTAATCACTTCTTTAAAAACTTAAGCTTTCTCTTACCTCTTTTCTTGGTTCTAAATAAGTCTCGTAAGGTAATGAAGATGCAGAACTGAGGGCCTCATGAAGTTGCTTTTCCAGTTGACTGATACGTTGTTCTTTTTCAAATAATTCATCCTGGAGAGGCACTTGACTTTGCCGCAGCTGAATTTCACTTGCTTTGAGTTTTTCAAAACATATAGTCAATTCATTATAAAGCTAATTAAAACAAATAGATACATTTTAAGAAAATGTGTTATTATAAACAAGAGACATATGTAATTATACATTGACTGTTGCAATACGAAACTCATCCATAAAATCATACAGTTATTAAGATCAAATGGACAAACTTTGTGGTCAAAGGTCACACCTAGGATTTTTGTTTTTCCTTTAGACTCTGAGGGCCAGAAAGAATGGAATTGGAGACATGATGAAATTATTGGGTAGGGGTACAGGGAGCCAGGAGGCTGGTTTTTTTTTTAAGCCTTTCTTTTGCTGTTCCTGAAACTGGAAACCTAAATTACATGTAATTGGTTTAATCAAAAACAAAAAAATACTTTTCATTCATCTTCCAATTTGAATGAAGCAAGTTTTCATCCTCTAAATAACTAAAAGCAGATAACAAACTTCAAATTCCACTAACAGTAACCAAAAAATACAGTATTTGAAGATCAACTGTCTCCCTTGCATTCATTTTCTGAACTAGATACAGCAAATAGAACTAAGCCTATCAGCAAGTATGTACAGTAATACCTCGGTTCACGAACACTTCTGTTCGCGAACAATTCGGTTCACGAACAGCAGCGTTTGCAAAATTTTGCTTCCGTTTGCGAACTCTGCATCAGGTGAGGAACATGACCCGCGGCCATCTTCCCTGCTCTGACACATGGTCGTGGCTTCCTGTAGGTGAGATCGTGGTCGCAGACAGACACTTCCTGTCCTCCACGCCAGAAGTCACCTCAGGCAAGGTTAGTGTTCTCTCTCTTCATACTGTACTGTACTGTACTGTACTTTGTTTCATATTTTTGTGGTTAAAAAAAAATATACATATGGTTCAGAATGGATTAACCTTATTTACACTGAACCTTATGGGAAAATTTGATTCGGTTGGTGATCAAAATCGGTTGGAGACCACATTCGTAGGGGTCAGAACGGATTAACCTTATTTACATTGAACCTTATGGGGAAATTTGATTCAGTTCGCGACCAATTTGGTTCGCAACCAGAATCATGGAACGAATTAAGTTCGTGAACCGAGGTACCACTGCACTATGATATATTGACCCTGACAGCAAGATCTGTTACTCAGCCCTTTAGGTCACATGTGCAGACATACAGTATACTAAACTAAATGCATGAGCATACTGTTTAAGAGGTAGCCTATTTTGGAATAACATTTAGGTTTGTTGGGGGGAACTGGTACAATATTTTAAAAGATATACAGAAAGAGAGAAGCCATAGCTTAAATAAATATGTAATTTTGCTGACAAAACTACATAGTTCCATTCTTAGACATAATTCAGTGGGACACAGTTCAATGGGATAGGTTTGCAGAATTAGAAAACAGAATACTTTCTCAACAGAATGAATGGAAAATGGATGTAAGGAAAGATGGGGAACTTGCCTGAAACAAAGTGAAAAGAACTGTGTACAGCTAGGCCAATGTGAAGCATGAAAAGAATTGCAGTTGGAAGATAGGAAAATGGATAGAGAAATTTTAAGACATGTAAACCTTTGTAGAAAGTCAGTAAGTAGTAGGTGGCCTGTTGTGAGAAATGAAAGTTTGTTGAAAAAGGCAAAAGTAGCTGTATAAGTCTATATTTTTTGCCCACTACTATATGGAAGTGAGAGTGGAAAGTTTCAGAAAAAACATATAGATTAAAAACAATGGGAATCAGGGACTTCAGAAGTGCATGTGGTAGAACAAGTAGAGACAGGATCAAGAATGAATGGATGATGAATCAATAAAGATTGAATACAATAATGAACAAGAAGTGGAAAACAAATACACTGAGATGGCTTGGTCATATACAGAAAATGAATTAGGACAGAATTACAAAACAAATATATATAAAAAGCATGAATATGTTTAAAGAAAAGATAAGACTGAGAAAACTGGTTAGATGACGTTGATGAGATCTGGAAAAAAAGAATGATGAGAAGTTTAAAGAATAAAGGCAGTTTATGCAGTGGTGAAAGCAAGTTTGGTTTGCAAAAAGAGAAAGATATAGAAATTTATAACTAGTGTAGTATATTTGGTGTAAAGTAATTACAGCTGTGTTACTATTTTTTCCATCATCATCATCATCATCATCATCATCATCATCATCATCATCATCATCTCCTCCTCCTCCTCCTCCTCTTCTCTATTCATATTTCTTCAGCTTACTATTTCTTAGTCCTTTTCTGCATTCTGAATGTCACTTACACTAAATGGAAATAAAGTGATGAATATATATGTATGTTGAATATTTTTAATATGGAAACAATCAGTCCAAAATAATGTACAATACTTTTGCTATTGTTTTAAGACATTCTGTATTTAAATGTGTAATATAAATGCTGACTATGAATAATAGTTTTTCACCTAGGTCAGCTGCTGGTTGGGAATTCTGGGAGTTGGGTGCAACACATCGGGGGGGGCAGTATCATGTATCAGAAGAGTGACCTAGCCTCTAATATTGGACAGCCCAAGAATAAATTAATCATGAGATACAATATTTTGTGATGTTTGTAAATCTCATCTATATACAGTTCCAATAGATATGTTGTTGGAAATCTCAAGTACGTTTGGAAATCACATCAATAATCCCCAAAATAGTTTACACAGATGTTAGTTCAACACTAACATCTAGTTGGAGTCCATACAACACAACGTCTCCCTTATTCAAAACAAATATTATACATTAAAAGAAACTCCTTGACATCTATTTTATACTGCATTTACAGTACTTCTACCAGAAAAATAAATATTTTCTAAAAATATATACCAACTATTTTACTGGTTCCAAGCAGACAAAGTGCTCCTGTAGTGTGTTCATTTTAATGAGACTCAATAGATTTGTCCTCACCTAAGACTCAAGGTGGTAAGTCTTAAATCAATACTAAGGATAATAAGACAAGGAGAGTTTCTCAGTCTCTAGACTATCTTATCAGAGAACTCAGAAATTCACAGTTTAGAAGTTTTGTTTTAAAAGGCAGGACTTCCTTTCACTGAGGTCCTGGCTGTCTAGATATTTATTCATCAGTATGATCAAAAATTTCATAAAAGAAAGCTATCTCGATGGACTAGAAATAAATCTGTCTGTTTCCAAGCCCACCCGATTAGAATTCTAGAACAAAATAACACATTGTTATCAGAGGGAAAACATTCAGGCAATATAATAATGTGCATATGTGCAGTCTTATTTACTTCTGTGTAATTTACCACAGAATTGTTGAGACCAAATGCCTAGTCAAAACATACAACTTTCTTTAGCAGGCCATTTTTTCTTTCAAAGCTGCTTAGTTTTCTTACTGCATTATTTTATTTGTTCCTTCAAATTGTATTTCAGGGCTCCAAACTATTTCAGAAAATACATTAAGGCTACAATCATGTATATATTTACATGGTAGCTAACCCATTGAACATAGTTTCCCATTTATGCAACACACAATTTCCATTCTTTCAATTTTGAAATGACACTTGCTAGATTTCTTCAAATTAAAGCACAAGTACATTAAACAGACCCCTCTCAAACAGTGTTATATAACAGAGTGGAATGGTATAGTAAGTTAAAATGAGTCACTTTAGTTTTGTAGTAGGGAGTCAGAAAAATGGTTGAAATCTCATTATTGTGAAGAACACTGTTCAGGGTAAAACCATAATGGTCATAATACTCATACTGAATTCTCCCAAATCTTAGTTGAAGAAATACCAGGTATGTCATAGAGAAAGACAAACTAAACTTGTATGGTACAATGGCACCATGCTATCTTTCATACCTGAAAAAAGTAACATTGCTCTAAATAGGCTGCTTCTCCAGCTGCAAAAAACCCAGAAGCACCTGGAATAGTATTGTTACAATGATTCCATGGACAAGAAAGTAATAGAGGTCCTGCCAAAGAATTGCTGACCTATACACCATTACTGCTTGCTCATGGCTGTCAGTGCATTTGCATTTATAGTAAAAATTTAGATCCTTAAACAGATAATATTGATGTGGAAGAAAATATATTTTTCATAAAGAGGGAAGTGGCATACTTTTTGGTATGATATTGTTTCAGCTGTGTGAGCATCTTCTTGAGTTCTCAGTACTTTTTGTGTATCTGTATTGAGAGCCTGAAGCTGCTGGATCAGCTCTGCCTGCTGTGCTGCATGTTCAGTGTTTTGTTTGTAGAGATTCTGCAGCTCCTGCAATTCTTTCCTGTGCAAAGCAAGCAGGAAACAAAGTTGAGCAAAAGAAATACCACGGTCATCTCAAATAAATAGTCTTGTTAACTATTTTATATATAAAAGTTTCATTGCCATCTATTATTCTCTTAGTTTTCTAAACGATACCAACAATCTTAATCATAATTGCATCAATTAGTTTATAAACATACTAAAATGCTTCTTTTTCATGGGCCCCTGTGAAGATGCATTAAAATAAATATATGTCATTTTAAATATAGTCAGGTTATTATTATATGTCTTGGATGTTTTGTTTAAAAGTTAATGTTACAATGTTATAATTAATTGTAATATATTATTGTTTAAATGGTTTGTTTTATTCTACTTCTATACTGAACATTATAAATAAAACTATTACTACTATAATAATTTTGTTTATAAGAACTTCATTAAGTTATAAAAAGCATAAGGATAAAAGCAAACAAGAACTAATAATCAAAGAGAAAAGTAGAGAACAAGAGAGTTGGAGATAAAGAAAAAATACAAAAGTGATGGAAAGTAAAGAAAAGGGAAGAAAGGAAAAATTACAAAAAGAATGACTTCTTATACAGCAGATATAGATAAATCATGTAGTAACCTCTTACTCTAAAACTACCTCTTAACATACACATTTTGTATAACCTATTATTTTAACTAATCATCAAATCCATATATCATAATTTCAACAATAATGTAACTGAAGAAAAAGCTTTATGTGAATATCATTTTACTTTCAGTACTTAAATCAAAAACCCAAATGACAAATCAGACTTCCATTTACCAATATTATTTTTATTTCCTGATAGATATGGTAGGGAGCTTGAATTAATGAATGAAATGGAAAAAAAAATAGCTATGTTGTATATATGTGAATGTGAAACTAAAAAAGGAAGGAAGGTGGTCTGATCTTGTTGAGTGGTTAATAAATACATGCAGGGAGGTAAGGTACAGGTTTGATTATGAATGAAAGTGCTAAAATATATGTCAGGCATTATGAATTGGTATCTAGATTGTTGTGGGAATATATGGTATTCAGAACTCATACAGTAATGACTAAATGTTATTCTCCAGTTAATGGCAATAATGGAAGAACCAGGGACAAGTTTCAGGAAGATTCCACAGCATTCTGAATGAATGTAATCTGGGGTGGAAGTGGGATTATTTTAATAGATAACATGGATGGGTGGGAATGAGATGAGAGTGTAGAAAAGGCACAAGACTATTAAGAGACACAAGCATAAATAAGAATGGTGAAGTGATGACTTGCTGACTGATGATCAACTTAGAAAAAAATCTGTTTCAAATACAGAGTATAACCACAGGCCTATTTATACATACACATGCTTCTGAAAGTGAACCAGACCAATTTTGATAACATCAGAATGATTGCAAGAACAGAAAGTACAATCTTGAATCAAAAGTATTAGAAGACAGATTAATAAAAAAGTGAAAATTGCTGGTAACAGAGAGAAAAGAATTATATTACAGAATATTACAGAAGTGTTTGGAATTATGTTGAAAGGAAGTATAAAAGTTTGAAAAGGATGGACAAAGTAAAAGATTGAGTGAATGAGGAAAAATATATTTATGTATTTATTTGTTTGATTTATACTGTACCTTTCCTACAATAATTCAAGGCAGCAAATATAGCACTTCCTCCTTCCATTTTCCCCACAACTAGCCTGATTGCTCCAACATCACCCAGTGAAATTCCATAACTAAGAATAGCCTGGGTTTCCCAGATCCTAGCTCACATTGGCTATCAGAATGATTGAAGCAAAAAATGATGAGAGATACTGTATAGCATGTATACAGAGAAAACAATAGTTGCAAAAATGCAGTTAAAGAGAAAAAGGAATTATTTAATTTAAAAGAAGCAAAGAAAGGCAGAACAATTCTGATAGAAATTTTTAAAAATGTTTTGGTAGTGGCTAAACAAGGAGCATTTAGCAAAGTGAATAGAATTAAAAATAAAAGCAATGGAATTATTTCAGATGAAACTGAGTATTTTAGAGATTTGTATGGGCATAACAGTTATATGCGAAAGAGATGGAAGTGAAACAAAGACAATCAAGTGTTAATGTAGGAAAAGATCATGAAAAGAGAGTTAAAAGAATGCTGTGGAACTGTTATGAAAATGTTGAAAAATGGTAAGGCTACAGATGTAGATGGTATAACTGAAGATGGTATAACTTTCCTAACTCTAACTCATTGGCTGGGGTAGGGGGGGAGATGGATGTCATGCTATATTTATTTCAGTTTTTGTTATTTCTACTGTCTCCATTGTTCCTCCAAAACATTTATTTTTGCTTCTTTCTAATAACAATATACTTTTAGAATACAGATGTAGCAGCTAGTCCAAGGCTCTTGACAATATATTTCTGTTAAATGCCTTCCAGTCAACAAACTAATTATCTTTATTCCAGCTACAGTTAGTCAGATGCTTTATTGATTAGATAGCTGAAAGCAGATAGCAATTTCCAATCTCCCTTTTGCTTCTTTTAATATTTACTATATTTATTTTAAATTGGCCTTCTTTTCTCATAATTCTGAATAAAACCATCAAAAAGATTGACTTCTGTCCTAAACTAAGAAACAAAAGAAAAGTTTAGGTTATGAATAAAGAAAAATCTGAGGTGGATTTGTTTGGGACAATGATGATCTCTCTTAATCTTTTTTATGTTTTTCAAACAGATGCATGTGAGTTGTCCTGGGGTTTGCCAGACAACTGGAAAAAATGTTTAACTCTTAGAGCAAAGGACAAGATTCCGATTTATAGGAACAATGACATATGCAGTATTAGCACTTGCTGTCAGGAAATGGAAAGACACTTATATTCAGAGATACTTTTACTATATTTTTGCAGATTAGTGGAAGTAACTTCTGTTCACTAAGTTCAAAAATAATTTATAGAGCTCTGTGATGGTTCTTTGGGGAAATTGAATAGACCACAGACAGGGTTGAAAGGGAAGGTTTATTGTACAAAAATGATTTCTTTCAAACAAAATTGAGGATATCCATGTATTTTTATATTTTATCTCTCTCTATATCTCTATTTTAAACTGTATTTCCTATTTATCTTATTCTATGGATACTCTGTTTCTTGTGTATCTTATAGGTTTCTTTGAGTTTATTATTTGTCTTATTATACAGGTATTCTTATAGCGTTTTTTTTTTTAATCTGTTCATTCATGTCTGATTCTCGGAGACTGCCTAGGCAAGTCCTTGCAGTTTTCTTGGCAAGGTTTTTCAGAAGTGGTTTGCCATTGCCTCCTTCCTAGGGCTGAGAGAAAATGACTGGCCAAAGGTCACCCAGATGGCTTTGGGCCTATGCGGCACTAGAACTCATAGTCTCCTGGTTTTTAGCCTGATGCGCTAAGCAGGCTCTTACCATGGCTTTATTATGCCCCTATATATAATTCCTATGTTACTTCCTTTCTCCTTTTTTCTTTTACATGCTAACTTAAATTGCCCACACTTATGTTAGTTATCATGGCTTAGCCAGCCCCATCCTTAGCTGCTTTCCCAGCTGTCAAATGGGGAGAAACTAAGGTTCTTTTTCTCCTCAGCCTGATTCTAGCCATACTAGAATCAGAATCCCCAGATTTGGCTGCCTCGGTTGCTGGCTGGCGTTTTCTTGACTTTACAGTCAGGTATCTATTGCCTCTGGCCTGATCTTCTGCAGGGGCTTTGGCATCTCTTAGTTTCTGACTGTGAGGGGAAATGTTGACTAGTATTGGCTTGATGTTGGGGTGATATAAAAGTTCATGTGGCTGCTGGGCTCTGCCTTTCTTCTCAGTTTGCAGTTGTCTGCACTTCTGAAAGAATTCTTGCTTCTTCCATGCCTCCAGTCACCTGCAGCACACTGGCTCTGCTCCCCAAGCTGGCTTTGTCTTGGATCTTTTGCTTTGCTCAGCTCTTCCCTGTAACACTCCTTTCCTCTCTCTAATACAATCCATTATAATGACTCATCCCAACGCATCCACATTCAAGCCCAGAAGCACCTCCTTTTGTAGCTGGTATGCAGCTGCCTCAAAGTCAAGAAAGTAAAGAAATGAGATTTGGAACTACCATCCACAATAGCCTTTAAGAAGGCTTTTAAAAACACATCTCTCAGTTGGCCTATGATGTTTGATTGTTAAATTTAACATTTTTTTAAAGGCAGCTTCTATAATTTTACATTTAACTTTAAGATTTTTGGCATTTTGTATACTACCTAGTGACTTCAATAATGAGTGATCTAAAAATTAAACGAATACATTTTATTCTGGTCATGTGACCAGGAGGGAAACCGGGGGTGGGGAGCTTAAAATGGAAGAGTCAGCCACATTCTGAGTCAAGCAAACTGCCTCTCTCATAATAATGAATTTGGGGACTTTTTTGAGAGGTTTTTTTTTTTTTTTTTAAATATAATCAACCTAACCTGGACCATTTTCAAACCTGATCTTCCTTTTGCAAGCTTCTCCCCATTCTATGATCCTATTCTGTTCAGTTTTCTGAGAATTGTCCTGCTCATGGACAGATTTTCAAGCCCCTTTTATAATTTCTTGCCAACATTCCACTGGATCGGAAAGAATAATGACAGACAGGTGTAGGCATTTTGGGGCGGGGAGTAATTTTTCTGTCCTGAAAAGGGGGGAAGATGAGCAGGAATACTAGGAAGCATCCTATGGTGGGTATCTTGAGGAACTGTACATAACATCCGAGGAAACCAGTTCTGTGTGAAAAGATACCCTATCTCCACTGTGCCAAAGCAATCTAAAGCCAAAGCAATCTAAAAATTCAAAACAAACAAAATACAAACCTGTTCTAACTCATTCTTGCCAAGGCCAACATCTCAGATAACAGCACAATGTAAACTGAAATTCCTGTTCCATAAAGCAGGTAGCGGTAAGAGAATAGAAAGCTGGACTGGAAGAACTAACTTTATACTCCATTTCTGTAATCTGCTATTAAGAAATGTGGAATGGGGGTGTGTGTATGCATTTGTAGCAGGAGCTTTATATTAGGCAGCTGTTTTATTCATTCCCACCACTGCTGAAGTCAGAGCCTTTTCTTGCAGAATGAACTTTTACCAAAAGTACAATCATTACACTGTAAGAGTTAGAGCAGCCAAGCAGCAAGATACTGCAGCTGATCACAGGATATCTTTCAAAACTTCATGGTTTTAATGGAGCTCCTCAAAGGCAAAAAACAAAGATACTACAAGCTCACAATTTCAAATTTTGTATGTATATATTTCTCTCCATATTTTGATCAATTATGGTTAATGCCCATAATTAAAAGTCTAAATGACAAAGCGGAGTAAAAGATGCATACAATGGTGACAGATTTGCTAGTAAGACACCAGGTATTTCATCTTGTTTGCTTAAGCATTTGTATTTTGTAAGTAGAATAAAACAGTAGACAGCCAATGAATTAATTATAAAGCAGAAAATGATATATTCATCTCATCTTTAAAAAAGGAAGCCCAATAGGGAAATTATAAAGAAGACTGTCATTATTCCCTTATTTTTCTGGCCAAATAATAAAGGTAAATATTATCACCAAGAGATAATGTCGGCAGAGAAAAATCTATATTAAAGTTGCTGGTAGAGTGACCACTTTTTTACTTTAAGTCCTCTAATGATTAGGAGATGGGATGGTTAAAGGTTGAAATGCAGCTTTTAAAAGTTGAACTAAAAATTTTAGCGGAAGGAGGAGATGTTTTGTTTTATGTATGTTGGTATCTTATAAATATAAAACTAAGATCTCTTTTCATTTCTTTCTAGTATATTGAACAACATGAACCATTTAATGGCTTTACTGACACATCTTAATACCACAAAGTGGAGAATTCTATATCAATATACAGATTCTTGAAAGCTACATATCATTCTAACCACTGTACTTTTTAAATGATCTTCCTTAGTGCCATATACAGCTTTTAGGAGTTGTAATGCTAAGACACTGGGAGGACATCAGGTTGGAAAGGGTCAGTTTATACTGTAAAAAGGAAGATACATGCTATGGCTATTCTTCACTGTATTTTGCTTTGGTGGTCAGGAAGAGCTACCACTTAGAACATGATTTAGTGACAAGCAAATCTTTCAAATTTGCTAAATGCACAGTCACAGTAAATACATACGGATATCTTTGGTCACAAATTCCCAAATAAAAGTTAAGTTCTAACCATAAAAATGGATACGCTTCTTTGCTTGTTAATATAAAGCATACTATTCTACCTATTGTCATCTCTGAGATGTGGTAGCTATCTTTCAGGGTTTTGATATCAAGGTCAGTAAGGCTTTGTGGCCCAGGTGGTCTGTTAAAAGGCTATTAGGAAACTTTCAGAAGCTGGAGTCTCCTCCCTCTGCTGGTCCTCCCTGAGACAGGCTGGGGGATAAAGATATTCTTGGTTCTGCATTGGGATGCTGGGCCTGTCAGCTCATCACTGGGGGGGGCGGGATAGGGGGGACAGTTGCAACAATTGTGGGAGGGAGAGTGGCTGATTGTGATGAATTGATGAATGGACCTTTTCTGGAGGTTCATGGCCACTGGGGAAATGGGAGTAGGATGTCAACTATGGATTTTCTGCTTTTCACATGACTGTAGTGGCTGTGATGGCCCTGTTCATTTGCAATGGCCCAAAAACATGTATCAAGCTACTGGGGTTGCAATTATCCAGGAATACGTATCTATGTAAAGGAATGTAGAAGTGACCTTGGGGAAGGAATAAATAAGCCATTAGGGGAGAAGAAAAAAATGAATTCTTAAGAGGGTGCTTGCAGAAAAAATTATACTGTCTTGAGAAAGAAGGAAATGTGAGAAAGAAACTCAAAATAACCCTGCCTTGATTGTTTTTAATGGAAGATGGAAGAGAGAGAAATCTAGGCAGGCTTTAATGATACTGTTCTTCTATATCATTACAGTAAACTGCATTCCTGAAATCCCTGTCATGCCTGCTTCTTGACATCACCTACCTCAAAGGAATGGCATCAGTCTTGAAAGCCTGTCCAAGAACTGGGAATAGAACCATTCCATTTCACAGGAGGTCAACATCAGATTCATATAATCCTGCCTCTGGAGCAAGTGGGAGGGAAATATCCCACATTATAAAATTCTGATGTTTGAAAATGTTTTGTTCCCTTCAAGGAAAGACTGAGGGCTCAGTGAGCTGAATGAACAGAATAATCCCCTTGTATAGCACTATTGGCACAAATAATCTTAGAGGAAACCTTGGAAGTCTGGCAAAAATTGTGTAGGAGGAGTCATTAAGTTCTACCAGGAATTTGACAATACAGTATGTGGAAAGGGATGAGGAGTAAAACTGCATCATCACTGTGTCCGCACTATCTATACTGGTTATTCAGAAGATCAAAAGCTGTGATGTTCTAAGTGGTAGCTGATGACAGAATTGCTAAGGACTGTGAGTGGATGTCATCACTGCTATGTTATTTCTTTTCTTCTTCTTGCTAGTATTATGTTTTGACATTTTTGATGAGTTAGTTTACAATGTCAGCTACTAATGTCCATATAACAGCTGCATTAGTTTCATCACAGGTTTGTCCTGGCTATTTTACAAACTTTCTTATTGCAGCTTTGCCTTGCATTTTTCATACATTTCATACACATAATATTAATCCTTGTGACTTATCGTAAGACATGAAAAGACTCATATAAAAGTAAAATTTAAACTTTTAAAGTTTACGCATTTAAACTGTAGGCCTGTCAGACTTAATTCTAATCAGAGAGCTAAAGGTTAGGCTTTAAGCTATTGTTATATACCTTCTCAAATTAAGTGCTGTTGTTATTAATGTTAGTAATCATATTGATGTCCTTGTGCCTTCCAGTAAAGACTATTAACCCTCTCTGACCCAATTAAAAATGGGCAGATTTTTTTTCATACTGTCCGTAACAGAAGCCAAAGAGGATCAGGTTTGCATCAATAGTAACCACCTAAATTTTCTCCACCGTGCATAAAGCATTTGGATAAAGTACTGCAGATCCAAACAATTTAACATTACCCTATATTATTTATCATATCATACATACCTAGCTCTGGCCACATCCAAATCCCTTTGTGTTAATTCAGTCTGCTTAACACCAAGCTGAGATGCCAGGTTATCACATCTATTGTGCAGAACTTCCATTTGTCCCCTTGCTTCTGTTAAAGCTGATTCCAAATGCTGGAAGACAATTATGATAGAACCAATAGCTGCAGAGTTACTGTACAGGATAACAATACTACATTTAAAGTATAAGCAATAAAAAGGAGGATTGTTGATTAGCCTAAACTTTAAAAAAAAGTTTAATTAAAACTAATAAAGTAAAATAATGCAATGATAGTTATATAATAATATATAAGCAGCTTAATTACTTTACAAATCCTTGTATTAGTGAATTAGCGCAGTGCTTTCTGCAACTTTGCATTGCGGTTAGGAAACCTTAAAATAAATTATGTTTATTGATTGTAAAATATAAAACCATCTTCTAAAATACTTCAATACAGTTAAAAAAAGGATCTTAAAATATATTAAGTACTATGTAACTAATTAAAAAACAATTCAAATTAGTAAATATAAATGGAATACTAAATTGAATATTATTATTCTGTATATGAAAACTGAAAAAACATAAATTTACAGTGGGGCAAAAAAGTATTTAGTCAGCCACCAATTGTGCAAGTTCTCCCACTTAAAAAGATGAGAGAGGCCTGTAATTTTCATCATAGGTATACCTCAACTATGAGAGACAAAATGGGGGAAAAAATCCAGAAAATCACATTGACTGATTTTTAAAGAATTTATTTGCAAATCATGGTGGAAAATAAGTATTTGGTCACCTACAAACAAGCAAGATGTCTGGCTCTCACAGACCTGTAACTACCTTTTTAAGAGGCTCCTCTGTCCTCCACTCGTTACCTGTAGTAATGGCACCTGTTTGACCTTGTTATCAGTATAAAAGACACCTGTCCACAACCTCAAACAGTCACACTCCAAACTCCACTATGGCCAAGACCAAAGAGCTGTTGAAGGACACCAGAAACAAAATTGTAGACCTGCACCATGCTGGGAAGACTGAATCTGCAATAGGCAAGCAGCTTGGTGTGAAGAAATCAACTGTGGAAGCAATAATTAGAAAATGGAAGACATACAAGACCACTGATAATCTCCCTTGATCTGGGGCTCCATGCAAGATCTCACCCTGTGGGGTCAAAATGATCACAAGAATGGTGAGCAAAAATCCCAGAACCACATGGGGGGACCTAGTGAATGACCTGCAGAGAGCTGGGACCAAAGTAACAAAGGCTACCATCAGTAACACACTACACTGCCCGGGACTCAAATCCTGCAGTGCCAGATGTGTCCCCCTGCTTAAGCCAGTACATGTCCGGGCCTGTCTGAAGTTTGCTAGAGAGCATTTGGATGATCCAGAAGAGGATTGGGAGAATGTCATATGGTCAGATGAAACCAAAGTAGAACGTTTTGGTCTAAACTCAACTCGTTGTGTTTGGAGGAGAGAGAATGTGGAGTTGCATCCAAAGAACACCATACCTACTGTGAAGCATGGGGGTAGAAACATCATGCTTTGGGGCTGTTTTTCTGCAAAGGGACCAGGACGACTGATCCGTGTAAAGGAAAGAATGAACGGGGCTATGTATCGTGAGATTTTGAGTGAACACCTCCTTCCATCAGCAAGGGCATTGAAGATGAAACGTGGCTGGGTCTTTCAGCATGACAATGATCCCAAACACACCGCCCGGGCAACGAAGGAGTGGCTTCGTAAGAAGCATTTCAAGGTCCTGGAGTGGCCTAGCCAGTCTCCAGATCTCAACCCCATGGAAAACCTTTGGAGGGAGTTGAAAGTCCGTGTTGCCCAGCGACAGCCCCAAACATCACTGCTCTAGAGGAGATCTGCATGGAGGAATGGGCCAAAATACCAGCAACAGTGTGTGAAGACTTACAGAAAACGTTTGACCTCTGTCATTGCCAACAAAGGATATATAACAAAGTATTGAGATGAACTTTTGATATTGACCAAATACTTATTTTCCACCATGATTTGCAAATAAATTCTTTAAAAATCAGACAATGTGATTTTCTGGATTTCCCCCCCCCCATTTTGTCTCTCATAGTTGAGGTATACCTATGATGAAAATTACAGGCCTCTCTCATCTTTTTAAGTGGGAGAACTTGCACAATTGGTGGCTGACTAAATACTTTTTTGCCCCACTGTAATTAATTTTAAAAATTAAAAGGTCTTTGCTGCTCAGTTGTACAAATAAGAACTGTAAACTTCTGGAGGAGGAGGAACTGCAAATGATAAATGGAATATAGCTCTTATCACAAAGACTCGCTTTTTAAAATGAGACATTATGCTCTAGGGTGGGTTATTCCTCCAGGTTCCAAATCCAGGTGACAAACAAAGCAAGACTGACACAAACAAACAAACAAAGCTCTCTCTCCACCACAGAAACTGAGCTTTATGCTCCCTTTTTCAACAGTGGAGGAGACATCCTGAAATGGAACGTAACACAATAGTCCTATAGGATGGAACCTTGATAAGTGTATCTGATTAATACATCAGGATAGAACCACCTGCTGACTTTTGAGGGGAGAAGAAAGACAGAGATAATTCTCAACTCCTTTCATTTTGGGGATGAATATGGGATCTGTATGCAGAGTAAAGTATGGCAAAATAACAGAAAACTCCTTCCTGCAAAAAACAGTTGCCAGTTCCAAAACTCGTCTGTGATAGGTGGGACTTTAATGCAAAACTGAAGAAAACAGCCAAGACCTCCTGCTTGATGGTATTAGGATTCAGAACCTTGTTGAGAGTGGACTGTACAAACACCAACAATTCAGGAACTGCATGCTGAAAATTTGCAAATCCTTTCCTCTTGCAATACTTACATAATTGTAGCAGGGAACGACACAAAGGATCCCTTCCCACAGCCCCTCTCACTGTAACACAAACAGTGCAAAAACAAGATACTAGGCAGGAAGGGCTGAATTCCTGAACAGCTGCAGGACTGATAAACTACCCAAAAGCTGCAGTGAGCATGAACAGGTGAACAGGAGTGAGCATAGGGGAGGGAATAGTTTTTTAGGTATGTCACGCCAGGATGTCACATCAATGGAACAGGAATGAAGGAACCTTTATTTCTCAGGAACAGGTTAGTTGTGGCTGAGTTTATGGAGGAAGCCTGCCACCTCTCCCCTGTATACCCAAACAAGATACCAATAACTCTAGCATTTCTGTTTAAGGAATTCCAAATCAGTGGGGAGATAGCTTGTTCTTCCCTTTACCCTTCTTCCTTCAGTAACGTCCAGGACTGACCCATAGTATTTTCATGTGGTACAAATAATTTTTAGTTCCTATTCAGCTGCAATGACAACAATGCTCTCCATGTCATTAATAGATGAGGAGACACTTGTGTGTCATGCAATTTAAACCTATTGGATTCTGGATCTTCCCAAGAGCTGTTCTATCCCATCATAGGTGGCCATAAATATATACTTAAAAACTAAGAAGAGGAACAAGTAAGAATTCAGAAATGAAGTACATAATCAGAAGTATGTTAATCTAGAGCTCTTCATTTGTACAAAAGTAGGTGAATCAGGAATCAGGTCTTGATTCAAAGGAAAGCAAATATGTAACAAGTAAAAAACAAGCAAAAAAATATGTCAGAAAGTCATAAGCTTTGAAAATACTGGATAAATTGAGGGTCAATACTAATGGATCAAAAAAGAAAATATTTTTGCATTATTTAATTCACTTCTACACAAACAGGTCTCAAATATGTGCCACTTATTTTTTTCAAAAACCACAGCTGCAAAATGAATAAAATGAAAACACTGTTCCAAGCCTGGAGATGTCTCCATTTTATTGTCTCTCCCTTTGGTGATCCTTGCATGCTTTTATTTTAAATGTATGGTCACTGACTGAAAAAAACTTGCTACCTCTATTTTTAAGTTTGAAATTTGCATTTTTCCATGACAAAGCTCTTGCAAGACTAAATAGTGGGATGGATAAGATGGAAATAGGAAAATTGAGGCATTTGCTTCTCTTTTTTGTTTTCTTGGTCACTGGGATTTTCCAGTGGAAAAAATCAGAATAATCTTATAAACCAAGGGAAGTGCTCGCAGGGACTTATAGAATTGCAGTCTTAGATTCCTGGATTGTCAAGCATATGAACTGCAAACAGATGTGAACATTTAGTCAAACTGAAACTAAACAAAAGCTAACATATTCCAACAGTATAAAACAAGAATGTGACTGATAACAAAACTCTGGAGAAAGCCAATTTTATAGAACTGAAATACAGAAACACACAATCTTTTCAACTTGCACTGTCTTTTCGTATAAATTTAAAAGTTTCCAAATTACTATTACAGTTCTGTGAAAAAAAACACACCCACAAAGCCTTAACTAGACTCTTTTCATGAGAGAAACTTGCCCATTCAGAGTTTTAATAAACAGCAAATCAATCAGCATTTTAAACAGGAATAATGCATACATACTGTACTGCAAAATATTTATTCAGAAATCTGTGCTTTTGAGAAAACTGATTTATCTGATTTTGTGGCTAACCCTGCAAGTATGCTATGTCATTTTTCATTAAAGGAAGTCTTTTCAGAAACAGGAAAGGTTTCTCACATGCCTATGCTGACTCCCTATTCAAAACTAAGATTGCATTTCCCATACAGTTTCCCTACCGGGGGACCATAAGCCAATGCTGAGGTGGCAAAGCGAGTGTGTGTAAAGCCAAAACCAGAACAAGGTGAGGCCAACTGCTGTCCTTTTGCCACCTCTTTCTCTTTGTCTCTCTTTCTACGACTCTTTCTTTCCTTTCATTTACCTAGCAGACTGCAGGAAAGCAGCTGATCTTTCTTATCAGATATCTGAACTGCTTACTTGTAGAAGGGTGTTGAAATTAGCTCAAGGCTCCATGTGATATAGTTTCCCCACTCCTGGATTACAGAGATGGACTTGAAATTTCAAGGGCAGACTTTAGAATCTAGAAAATAATTTGCCTCTTCTTCCTTTTTTAAGCACACTGATTTTTTGTATCTAGTGCATCACCCTTGGAAAAAATAGCAATACATTTGTGGGGTGAGCAGTAAGAAGAAAGGGGAACTTTGTCAGTCTAGGATAGGAAATGTACAGAATAAATGGAGAGGATAGGAAATTAGATGTAAAACATCAAGTGAAGACAACCAGTAGATGGAAAGGATATGAGAAGTAATGATATAAAAAAGTATTCATAGGGCAGAAAACCCAGGCATAATTAAGAAAAATTAAAGCAAGAGAACAAGTTTGGGAGGAATCACAGAGAGAGATATCAAGTCTTTGAATCTGGTAAAGAGGACTGAAAAGAAGTTAGGGATGTTGTAACTCAGAAGAGATTACAGATATATTTGTTTACTAGGGTTTACATGCCACTGCAATTCAAAATTATTCTGAACACCATACACTCCCTTAATCATAGTAACCAAGTTAAAAGACAATATGAGTAAGAAACATCAAATATATAAATACTTCTTCATAATCTTCTGGCGTATCATCATCAAGAGCCATTCCGTTATGCCAAACATCTCCAAGGCCCTCTGGAAGAGCCAAGTCTTAAATCACTTTCCAGAATGACTTTCCAATCTCCCTTCCCTGAGAGTGGCTTGCCCCTTCCCTCCCATTATATCTTCCTCTGCCTATCACCACCATCTTTCTGCCTCCTTTCTCATATATACAATATGTGAAGTATTACCCAAATGACTCGTACACAATCACTTACACTGCTACACAAAGAACTGAAATGAACTGAATAGTCATGGAAGCTCTAAATTCTGTGATCGGGATTATTATAAAAAATTACAGCATTGTTACCAATGGCCAATTCCCATGATGTTTGGGGGATATCCCAGATCATTATTCATATACAGGAAAACGTAGACATTTTACAATGATCTTACTGAGAATCATGTTAATAGTTGAGACAAAAATTCTGTCAGTCATTACTGTACAATAATTCAGCAACCAACCTGTTTGGAAAAAAACAAACTTTTAAGAAGTATAAACTGTGCACAGAGACAGAGAGACTGCACAGAGTAGATATATTGATGCAAAACAATATTTGGGGGGGGGGTGCCCTGGATTTTGTTTAAAACTAAATGAAATCTAGTTCATGTCTCAAAATGGTGGTAAAACATGCTGCCAGTTTTCAGTGATGATGTCAGAAGGTGCTCCAGCTGCCACAAAAATTGCTTGAGGCCTCAGGCAGCACTGGGGTTGCAGATTGTTGTAAACATACACACAGCCACACATCAAGACATTTTCTGCTTCCTAATGAAGTGGAAGAGGTAGCACACTGAACATAAATTATAACAGAGAAATTAATTGTACGTGAAGTCAGTCTCTTGGATCCTGTGAAGTCTATAACAAAATTTAGGGATAATTATAGCATGCTTTGTTCATGGCAGAACATTATTAAATTAAATAAACACTGTGCACTGTGTGTATTTACCTGAGAGAAAGCTTCAGTGAGAAATCCTTCCAAGTAAAAAAAACATACGCTGACTACTACTAGAAACAGGACATTTGACAAGATGGACCTTTGGGTCTGCTTGAGAAATGGTCTTTCTATATTCTTATGCAGAAGACTGGGCTGCCAATCACATTGAGTGGGGAAATCCTGGAGTGACAGGAAGATTTCCAACAATTTTTTTTTTTAATGCATGCTTGTATTTGAATGAAATATATTTTATTATTTAATAATTACATTTTAGGATGGCTATTTGAAGTCAGTTTCTTGCTTTGAAACATCAATTTTTAAAAAGCTTTGGATTTTAAGTGAAGGAATGTAAATGAATGTCAGTCCCCACTGGTTGTTATGAATATGTAACTTGTTATTTAAAGAAAATAACATGTAGCATAAAGCCTGTGAGAAGCAGGTTCTGAAATCATATCCAGGAGCCTCTTCCTTTTCATACCTTTATTTTTGCATCAATGCCAGACTTTTCTATTCTCCATTGTGATTCCTGCTTCCTCAGTTTCTCCAGGTCATTTAGCAGGTCAGCATAGCGTGTACTTAATCCCTCATTTTCCTCCTCCAGATTTTTTATAACCAGTCTGCTTTGCTCATCCTTTCTCTGTGCACACTCCTTGGTGTCCTGTAGAACAGTACCACAAGGGCCGATAAACAAAAAAGAGAGAAAATATTTTTTAAAAAACTGAGAACTAATCAGCAAATATAAACTGTGCAGTTTTTACCCTCACAGCAGCTTCTTCTATATTTGATGGCCAAGGTCACCTGTGTACTTTTATTGGCCTCTTTCATGCAGGTGGAAGGGTCATATTTTTTAGCTGGATGACAGCTTTGATGAGTACACATTTGCAAAGAGCCCATTAATTGATCAAAATGCCTTTGATGCTGTCCCCAGCTATTTTTGAGTCCCACACAGACATATCCTCCCAGACCTCGGCTTTATCAATTAATAATGCCAGTCCCATCAGAAACTAATTACACGAAGCCACATCTTCACACTCCTCCTTTCTTTGCTCCATTTCCATCATTAACTATTTATTGGAAAGTTATAAAGTGTGGATTCTTCACTTTAAGGGATCTTTTCTCTAGTTCTGCATGTGTGAGGAAACCGAAAGGTACAGACTAAGGCCTAAGGCTATATTTCCTCTGAGCTTGTCACTTTCCATGCCACAGAGACGGAGGCAAGTTAAACATCAACTTCAAAGTTGTGGCTATCTTACTACTATGTATAAGTCAATATACCTTAAGTTCCTGGATTACATCTTGAGATTTCTGTTGTAAGATGCAAAGCTCATTTTTTAAGGCAGCATTTTCTTCATCTACAACAATTTTCCTCCGTACCAGGTTGTTTATTTCCTCTTGTTGCCCACTTGTTCTCTAAGAAAGAGTTAACAATTCTTAAAAAAAAAAAAGGTAAAGAATATAACATTCCCAAATAAAACTTCAAGCTATTTATTTACTTATTTCTTAATAAATCCATCAGTCCCATTTGTTAAACCACCCTAGTCCAGAAAACTCTGGGCAGCAAGCAATAATAAAAACAATGAGCCAAGGAAAGAACAATGGTTCACCTGGAGGGAAAAGCCTACAACCAACTTGAACACACACCTACCCCAAGTGGACCTCCACTCACCCTACTCCAAGGCCTGGGGGAAGAGCCAGGTCTTCAGGGCTTACCTGAAGGTGACCATGGAAGGGATTATTTGAATCTCTGGGGAGGCTGTTCCCAGAGGGCAGATCCTGTGACTGAGAAGGCTTGCTTCCAGGTTCTCTCAAAAGACATTGCTTAACAGAAGGGACCCAGAGCCCGCCAACTACGTTGGAACACACAAAATGACAGACAGTCCTTCAGATAAACTTGAAGGTATCCAATCATGAAAAAACAGCTATTTCATCCTACACCTGTATCTTCTTGCACTTTTAGATTTAGCATGTAAATCTTTTTTGGTGCCTAATAAATATCAATGTTATTATTATTTGAATACTGTATTCTCGCTGGGCATATTAAAAGCAGAGGTAATTGAAAGTGCTGACAATATTGGACATTTCAAACTTGCACAAATAAGAAACCCTGTAGTTTTACTTTATTATTAATTTTATTATGAGATGCTTGAGAGCCAGGAATCACAAGGTAATTAGCCAGACCCAAGTGATACTCAAGTGATATCCCTAAGTGATATCAGAATCTTTAGCAGTCTGCCCAAATCAGTGGAAGCTAATGGATAGCTTGTATGAGCTTCATTACTTGTGAATCTAGAATCTCATTCTAAAATGTGATGAAGTTCTAGGATATAAGGGATCATATTTTTAATAAAAAATTCATGATGTGACATACATATGTCACTTATTGTATAGAGTAAGGAACATCTTAAAAAGACTCTGCAAACACAAGTTTTTTGATAAGTTGGAGAAACGTGTGTTTGACCTATCTCAACTGGACTATAGCCACTCCTCGTTTGGCTACTACCTCAGTTAGTGACTTTTTGCAAATATGATGGTAATAAACAGTAGTAAAAAAAATCATTTTCCCACCAGTGTACACAGTTACGACCAAATTTCTGCGCCTAAAATCAATGCACACCAAACTGAGAGTAATGCTGGCATTACTACACGAGAGAACTTTATCTAAATGAGACGACAACAACCAGCAATCTTCACAGCATCTCTTAGTCACATGGTTCGCTTAGCAACCATTTCACTGGAATGAATTGCAGTCACTAAACAAGGATATTATAGGATCTCTACTGAAGGCAAACAAATGGACCCTGCAAAAATATAGTCCATACTTTTGTGGCAGCTACCTTGAAACGTGAAGGATATACAGTGTTTTCTAGGCTTTGCTAACTTTTATTGGAAATTCATCCCTAATTTTGCAGATCATGTAAAATTCCTATCTCAATTCCCAAAGATATGGTCTACGCAAGAGCAGGCAGTATTTCAAAAATTGAAAAGGCCTTTCACTTTACAGCTATTGTTCAGGCATTCAGACTCCACCTGCAAATTCGTAGTGCTGACTGATGTTTCAGATATGACAACAGGAGCAGTTCCCTTACAGGCAAAGATGGAGGAGGGGAAAGATCCCCTACTGGGTGCATTTCACTCCAGGTTGCTTTTATCAGCCGAACCAAACTATGACATCTTCAGTAAGGAGGCACTTTACTTATTGCAGTAAAAATGGCATTTCAACAATAGAGGCACTTTCTGGAAGGGGCTGCCCACATAATACAAACATATACAGAACACAAGATTTTAGAAGTCCTGATGAAGGCACAATCCCTTACTTCTCGACAAATCAAGTGGGCACAATTTTTTCCCCTTGTGATTTTTCTCTCTCCTATATTCCTGGCTCACAGAACAAACTTCCAATCACTCTATCACAACATCCCAAACATGACCTACTCATTTCCTCCAGCCACCATACTGCAACTGAGCAACTGCTGGAACCTCCAGAAAGACTAGGAGTCAGGACACAGGCTGTTGATCTCTTAGATCAGATTAAAGCTCAGCAGCAGCAAAACACCTTTCATGGTTAAGGAGGGGCAACTGTTGCACAATTGTCATTTATGTTTCCTTTCCTTTGAGGGAAGAGGTATTACTACTCAGCCATAACAATAGGACAACTATGACATCTTCAGTAAGTGGGGAGTGTTTAAAACTCAGCATTGAGTCCTTAGGGACTTCTGATGGCCAAGTGTGAAGGATTATCAGGGATTATGTTTCATCTTGTCATATCTACTGCAGGATGAAATCAGTTCCTGGAAAGCCAGCTGGCTTGCTGCAATCTCTAAACACCCCACTGTGACACAGTATCACTGGATTTTATTATTGATATCTCCCCAGTACAGGGGTATACCAGCATTCTGGTAGTATTGGATCTGTTTACCAAGTTAGTCCATTTCATTCCTGGCAAGAGCTTCCCAACAGCTCAGGAAACAGTACAACTTCTTTTAGATCAAGTTTTTAGATACAAGACCTGGTCAATCATGTGATATTGGATCATGGATCACAACTTACCTCCAAGTTTTGGAAAACCCACTTTCAATTATTAAACATTAAAATTCATTTGTCATCTTCTCATTATCTGGCAACAAATGGAAAATCTGAGAGGTTGAACCAAATATTACAGCAATATTTAAGGTGCTATGTCTCTTATCACCAAGATAATTGGACTGAAATGTTGCCACGTGCAGAATTTGCTTACAATAATTCAGTACATTCTTCCATTGGCATGTCTCCACTTCAGGTGACTTATGGCTACCACCCCCATGTTGCCCTCCAGAACTTCAGCAGCCGCAGTACCTCATGCCTTGAGAAGAGGCAAGATGCTCAGTGCCTCTTAAATGAATAGCTGGATTTAGCAAAGGTGGCATACAAATGGGCCATAGACAGAGGATTTGGTGTGGCTTTCTACAAAGACTATTCTGAACTCTAGATGCAAGGGGAAACATTTGTAATACCTGATTCAGTAGAAGGGCTATCTAGAATCAGAGTGATCATGGAAGACATCCACGCTACACAATTTGTACACCAGTTTCATCTGCAATTTCCAGGGAAACACCATCCACATTGGCTGCAACCGTTAAAAAGTAATTGGAGGTCCTAGGATGAACAAGATTGTTTCCCGGAGTGGTGGGAAACGCAGAACAAAGAGGGACACAACAGGGAGAAGGGGACATTTTCCTAGCTTCATCTACTTTGGGGATGGAAAACTGGTAGGGTAGGATGCAGGAATAGCCAGAAAGAAAAGAAGAAACTCAGTCTAAACAGCAGATAGAAGTTGCAGGGGGAGTAGTAGCTGTAATACAGGACTTGATCTAGGGGAATCCAGCTGAGGAGGAAAGCAGTGAATTTGCAGTTCATTCCCATGATCCTGACCCTGACCCAGAGGGGGGCTGAGGCTAATGGTATAGAGAGTAAGGAAGATGACCTTGATAGAGAAGGGGTTAAAACATTTTTAAAGTTCAGAACAAATGAGATACTAATTGAAAAGTAGACATAAGAGTTTTTCTTTAGGTCATACAACAATCATGATAGCATAGGATTTCGTTTGGCTCTAAATTTGAATATTGGTTTATACAGAGAGCTTCCATCAGAGTAATCTAATGGAATTAGGCTTATTTGAGTGATTTAACAGATAATATGTTTAGATTCACTGGTTTGTGATAATAATATGCTATATTTATTTGAGGAACCACATAAAAGCAGTAGTCATCTAAGGGAAGAAATCTAGATAAATTGGGTTGCAATTTCTATAAACTTGTATCAGTGGCTAGTAGGCCCTTTTATCAAAGTTTTAATATTATTTATATATAAGATTTTATAACCTATAATCACACAGATTCTTGGCAGTTTATACCATTTAAGAGCAAAAAACACAAAGATCGCAATCAACATTAAAACATCTACAGTAAACATAAAACGCAGAGAACCAGAGCTCTGAATAAAATCAAACAATCCTGGGTGTTCTAAACACTTGCCATAGGCCAATTCTCAGAAGTGGGGTACGGTAGATGGAATATCTTATTAGATATATTTATCATATGTTCATACCTTTTGATGTTAGTGGTCTGGAATTCCCATTTTATTTATTTCCCTTATGGTGTTTTTTATTTATCTTACTGTATTTGTATTTGTTTTTTATATTGTGAGCTGCCCAGAGTTGGTCTGGAGTCAAGCAGTGTCAAAGTCAAAATATATAAATACATACATACATACATACATACATACATACATACATACTAGGAGAAGTAAAAGTGTAACGTTAACCAGTAACAATATCATTGGAAAGACACTGCAGTCAGTCCATGAGTCTTTCGCACTTATTTTAAGTCTTTCAAAATGCTGCATTTCTTACAACTGATATTATTAGATGATGCCTAATAACCAGATCCTTTCATTTTATGAAATAGTCCCATGGTACCTTAGCATTTTATTGAGATTCCATCTTTCAGAAAATAAAGAAATTACTAGACCTTATTTTCAAAGTATCAAAAATTGAATAAATAGATTAGATAAAAATTAAAAACAGAAGTATTAATGTTAAGTAATGCTGAAAGCTAGTTAACACTGCTTTCAATTGGCCCCATTAACAAAGGCTTTAATATAAATTTGCACAGCAAGCCAAACATTTCCTAGTTAAGAATAATGAGGCAGCTAGTACTATTTTAACCCCTTTGGAGTATAATTGGCTGATAAGGTTTTGAAAGATTACAAGGTCTAGGACTAAAAGATTAGCTTTAGTCTCTTCAGATCAAAACTGAAAGCTAATTAAATAACATTGGTATAAAAGAGAAGGGAAAGGTCTACTGTATTTTTATTCACCCTTAATTTTCATCTCTTGAGAAAAACAAGTAACTTTTTTTCTTTACAGTTATTTGGATATTAATAAGGCCACCAAAATACACAGAAAGAAACAGAGCATATGGCATAATGATGTAGTTGGTTGGAGTTGGGCATCATTCAAATTGAATACATAATTATGTTTCACACATTTCATGAACTAAAGTGTTTTTAACCATGGTTTGCTGAACAAGCCATAATAACTTCATTCACACATACCACTAAGCCACTAAATGCAATATTTTTGACCAAAGTTCTAGTCAGTGCTGGACATTGGGAAACAACTCAGGACACTGATCTCAACTGTCTTCAACCCAACTGCAAAATTGCACTAGCACTGGTATTCTAAGCAGAAGTGGTGATAAAATGATAGGGTCAACAGATAGCAGAGGATTCTGTCAGGCCTACAAAACTGTCCTTTTCGTCCTAGTCTTGCACCTGTATAACATTCCCTTCCAAAGAATGGGTGCCTGACCACTCTTCAGGTTATTTTCCAAAGGCTGTTTTATCTTTACTGATCTGGATTGGAATATTTTTATGTTATCTTATTTAAATCACTTTACATGCACCTTACATTTTAAATTGTATTTATTATTACTGTATCTACTTTATGAACAGCTCATTTGGTTCTAAGCCACTTTGCAGAAGCTTTCAGTTGGAAAAACAAGTAAATAAAAATACATGAATAAACAGATCATACAACGCAGATTTTACCAGTAGTAATATCTTGTATAATGAAAACACTTACTCCACCTTCCAAAGCACAACTACATCAACTAAGTGTATCTGCATTTGCTCATTCATGTACTGCATTTGAGTGTCTTAACATGAGGGTATGATAGGAAAATAGGAATTCCCTTCAAATGAAGGCAATATAAAAACGCAATGAAAAAAGATTTTGCACAAGCATAAGCTCCAGTAATAAATAGGATTGCTACAAACATGTCTGAATAGCACTTTTCTGGATGGCACAACTACTATTGTCCCAAAAGTCTCACATCTTAGATTATATCTAAAGCTCTTATGAATTCAGTAGCTCATGGAAGGAAGAGAATTATGATGTAACCCTAGAGAGAGAGGGTAAAATATAAATGTATCTGTACCGCAGTAAAGAAGATCAGAAACCACTTCTTTAGAATCTTTTCTATTTGTTTTTCTATATTTCTTTTTCACTTTCTTATTACTTTTCTTTATTCTTTAATTCAAAATTTGTACTTTTTTAATTCTGTTGAAAACGTCAACAAAAATTAATATATAAAATAAAGCTCATTTTTATATAACTTTATTGAAAGTTTTAACAATAAGAATTAATACAAACTAAAATATAACAAAAAAGAAGAGAAAGGGAGAAAAAAAGAAAAAGCTAAAAGTGCAGAAAGAAAAGAATGTACAAGAAAAATAGAAAAAAGAAAAAAAAGAAAAATATAAAGAAGTGGCTACCGATCTTCTTCACAGTATAAATAAATAAAGCTCATATCAATTCATACCTTCATGCAACTACTTCAATACTTGATTTCATCGATAAACTCTTTCCACCTAACCTAACAGAGCTTGAGCAGAGCTCATGTTAGTATAACATGTAACCCAGCAATAATTTGTACATGTTGCTTAAAATGGCTCCTAAGAGTAAAAACTTTGGCATAGGACAAAAGTAAGTATGTAGAGCTACATATAATCAATCAATCTCTCTCTCTCTCTCTCTCCCCCTCCCTCCTTCCCTCCCTCTCTCTCTCTCTCACACACACACACACACACACACACACACAGATAACTAAAGACTGCTCAGCTTGACATCAGGACATCAATACCAGACAAAACTCTGGAACAAATTATTGAGCAACTTGTGAGCATTTAGAAAAGAATAGGTTGCTTGACAGGACTCAACACAGTTTATTACAAATTAGTCAAGTCAAATCAACCTTATTTCTATTTTTTTTTATAAAGTTACCAATTTAGCCCACCACAAGAATGTGGTGGACATAATGTACTTTGTCTTCAGCCAAGCATTCAACAAAGTCTCCCATGAAATCCTAAGAGCGAAGATGGCAAAATGTAGGCTAGACTTTGTTACCATTAAATGGATACCGCACTATTGCAACAATTATATCCAGTAAGTATAAGTCAATGGCTCAGCAGAAAGGATGTGTGTGTCAAATGGCATTGTAGGCTCTATTCTAGCCTCTGTGCTGTTTAACAGTTATAAACAACTTGGATAAGGACTTAGAAAATACACTACAGTATAAAAAATTACTTGCAAACAACACAAAACAGAGGGATAGTGAACATGTTTGAGGACAGTTCAAGATTTAAACGCAAAAACATTTGAGAACAGGATCTGGGTGTCTTGGTGAAACGAAAGTTGAACATGCACCAACAGTGTGATGCAGATGCAGAAACAACAAATGTAAACCTGGGCTGCATCAACAGAAGTATAAGATCAGGATAAAGAGAAGACACTGTTTCTCTCTATTCTGCACTGGTAGTACCACAGCTAGAATACTGTATCCAGTTCTGGGTAGCACATTTTAAGAATGATAATGACAAACTGAAGTGTGGCCAAAAAAGAGCACCCAAGAGAACAAGAGGTCTGGAAGGAAAAGTGTATGAAAAACAGAGGCACTGGAGAAAAGAAGAGATATGACATCAGTCTTCAACTATCATGCAGAAGATACTGCAGAATTGTTCAGAGTTGTTCCACAAGATATGAGAAAAAACAATGGATTAAATTTCAAGGAAGTAGAGTTTGGTTGGACACGAGGAGAAATTTCCTAATGGTAAGAGCTGGAACAGACTACCACAAGTGGTAGATGATCTTCAAGATCTCTTCCAACTCTTACTTTCTATTATTCTAAGATATGTTGGAACAAAGATGAATACATATCTATATGCAACCAGAAAGCTGCACAAAGATGGCCTTCAGCAGTTATCTATTTCCACCTAAACTGGTACTCCTTTGAGATATAATAAGAAAATTCCATTAGTTCCCTTCAAACAAAAGCAATTCTAACACATATGGAAGTTATTTTATTCTTAAACCATAAAACATAACTGCTTAAAGTTAAAATTTAAAAGGTTAAATGGAACACATTTAATGAAATGCAATGCTTGGTTTGAAAAAATATATACCATTGATACAATTATCAATAATCTTCCATAAAATCCTAGCTGACTATTGGAACATATGATAATTTTAATATGTTCACTTTACATTTTGCTATATAATAAAGGACCACAAATGCCCTTTTTAAGAGTCAGGTTGCATCTGCCACCATCCTTCAAATTTAAGCTAAAAATTACAATTTTACAGGTACAGCAAAAAGAACAATTGTGAAACAACAAGTAAAAGAGCTTCAATTTTAACTATACATCCAACCTGATATCTGTTCAAAATAATGGAAATATTTCAACTAAATTCAAACACTATCAAAAGTTGGAAGATCACAGAAAAGTATGTTTTATAAGACTACAGATGTTTTCAGATGGAAGGCTCATAGTTCTATCATCAAAAGGTATTGTGCAGCTATTCTTGGTTTTTTTCCCCCCATCCTTAAAAAGATTTTCTTTGCAAAGAAAAATGACAGAAGTGGTGAGAAAAGGTGCATAGGTTACAACTCAAGGAAAATGTCATCTAACCTCTTCATAACATTCTGCGAAAAAAGGCAGAGTAACTGCACAATAAAAGTCTCTCCTGGAAGCATTTCATAAAAATCTGTCCATTAACAATAGTCACAAAGAAATGTCTACATTGAGGGCTTTTCAGCTTTTCAGGTTGCATCATTCTGGAATCCAACACATAATTAAACAAGGTTTCCCAGTTGCTGAATAAGTGGTACATATAGGCTTTCATGCAGTCCCTCAAGATCTTTTCTGCTATTCTAGGTAAGAGTATGAAATACCTGACAAAAGGTTCTCTGCAGAGAAACATCATCTGAATCATGCTACTCTAGACATTTTCCACTCAGTCACTATTTTCCAGATGAGTCTAATATAAACAACCTGACTTAGAACCTGCTTCAAACTATACAGTAGAACCAGTAAGCTAACTAACATGTATGAATCCTGAAGCTACTGCACTGTCAGTGATGAGGATGAATAGGATTATGGTGATAATAAATTTTTGTATTTATATTCCACCTTTTCGATCAGAGCTCAGTGCAACTTATACAGAGGTTTTCCTCATGTTATCCTCAATAATAACTCTATCAGCAGGGGCATCCATGTGGGGAGGGAGGATCAATATCCCACACACATAAGAGGATAGTTGCTAGTGTTACAAATCACACAATTTTTTAAATACAGAGATTAAAAAGATCTGAAAAAGAAACATGGGAATCAGCTGGAAGATCATTATAGGTGCACATCTGATTTTGCTTTTTGTTTGTCTTCTATGAAATATCTTTTGCTACATAAGCAAACTTGCAGCTGTACATCCCTACAGCAACCATGCTTCAATTATGTCCAGAAATCCAAAAAGACTGGGAACCCCTTATTTATTCATATCTAGGCAGTTTTCTGAGTAAGAAAATAAAAGACTAGCTTTATTTAGTTCCTCCAAATGTCAAGATGATGAAAAAGTGATAAGCAAGGAATGAATGCTATAGAATATACAAAATCATTCTATATGTACAATGTACATTTGATCCTGCTACTTAGTTTAGTACTATGTTCTTTTCTATAGTTTTAATATGAATCTTCCTACGAGTAATTGCAGTTATATAACATCTGAACAGATCAAACTAATGTGAAATATGAAAACATTCCAAAATATATATTTTGCTAGTATTTATCTTCTGAAGTTGATACACTAGCTATTTGTGTTCTTTTCACATTGTCCTTTTGAAATATGTTCAGCATATTTATATTTTTTAAAAAATCAGAAGAAAGATGTCAGATTCCAATGAAATAAGACTTGAGGCCCAAATTGAACTACAGGGAGTCCTCGTTTAGCAATTGGCTTGTTAAATGACCATTTGCAAATATGACAGTAATAAATGTTAGTAAACAAATAATTTTTCAACCAATGCACACACTTATGCCCAAATTTTTGATCCTGACAACAAAGCATGCCAAAGTGAGAGTAACGCTACCATTGCTGCACAAGACAACTTTATCTAAATGAGATGGCAGCAACCAGAGATCTTTGCAGCATCTCTCTCTGTGTGTCACATGGTTTGTTTAGCCACCATTTTGCTGGAACTAATAATGGTTGCTAAATGAGGACTACCTGTAATTGCTTTGTAGTGCTCTTGCCTGTGAAGTCAATTCAAAATACCAGAAGCTAATATTATCAGTATACAGAAGATGGGTTTATTCCAACAATCATGTATTTTCCCTACGATTTCTGCAAATTTGTGGTCAACCATGTGGTACTAAAGACTTTTTGTCCTTCTGTTTCCAGTCCTTACATAATGAAAGCCAGACCATAAACTCCCTACACTGAATGAAAATTATTTCAAGGATAATCCAGCAATCCAGAGAAACTAGCAACTTCATATCCAATGACTCCAATATCTAACTTAACTGGACCATGTAAAATAGAAAAAAGCATCCAATAAAATAGTATTGTATTTCAACTAGTTACTCAACAATGATTACCAAGCAGCTATTTATATGAATTAATCTGCTGTCACTTTTACTCACTACTCATTACCATCATTATAGATGTCTCTTCATCGCAACTACTCAATACATATAGCAGGACAGGTGTTCCCAACCATAACTATCATCATGTATCCTATGAATTACAGCAAGACACCCAGAAGAATCAGTGATCAACCACTTTTATGTGTTCATGGAGAACAGCCATCCTTTTTATTTCTACAGGGTCCTATGTCTTTTGAAGTTGCTTGACAGAAATATAACCAATGTAATCATTGGAGATGCACTGGCAGACAAAGTTGTGTATGTTACTCTGCTATATGTAATGCAGCTTTCAAGGGCAAAGAAATTCTTCAGAAAACAAGTGGTTGGCAATGCAATTCCTATTGCTCTGGTAGAGATTCATCTCATATTTTCTCACGTATTAGTCAGGAAACTGTGGACTGTCACTTTTCACCACTTATCAGACTAGAGTATTAAACAGTCTGGTTGACAATCTGGCAACTTTATTATAAGACAAACGAAGTCTTCCCTGTCTACTCACAAATATCTGTTTTTTAAAACAGTAAGAGATTCACCAGCTCTCTCTAATATATGACATCTTGCCATTTCCTTAAAGCTGAAATTGTCTTCAGATACTAACAACACACCTCTACACATGCATCATCTTTGTCAATACGTTGCATATCTCATTGGACTCTGATAGAGCAATAGTACAAAGTGACAAAGGCTAAAACTATCTACATGTAAGAAAGATCATTGGTTATATGGTTAGGAAACTGTCATTTATGTGTGAGATTTTCACTGCTTTCACAGACATGCTTCTTAAGTTTGAAACACATTAAAATCAAGGTAAGAGCCACTTTTAATATTTTTTGAGTAGATCCTCTGCTGCATCCAAGTGGCTATGTTTAGCATTAACAGTTTTTTTTAAGCTGCATATTAACAATGAAAAATGGTCACATAAAAACCTGAATAGATTCAAAGATAATGTTTAATTTCTTTATTGCAGTACTTCTAATTAAAGTGTTTATGTGTATAGACTAATTGGTAATTGTTTATGAATAATCTAAAGCTGCTATCATAAAGCTCTTTGGGCCCTTATGTAAATCAAGGAACAGCAATACTGCTCCAAACATGTATTCCCATCCTGACAGTGATCTTTTAGGAATAACTGACTGAGAACAAGAAAATAAAGGGGAAAAAACCCCCCAAATTCCCAATAGTCAGGCATAAATCAGCTCTCAACCAACCCAGGTTGATAAATCAACATAACTTTCACATAACATTTACATGTTCGACTGAATCCCAAATCCCATTCCATTCAAATAAAGTTAGGTAGGCAATTTCTGGCAATTCTCCCTTTCATTTGTAGCCTATAACACTAACATGTCACTATGTCCCACCAACCCATAGTTGCAGATTCTTGGGGTCTTGCTGAGATAGAAAAAAATCTTTCATGGAATTTGGTTTTCAGTTAGGATCCAAGTTGTTACAGATATGTTTAAAATTATTTAAAAGCATATCTGAAAACATAACACCTGATTGCCTGAAATTTGGAAACAAATGTATCAGACAAATATACTGGTCAGGGAAGTTGCATTGCCATGACTCCCTACTGGTGATACAATGGTAAAAAAAATGCAATATAATACATAAAATAATACTTATAATTAAACTAAAAGGTCAGGGTTGTCCACAAGGTGGGGCAACAGGCGTGCAAATGGTGACATGTTTGACAATGTCATCATGCCAATTTCATGACTCATTCACTTGCCTCTGATATCAAGATGCAAATACGTAATGGCTTTGTCATGATGACATCACTGTGCATGAGCTGTACTTTTGGCATCATTTCAGTTTGTTGTGGATACCAATGAAAAAAGACAATTTTGGTGTGGTAAATTAAGGGCTAGAGATTGACCAGGTACTTTGGGACACTTTCCCCCAGATTTCTCTTCCCCATGTCTAAATTGCTGTTTCTGAAATAAGCTGTCAACTGACTAGCCCACTGCTATCTCTTCTGTCCCTTTCTGATGCCTCCTCACAGTCTCTTACACAACATTGTTATAAGATAAAGTGGAAGAGACATGGAGAAAATTAGGCATGTTTCCCTGAGCTTCTTAGAATTAGGTAGAAAAAGAGGTAGTAGTAATAGTAATACATATGCGGGATAATGAAGCTATGATTGTTTATGATTATGTGCCATTAAGTTGGTATCAACTCTTAGCAACCCCACAGATAGATTTTCTCCAGGAGGATCTGTCAACTTGATCCTTCAGGTCTTTCAACAGTGCACCCATCCCAGTACAATTGAGTCCATCCATCATGCTGCTAGCTGTCTTCTTCTTCTCTTTCCTTCTACCTTTCCTAGCATTACAAACTTCTCAAGAGAATCTTCATATAATGTGTCCAAAATATGATAATTTGAGCCTGATCATTTGTGCTTCTAGTGAAAACTCTGAATTGATTTGTTCTATGATCAATTTGTTTGTATTTTTGGCATGGTATTCTCAAGAGTCTTCTCCAACACCAACGTTCAAAAGAGTCAACACTCTTTCAATCTTATGTCCTCAAAATCCAACTTTTGTTTCCATAGAGTGTCAAAGGGAAAACCATTGTCTGCACAATTCTGATCTCTGTAGGCATACATGCATCACAGCATCTGAATATCTTTTCCAAGGTCTTCATTGCTATTTTATAAAGGTGTATTTTAGTGTGGTGTATTTCTTGACTGCTGGTTCCTTTACTATTGATATCTGAACTGAAAAAGCAGGAGCTGTTTTCCACTTCAATATCTTCACTGTCAATTCTAAGGCTGGCTGTTGTATTTGTTGTAATTACTTTGGGTCTTCTTTGTATTTAATCTTAATCCCATTTTTTTCACTTGGCCATCATTACTAGGCTTTGCAGATCATTTGCATTTTTAGCTATTAGATCAGTATCATTAGCATAGTGCAGGTTATTGATGTTTCTTTCTCCTAATTTAAAACCACACTCATCTTTCAATCTAGCTTCCTTCAATATATAATCAGGATATAGGTCAAATAAATAAGGAGAGAATGTATAGTCTTGTCTCATTCCTTTCCCTTTCCCTGCAGCCTTCTCTGTTTTGCCATGTTCTGCCTGGACTGTTGTTTCTTGACTTGTGTACAGATTTCATATGAGAACAATAAGAAGTTCTGGGATTCCCATTTTCCTTAGGGAAAGTGCATTCCATAGTTTGACATGGTCAACACAAAGACCTTTTACACATATAAATTATCCAGCACACATCAACAATGTCGCTTGTTCCTAAGCATTATTTTGCTAGTATGTAAAACTAAGGATATTGCACACTACAGGTAGTCCTCAACCTATGACCATTTGTTTAGCAACTGTTCAAAGTTATGATGGTGCTGAACGAATGGTGGTTATGACTGGTCTTTGGAGATCTGACTGTCCCAGCACCCCCAGGGTCAGATGATTGCGATCTGGGCGCTTGGCAATTGGTTCATACTTAGGACCAGTTGCAGCACCCTGAATTTCCAACCTTCCCTGCTGGTTCCCCAGAGAGTCAATGGGGAAGCCAGCAGGGAAGGTCACAAGTCACTGGGGTAAGTATCCCCCACCCGTACACCGCTTTATGACTGCATTGCTTAGGGATGGAAATTCCAGTACCAATTGCCATTGTAAGTCAAGGACTATCTTTAGTTTGCACACTCAAGTTAAGTCTCCTTTCTTTAGTACTAGAATATAGACTGATCTCTTCCAATCTGTTGACCACTGTACCATTCTCCACATTTGTTGGCATAGTTTGGTTAGAATCTAACCTTATCTTCCAGTGCAAGATGTTCTTGTAAATAGGGAATATCCCCCCCCTTCCTCCTCCCCCTTCTTCTTCCCTTTGAGTCAATTTTTAACTCCTGGAGACTGCCTAGACAAGCCCCTGCAGTTTTATTGGCAAGATTTTCAGAAGTGGCTTGCCATTGCCTGCTTCCTAGGGCTGAGAGGGAGTGACTGCCCCAAGCTGGCTTTGTGCCTAAGGCAAGACTAGAGCTCACAGTCTTCTGTTTCTACCCAGTGCCTTAACTATTACACCAACTGGCTCTGAGGGAATATTTTCTAAGGTGTCTTATACGTTGACATCCCTACTATACAGAATTTCAGTATACTCCTCCAATCTTTCTTTGATCTTTTTGGAATCAGTTGAGATCTGACCATTGGCATTCATAACATCCCAATTTGAGGGTGGAACCTCCTTCTGAGATCTTTTGGAAGACTTTCCTTGTTTTTCCATGTTCAACGTCTTTAAAGATATCATTGTAGTACTGCTTCTTCTCTCTTCTAACGCTCTCTGAAATTCTTTAAGTTCCTTCCTGATTTGTTTGTCTTTCTTTGTTTTGGCTTGTCTTTTCTTCTTGGAAATGTCCACTATTTGTTGTGACAGCCAGTCTGCTGTCTTCTGTTTCTTAGTCTTTGGCAGTCTTTTTTCACATTCATCCTTAAGAACATATTTGATTTCATTCCACAGTTCCTCTGGTTCAGTGAGGTTTAGGATTTCAAAGCAGTTCTGGATGTTCTCTTTGAAAATGGTGAATATATGCTCAAAATCTTATCATGGAAACTGGTTGGTTTTCTTTTTCTGCTTTAGCTTGACTTGAAACTTGCACATGAGCAGTCTGTGATTCTGTTCTAGAATGCCTTTGCTGTTATGACTGAGCTCTTCCACCTCCTAGTAAAAATTTGATTTCTAAGTACTCCATTTGATAGCATCAATTTGGTATTATCCAGGCATTATTTGGGTTGTTTTATCTATTAAATTTGGAAGCACTCCCAAATGACTCTGGGTAGGTTACATATAAGAGAGAGAGAAACAAAAACAAAAAAGGAAAGGGCATGTATGCCCAGATAAAATCACAGCTAGAAGACTATGTAAGCAATGAAGAAATAACTGGATTGGCAGAAATTTGTAAGCTGTTCTCCTGCTTCATTTAAGTACATTTTCTTCTTTAATATTTCCAGCTTCGGCATCCTAGTTTCCAACCACAAGCAACACATCTTGCTTGCATGCTCTGTTGATTTCAGATTGAACTTTACCATAAAACCTGTTGACCTCCTTCTGTTCTGCATCAGGGGTTAAAGAATTAACTGGAATAATCATCATATTAAGAGGCTGTCCACAAAGTCTAATTGATATTTTTTGGTCACTGATTACACTGTACCTTTCATATTCTTCCTAATATGGAAAAAATGCCATTCCTTGTTTTTTGTGTCCTTAGTAAAGCATATGATCTTTTGACTGAAAGTGTCCAGTTCCAGTCCACTTCAATTCACTGATGCCTAAGATGTCAATGTGTAGTTCATTCATTTCATTTTTTGCTGTGATGACTTTCCACATTCAAGATTCTTACATTCCATGTTTCCACTATAATTCTGTTTTTGCAATTTTTTATTTTCTTTTCCTGAATGGCAACATCAGCAACTAGGTGTTCCAAAGGATTTAATCTAGCCATGTCATAAATACTATTAGTATTCTGTAAGATTCTCAGTTCTTCCTCAGTAGTATATTGAATATCATTCAACTTGTAGGACCATCGTCTGGCACTCTATCATCAGTCAGTTTATATTGTATATTCATGTTGTTTTCTTGATAAAATACAGGAGTGGTTCACCATTGTCTTCTCCCATGCAGTATGAAATGATGTCTTTGCCATTGTCATTAAAATGATCAACTACCTTCAGCATCTTCCTAACTGGCACTGCTGCCCAATAAAGGTGCCAACTTGCTTTAGCTGGGCAACTGGATGACCTTCACACCTTGGGGGATCCTGATGGAATTATATACTCTTGACAAATACTTCTGTCATTCTTCACTCATCCCTCCTGAGAAACCCCCACCCCCACCCCATTATGCAGAGCAACAGAGCTCGACTTGAGGGAAATGAAAATATAGTTTTTGATGATTCCTTTCTTCTCATTTCAGTTTCAGCTACTTTTCTTACTGCCCCTGCTGTAATGCTGGTGTGGTCTTCATGTTGCCTCCTTAGAAACAAACACACCAGTATGCTTCCCTAAAGTAACATAAATGTAATTAACCTCATTTACAGACACATTTGTTCCCTAATAAATGTTATACAGAAAATTAAAGTGTCAGGAAAGGAGAAAAGCTTAATCCAACCTGTAGTCTACTGAATAAAAAAGCAGAAGAAATTATCAAAATAATTATTAACAATAGAAGAGAAGCCTTAGCCCACAGAGGGAAAGATTGGAGGTCTCAAATCACCCCTCCTTGAAACCTGATTCTTCACTCTGGCATGTTTCATGCTATGAGGTAGCAAATTGTTTGTTCCTGCTGCCATCTTCCAGGGGTTGCCTCACCTGATATCCATCCCATAACTCTGGTATGTAAGAGAGAAAGTTCTCTCACAACTATCTTGCTTGCCTGGCAATTTCTATAATCCCAGTTCCTAGCCATACAACGTAGCAGTTCAGCCCTTCCTTCCATCCTTGAGAGAGACAAACACAATAAAAAGGTATTGGAAAAATAAAAAATATATTCCCCCCTTTAAATTTAAACATTAAAATGCATACATTCCACATTGCAGAATATGAAGCACAGAATTGTCCAGATACTAGTAATTTAAACCTGGTTTCTTGGGAAAAAAAATCCAAAATGAAAATAAAATGCTCTGGTTAGATCACAAGATATCAATGGTCTGCTACAATTTTTTTTAAATGATATAAAATGACTGGATCAAGCAAGATTCAAATTATTACAGATCACAATATGATTATACAGTAAATAAAATTAGTATCTACATGCCCAGCCTGAAGTGGGAAGGGGGGAGGTTGAAAGCTGAAATTATGTTCAATTCACTCTCTCATACAGAGAAATAAAGAACCTTTAGACTTTAAGACTTGACACAGCACCACACAAAAAATAAACCTAACTACCTAGAATACTTTTACATATTCCTAGAGAAAGAGGAGATTCTTGAAAGAAATGTTCCCCCTACTCCAATTACCCATACTTTTAGAGCATTTTCCAAATTCCTAAACTTTCATCAGAGGCTATGGAAAACAATGTTAGTCACTACTTTTCTCAGCCTTAGTTAACGTTTGATGGATTCCAACCACTAGATTTAAAATGATCAGTTTTTCTTTATCTAGCAGAAGGAGGGGTTAGAGGTATCTCCTTTTGTGTATGTAATAGAAAATATTGTTCCCTTGTGGGAATATGGACTGACGGTCTGGCATTAGGAGCTGCTTTCCCTCACAAGAACATAGATTAACAGTCTGGTATGAAGATCTACATTCACAATAGCAAGAGACAGGTGCAATGACAAACTTATAAACCTATTATACAGGAAAAAAATACACTGGCAACAAAAAAAAGGGGGGCTTCTTGACCATAAATATACTGCATGCACCTTGTAATTAGTGGGATATGGGCAAAATATGTTGGCTTACAAAGTACTCTCTAGATTAGAGATATTAGATTGCATATAATATGGTGAACATGCTTAGAGTACTGTTGAACTTCAGTTGTGCTTGGGGCATATTAGCCAACATGTTAAAAAACTGACAGCATTGTCCTTATCATTATCAGGGAATACTGCAGGTGGCTCAGTACAACAAAAGCTGCTAAACTCTCTCTCTCTCTCTCTCTCTGTCCCTTTGAGTCAATCTTGTCTCCTGGCAACTTCCTAAACAGGTCCATGCAGGTTTCTTGGCAACACTGCAGAAATGGTTTACCATTACCTTCTTCTGCGATATTGTTTCTGACTTCCCAATCTAGGTCTGAAAGCCTATGAAAAATGAAATGAAAGAGGAATCAATAGTACAGAGCAGAAGTTAATGAATGAAAGAAAAATAGAGATATTCTGTGACTAAATAAGAGAAAGGAGACAGACATAAAAGGACTGAATGAAAGTGGTTAATCTTGTGGAATAAAATGGATGAATATGATCATAGAAATGAAGATGTAGGTTAATTATAAATGAGAATATGTAAAATATATGGCAGAAAGTATGAATTAGTATCATCTAGGTTGTTGTAGGTGCATATGGTATCTGTAAGTTAGTGATATTACAAGTTATATTCCAATGAATGGTGATAATGGAAGAACCGGCAATACATTTATGGAAAAAAATGTACAACATTCTGAAACAATGCAATCTAGGCAAATATATATATATATATATATATAGAGAGAGAGAGAGAGAGAGAGAGAGAGAGACAGAGACAGAGAGACAGAGAGACAGAGAGAGAGAGAGAGAGTTGGATGACACAGATGGGTGGGTGCAAATGAGATGTAAGAGTATAGGAAAAGTTATTCAGCCATTTGATGACTCAAAAATGAATAAGAATGGCAGCTGTTTGGTGGGCATCTGATTAGAAAATGTGGTATAAGTAGAAGGAAGGGACCTTAGGAAAAATGGACATGGAAGTACTGTAAAGGAAAGAAGTGAAAGAAGCTACAGTGAATGAAGAATCAACTGCAAAAAGAGAAGGTGCAAGTGATATTATAGAAAAGAGTTAGGGGCTAGATTAATCTTGAGCAGAGCAGGTTGATGGCTCTGTTCAGTGAGCAAATAGAAGCTGGGGCTGGGGCTCCTTTGCCCAGCACTGGATAGTGCACTGGTTATGGCCTTGCATGGAGCAGGAGGATCTTGGGATAGTGACTCACACTCTCATCACCACTCAGCTGGACTGTTGCAATGTGCTCTACATGGTGCTGCCTTAAGGAACATTTGGAAACTGCAGATATAATATGCAGTAGCTGGTCTGTTACGGGCATATGATGCCACAAGCACAGTGAGTTTCAGGGTGTAATTAAAAGTTTTTTTTAACCTATAAAGGCATGTCAGTATTTCCAGAACCATCTTCTTCAGCTGGAACTGTCCCGTCTGGTACAAATTTTCTCTGGGGAATGGTCTTCCCTAGGAAATTAGACTTACCTTGATCTTGCTAGCACTGTGGAAGCAGGTTACAATGGAGGTCTTGGTATTGCCACTGGTATTTTATGTAATTATGCATTATATAAATTGTAATTTAATTTTGGTTGGATTTTTAAAAATATCACATGTATTTTATTGTGGATGCTTTGTGTGCAGAGCACTAAAAGCTGCATGATTGTGGCAGTATAAAAAATCGAATTAATTAATAACATGATATGAAGTGAATAGTTCAATACTGGGCAGGGAATAAGACAAGAATATGCGATATCCCCCTGATGTACTTATGGGTAAGCATGAAAGGAATGCTTGTGGTGATGTTAGAGGTGTGTTGGGGGAAAGAACAAACTGTATTTGTACTTTGTTGCATATAAAATATGATGCTGTAAAACCGATTGATTTACAATGAACGTTAGATAGATTGTATGATGCAACAAGGAGCATGTACTGTATCTGAAAATTAATGTACCGAAGACCAAGCTAGTTTTGTTTGACAAAGGAAATAGTGAATTATTACAAATTATACATAATAGTGAAAAACTAAAGCAGATAGATTGATGTGCCTTGGTAGAATGTGTTTACTAAAAATGAAAAACTGAATGGTTTTAAGATATGCTAATGCTGGTAGAAAAGTGGTGGATAATATTGACCTGTGAATTTTTGCTGAAAAAGCAAAAATGATTGCACATAAGAACATGTTTCTATCCATCTTTTGTACTGAGGTGAGAGTTCTACATGTCAGAGAATCATAAAACTAAATTGAAATCAATGGAAATGGGGTACCTAAGGAGTATGTATGACAAAAGAATAGATAGGGTCAAGAATAAATGGGTGATGAATAAATATAGACTGAATAAAAAAGTGAACATAATGAAGGAAGTACACTGAGATGGTTTGATCAGAGAGAGAATGTCACAAAACACAATCTATGAAGGAAGAGTAAATCAGTTGACAAGAAAGAGGAGACTGAAAACTTGTGGCTGAATGAAGTTGAAGAGAGAGATGAGAAGTTTAAGAATAAAAGCCTATATATAAACTCATATATGAATGCAATGGAAGGAAGGTAGGTTTGCAAGGGCAAAAAGGTAAGATGAACCATATAAATTAGATTTAGCTGTATTCCATTTTCGTTCTCTTATCTCATGATTTTAATTTCTTTTCTTACTATTTTAAACCTTTTCAGTGCTTTGCATAATATTGCTTCCCCCAAAATGCAACAGCAGAATGGGCATATATGTATGTCTTTATGGCCAAAGACATGTTCAAAATGTGATCTGGCCATTGGATAAAATTGTCTTCTGCTTGTGCCTGTTGCAGAAAAATTGGAGATTGAAACATTTGTTCAGACGAAAGTAGTGGTGATGGAACAGGGGTAAAAAGAACACAGCCTGCTAGCTCACAAAATGAACACAAGTTCTTGTAGAATTAAGCCAATTATGTCGTTTTAATAGTAATTTTATGATTTCTCCCTTCATCCCAACAAGTATAAACAATTTTAGTAACTTATCACTTTCTCTTAAAATACAACAAATGATCTCTTCTTCCCATATCCAATCTCTTATCTATAAGCAAATCCTTAAAACCTCATCATTTCAGCCCTGATCAGTAAAAGTCCATTAAGGGTTACCAGAAATAACAACATATCTATTTTAACTTTGATCAAATAAACCAACTTTATATTCCTTCCTTTTACTTTTAGCAATCTTGATCTTTAGTCCCTTCAAATAATGTCCTAGAACTTGATTTCTTTTCAATTTTTCTTTGCACCCTCTCACAAAATTTTTCAAAGCTTTAACAAGCCTCTTTTGTAAATCCAGTATAGGAAAGTTATCCAGGTCACTCTTTTGGTGTGTTATTTGTATATCCCTTTTAATTATTAAGACATCTGCCGGTTTCATTTGTATGTCCAGTGTAGCATCTTTTTCTATATCATTCTTGTAGCCTGTCATTTTTAAATCCACTTTCAGATCAGTCTCAGTCTTGTCTGGTAAAACCTGTTCCTCTTCCATAACATCTTTTAAACACAGTCTATCTATAGAGGCAGACACTCTTAAAATTAACTTCTGGGTCCACTGTTCAAAAATATCCTTTGACATGTCCAATGTTAAAATATTTTGCTTCATTCTGTATTAGTAAATCAAATGTAAGTGTTCTTCTCCTTCACTTGTAATCTTTAGTTCCTTCTAGTTCCCTCTAGTGTCCAACCTTCAAAGTCTCATCCTATCTTTTTTTTTTTATTAAAAAAAAAAAAAAGCATTTTCCCACAGGAAGGATTCTTACTATTAATTCCAAACTCTTATCTCAAATACATCTGGACCTTCAGTCCATTTGTAATTTTCTAAAATCAAAATTCTAATCACCCTTTTGCTGTTTATTCCAAAAGGAAAAAAATTAAGTCCTTAAACTTATTTTTAAAACGTCTTTCGCTAAGGACTGAAGAAAACTCACCAGTGTTTTCAGACTGATTGATCCAAAGGTTCCTAATAGCTGGAAAGTAATTAACAAGCTATTTCCAAAAGCGATTAGAAAAGGAAGTATGTAAGTCCAGTGTCCTTTTGAAGGCACCGACTGCAGTTTGAGCAAAAAGATGGCTATTCCCTTTTCTGCCAGAGCTGTAAACCTGCCAGAGACCACTGTCTTGCAGGCTTCTTGCAAGGAGCAACTGCATGGAGCACTTGTGGGCAATCTCAAGTCCTCTCCTTGTCAGAAGAGGAATTATGAAGAGCCGGTCTACTTGCCGACTCTTCATTTTATCGCAGTTGTCCACTCTTCTTTTAGCGGAGCGGTCTTCAGTTCACCATTTCTTCCCCAGAAGTCCCAAAATCTGGAGCTGAATTAAGCCAATTAAGTCATTGACTACAGAAAATAACTTATTTCTTGCTAGGGTAATTTTGATCAGCTTGGTAGTAAATCAGATCTTACTGAAGAAAGAATGGAAGGTAAAATCCTATCACCATGAAGCCAAATCCCGCTACACTCCATTTTGGTTCTGGGTTGGGAATCAGGAGCAGTAGCTGATAATATTTAGGAAACTGGATCAAACCCAAGACCTCAAGTTGCTATATACATGTTAGAAAACAGAATGCATCTAATACAGCTTTAATAAAATTAGAGCCACAATTTCATCTTTAATTTAAATAAAATACTAACCTGTTCCAGTGTCTGTATTTTGCTGTCTTTAACTTGCAAAATCTCTAAAACCTTCCTGTCCTTGAGTTCAGCCTTCTGCTTTTCTCTAAAAACAAAAATATATTGACACTTATTAGTCATAATTTGCTGCTAATCATTTGAATTTTTCATGTCCCAATAATGAATGTCATTTTAGAGCATGGGAAATTAAATTATCTGAGGCTGACAGCCTTGCAAAATTAATCATGGAACATATGGCAAGTGACAGCAAATTTTATCTGCAGACAATGAAGACAACTTTATTCTAAATCATGCAGTGTTTATGAAAGCAAAAGTAGATATGCTTACTTAAAAACAAAACAATATATATGGGAAATCTTCAACATGAAGTATTTCTGTGGAATTCTTCCCTCCCTGCCTCTACATTATTGATGTCAAAGAAACCCCAGCTTCATGTTGGCAATATAGTAAAAGTAGCATATTGAGGAACATCACTATTTTCCCTTTAGTATACTCAAAAGGTATATTGTATTAAAACCATCAACAACTGGTAAGAACTGGGGAGAGAGATTCTGTTCCCTAATGATTTGTATCCTGTATCTCCTCAATCAAGTTCCAGATGTGGCAAAAATAAAAACCAGTATGTCATAACTTCAACTAAAAAAATAATGTGGCAACAGAAAGGAAAAACAAATAGTGCCAATTACTCAGCAACATTTGTCAGGTTTGCTACTTTATTTATATTGTTCTTGAATAAATCTGTTCATGCCATTCCTGAACAAATCAGGCAATTAAGTACAATTAACAGTATACAATTGTATACTGTTGGATTTTTGTTTCAATTTTGATCTTGTTTACATACAACATCTGGGATATAATGTTTTCCAAATACATTTACTGGTGTTTCACCAACTTCCCCTGCCCGACTAATTATGAGAAAAGCATCACTTCTCACCTAGAAATAGCCTGTGATAACCAGGAGGCCTTGTGAAAATTGGTATTGGTTAAGAATAGTGGCGTATTTCATTTGAAGAGAACTGGAAAACTAAGTTCTTTATACTGAGATTGCACAAATTCTTCCCAATCAAGCAAGAATTGCAAAATTATAACTGAAAGTATACGAACCCAAAACAGCTTGTTTGCTGAGACTCAGGCACACCATGTTGTAAAACACAGGAAATCAATCTGTGATTTTCTAGATGTTACTGAAGAACAATGTCAAGTATGTCTCTTTATTGGCCACACTGACTGGAATTCCTGAGAATTAAATTAGGGACTTCTGAAGGATTATAGGTTGCTTAATTTTGCTGAAAAAATTGGCCTCACATGTACTGAAATATTACATTTATTTAACACACATCCTGTGTGTGTGCATGTATGTATGTATGTGTGTGTTGTGTGTGTGTATTTTCAATTACAGAACTACTATATAGTTCTTTTACTTCAATAAGAAAGTTAATGAATACTTTAATACAGTAATGCCTTTTCTGGAATGCTTTGGGATTTTGTTTCATTTGTTGTTGTTTAAAAAAAGAACAAAGTTGGGAAAAGAATATACCTCAGAGTCATAATAAAGCATGGGTTATAAAAGGAGTCTCTAAATATTTTGAATCAGTGGAACATTTGAAACTCTGAGAACATTTTTTGATATTCTTACAAAATGACTCCTAGGGTGGACTGCCGGCTGATAAAATGGCTGCTACATGTGATATTATTAGTTGCAATGAACTAAATATTGTGCATGTGTGTGCAAAGGGGGGAAGGAGCATCCCTTTTTTTGAACTTTCTTTTACCTTCTCAAATATATCCATGAATATACCCACAATTATTTCAAACTTCTGCTACAAACATAAGTATAAATAATTGAAATAATTAAACCCACATCTTAGGCTGAGTTCATATGACCATTTAAGTAAGTTGTTTAAAGACACAGTATATGGGGTAACCTAGTAATTTGATTATTTCTGGACTTGGATCATGGCTGAATTAACTTCAAAGTACTCAAAGCTAGTGATTTATCTTAACCAGGGCTCTATCCTTGCTACTAGTCTCTGGAAACAAAGGATGCAGAGACAGAAGCCTGGAGTATTACTACCAAAAAAAAAAAAAAGCTGTTCCAGGCACTCAATCTCTGGTTCCCCCACCCCCAACCTTTTCAACCCCAATTTTGCCCTTACACCCATGATGCAGGGAGGTGAAACAGAAAAAGGGAAGAGGGTGGAAGAAGTTTTCTCTGCTTCTCTTTCTCAATCAAATATTGAGATCATCTCTGATAAAAGATGGATGTTGTGGCAAAAAACCACAGGTAAATCTGCTGTAGGAACATTTCATTCTTTTAAAATCCATTTGATTGGCACCTCACCCCATTTGTAGCAGTGAATTCCTTAACAGACAAGTCAATGTTAGTACTTCTAAGAGAACCCTGTTCAAGTGAGGGAAAAGAGATATTTGCTGGCATGCCTCTTGCCCATATTTCTACATCTTTGCAATGCTGGAATTTCCAGTGTGAGGTAAACCGAACACAGATTAAAGCTGGATAAAAGACTGCAGACTGTGTTAATAGCCTAAGTAATAACAACATTAAATAATATAATAAACAGACTTAAATCTTCTAACAGAGGTATCTATAGCATGTTTTTCAAACTTCCCTGATCTGATTACATAATTAGAATTTTAAGAATATAACTTCTTATTTAAGTTCTGTTTAACAAAAGGAGATTTGTTTTGCTTTGGATGAACTCAACATAATTTTTCTTTTGTTTTGCAAATTACAAATGTAAAACAAATCCTAACTGCAGACAGAAAATGGAATCAGTTAACACTGTAACATATAATGGCCATCTAAATCTTACCACCATTTTTGCATATAGTGGATGTGAACAAAAGCCTTTTGCATAAATTAAAACCTGGTATAGAATTTTATCAGCAGCTCCTCCTGGTGGCATAGGATAACTTCCAACACTCATTACAGGGAGGTTCCCAGAAGGGATGCGAAGTAATATTGCTCTGTGCTTCAAGCTTCTAATGTATCATTGAACCCACAGCTACATTTTAAGTATGATAAACAGAAAAAAAGGGGGGAAAGCAGATTTAAGGCTTGCTTATAAAGGTAAATGGCACAGTTGGAAAATTATGGTTGATTCAATTAATATACACCATGCATGCCTATCATACATTAAAAAGTGTTCACCCAAATCAGAAAAAATATATGCAGGCACTGTCAAAGAGTTGATGATGATCAATGACTGAGACAAACTCCAGTTTAGCTAATTAGAACCACTGATGAGCAATAATGATGTGCGCTAAGAATATTTGCAGACTTCTTTAGGATGAAAAATGGAGTGAAGAGAGGTTGTCAATTTATACAAGTTTAAGCTCCAATCACTTTTCCCATGAGTACCACCTATTTTAAATGTTTAACAGAGCTGTATTTAACCCATGGATTTTTCACAGTCAGTTTTCACCAGCTACTAAAACCTTAAAAAAAAAAAAAATCCAAGAAATTATTCTAAACCATTAACTACCCATTTTCTATTGCATATGGCCCACGCTATATATTATACAACATGACAGAATCATATTTTCTGGGATTTGGCCCATTTTTAATGAGTTGTCAAAAATGAAATATTGGAGACGATGAGGAAGCATTTAACTATGAATGAGGTGAGAAAACAGAACCTGACGTTTCTAAAACACCACAAATATTTTCAAAGGTGCATTGCACTGCTAAAATATTATCTTTCCTGTAATAAATATGCAAAGCAACAGTGTTGAAGAGAAATTATGGACATAAGCACAAATAAAGGTCTGTAGTGGAAATTAATTAGATTTCTTTTAACACAAAGCAACATGAAACAAGACAAAAAATTGCATTATATCAGCTTCAGATAGCCACAATTGAACTGCTAAAAGATAGTGATGACAATCCAATGAGGCACCATGTGTAGACATATCTTCTGCTTTTCATCAAAATCCTCCTCTGAGAAAAGAAGTTGCAACTTAAACTGGTATACAATTTAAAAGATTTAATTCTAAAGAAATGAGCTTATATTTTTTCTGAAACACAGAGTATCTGATCCTGAACAGTTCCTAAATATAGATTGGCTAAGCCTGTAGAGGCCAAGAAGCTACCACAGGCCAAGCCAGATCAGTGCTCCATCTTTCTTATTTCTGATGACAATGGGAAGATAATTTCCAGACAATGTTTCCCAGCTCTATCTGGAGATGAGAAACACTGAACCTGATTCTTCTGTATTCAAAGCTTGTATTTTACACTGACTGTTGTAACAGAGGAAACACCACTTGTACAATTTAATTTGTTTGAGAATATAAGAGAATCAAATCTAGGAAATCCCCCCAAAAGGCATTTGGTCACAGGTCAACAAAGGAGGAGGAGTTTGGGAAGAAGAAATCAAAAGCAGGATCTAATGCTTTCATCAAAAGGACGCTTTCATACCTGCCTGCAACAGCACCCCACATGTACAAGAGCGAAGTGGGGGCTTGTATAGAAGGAAAACTCAAGCTAGAGTCACTAGTTATTCAAATGGATAGCTCAGTTCTTTTTTGTGTATGGTTTTCATAGATCTATTAAGCAAGTAAATGATGTAAAGGCTTATAAAACAATGAATTTCAGACAAATGTTAATTATTTCTGTTTCTATCTCGGGGGGAAATAGGCTCTTATAAAACTTCAAGCAGTCTGGGATTGATATTTTGTATGTATTCTCTTAGAAGAAGCAGGGGTAAAATGCAGAAGCCTATAAACTATTAGAGAGTGAAATATCCTCTTGTGTGGAACACAGGTTATTTAAATATATACATATTCTCTTGAAAAAAAACTTGTTTTTTCTACACATGCAAACAGATCTGTGCACTCACAACATTTTAGGACAGCATTTTTCTTTCACTTCAGTGAGATTAATTAGAAACTTTAAATTTATTAATTTAATAGAGATGCACATCTATATTCACAAAAGCAAGAGCTTTTAACTATCCCTCTCTCAAGCACAAGATCCAGACAAACATCAGACTAGTTCATAATGGTGAATTGGTATGCTACCTTAGTGTGGCATGTGAACCCAGCCATTGTAGTTTGCAAATCATAATTTATGGCTATTTGTGCAAGTCACGCAATTTCTTGGTCAAAAAGCCATGCTAACATGGCATGGTATTAGAGCTGAACAACTGAATTATAAGAAATGTGTATTTCCTTAGGATTTCAAAAGTAGTGTAAGACATGGTAGCACAGATGGTGCCTTGCTTCTACAGAAGACTTCTCCACCCAGAGAACAGGGGCTGAGTTTCACTCAGTGCTTTCTAAATGAAAGGATCTAGCTATATCCTCCCAACCGACAATTTTAAATATTTATGATAGTGGAACTTCTGTCATAGCAGAATCCTCTAGTTTCTTAGCTAACGAATGTTCAATATAAAATTGCACTTTAAAAATCTTAATATTTGAAGCATTTGAAAAATAAAAAAACTGAAAAATGCAAAGGCTGATACTGCCAAACCAGATTTTACAAATATTGTGAACTTTTCAAAAATACTGTTCCTCAAAACCTAATTTACAAATATATATTTGTATCTAAATATCAATTATTTTTTCTAATACTGTTAATGTTTTAAAGACATATGGTGATTGTAAATTATTTATTATGGTTTGAAATAAAATCAAATATTTGGTTACCCAATTATAGACTTGCTCTGCATTATATATTTCACCACATTTTGTTTTATGTATAGTAGCAGAGAGGCTTAATTGAAGAAAATGGGTTGCCTTTTTATACTTAGAAGCCAAATGTCTAAAATTATGGTTTTACAGCTATGCACATGCTTTATATTGTGGAGATTATGGTTACAATTACTAGCATGAACACTTTAAGCATCATATTTTCTTCTTAATTTGGAAAGCACTTTCTCATATAAAGCGCACAAGTTTCTTACAGTGTTCAAAATATCAGTGCTTCAGAACAGACTGTTTTAACATCTGCACATCACCAGGGTTTCCCCCAAGGATTTTTAAATGATGCCTGCTTGTGCTGAATAAAATGCTAACTTGCACCTTGCATTTCAAACTGTGTCCTGAGCAGCCATCCAGTTGGTACAACACCAGCTGAATTCCCACAGGCCACTGTTCAGTCAGCCTTGACTGCAATTATCATGTCAATATTTTGTGCTCCGATATGCAGATATGCACACATACAAGCTGTGTAATATTTCCTTCTCCATGGAATGTTGACTTATGTTCAATGTTCTGAGAATTTTTAATGAAACAGGATATTAAATGTTCATCAATTGTGAACCATCACAATTATTTGACCTTAGATGCAATGCCATGTTTTTTTTACTCAGGGTACCAAGCAGTGTCTATGTGATGTGACCAAAACACCTATTTTATAATCTATATTAAGATGTACTTACATACAAGATTTTGGAAAGTAAAAAACTAGACATTTTTTAAAATTATTATTATTATTATTACTACTACTACTACTACTACTAAGATTCATGTCCTCTAGTTTAATCCCATATTTTAATCCAGTGACAATATGGAAATCAGTCTGTATGACAGCCTGCTATATACGTTGATTAACTGAAGAAGAAATTTGATACATGACAAACTCGCATTGATTAAATTACTCCACCTATAGCAGCCTAATCAATGAGCATTGCTAAATGATTTAATACAAATAGATTCATTTGATATGCTGCCAGAAGATCTGAAATAATTCACGTAAAGTTTAAATTCTGTTCTGTCATTATATTCTGCTCCTCTCCTACCTCAAGAAGATCCAGTAGTTTGTTCAGATCATATAACACTCAGCCTCAACTAAAAAGAAAGAGTGAATTGTACTCTTTACTCAGTCTTCACAAGGCTGAATCGTTTGTGGACCTAACCAGACATAATCCACCTTCCCTAGAGGAATAGGACATTTAAAACAAATGAAGATGCTCTACTCATGAATATAAACATTCAGCTGCAAAACAGGCAGATATTCACATACTGAAAATCCAGTATACCAAGTAGTTTGAAGAAATTCCAATTTGTAAGGTTTTTCCTTGTGCTTAAACTTGACTCCAAACTGTCTTTTATAAGTTACTATGAAATCAAAACAAAATTCTTGAATACCCAGAAAAACACACACATGAAGGTGTGGACAATATCTGAAAATGAGAGAGACAGAGAGGGAGGGAGGGAGGGAGGGAGAGAGGATTAAAAATGTTAATGCTATATGCTACTGGTAAAAAAACTGTCATTATACAACTTTTTGTTAAGACTATTTTCCTAGTATTTAAGTGAACATTATGCATCTTATAATCTTTCTCTCTTTCCACCTTATAATTAAGGAACATTTTCCATTCTAATTCAATAGCCATTAGTTGATCTAAATATCTCAAACACAAAATGAAAACCAAGTTAACCAGAAAAAAAAGCACTGAACAACTGGTTAATTCAAATAAAAGCATGTCAAAGAAACATAGCTGAAAGAACTTGGGATCTCATCATTAGGTTTCTGTAAACATATTTTACTAAAAAACACATCCCTGCAACCACATTCATGCTCATGTTCACACAGACAGCATCTGAGTTTGAATCCACATCTTCACAAAAGAAAGATGTTCTTTCTGACATATATAGAAGGTGGATCTCTCTAATTGCTGTCTCTCCTGGATAGAAAAAAAAAGGTTTAGTCATTTGAAAGTCTGGAGATAAAACTCTGAAGAGAACAGAGGAAGAAAGTGTGTTCCAAGGATGAGAAAAGGAATGAACTAAGAATGGTCTTCTCCAGGCTTGTTAAAACAGATTTCCAGGGAAAAGAAATGTTCAGGTAAATTAAAGCAGAAGGAACAGTTTTTACTTTTGTTTGTATCTTTTGGGAATTACATTTCAATGTACATAAGATTTATGTGAAAATACCTTAATGTTACCATAATGTTTTTGAAAAGGTGTTTTTTTCCACCAACCAGAAAATGAAGCAATATGCTTGGTGCAGATTTCATGATATTTTATAATAGAATAATATTACATTACTTTGTTTTCTTTATTTGATAATAATATATTATTATAAGGTATATTTTGTAAACCAGTGATTTCTATACATTTAATGTATACCACGCTAATCATGTATTAGTGATATATTTAGAGGCTCAGTATTTTTTTAATTTGGCATTTCTCCTGCAATTCGTTGTTCTGGTTATTTTTGTTGTTGCTGTTTAATACTTGTTTTTTTATTTCAGTGTCTGTTTCCCCTTTTTTGTTTATTTTTTGTAATTTTGTTATAAAATATAATAAATGGAGAAAGATTCTGTCATTTTTTTTTCTGTCTGTGTTGCTAAGTATCTCCGTTTCTCTGGAAAATTATAAGGTGCTTAATGTAACCTTTCATTCAGCCATGCTTTAGACTGAGTATGAAACTGTTAACTTTTTTTAGAATTTGTAGTTGATATCATTGTATTCCCATTTCCCAAAAGAGTATGTGGTATTTGTAGCAGATCATCCCCATATTATGAGTCTGCCTGGAACACTGTGCATACCTTTGTACATTTCTCACAAAGTAAAAAGGTGGATTTAGTCTGGTCCTATTTCTCTTTTTAATAATATTGTTTATCTCATATGAGAGTGGTCTATCAGAGAAGAGCTGAAATCTCTAGTCACATGCCTCCACACTACATGATCAGAAGATTATATTACAGAAATTATTTCATTATTTCCAAGTTTACCCTTTTAGTCATTACTAAGGCATCAGATCTTTTGGGAACCCTATCTTCCTCACTGTCAGCCCAACTAGATAGACCAGACCAGGAAATCAACTCCACAGAAAGGCTGTGGAGACAGGCTACAACAAACACAACCTTGCAAGTCTGATTGTACATCACTACCTCCTCTTTCTTATATTCCAGTGAATTAGGGAGGTATCTACCTGAAGCATTTCTAAATGTTATCTCATTGTTCTGGACTTTAACAATGTTTTAGCCCCTTTTGCCTAGGTACTGGTTCGTGCATACTTAAGGTCATCTTCCTTACTCTCTACAGCATTCACTGGGGTTAGGGAAAGGACACTAGGAGGCACGCTATAGAAGATAGGTGTTGGCAACAGTAAGACACTATCCCACAAAACAGGAGAGCGGAGTCAGAGTGTGAAAACCCAGAAGGTTTCTGGAAGAGGAAATATGCAACTGCCAGCCCTTTGAGGTAGACCAAACTAGGAAATCAAAGTTATGAATGCTAATACTACTTTTATTATATGGCTAGAGAAACAGAATCTTGCAAGTCTAAATACCCTTCTCCTCTCACTCTAATTATCTTCATGAGAACTAGGGAGGGTCAAGTCTGAGGCACTTCTCAAACTACATTTCTGCTTTGGACTCAAATTCTTTTATCTGACCATTGTCTTAGTTGCAGTTCTTCCTGTTTCTCAAGGTTATTCCTACAGCCCATTACACTAACAAGTTTAGGCTTAACAAGCAAAATAAATTCTGTGCTACTTAACTCTCTACCATTACTTTGATAGGAGAAAACCATTCCCTTAGTAGGAAACTCTATTTCAGCCCCAGTTAATTCTCATTCATTATTTTATGTTTATAGCTGCATTGTTAATAGTATTATTGCCAAGTTTAATGTCCTTCAAACTTATTATATAATACATGAAAGTAAATTTGATATACAGGTAGTGCTCACTTACCAATCATTCGTTCAGCAACCATTTGAAGTTACAGCGATGTTGAAAAAAATAACGTTATGGCCCATTTATGACCATATACATCCTTCACAGTATCCCTCAGTCATGTGATTGCCATTACAGTCATCTTTCATCTCTCCTTTGCCTTTTCCCACTGCAAACGTGATCACATTGCTTTTGATGTGTAGAAGAGCAAAGTGCTTACTCTCTTGAAATCTCTTCCTCTTCAATTTTTCTGCAGGGAGGGTCAGGCAAAGGAGACACTGCCTACAAAAACTGATTGCTATTTTTCTCCTCTCCCCTGCACAGCAGAGAGATTGGGGAGAAAGGGATTGCAAAAGAGTAAGTTGTTTGCTCTTCTACACATCAAAAGCAATGCAGTAGCATTGCTTTCAATGTGTACCAGACAGTAAACAGGCACTCCAGTATTCTAAAGGGCGGGGAGTGGTTAGAAGGTAAACAAAAGCCAAAGGCGTGAAACTGAGTAGTCTTGTCTCTTTCCAGCCACAAAGCACAGTTGCAGTCATGTAATTTCCCACTTAGCGACCGCTTCATTTAGCATCAGAGTTGCTGGTCCCAATTAGGGTCATTAATCAAGGACTCCCTATATGCATTCATAAAAGACTGCTTTAAAGACTTGCAGACAGGTGCTACATTCATGCTCCCAAATGATCTCAAATATATTTTCTCAATTACTCCAAAACACTGCACAGCTATAATATGTAATATTCTCAGAAAAAGGGTCGTTTTTTACTTCTATTTGGTGGCTCCAAGGTTCTTTTTGGTGGTATCTGTGACTTGAAAAGTTAAAAATGTCTATGCCTTAACAGTTATTTCTCTGCCCAGTCATAGAACTAACCATGAAAACTTTCTTCAAGAAGCATCTACCAGAGCTGGATTAGAGATTCTGTCTCCTAGGCTCATGTTAATTAGGCATGTGAAAGAGAGGAATTCCCAGCTGGTGAAGTTAATTTCAAAACTGCATGTTGTTAGGTCTTGTCTTCTAGAAGCAATTTTTATATAACAGAAATGTTTCCAGCTTTTTTACTGCTAAATACAAGTGTTCAGAATTAATTATTAAATATTTATTTGTGCTTAACTGAAAAAAAAGTTTCAAAGGCAAATGAAGTAGAAATAGAATACTGTTTGTTACGTAATTCAAAGATCAATAGTATTTAAAGTAGTTAGAAAGTATACTAGCATGGATATATAGTGGCTTGTTTAAAAATACCTGGAGGCTTTAGCATATTCCCAAAAGCTTTTCTTATTTGCACACTAAAGATATTTTGTTGTTTGTACCTGAAAATTAAGCCAACAAATGTAGCTTCAGCAATGAATGTTGAAAAGTGAGATCTATTCTGTGTATCTCAAGAATCAACATTACACACAGTAATGATCCTGTTTCATTATGAAATTTTTAGGGCAGTTCAGTCCCAGTCTGGGAACATAAAAGTATTGTGAATAGGAAAAATTACTTTTCTTTGTGTGATATTAAATAGCCCGACCTCAAACCAGTACAAAGGTGTATTTTCCCAAAAGATTTTCAAGTACCACACCTTAATTATAATCTCTCAGATAAAAAGATACTTTAAAAGTACTGCAAATAAAAGTGCACTGCAGCATCAATTAATTTAACAACATGATTAGACTAAGTGACTGTATTCATCAAATATTTCTGCTTTAAAGTTCCTTAGCTTTGCATATTTACAGTAATAAACAATTAAGAGCACAATTGGGACAGAGTTTTTAACTGTCAACTTATCTATCTGTACAGGCATTATACAGTAGGATACATTTCTTCTTCGCTTTTCCATTTCCCTTAACTTCGTATTTGCAACACCAACAATCTTTGTATGTTATCGAAACATAAGATTGTTTGAATAACTTTATTAGAAAAACTGTAAGTTCTCTTTTCTTTAACAAAGGATTTAAGTGATTTAAGTTTATTTAAGTTTATATCACTATTTAAGTGATTAGGGCTGCAGTAATCCAAATCCCAATTATCTGAGAGTACATTTCACTTAATTCAATGAGGCTCTGCTTAAAATAATCCTGTGTAGGACTGCATTTTAACTTAGTGGCCATTTTTCTTTTACAATACATTGAAATAATCCTCCTCCTCATTATATATATATAAAAAAAAAATAAATAAATACTTGCTCCTTTCCTCCTTACATAAGTACCATACCTATAGCATGGAACAGAGAGTGGAAAAATTAATATTTTAAAAATAACCTTTCCTTCTTACAAATATCTAATCTTTGTAATCTTTATTATTATGGTCACTGACCAGCATTTGTATAATTATTACACAAGGTTACAAAGTTCAAATTAAAAAACATAAAAGCTTCTAAAACCAATAAAAGTAAAAGACACAGTTCGCTATAATGCTACAAATGCAAATAATAGAATACTAACACAAAGACAATTGAGGAGACCACAAATTAACATTACTTTTTAACAATTCGGCATGTATCAGGTCACTGCCAGGGGCTTTTTTAATTAATTAATTCATTTAACAGTTTTTAATTAATTGATTAGTTTAACAATTTCCAAATAGGAGACTGGTGGCTAGAGGGAATACTGTTTAGCAATATACGTTAAGCAGACCCTCACATTTTAACCAAAATACCATGAAAAATGTGCCACGCATGGATAAGCCAATCCACATTTTTCATGATATTTTGGTTAAAAATTTGAGGGTCTGCTTACCCAGGGATAGGCTTATCCGAGGCTATGCATGGGAAATACAGGTACTTTTAAAAAGTATTACCTCATATATTCACAGATAAGCCCATCCATGGATAAGCTGAATCCAATTTTTTAGGTACATGTTGGCACCTAAAATTCTAGGCTTATCCACGAGAATATATGGTTCTTCTTTAATCTTTAGGTTAAAGAAAGCAACCCGAAAGGAAGAAGGTAGACATTTATAATTAAAATATCAAATAATCTTCCAGAAAAAAAGAGAAAATTTTAAACCAGTCATGATCCAAAGATTTAACCAAGACTATTTCAAAATATTAGGAGTAACATTCTTAGCCAATTTAGCCACTATAGTTCTTTAAACTAGAAATATTTTTTTAAAAAATTGTAAGGAAACTACTGGATTACTCCTAGGGATGCACTGTTTATTCAATTAATAATGTATATCAAATAAACAATCTGGCACATTTGGTTTTTAAAAACTATTATTTCTAATGGTAGAACTTAATAAATACTTTTACCATTTGCTAAAGTATTTTCACTTATATGAAAAATAATGTTACATCTAAGATAAATTTATTAACCTAAAGCATTTTTAGATGATGCCTACTAGGGTAAATATTATGTATCATCTAAAAATAAATTAAAAAGCTATTTGTAGAACTACTGTTTACCTTATATAAATTTAATTCATGTATGTATCAACCCCCAAGACAATCTAGTTTCCAATTGTGTCCCAAGTACATGCAGGAAGGGAAAGAAAGCCTGAAGACGTTCTTGCAGAATGATTACCCCTATCCACTGTTTGAAAATGTAACTGTGGGTATAGCAGAAAACAGAAGGCAGACTTCCTTCTTTCTTCTGATCGTGGGAGAAATAAACCATAGCAGATCCCAGATTGGAATATGCCATAGTTAGAACAGCTATAGGCTTTCTGTGCCTGTGTCAAGGAAGCCATATGGCTTTGAATGAAGCAGATCTATGCCAAATCCTGATAAACACCCACTGCACAGACGGAACATAGCCAAAGAAACAACTACACCAGCAGAATTTTCTGCCAACATGGGAGTCTTCCCATAAAAGCAGTGTCATTCTACTTACACTTATATCTCTATCTCCATTTACACTAAAACATATCAGATTAGTTTTATTAATTTAGTAAACTAAATTTACTAAGTTTCTTTAACGGGGTGGCTTAGACTGCAACCTTCAAACAAGTAGAGTGAGTTAAACTTTTGAATAAACTAGAAAACATAGCTGTCTACTTAGCTACTTTCGATTTCAAGATATCTAGAATATAACTTATGGAGTTACATCTTAGTTTCAGGAATAGTACTGTTAAAAGTTTCTTCGCTTATACAGTGGAGCATGAAAAAGGTACAATTTTAAAAATCCTCCTACTCACCTTTCCACAACCAAACTGATTGCTTGAGTAACATCTGGGTTTGCAACCTGGAGACGTTTCCATAAAGACCATACAAATTCTTTATCAGCCTTAATAAAACAAAAACATGAAAAAGATTAAAGATGGCAACACACCAGTTTTAACTGGCATTCATTACTACTGATTGTGGTACTCCTGGATTGCCTAAGAATGGTAAGGCTGGGGGTAGAAGTACAAAATACTGTAGAATTGTCCTTCCTTGAGGCATTTATTTATTTATCACATTTATATAGCTGCCCATCTCACACAAAGCGACTCTGGGTGGAGTATAACAATTGAATAATATAACAAATGGATAAAATAATCATTATAAAAGTTGAAAAGTGATGATTAAAATGCAAACATTATCAAAAAAATTTTAAATCTTGAATTTTAAAATATTCAAATCCCATGGAGAGAGCAGAATGTTAATCATAGTGGAGCCATCTAAGAATGTCTCCAGTTCCTAATGCCTGTGACATAACCATGTCTTGAGCAACTTCCTAAATGACAGCAGGGAAGGGGAGAGCCTAACTTCAGGAGGGAGAATATTCCACAAGGAGGGAGCCACGGCAGAGAAGGCCCCTTTCTTGGAACCCACCAAATGCAAGTCCCTGGCTGATGGAACGTGTAGCATATCTTCCCTGCCAGATCTAATGAGATGGGCTGATGTAACTGGGGAGAGATGGCCCGTCAGATAACCCAGCCCCATGCCATGAAGAGCTTTAAAGGTCAAAACCAGCACCTTGAATTGGATCTGGAAGCAAACTGGCAGCCAATGCAGCTCGCAAAGCAGAGGCATAATATGTGCTCTTCCAGGAGCACACATAGCTGTCCATGCCACCACATTCTGTACCAGTTGAAGCTTCCAGATACTCTTTAAGGGCAGCACCATGTAGAGCACATTACAGTAGTCCAATCTGCAGGTGACTGAGGCATGAGTGACTGTGAGCATAGCATCCCAATCCAGGAAGGGGCACAATTGGCGCACAACACGAAGATGTGCAAAGGCCCTTCTAGCCACAACTACTACCTGCTCTTTGAGCAGGAGTCGTGAGTCTAGGAGGCCCACAAGATTGCATACCGAGTGTCAGGCCCAGCCCAAGAACAACCATGAAACAGTTCGGTCCAGTATAATTCCTTTATTTGCTTACACCTTATATACAGAATTTTGCCAAATTAAATCTATACTACAGCAACTAGTGGATATACCCTGTGAGATTCTAGGGAGTGGCTATCCTGAATCTCTCTCTGTTCTCACGCTCCCCCTGTGGACTATGCTGCCTCTTGCCTTCTTCCCCCTCCTGGAATGCACCACCTCCTTCCTGATAGCCTTCATCTCCCACATCACTCTCCTTCTCGTAGATACATTCCATCACACCGAGGCTGTCCAGGGCAGTGCCACCCATCCAGCAACAAAGATGGCATAGTACCAGAACCAGCAGGACCCCAAACCCAAAGCCACTCAGTTTTGCCAGGGTTCGATTGATGCCTGTTGTTCCCCATTCAGACCCACACAGCCTCCAGGCACCGGGATAAGACATTCACAGCATTACTTAATTCACCAGGAGTTGAGTATAGTTGGGTATCATTGGCATACTGATGATACCTCACCCCATGGTGACAGATGAGCTCACCTAGTGGCCTCATGTAGATATTAAATAGGAGAGAGGAGAGCACTGACCCCTGCAGCATCCCACACCTTATCTACCCAAAATACAGGTAATATCTAAACTCTGTCTTAATAAAACAAAAGAAAAAATGCCATAATAAATATTCTATTAAATATACTTTGATTATCAAAAACATTTATCATCTTATCTACCCAAAATACAGGTAGCCCTCAACTTACGTCCATTCATTTAACAATGGCAATGAAAAAAGTGATTTACAACCGGTCCTCACACTTACAACTGTTGCAACGTCCCCACAGTCATGTGATCAAAATTCAGGCACGTGGCAATGTGCAGCCATTGTTACAATGGCTGCAGCATCCCCGGGTCACATGATCGCTATTTGTGACCTTCCCAGGGAGCTTCCAACAAGCAAACTCAATGTGGGAAGCCAGATTTGCTTAACAATAATGTGATTTGCTTAACAAACATGGTGATTCACTTAACAACCACAGCAAAAAAAGGTCGTAAAATTGGACACAATTCACTTAATGACTGCATCACTTAGCAACAGAAGTTCCCATCCCAATTGTGATCATAAGTCAAGGACTACCTGTATGAAAAAGCGATTGAGGTGCTTCAAGGTTCAGTCTTGTTCCAATTCTTCTAATATCCATATACACATGTTGGAAAATATAATCTGGAGATATGTCTAAAGCTTCTCGGCTAATTATAGAAATACTGATTTCCCCCCCCCCCGAACAGTATCTAAACTCTGTTTTTATAAACCAAAACAAAAAATCCATAATAAATATTCAATTAAATATTCTTTTGATTATCAAAAACATTTGATTTATCATCATTAGATTAACAAGGATTTCAATTTTTTTTTTTCACACATTTTATAAAAAGTTTCACACACTTAACAGTCTTGATAACACAGCTTCGAAACTGGTTCTTAGAGTCTAATTTCCTCTGAAACAAAATTGCACTTCTAGCTTGAAATTGGCAGAGCAACCTAATTCTACAGCTGTCAAAGCCTAGGATATATCAATCTTCAAAGTACCCAAGGATTACTCAGCCTACCACGTTTTTGTTAACAGCACAGAAAGGTCATCGGAAGTCTGTCTCGAGCAGTTGAAAACATATCTGTACAGAACAGAATACAGATGTCATTTGGAAGTTCCCAAAAATTTCCTCATTAAAAATAAAATTACTCACACCACCACTGCATGTCAAGAACAGAATCTGCTCACTTTGGGAATGTGCATGAAAGATGGAAAAAGACAGGTATAAAACATAAATATTTAGAGTGTTTTGGGAACTATATTGAAAGTGAGATTTTCTTCCCACTACTGTATAGCAAAGCATCTGCAATGATTGTAGGTCAAGTTTCATACTGAAAAAGTGACAGTTTTGAAAGAGAGAAACAATGAAATTGTGTTTCAGTCAACAGTGAAAATAATTATACCTCATCACCATCATGTTAACCGACATGTGGCAATAAAGTACAAATAGGCCTCGGTTTCCTGCTAATACTGAATATGATTGTGTCATAACCATGGGAAGAGAGTAAATTCTCTGCATCATATTAAAAAGTATCCTCCCTCAGAAAAATCTATACATTATGAAAATTCCAATTTTCATTGGAAACAATAATATTAAAGATAACCTTTATTTCCTCAATTAAAGTGTTTAAGTACAAGAACGATCAACTGACACAAACACAAACTGAAATGTTTGTAGGAATCACTGGTTTGACTGGACTTCCTTTGGGAGCAGGGTACTTCCGCTGCATATAATCATGCCAGATGTAAAAATACTACAGATTGATTATTGACTGTAAAGATGAAAAACAGGAGAAGGAAATGAGTAGAGACACAGAAATATACTTAATGTATGCTTTGTTAAGGCACACATTAAGTTCACACAATCCTTTTATTCTTCATGTATGTCTCTACCTCTGCACATTGTTTTGGAACTATTAGTCAAGGCCACCTTAAAATTGAAGCCCCACACTACAAAAATGGGGGGGGGGGTTCTGATTCATAAAGAGTTTGCTGAAAAAGGTCCAGCAAATGTGGTAAAAATTATTTATCCAGAGTTCTGGGCTTGTATAAGGATAAAATCTGATAAGAAGAAACAAATACATAACATAACTACTGGTATTACTAGTCAGAGGGCACAAACATGACCATGAAGAGAGGCCTTGAAGAACATCATGCATGAAGTCGGATAACATAGTGTTTACATGCTCACACAGATGCAGAGGTAGAGCTAATAGGTTTCTACAATCAAGTGCACATCAGAAATATACTATATTTAAATATGCATATTACTAGTTTTCTTCAAAGAACCATTAGAAAAATGTGAATCTTTTGTTTGATACTCTTCTTGTCCTGTTTCTAGATGAGGCACTGTATCAGGAAAACAGAATACTGATACCTCGTTCTAAACACAGGACCAGAAGAGATTATTTAAGTTTCTTTCCTGCTTAGTCTGATAATCATAATGCCTCATGAGGCCATTCACACACACAAACACCTGCTACTACTTCTCCTCCAATTTTCTTAAGAGTTCAAAACATACTTCTACCTTAATCTTCTTTAAATCATAGCTGATGAAAACCTTCTTAAGAACAGAGTAACAGCATAGAAGCCCTAGGCAAGAACTCACTGCCCAGTTCCAAGACAAATCCCAAGCACAACCCAAAATATACTAAAGTAGCATTGTCAAATAATATCCAAGGAACTTTAAGAATATAAGCCAAGGATTGAACTCCATGAAATCCAGACATAATTTCAGATCTTCAAGAAAGCAAACAAGTAGGGAACCCTTGGGATCAGCCCCAATGAACTACTACAGCAAGAGAACTTACCAAGACTTGGTCAAATAAATAATGCTTCCTGCTCAGCTATTGATTAATTAGTATGTCATGTATTATAGATTGATTTAAAAGTATGGCCTAGATGTTGCAAACAAATTACGTCAGTCTTTGTGGCAGAAGAAATATAAGAAAATTTTTCAAATTCATGCTTACACAGTCACAAATTGTTAAGAGTCCACAAGCTTATCTGACAATCCTTCAGCTATTAACAAACTAAAAAAAAGTATATAAGTGTATGCATATAAGTATATATTCAGCCCACCCAAGATTAAGGTATTTTAATCTGCCTATCTGCCTAATTAGCTAACATATCTGCTGAGATAGGTTGTATTTTTGTGAAAGATCAAATATATCTGAACGGATGTCACCTGATCTTGTGGAATGGAGTTGATGAGTATATGCATGGTAACAAAGGTGTAGCTTTAATTATAAATGAAATAGCTAACATTTGTGTAAGAAGTATGAACAAGTGTCACTTTGCTGTAAGTCCATCTGAAAGTAGAAATCCATAGGTTAGTTATTGCTCCAGTGAAGAGTAACAATAGAAGTACTAGCAAGGTGTTGGAGAAAACAAGGCAGCATTCAAACACCCAGGAATGAATGAGAATGATGAATGCCTAGTGAAAATCTACTTAGAAAAAGATCTGTTTGTTTCAAATATATAGTTTAACCATAAATGTATTTATGTGTACAGACAGGAAAAGAATATAAATCAAAAGGCATGGATGACTGGATTGTTTATGATGAAAGACTGAAAAAATTAGTGAAGGATATATGAGTAAGAGTAATGAAAAGTTCTGAATGAGGGATGGACCATTGTTTAGTAGTGTTTAGAGTGGATCTTGGGAAGATATGAACCTAGAAGAAAAATAAGAGTGAACATACAATAAACAAGAATGAAAATACATTGGCAACAGAAAGAAAAAGTATGAGTCCTATATGAAAAAAGTATTAAAAATAAATTAATTCCCAAAAGAATGAATGGAAAGTGGCTGAAAGGAAAGAAGATATAAAAGTTGTTTGAATCACAGTGAAAAGAATTATGTTACAAAGTGCCACAGAAATCTGGGGAGTTAGATGGGAAATATGAAAAAGGATGCTTGGTGGAATGATGAAGAGGAAATTCCTAGATGAGGAAAAAATGCATCTAAGACGACTGCTGCAAAAAGTGAGGAAATATATTGTATACTCACTATAGAGAGGAAAAAGAGTAATGTAATGATAGAAATAAGAATGTTTTCGAAGTGGATAAATAAGTCTTAACAGCGAGCCTCCAACTGAAAGAAGGCAATTAAGCATAACAGTCATGAAATTATTTGGGTTATTTCAGATGAAACTGAAGTGAAGGAATGCGGAAAGGATACTTTTAGAGATGTGTACAGGAATTACAGTAATATGTGAAAGAGTTGAAATTGAAATGACTATTGAGAAATGAGAAAAATAACTGTTATTGTACGGTTGCTGAGAAATTAGAGAAATATTGGCTGGGGACATGCATACTATATGTATATTTATATGAAAACCAAACGTTATTTGAAAATTCAAATAACTTTGAGAACTTTCATTTGCAGCAAAGGTTAGATTGAACAATGCATTGAGGAGTATTAACCCGAAATTAATTAATGATATTAAAAGTTGTGTTTGACAAGAAAAAAGAAATTAACAACACACAAATGGCAAAAAAATTAAGCAATTAGATGAATTTATATACCTTGTTAAAAAGGTTACGCGAGGCTCCTTGGATTGAAACTCAGCAGAAGATACTCAGATACTGAATTTGGCATAGCTATAAAAGGATCTTTATTGTACAACAGAACATGGCTACTTAAAAGAAGCTGATTGTCCTCTGCCTACATGACAAAAAGGTCTCTCTTTACACCATTGCGATTTAAATACGGGGCTCCTTTTTCACACCTTTTTCACAGCTTATGAGACAGCGTGCTTTGCATTTCTCAGGTTTAGTGCTAGATGTTAATCTGCTATTGACATAATCAGCATTCCTGCTCCGAGTAACTCTACTTACAAATTATCTCCCAAACAGATGAAGAAATTTTAAGACACACAAATGTTAGTATGCTGAATCAAGGTGCATCAAATACAAAAGTGAATGACCAGTGACCATCTCTTCAGTTGTTTCTATTTGTCCTATCCAATCAAGTAAGAGGGGGCTGCTGTAGGTACTGTCCAGAAGCAGACCCTTTTCTGCTGTGGTGCCTGACCTCTGGAATATCAATACCACGGAGATCAGATTGGCCCCAACCCTGCTGGCCTTTCATAAGACCTTAAAGACCTAGTTCTGTGCTCAAGCCTGGGGCCCCAGGTGTGTGAAAAAGAGCTCATCTCCTGGCTCTTTGTGCATCTTTTCCTGGCTGCTGTGTGTTTTAATTTTTGTATGTGTATTTGTTTTTAATTTACTTTTAATATTGTTAGCCACCCAGAGTCATTTATTTCAGATGGGCAGCCATATAAGCTGATTGATTGACTGACTGATTAAATAAATTCATGTTTAGTTGGTTTGGTCATACAGAAAGAATGAATGAGTATTGCATCACAAAATAAATACAGTGAAACTTTGATTTAATAAACTAAAGGGGGGGGGGGAAGTGTGTGTCCACCACTTCCAGATGCCCATTAAATTAAAATTATATCATTCCTGGTGATTTAAGTCATTTCTGTAATGACATAATTATGCAAATAATATTAAACTGCCATGAATAACATAAAATTAACATAAACCTATAGACAGAAATTTGGTCTGTTACATCCAAAGTCTATGTCAGTCCTTTGAGGTAGTTCAAGCAGGAAACCAAAACCGTGAGTACTAAATACTACCTTTATAGTAAGGTTACAGTAACAGAGTCTTGCAAGTCTGAAAGTACTTCCCCCTTCCCTGCTTTTAGTTTCCAGAGAACTAGGGAGGGTCTGTTCTGAGATGCTTTCTCCATCCCCATTCCTCCTCTGGACTCAGATTTCATTTACCAGACCGCTGCCTAGGCCGCAGCTCTTCCTCCTGTCTCCTAAGGTTCTTCTCATAGCCCATTACAGTCTGCTAAATCATGGTCTGTTAACTTGAGGTTTCATTGTATATGAACAAAGACTGTCCAGATAGAGAAGAAGGGGAAGAATGAGAAAAATGATTGGATGAAGAGGTGTCAAATTTAAGAACAAGAAGAAATGAATGTATTGGCTTCTGGACACAAGTATGATTTGAAAGGACAGAATGTTATTAAAGAGGTATATTGAATAGCACTGGCATAAAATAGATGTAGTTAAATTTCATTTTCTCTTATCTCCTGTTTATTTTATTTCTATTTTCTTACTCTTTTTCTTGCTTTGCAGAATACTGCTTATACTAAAAGCAGCATTTCTAGCTTGATGTATATGCATTTGTATCTTCTGTCCATTCCAATTCCCATTACACCAAACAATTTGTGCTGAGTTTTTGCATAGACTACAAAAACTCGCTTTTAAAACATATTTAAGAGTAAATTCACACTGCCCCAAATCTCTTAGATCCAAGTTTTAAAGGCTATTTTGATCATTAAAATATTCCTAGTATGCCAGAATAAACACCTTTAGAGTATATGTACTGTCAAATAACAAATTGGACATTTTAGAAGTAAATCCCCTATACAACATAGTGACAAGAATTAGTGACAAGATTCTTATAACTTAGTTTCTAACTACTTTGTTTTCCACTTTCCTCAGAATTTTCAGACTCCTGCACTTTGTCCACAAAGTTGGTGAATGTCTGAAAACAAAAAAACAAAAAAAGTTGACATAATTCAGTTAATGCAAAAAGTTCATAAAAAAGTAAAAGTCATGATTTGAATCTTTGAATCTTCTGACCTGTTTTCTTATTAGAAAAATACATCTGAATTAGTATTTATATACTATAAGTTAATTAAACAATATGATGCAGATTATATATGAACAATTACAATGAAATACTTTACTGAAAATGTATAACACTCTATATACACACACACACACACACACACACGTATGAGCATCACACCCACACATATCATTGTTGTATTGTTTTTTTCCCCTTTTTGAGATTGTTTAAATTATTTGCTCATTGTCCTTTATAAATATATAAAGAAAGCAAAAACAACAGTAAGAGACATAGCTTCAAAATAAGTAATTTTGAAGTGGTTTAGTTATTTGGCCTGTAGTTTTATAATATGCATATGAAGCTTGCATTCATGTATTCTTCTTTGTAAAGATGATATTTTACTTTGATACTGTGATTTAGTAGTATGCCTGAACTTGAATCTGTGGTTAAATTTATTCATATAGTATTTGGAAAGAGAAGTGATCTTCATAAAATTTGGCTTGTTTTACTAATCCATTAAAAAAATTAATCAACTGAACCTCATCCAGGTTCAGGCATAACAATAAACCATACATGGTTAAAAAATGAATTTCAGATTGCCTCCTAACTGTAGTGCTGAAAGCAAGAGGTTATGGAAAACAGGGAGGAGCCATAAATTAATGTTAAAATGGAACATCATTATCTCCAGTTTCATGTGGCCTTCACACAAATTTTTTATGGCTTGAAGAATCCCTTTCAACCTGGTAGAACAATTGCTAAAATCAACAGTGTGGTTTGCAGCCAGTTTGAAGTGCGAAACACAATACAAGCTCTAGCATGGAGTTAACACAGATTTAAAAAACAGAAAAACCCAATTCATTTCCCAAATCTAGGGGGGAAAAAACCAGAAAATCTCAGCTCCACCAACAAGTTTGTAACATAGACCCAGCTATTTTGCAGCATTAATCCCACCACCAAAAGGGTACCCACCTCTGTAACAGGGCTGTGGTAATACCATGGCCAACCACAGCCCTAATCAAGCATTTCTTGATTCCTTGGAAAAAGGCATAAATGCTAGCCTGTCCCCCCGCCCCCAATTCCTAACATAGAGCTACCATATATGGGCTGCAAAAATCCAGATCACTTATAGATGGCAGCAAAGCGATATGGAAAGATTTAATCCTCCCTGCCATCTACTGGTAATCTCAACTTGTTCAGCTTAAACATGGTAGCCTATGCTCCTCTGGTGACTAGTGTGTTTATCCGCAAGCATGTATGGGTAGAGCCAGTTTGGTATAGTGGTTAAGACACCAGTCTATAAACCAGGAGATTTTGAGCCAGTAACTTATCTTAGCCCCAAAAAGAAAGAACCGGCAAGCCACTTCCTAAAAATTCTGTCAAGAAAACTGCAGGGGCAGTTGCATGGAATCAAAAATGACCTGGGTGCAACTTTTAAGTATCTATGTGACATACTACTATCACCATTAGGTAATAATGCCTGGTCAGGGTTTGTAAAGAATGGTGAAGATTCAGTCAGTCCTATAATGAATTTCAATATCAAATGTTACTCTATGGTAAGTTAATTATATTATACTAATACATTAATTGCTATGATTAATTAGTTCCCATAATCACATTATGAGAATGTTTATGTACTGAGGATATATTTATTTTTGTTTTTTCCTCCAAATCCCTTTCTACTTTCAAGGTCAGCATGTAATCTTTATTGTTCTGTTAACAATTTTTCAGATAGTTTCCTAGTTCTTTAAGTGGCAGGAAATTGGTCCATCTAATAAAGACATTTATGCATTTGCTAATAGTGCAGTCCTTGTGTTTGCATGTATGTGTGTGTGTGTGTGTGGTATAAATCTCCCAATTGAGACTTATGGTAGCACTCTGAATTTATTTAACGATCACATTATTTTGATTTCTAATAAATATGGCTACATTAGAATTGTATCCCTTTTTAAATCATGCTTCCCCCATAATTTCAACAATTCCAGAAATATAAACCAACATACTTCCGTTCAATTATGTCAACCTAAGTGATATACCTTGAGAGGGCTTTTTTTTTTTTTTTTTGCATCTGAAGGCCAAGATGTAAAATGTAAAAGTGGTAAGTTATATCACAGAACTAGCATACACAAATGAAACATAAAAACAAACACAAGGAATAGGAAAAATATGAACACATTTTCTTATAGAATCCTATGAACAAAATTCAGGGACTTGTGTAAATGGGTCAGGATTCAGGAAATAAAGTGTAGTTTAATAAATAGAATACTAATCTGACTGCTGAAAATCTTTGATACTTATTTTATTAATGTTGCTCAGCATTTTCATGGTGCTCATCTGTCTGCATATTTTAAAGCTACATTGAAGGTAAGAATATCTACAAAATCCCATGATAAAACAGCATAGCCAAATACACTTTGCACTTTCTCTTTAAGAGTCAATCTGGCTAAATAATAATAAATTTGATATGCATTATGTAATTCACTGCAATGTAGAATAATAATTTTACATGCACGCCCTCCAGTTTAGGAGGTAAAAAACCTATATTAAAGTCTATATTGGGACCTCAGTAAAAGAATCACTAGTAAGTTGCACTGATCTCAAATGCATTATAGCTGAAAAACTCAAAATCAAGAACAATCGTTTTAAAGGCTATCCAGTTCAGATTTTAAGGACAACTAATAAAAAAACAAAACTATTGGTTTCTCAACCTAACATTCCTTCTTGTTATTGTAAGGTTAAATTATAGAGGGAGTGAAACCATAGATGCAAACTAAGTAGAAGTATCAGTTAATAGTATTGAAGATTTTCTCACAACCTTGGCAATAGCCATATGGATGGAGGAAGCTACTTCTCCTAGTTGATTTGTTTAAAGTATTTATTTCTTTGAATATGTTTCTAAATTACAAATTACAGTTTAGTCTTAACTCCAGGATTTTTTAAATAGGGATATGCTGCTATTTGGATCTGAAATAGAAAAGGTTTTTCAGAAGAAGCTATAACACCTATCACCATTGCCCCTTTTCTGCTTTGGATCCAAATAGGTGCACATCCCCAATTTGAAATGCTCAAAAAAAATAAAATTTAACCATTACAAAACAAATAAAAAGAAATACGCATTGTGAATAATTTTAACTTAAGTAGTAGGACTGTAAAACTATTAAAAACTCATATAGATACTGTATTCTTTTTTCCAAGAGAGAAAAATATATGTTAATTGTGGAGAAAGGGAATGAAAAAAAAATATTGCAAGTATTTTCCTACTGCAAATGCGACAATTTGCTTCAAATTTCAGCTCAGTGTTCAGAAAATATTAAAAATACGTTTTAGCACTGAAGAAGCTATATTATCGCACTGCTGAGGTAGTTCTTGTTAGCATCTGATTTGTACCACATTCCTTTAAAACCTCCAATTGCAATTATGGAGCTTCAAAGACTACAAAACCCCTAAAGAGAGAGGGGAGGGGAGGGGAGGGGAGGTGAAAAATACCCTATCAAAAGATTCATGCTTTTACATTTTACTCTGGTCTGACTTGGCACTGAAAGGCAAAATCAGAATACACTATGTTAAGCAGCATCTGAATACATAGATTGAATTATATGAGTGAAGAACTTGGCAGGCTTGACTGCGCAGAAGTAAAATGTGTTCAGAATAAGCAGACTGAATTCAGTGAATGAAGAAGTTGGCAGACTCTACTTGGCTGAGACTTTTCTAATCATTAGTATGGAAGGAATAAAAAAGCACTGTACTAGGCAGCATGGATGTACAAAAGTTTGGCTGTTGGAGGTACACTGTTCATAATTGCTTGTTTTGATCAGCTGCAGTGGTAGGGTAGGGGCATGGTGATGCCATTAATGTAGCAAACATCCATCTCTGGACTGTCTAGTTAGAAGGTTGTTTTGGGTGTATTAGAACTAAACAAAGGTTTGTACAGAACAGTTACTACAACAGTTTTTGGTGGAGGTTTGGGACGGTGGATTATCTACCCCTGCTAAACAGGAAGCCTGGTTTAAAAAAAAATAAATCCACAAACTGATAGACAATATGAATGCAGAAGTGCTAAATTATGCCTATATCCCTGACAGCTCTGAAAAGAGAAATGAATCCTTAGGTGTGACTGCTTGTCATTGTTCCAACATAAATATGGGAGGAAGCATGAATCTTAGTATTTTGGATTATCCTCTCTCAATGTTTCTCCTCCTCATTTCATGAACTCTGATTTGTTTGGGGGCAAGTTATAGTTTTCTGTGTTGTCCAAAGAGGCAAATTTTGCACTTGACTACAAACCAGCATAAAGTTGTGGTTTCATAGTTGAAAGCATCAGTAATTGTGGTTTCTTTTTTAGACAAACAGGCAAGCTGTGATTTCATGCAAACAATGATTGCAAGATAAAATATTGGGAATTAGGAGGAGACAGTACTGGGCCTGTAAGAATAAATCATGATTTCAGTTATGTCTGAACAGCTTCTGAGTCTGTCTATAAATGAGAGCAAGAAAGCTGCAAAGCTACTTTGTGGTAAATAAAGTCCTGGTAATAAATCCAGACATTTAAGCGACAAATAATGCAATGTAGATATCAAATAGAATTATGAAATAGTCCCCATACATTTAAGACTGACCAAACAAAGCAAAATAACTAAAAATTCTAGGGGCATTACTGTTTGATGAGAAAATTAATTGGAAATTTATGGATGCTCAAAATGCACACTCAAAAATTAAAATGTAAAAGCAAAGTTATGGCTCACTGCAAAATGGAAATGAGACGAGACATCTTGCATACAATGATAGAAACAATGGGCAGAGTAACTGTGAAAGCAAGGGCCATTCATACAGTGTTAATCTATGGCTTGGCATATTACAGATGAACATACACATAGCCACAACTACAGCAACTGGATGTTAAATCAAATATTATTTTGCAAGATAAATTTTCACAAACAGTAAGAAAATACATGCCAAAGAATTAGAAGGCCCATTCAAAATTCTATAAGCTTCCACAAACATTTATAATATGATGCATTTGCTATCAAGTATATTTGCACCAAATATAAGGAACTAAATTGACATTAAAATTAATAAAAATGTGATCTGTGATTAATTCTTATTTGTATAGTATATTTATTTAACTATATATGCATAAGGAAAATACACCCATATCTGAAATAGCCCAGGCATGAACAGAGCCTTGCTGGAAAACACAGATTATGGTTTATCTGAACTCTGGCTACTAGTGATGATGGCTCTAAGGAAAGCCCAAGATCCTCAGAATCCCATTACTTTAAAAGTAGGCTACTGACTCTGAGTTTCCAAGAAGCATTTGGTTGGCTATTGTGGGAAACAGAATAATGGACGAAACAGCCTTTTGTACAGTCCCATGGGATTTTTGTTACATTTATTGTAATTCCAACATTAAACTAACCATGAAATCAACAGGCTTGACAGACTGGTCTTTTTAAAGGCAGCAAGTTCCATTGACCGTTGCTCTATTCAAAGAAATATTAATAACTACTAAATTTGCAGCATAAGGCAAAGTACAGAAGAATCATAATTAAAATTTGAGTACACCTATTACACCACACTAATATATTTAATTGATCATATTAATGTATGTGTAGATTATCTGAAAATGTAGTTACAAGGGAAAAGACAAGTCTAAAAGAATGAATGCTTGGTTTGCCCCTTTAAAACTTATTTTTCCTAATAAGCTACATTTTCCTACTGCTTTCAATAAAAGGAAGAAAAATAAAGAATATACTACTTGAAAATCAGAAGAATTAAATTACTTTAGTAAAAGTCTACATCATAGGGAAGAAAAACTCGAAATATTCAAATGGATTCTTGTGAACCATAGGCAGGAAAACAATGAAGTACACTAGTAACTACAAACATGTAATCTTTAGGACTGCTCCAACTATATTTACTTACCAAGCAATCAGACTATCAAATAACTGTATTTAGGATTGAACATTTTTTTAATTAAGCAGATCAGAAGCATGTGATCATTTAAAATTTTACTATGTCTATCTAATCTCACATTGCCTAGTCTAGCATTTGTTTATTCATTTTTCCCCATACTAGTACTCCATATGTCTAGTATTGTATCTACAGCTCTGATAATTCCTAGTCATAATGTTCACTGCTTTTCTGGCCAAGAATCTGTATTGCTTTTCTGTGTCTCTTTCTTCCAGTACACCGATGAGAGACACAGTACACTTTAAGACATAACAGGTTTAAGAGAAAACTCAATCATAGCTTCATACATAACCATTCACTAACATGCTTGTGAAGAAGAATAAGGACCAATTCCAAACATATTTTTTTTCTTAAATGGGGAAGAATTTTCAGCTGTCAGCTTATCATGAACAACCAATGTAAGTTAATGAGGGAGGCAGCCTGCTAAAAACATTTGTGAGCTAATGCTTTGTGTGGCTGTATTTACAAGTTGGAGCTCAATTGTTACATCAGTCTTTTCTGAAAGTAATATTGGAAGATACTGTATTCCCAGTCTCAAAATAGTATCTTATGGAAGAGCCTCTGATAAACTCTATTACAATGAAGAGACAAAGGATGTGGTTTTAAAATTAAATTACAAATCTAATCATGAGAGCTGGATAGTGTTCAGTTGTGTTCCTAAAATGCTCATACAGTATATGAAATTGCTGATCTCTTAATAAAAATATGCAACTTATCACTAAAATAAATCTCCCTAGCAAAGGACTGGAAGGTAGCCAATGCAACATCATTTTTTGTTTGTTTTTAACAAAAGGGATCCAGAGGGATCCACATAATTATAGACCAGTCAGCCTAACATCTGTCCCAGATAAATTCATGGAAAACAGGGGATCCCCTAAGGATCTATATTGGTACTGGTGTGATTTAACTTATTCATAAATGATCTGGAGTCAGGGGAGAAATGGGTTTGCAGACAACAAGAATTATTCAGGATAGTACAGTACCAGAAAGTTTCAAAAGGATCTCACCAAACTATCTAAGATTGAAAATTAATAGATGCAAAGTTACATTAAGTATTAAAAATATCTGATTGGGTCTAAATTGATGGTGGGTGCTACAAAGATAGTCCATAAGGTCATGCAGTAATGTTACTGAAAAGGACAAGTTAGATGTTAAGTGTAGAAATGATAAGGCAAAAGACTAAAAATAAATATCATTAATACTGCCTGGTGCTGGAAGGATAAAAATGTAACATCAGAAATACTTATTTAAAATAAAATTAATTTAGGTACAAAATCAATATCAATTCTGTTGGGTAAACAAAGCTATTTCTTCTCTCATAGTACTAGGATTTGAAATCAATTAAATTGATTGGCAGCAGATTCAGAACAGATAAAAAAATCAGATTTACAGAATCATTGAAAAATGGTGTCCTGATAGCTATTAATTTTTTTAAAAATTCAGATATGATATATCATTGACTTTTGGTCTTAGAACCTCCAAGGACAGAAGCAGTTTTTCTTCTGTTTGCCATTATTAGCCCAGGCAGTCACCAGGCATCAACACTGACTCAAAGGTGCTCTCTCTCCTTCTCTCTGTATATATAGATACATGCACATACACACAATGAAGGACAATTGCATCTGTCTGACCATTTACATAATATCACATGAGGTAGGTTTTTGTCTAGATCCAGCAAAGTACATTTTATAAAATTGTAGTACTAGACAGCCAAGCTTTCACACATTACTGAAGTTAAGCATGAGATACTTGCTCATTGTGGATGTTTAAACCTCTGTCTCCAAGCACATGAAAGCAAGATATAAAACATTTTCTCAAATCAGACCAACACAGAAAAAAAAATTGCAGCTGATGTACCGGAGAGACATAAACGTGCAAACACATTTCTGTGACCAGTACCACCTACAAATTCAGTGAAAGCATAGAATTAAGGAGCATACACTTGATCTATCTGTAAGAACAGATTAAATCTTCATTCTGAAATCAATTATTCTGTTGAGCAATAACTGGTTTTGAGATTTCTCCATGTCAGTTTCCAAAGACTCAGCTGATAAATTTGGGGGAGGGTAAGTGTTCAATTTAAGATTTTAACCAAAGCTAGGCAACCTTTTTTAGGATTTAACCCTTTTTTTTTTAGCTTGTCATTGTACCTATCTGAGAGTGGCAAAACTGTGGCTAGTGATAGCATAACACAGGGGCTTCCAACCTGGGATGACTGCACCCCCAGGGGTGCGAGATGGAATTTCAGGGGGTGCAACAATTTTACTCACTGAGTTAAAAGCTTAGTGAAAATTGTGAATTTTCTAAGTTCAATTTGCTCACCTGCATTAGAAATTAGACTTCTTCAACTTCAAATGTGATATTACTTTTGTAGGGGGTGCAAATATTAATCAAACATTTCCTAGGGGTGTCAGGCATAGAAAGGTTTAGAACCACTGGCATAACATCATTCAAGTAGATGGCCAAAAATCAGCCCTTTTTTACATTTTGCACCTTAGTCTATCCAAACAAGAAAAATTGGCCCAACTTTTGGAGACATGTTCAAAGACAGCAAATTGTACCTTAAGCCTACTCAAGGTGTTTCATCTCTTAAAATCACTCCACAAGATAAATAAAATGCATTAATTTTATTATCATATAAAACTTTAGAACTGCCTTCCCAGTGTGTATGTATCCTTCCTCCATTTCCAAAATGATTTCTAAAAACAAAAGCTGAATTCACATATTCTATGCTAAATATAATAGGCTAGTTTGTGGCTCAGCAAGAGCCACAGCAACTAGTAAGAGTGGTCAATTTATAGTTCAGTATATTGAATGAACATAGGAACAGGGATGATTCATTAAACCATGCTTCAGTTTACCATGCATTAAAATGTTGTGCAAATGTTGAGCATAAATATTAAAAAAGCAAAATGAATTTCTACCTGAGATTATTGCAAATTCTGTGGTGGGAAGAAGTATTTCTTATAAGCAAGATGCATTTGTGCCATTTTCAGAAGACAGAAAAGGTTTCAGTGTTTTCTTTGATTACCAGACTCTTTTACAGCTGGCAGGCTTGTTCTTGACCAGTCTTGTTAACTCTCAATGGACTAGGAATATAGTAGCTTGGGCCAAAATCAATTTATTCCCATACAGATTAGAAACAAGAAACTGGTTGCACTTCTTGTTTAGGGGGATACAGCAAGTGGAAAGTTTTAGAACTGGAAGAACTTTTCTTAGTGCTTTGTGAGTCTCCTGCCCTTGAAACCCCCAACAATAACATTAAAATCATGTTAGAATGAATTCTATATTCAAGTGTGTAATTGTTTTGTGAAAAGTGGTCCTGTATGAGCCAGCCACCAACAATGATATTGTAAGCAAGCCAAATACACAAGATATTCCTACAGTAACAAAATGCAAACTGTTACTTTCTAAAATATTGGGATTTTATAAGAGAGAGAGAGAGAGAGAGAGAGAGAGAGAGAGAGAGAGAGAGAGAGAAAGAGAGAAATGTTGAAAGTCTAGCAGCATGGCCATCGTTTGTATATGTTTAAGCCTCAGTTTACACATCAGGCTAAACTATAATATGTTTTGATTATGGCTTGTGTGTGTATTCCCATCTCCAAAATTTCTGGGAAAAAATGCATCTTGTGTCTTATATTCCAAAATGGATAATGAGTGGAATATTTTCCTGCCCAACAAGGAAAAGAAATTTCACTTTTCATTACATTGTAACCATGTACTAGAGACACATGAGACTATTGTTTGCATTATCATAATTTGTTGAATAAGCCACAATTTGCTGAGTTCACACATCACACTAAGCCAAAATCAAAGGATATTATAGTTCAGCCCAATGCATAAACTGAGGCTTAAACATATGCAAATGATGGCCATGCTACTAGACAACAGCAATATAACCTATTCATAATTGTTTTGAAATTTAGGCATGACATTCCCTTGGATAAACTTTGGGCCAATCAACTCATCAATTCTAATCTGCCTCATAGTATTCTAAAATGTGCAAGAGGGCGAGATACCAAATACACTTCCTTGAACTGCTTGGAAAAAGGGGGAATATAAAAATAAAGAGATAAACATATAAACTAAATGTTCCTAATAGATATATTGAAGTATATTTACCATTTTAAAATTATCCTGCTCAAACAGGTATGATCCAGTTCTCACCATTATCATGTGTAGGTGATGTCATTCTATCAATTATTTAGCATCTTAGAGATGGCCACTTCCAAGCTGTGGAATCCACTCCCTCAGGAGTTGCATTAGCCACTATTTCTCTCTGCTTTTAGAAGAGTCTTTTTTGTCAGGCTTTTATCCTGGTAATGAATTTCAACATTAATTTTAATTTATGATTTAAACTCATTGCATATTAATTTTAGTTACTGTCACTTGTATATCATACTCGAATAGAAAGGAGCGGCACTGATGGAATAAATAAATATGAATTCAGCTCCTTATTTGTGTTTGTCAAACCTTAATGGTGCCAACCTAAATACACCTACAGAAGATTTTCTTCAAGTGAAATCTATTGGATCTAAGCTCGAAAGGTACAAATTAGAATTGCTACCTATCATTTCATGGCTTATTGTGAGGATGTGTGCATGCTTTTTGGGCTGCCCCTTCCATCTGGCAGGGCTTAGCAACCACCTTTGCTGGCAGATGCTCAAGGAGGGCACAACATCTCCCCCTATTGTGCCCTGGTCAGAGCATTTGGAGGACTGTGCCCAAGTCTGAGCACCACAGTTCAAAAAGCACACAGACAAAATGGAGTGAATTCAGAGAAGGGCTGCCAAGATAATGAGGGGTCTAGAGACTAGGCCCTATGAGAAACAGCTAAAGGACTTGTATGTTTAGCTTACAGAAAATATGATTTGTGGAAAGATATCACAGCAGTCTTAGGAGGGACAGGAATGGACTTACTCTTTCAAACTAGAGGGAAGGACCAGAACCAGTGGGTTAAAATGACAAGGAAGGAGGTTCAACCTAACCCTAAAGTTATTTGTTGTTTATGTATTGACTTCTCCACCGAAGTCAATATTCCAGCAACGAAGCAAAGTTTTGTAATTGCTACTTGAAGGCTCCAAGTTGGATTCTTATGCTGGTCAAGGCCATGGAACTTCTATCCACCTATCTACTTCATTTTTTAAAATCTTATCCTATCTTTATAGAGAGCAGCTAGAATATTATCACTAACCTCCTGTAAATTGCCCATGCTGAGCTTTTTAATTAATACAGTTAAAAGCCAGGAGAAGGGCTGCCACATGAGGCCACAGGGTTTCCTTTGCTGGAGGTCTTCAGAGGCTGTCAGAGATGCTCCAGTGGATCCTGCCCTGAGTAGGGGGCTTGGACTAGATGACCTCCAAGGTTCATTCCAACTCTATGATGCTGCTGTAGAACTGAGCTGTGCCTGTACTGTCCAGACAACCTGCCCTGCCCATGCAGAAGAAGCCCCTGTTCCCTCACCAAGGTGGAAATTAGATTCAATTGTCTGTTCAGTTTGCTCCTGGATACAGAACTAGGCAGGCAGCAGCTTCTCCTTGCTTCAGACAGCCAAAGTTCCCAGGGCTTGACTTTCTTGCTTGAGCAACCTAAAACGAATCAACTCTTTTGAGGGGTTCACCATTGTGTGCCTGGTGGAGAACTACGCAGGGGAGTTTGCAATCAGGCAGGCCCCTGCCAAGAGGCCACCCCTTTGGCAGCCACCAAGATCTTGCATCAGCTGCTGGTCCAGCCTGAAGTGAAATAGTAGCCCCTTGACACTAAACTTGCCAAAGCAAGCAAGTCCCCCGGATCCAGAATAGGAATAATAAAAATACCCGGCTAGGTAACATCTTCAGTGCTAAAACCTCATCCTATTTTAGCACTGAAGATATTACCTAGCCGGGTAATGAAACGTTTGCAAGAAAAGAATCAAGCTCAGAGAACCCCAAGGACTCCACAGTTCAACCCTGAGCTACACATATTCTCCTCCATTGATAATAAAAATAACCTCACACTAACCACGCCTAGGATAATGAAGTTACAAGGTGAGGCGTTGAGAGAAGCCTAACGGGGGAGCGCTGAAGAATTTGTTCTGGAGTTTCATAACTGGGAGGCAGGGTAATGAATGTCTCCCCTTTCTTCCCCATGCTCCCCGGAGGGCCGTGAGAAGCCAAGTCCCTGGTTCTCCCGGCGAGGACTTCCATCCTTCCCCCACGTCGGTACCAACCTGGCAGTGGTTCAGTTCCTCAGTCAGGCTCCTAACTTCTTCCTCCAGCACAAAGATCCGGGATGCTGCTGCAGAAACCGGATCCTTGCGTTTGGAAGAAGCCATGCTAAGTTGGACCGCGCTGGATGCTCTAAAGATCACTTTTCACGCAAATGTTTACTGACTTTCTGTGGGAACCATGAAGGGAACGACTGGGGCGAGAGTAACTAACAACACAAAAACAGCTTCACAGGCCGCCCGACTTAGGCGCCATGAAAAGATTACAAACGCTCCTGTGAACCAATGAAACAAAAGCTTTCCGAGTCACCGCCTTCTTCTCCTAATACCCACCCCAAGTCTCCTTCTAAAAAAAATTCAAGTAAGTACATGCGGGTGGCGCTATGAACCACAAAAAAAAGGACGCAATGTCAGGTTGTCGGTTTAACGGGTGAGCGGCAAAAGGCGGAAGTCGAAACGAAGATTGTATTCATTAGTTCCCATAGAGGGCATGCGCAAAGTTTTCCCGCTCGAAGCGTCTGTTCTACCGCTTTTGCTCTCAGGCGCGGTTGCGTGAGCTCGTTTCTGGGACTTGGGCCACTTTGAGGTTCATCTGTTAGCGAACCCGACCCCTCTCATTTTGTGGTGTGGTTTCAACCCAGTGTCCGTTAATTCAGCAAACCTTCGTTGCCTAAGCAAACCATGAGTTGGCAGGTTGCGTCCACACTTTAGCGAGTTGTATTGGATAAACTCCTCAGGACAGAATCCTGCATGGTATTTGTTTTACAATAGCTTATTAGGTCTCCCAGGGCTCGGGCCCTACCGATGAGTGTCCCATTCAGAAGTCAGGTTAGTCTCTTGCACTTCTACGTCTTGTAAGAAATAACTGAGGGATTTTCAGTGGTGTAGCTGAAATTACACTCGTGGTACTGTAGGGCAGGTATTGCCACAGTACCTGCAAATCGTGTAATTTTTATTGAAAAGGGGAGAGTCCATCTACTATCCCTACAATTTATTTATTGTTTATTTTGTGCCTTTGAATTCAATGTCAACTCATGGTGACTGCAGTTTTCTTGGCAAGATTTTGAAAGTGGTTTGCTGTTGCCTCCTTCCTAGGTCTGAGAGAGAATGACCGTCTCAAGCTCACCCAGCTGGCTTTGTGCCTAAGGTGGGACTAGAACTCATGGTCTCCCAATTTTTAGTCCAGTGCCTTAACCACTGTACAAAACTGGCTCTCATCTCTACAATATTGGACTTTAAAATTAGTGCGCTAGTTTTACCCAAAGGCAAAGTTTATGCCCAGTAATTCCTGAATGAAGTTATTTGTATATTGGATTATCTGATGAACCCAGATGTGTTTATTCAAAAATAAGTCTAGTTGAAGTCACTTAAATTTGGTAAGTGAACATGGCAATGTCCTAAATACAAAAGTGATTCCTAGAAATAGTGCAGTGTTGAAAGAACTTGCTTGAAGCTTATCCTTTTCTAATTAAAATTTTGAAGGAGTGATTTCCACGTATACCCCCCCCCCAAGTTGCTTAAATAAGCATAACACCTAAAGCACCTATTTCTTCCCTAAGCAATATTTGCTTTTAAAATTCAGAATGGAGCATGTTTGATACCTTGTAGTATGATGCAGGATTTGGCAGAGCACTGGGTTTAACTATCTGTCACAACCTTTGCTTTTAATTTTAGGGATCCTGGTGTCCCAATTTCTCTAGTATCAAATTCACACAGAATGTAAAGCATAATAGATTTTGTTTTACTGTGTGAATTGTGGATTGTAGACTTAAAAGTGATGCACACCAGCCAGTGATTTAGACAGTCATCTAGCTGGTAGATGGTTACAACAATAATAGAGTTTTCACATATTCTCCTACACATTCAGTCTGCTGTACAGCACTAGCTTCATTTAAGCTTGCAGATAAATGCTTTACATTGATTTCAAACTGAACACTTTCTTATGACAAGAATTTAAAGTACTATAAGATTTAAGTCAGAAGGTGAATGAATAATTGGGCCATATTTTATGGACCACCCACTGAACCCTGAAACAAAAGAGAAACAAGTCTTGCTTACAGGAGAAGCCATCCAGATTCCAGACGTGCACCATCCAATACTCCTTTGTAAAGTTTATGGACCTTCATGAAATTTAATTGCATACCCTTGGTATATGCCAGAATTCAGAAAACAGTGTTAACTTTAGAGAAGAGTATTATCATGCTTGATAGTAAGACTGCTTTCAAAATGGCTGGAACCTGAGATTCATTTTAATAAAGCTCACAGCTTCAAGTTACAGCCTCAATCTTTAACAAGGATTTGCAATCTAGTCTGAAAAATGTGATAGTTCTAAAAAGGCTGCAAGCCTATCTAACATTCATTGATGATTATCTTAAATTTCAGATTTTAGAGTAGGGAGAGATGTATGTAATTGTCATGAAATGGTCAATAAATCAAGTAGCTGGGCTAGGAAGAGAGAAGGTAAGGTAACAGTCATTGCTAGAGCAAAGTCTGATGGTACTTCTCCATCCTACATACATGTCATACTACCAATCCTGGAGGGAGATAGTCAGCTGGAGATAATTAAATTAAAGAAACAAAATTCAGAACTCAACTATGCTGGCTAAAGCATTTGTTCAAATGATCAGAGGAAGAAACCAGGACAGATTGGGATGTCTTGTTTGTTTGCTTTTTTAAAATAGTCAAACTAGAAAAAGGGTGAGGTTTGACCTTGCACAGTGTGTGTAGGCTGTCACAAAAATTTTTTAAAAATTGAGAACATTACCTGATATAAAGGGGATTGGTTGGAAAATGGAACAAGTTAGATTTCATTCTCTCAGGGAGTGAAAAGTACATGGCCACCCAAAAGAAAAGAACAATGCTCTTAACCTTAGGTGTGGACTTGGAAGGGACAGCTAAGTCCATGGCCACCCAAGCTTCAAGCATTGTCCAGAGGACATCAGCAGTGAGATCATACCTGCCTTTGGGGATAGCAGCTGAGAATGTACACCCACACATCACACCCTTGCCATTCACTTCAGGGAGCTTAATGCAATTCATAAAACATATACTTGATACTGCCCTAATTTTGGGGACCAGAAGAACATTTTGCAGTACAAACTGTTTCTCTGTAAGCACTGAAGCTGATGAGATGAGAGCCCAATTCTTGTGCCAGAGAAAGCCATTTTATCAGAAAAGGACAGAGAGCTTCAAGGCTAAGAAAAAACCTGTCTAAAGTCCATTAGCTCACAAAGGTGGGAAGAAAAGGCCCAGGAACTGAATTGTAGTAGGAAGTAGGTTTCCTGTGTGTAACTAGACAACACCTTTATGGCTTTCTGATTTTCTTTAGTAAAGTTACTTATCTAATCTTGTATTTGCTTGAGAATGTGGAGCTGAGAGAAAAAGAACATTTTCTGGACATCCGTGGTATGAAGCCTTAACAGCCTCTCCCTAAAGACTGGACTCCATGGCACATTTATTTTGTATTTCCCACCCACATGTTCTCCAAAATAAAAGTAAAGATAAAATTCAAAGTCCTAGTTAAGACTTTGACATTTAATAACTGAAAATGCATTTTTAAAAACCCTCACATTTGTAAGAAATAACACAAAGTATTAAAATCTAATTCTGCAACAAATCAGTTTAAATCTAGGCTGAACTAAAAACATCTTCACCTGCCAGCAGAATTTTCACAGAGAGAGCTTTAGTAGCCCCAGAAAGTTGCAGAGCCTAGAAGCAACCACCAAAAGTTCTGTTTTCAGACTCCTGATAAACATGCTTTGAACAGTGAGGGGGCACAGAAAGAACCCTAAAGTTTCTGCTTCTTCATATGGTTGAGTACAGTCTTTCAAATAACCTGGCCCCAAAGTATAGGTCTTTATAGATTATAAACAGTGCCCAGCATTAGATTGGAACTCAACAAACTTATTCCATCAAGGAAATAGCACATTTTGGTAATTGGCCCTAGTCAAGAATCTGCAGCATTCTAGACCAGCTGAAGTTTCTGAGAGGGCTGTGGCTCAGTTAAATATGTCATCCATCTGTGCCTGAGCTGGCAGAAAACTACCAGCATAAAATTTGCAGTCCCCAGTGACAATCCGTATCTTACCTCTATAACTTATGTTTTGGCTTGCCGCTGAATTGTAGTACCTTGATTTCAGGTGTGCAAGGCATGTCAGACAAAGCCATTTGTTAAATCCTTTGACTTTACTGCTTTTCCCCTTTCTGAATGTCGCTAGCCAGTGGGAAACCATTGCTGTGACTGGTAGATGGTTTTGACAGTTTAGCCATCTGTCAAAGCCCCACTACTCCCTAGACCCCACCAGAGAGCTAATCAACATGGAGGTCTGCCCAATAAAGCAGGAGGGTTGTCTCCTGTTCATTAAACAGCATTTATCCCTGCCAATCAGATGTTCAATAGCTGGGAGAGCTGCCAATATTGCAACAACTGTGTCCTCCTCCTTCCTCACCCCAGGAAAAGACTGGGGTCAGAATAGAGTGCTTTGGATCAAAATGGAAGGGGCAAATGCAGCACAAACCTAAAGTGATCAATAGATGGTAAGAAAGGCCTGCCAAAGCCCAGTTTAAATGGGTTACAGTGTTCCAAACAGACTGGCAGCGGGAACAATCCAAAAATACAATATTCCAGGAATAATTCCAAGAATTCTCCTTCCAGCTGCAAATAAGAAAATTCTAGGGAGTGTAACTAATATAACACAGGTTTAATTCCAGTGCCTTGATCTACCTAGTTGATGACCAGGAACACCTGGAATGAATTACTCTTCAATTTCTTTTCCCTCATCCAATCCATTTATAATATCAGAGAGTAATTTAGAACTTTAACAGCTTCTTTAGATTTAGATGGAGACAGAATTGTATGTGATCAGCATATAGATGACATGGAACCCCAGAACTTCAGAAAACGTTTTAGCAGTTTTAAACAGTATGAGAGTTTCTTAAGGAGTACCAGATTAAAACAAGATCTCTCCAATGTTACAATTTAAATGCTGTTGGGTACTGATTGTGATTCTGTGTGATTTTACATAAGTTTATAAAACCCTTTTTTGTGTTCCAGTGTCCCTTGATAAAATTTGATTTCCACAATATGGTGGGAGAAAGAAAGGAAATATTTGAAATGAAATAATTTGTTCTTGTTGTCTTCTTAGTACAGTCATTTAGCTATACTTCGTTGCTGCAAAGCTCTTTGGTGTTAAATTTACAATAAGGCATAATGTGACTTGATTCTGGTTTAGTACAATGTGTGAAACCAGCCCTTCAAATTTGTCACCAGTGATTTATGGCTTAGCCTGATGTGTGAACCAGACCACTGTGACTTCAGCAAACCATAGCTTAGTGCCATGTGTGAACCCACAGAATAACAATCATATGTAGGAAGGCAACTGACAGAATGATGCAGTACATTAAATGTGTATCTGGGGAAGGTGGCCTTTCTCTTTTAATGAGGAGAGGTTAGTACCTTCAGGTCCAGAGCAGCATTTTTTTTTATGGCTCAATTGCAGGTGCCACATCTGCAGAAGTGCTCAAGGCCAGGCAAGCCAGCTGTACTGTGGGAATCTGTTCACAGATTGCAGTGGGTATTTTTTTCTTCAGCTAATGAGCAATTCCATGGAAATGCTTTGATGATCACGGGAATTGCATTAAAGGAAAGGGTATTTAATCCTGTCTTCTTAACCTCTTTTTAGGTCTAAATTATACCTTATTGCTCTTAACCCTGATTATAGATCTCTTGAATTACATCTCTGATTCCCAAATACCTTATCATGTACATATATGAACATTTACATATTGAACATAAAATCAGAGAACAAGAAGTAAGAGGCATTATGTGGACTATCTATTGTAATTTTTATAATTTCAAAACTTTTTTTCCTGTTTTTTTTTAATTACTGAAAATATGAACACTTTTTGGCTATGGGTTTTTTCCCCCTCTTTCATCTCACCACAGCACAAACATACCCTGATGATATCTTGTTAAGCCAAGTCCCTATGACACTGCTTTCATACACAGTCCATAAATGAAACAGGATTAAGCCATCTGTAAGTATCAGTGCTAAAGTAATTTCCCCCCCTTAAGCCAATGCATTTCAAGGGCAGCCCCAAAGCATATAAAATTTGTTAAGCTTTGCCATTCATTCTCTTGGAGCAAAGTCAACTGAGGGGTCACTTGAAATGGGTAGTAGAGGCAGTCTAGGAATTGCAATGGGGACAGCACATTTCATGCTGCATAGTCTTATGTTGACTCTAGGTTGAATGGACAGCACTTTAGCACAGTCTGAAATAGATGGATAAACTTGCTTGGGGACCACATTGGCTCATGAGCTACCAATTAGTAATCTCTAACTTATAGTGTCTTACTATTGAGGTTTCCAGCATAGTGGAATGGCCAATATGTCTATGGATACATCCAGAGCTACCCACCACGTTCCTGTACCACATGATTGCTAGATGGAGAGACAGATAGGCTCATGTGTGTATAAAGTAAGAAACCAGAATGTTGTAAAGCACAAGTTTCTATCTTTATTTCCAGGAACGCTTCTAGGACTGAAATGGATCCCATATCTTTTTTAGAAAATAAAAATGAAGCACAGCTGCAGCCCAGTGCTTTATTTAGAAGTGTGCCTACCTGCACAGGAAAGAGACAGAAATAAATAAGAGTAGGTAAGACCATTAGCTAAATGGCTAAATAGAAGAGGTACCTGATAAAAGGTAAAGATACATATGAGACAAACTTGATTTCTAGTGACTGCATAGACATAATACAGCCGCATAACATAGTTTTTCCAGTTTAGTCCAGAGTCCTTGTATTTCCTGATGGTTTTGTATTCAAATACTAACCAAACTGTTTAACTTTTGGAAGGACAGTCAAGATCACCTATAAGCTGCATCCTAGAACCCAGGCTTATAACTGGTTATATTTCCCATTCACCCTCAGCAGCAATTTTGCACAAATGTCCACAGCATATTCTCAAAATTCCAAATGTGCTGGTCAATCCAAAAAAAGGGTATAAATACATGTTGTCATGAAGGAAGGTTGATCTAGCAAGAGTACAGTGTGATTGGACAATGAAGAGATAGAAAATTATACTGATTTGGAGACTACTTCTCAAACCTGGGTTAAACCTTAGAGTGATCAAGCAAAGGGGAACCCAAATTAATTTTGTTTTAACTGTTAAGTTCATAATGAGAAATATAAATTAAGGAAAATTATGCAAGCCTACAAATCTGAACATAGGTAAGACCTTCTTAACATTTTACAATAGAAAAGTACTGGATCTTGCTTATTAAAGATGACTTTACATTTGGTTATACACTTATTTATCACAGAACTGTAGAATGTAGAAGTTGGAAGGGATGTGCAATTAAAAATTAACTTTTGATGTCCAATTTTTGATGTCCAATTAAAAATTAACTTCTTATAATTTACATCTTGCCCTTTTTTGGATCAACTATAAACAGTTTTGCTCCATCTTCTACATAATAGCTGTTCAGATACTTGAAGACATGTCCCTGCGTCTTCTTTAGACTAAACTTACCTAGTGCCTCCAACTGTTCCATATATGTTTTTGCTTCCAGGCCTCTTATCATCTTGTCTTTCCTCTGAACATGGTCTAGGTTGTCAGTGTTCCTAAAACGTAGAGCCAAGAACCAAATTCTATATTCTCTATATTCTAACAATGCAGAATAGAGATATTGATCTTAACATTATACTTTTGTTGATGAAGCCTGTGATTGTGGGGGCAGGGCAGGTGTTGCAGTTGCATCACAGTGTTGATTCGTATTCAGTTTGTGATCTACCAAAACACTCAGTTCTTTTTTACATGTACTCCTGCTCAACATGGTCCCTCTATCCTGTACTCATGCCTTTGATTTTTTTTTCTTCCTAAATGAAGAACTTAGCATTTGTCCTTGTTGAAATCCATCCTGTTGTTTTCTGATTATTGTTATAGCTTGTCAGGATTCTCCTAAATCTTGATACCTACCTCTAAAATTTTTGTTATCCTGCATGTTTACATCTTCTGAAAATTTAACAATTGTATTTTCTAACCCCTTATTCAAGTTGTGTATTTAAATATGTTAAACAGCACAGAGTACATAATGGATCCTGCAGTATGCCACTTGATGCTTCCTTCGGCTTGATGTGAAGCCATTGATGTACACTTGTCCCACTAGTTCTGTAGTTATCTAATGGCACAATAGACCAGCCCAGATCTTCCATGAGATCCTAGGATCTTCTCTTTTAAGATCTTTTGGGAGACTTAATTTAGTGCTTTACTGAAGTCAAGGTACACTATGTCTACTGCAGTCAACTAAAATGGCCGTTCTATGAGAAAAGGAGATCAGGTTGACATGACTTAGTCTTGATAAACCCATGCTGTCTCTTGCCAAGTAATGCATTATTTTCTAAAGTCTTACAGTCTTCTTAATAATCTACTCCAGAGTTTTGCCCAGTGTCAACATAAAGATAACTAGTCTGAAGTTACCTAAGTGCTTTTGAATGTACTTTTGGAAAATAAGAACAATGTTTTCACTTCTCCAGTCCTCAGGCACTTCACCCTTCTTCCATGATTTCTAAAAGAACAGAAAAAGACTTCAGGATAACATCCACTCTCAGCTATAATTGGTCTAGTCTTAGGAAGAAGACAAGCAATACAGGGATTAAGAAGCTCTGTGCTGTCCCCATCACTTGTTACTATCCTACCATCTTCTTCAAGCAGGAGGCACACTGCTTCCTTTTTCTACCATTTCCAACTGACAGGGCTGATCTGCACTGTCAGGTTACCCCACTGCAAGTGCAGAATACCAACTGCTTCTGGATAACCAGATTGGACAACATGGTTAGTAACCCCCCAATCCATCATGAGCACAAACTGCCCATGTTTTTCTGCTCCTCTTCAGAAATATTTTTTTCTAACTTGCACTGGCTCATACAGTGCTGTATATCAATTGGCTACTATGGCTAGTACCAGGAATGTCCCTCAGCCAGGACAATGGTCTCTGCCTTGCATTTTGGACCTCAGTGGTTAAAAAAAAACACACACAAGTTCACCAATGCAGCAATGAAAACAATTTCCCTCTTACCCCAATTTACTGACATAAGTGTCAGATAGAAGGAATTGATATTTCTCCCTATCTCTCTTCACTTCTTGAAAGGCTAATGTCAAGTTAAAAACAACAAGGAAAAAAGAAAAGGGAGGAGGGGGCAAAGAGCCTATGTTCTGGATCATAATTTCTACTCTTCTTTGTACATAGTATGTCTCTGTTCAAATGGAGATGGAATTTGGCTATTAAATGGAAGAAAGGAAAGGGAAAAGAAAGTTGAGTGTGCAAGGAAATGGAAATCTAGCTAAATGGCAAGTTCAAGATTTTCTCTTTGGAATTGGCAACATATATTGTCTTCTAGTAACTGTTTCCTTGGCTTCCAGGGATGTAGAAGAGAGGTTAGCTGTATTCTCCAGACTATGTTGCTTCTGTTCTGGAAATTTTGCGTCTTACCCTGCCCTTCCAGTTTATCCCAGTGGCTGCAAAAGAGAGGAAAAGTCAACAGGGAAAAGGAAAAAAGGGGTCAATCAGGTGGGCACAGTAACAGGGGAAATTACCCAAAAGGGGGAAAGGTAGTCCACAGTCTGCACTGAATATTTGGAGAGCTGTTGCTGAAGCATTCCAATCTTCAATAGATGGAATTTTCTTCAGCTGGTTTAGGATCCAGCCAGCATCAGCATGGGACAAGAGCAGGTTAAGGCTACAGTATGGTACTGCCCAGAGGTGAAAATGGCCTTTGTGTTGTTTCCTTGTGAGCCTAAATTCTTTTTGTACTTTAGTTTTTCTGACTTCCTTTCTGTAGATATTAGCTATTTAGTAGTATACTAGATAAATAAAACTTTATTATATCCAGAAGCCAGCAAAACAGAAAAAACAAACATACAGGGAAATACAAAAACAAGCAAGGTTTACATGAGTAGAACTTGATTTTTGGGAAGCATCTGTTGCATTCTTGAAGCTAAGTAGCAAAACTTAGCAACATTATACATGACATGGAAGTTTTTGTCAGCTAGTAAGAAAGCTACATATTAATAATCTGACTACCCTGGAACTGTTGCTAAAATGGAAGAATTAAATTTTGGTGTAAACCCAAATACAAAACTGCAGTGTACTAATACATGTGTGATAGATTCAACTTGCTCCATGCCACAAATATTGCTCTATTATAGTATCCCCTTGCAATAGGGCAGAGGAAAGGTATTGAAATGTGCCCTTGTAAAAGCCCAGTTACTGTTTAGTGTAAGTTTACTAATAATGGAATACTCTCTAAATCTTGTTACTCTACTTTTTATTTCTAGTTACTTGTTTAACACTAATTTCAATTAAAATTACTGTTTGTTTCATAGGTACCAGAGATAACTAAGCTGGCTTGGAGTTAGTTTCTCCATCTATATTTTTAATGCTGCTTCTACACATTTAAATCCTATTGTGAGCCTTCTTAATTAAAATGAACCAGTTTAAAGTAGTCTTCAACGCACCAGCAAAGACTACTTTTGTTTTCCTGCCATTATGCTACTCTTAACTAATAATGACTGAGAAACGACTTTAAGTTGCTGTTTCTCATTTGTTAACAGTTCTCAGCTCCGGGAATATATAAAAGAGAACATGTACATTACATTCCTGGGTGGTACTGTGCTGTCAGCCCAACTTGAACTCTGTGTGGAGCCTGAACTCCATCATCACAGTGGGACTTACATGACTCAGTCCAGCGAGGTAGGGCTAGTTTTTATTGGCAGCCATGTAAAGGAGAAATGTTTCAACTTTCCTGTCCTACTGTGGCTGAGCTTAGATAGAGTTAACAAAATGAGAGCTGTACAACTGTTGATTCAAGTGTTTAAGCTACTCTGGACTGCTTCAAAAATACAGTATGTGTTATACATGTACTTATTAGGGTGTTAACACTTCAAAAGGAATCTTAAAACTCCAGTCACACCAAACATGTGTAAATAACTTCACACACAGGACTTCCATAAATATTCCACAGTAGAATTCAAATTGAATGGATAATTTGAGGGAGGGTGATATTTAGGCCTCCTAGCTACAGATGCTAAAAGCACGGGCCCCTGGCCAAAGCTCTGTAGGTCTTCCATATACTCACAAAGGCCCCATGTTACTATGCCAAGGATACTGTTGATTGAAATGAAGCTGCAATGCTAATCCATTTAGTTCAGAATCATCTCTTAATTGTCAGTTTAACAACAGATTAAGTGATGTTTGGCTTTAAACTATGAATATGGGTAGAGATTTGGTTAAAATGTCAAAATTAAGTGAGGCAGCTTAGATTCATTAACAAAATAGTTTGCTAAAATAGTGTGCAGAGTCTGTCAAACTGAATAGGCTTTTGCAAAGGCTAAAGTAATATTTCTTCAAGGTTTCGGATTTCTAATTGAAATCTTTCACACATTGAATTCTCTGCTGTGGTGTATGACCATATAAAGAATTCCCGATCATGATAATAAAGAAGTAGGTTGGGTAAATAACAGTAGAAATCACTGGTTTATTTTAAAAGTCTGTATTGTATGATAGACAAAATCCAATGATACGAATACATTCAAATGAAATTAAAGTTACATTATATAATCATATCATAAACTATGTAATATCTGTTGCTATTAAGTGGTAAATAATGAAGAGCAACCTCTTTATCCCAGGCAATTTGGTTCATGAGAAAAATTGTCCATTTCCCAATCAATTATTATATTTATTTCCCTAATATATATATTCTGTAGGAAAGGATACTCAAAGTGCCTCTTCCATTGCCCTTCTCCCAGCTTTATTAGTTTTCTACTTTGTAATCGATTGTTTAGTATATAATAAAAATGGTTGGTTGGTAATTTATATGAAATAAGCTTCAGACACATCAGTGCTATATATGGCACATGAAACAGGTTATTCTGATCACAAGGCAAGTCTGGGGGACAAATTCAGGCATATTTGCCAAGGTGTCCTATAGATGTGATATAGTATCCATTCCAGATATTGATGTTTTATATCCCTTGCTGTTATTGCAATATATTTTTTGTATTTTTATTATAAATCATTGTATTAGTGATTTTAAGCATCTTAAGACCATTTACTGGAAAGGCAGGAATGCGCTATAAATTCAGTAAATAAAATATTAATTAATCAATTTGCTGAAGGTATCTATAATCTTGAATCTCCACATCATTTATAGCTTTGACCTTGCATATTCTTTTTCATCCTCAACTGATACTTTGGAAAGAGAATTCTAGTTTGCTGCTGCACTGAATATAGCTGGATCATTTTGTCAACCTAAAGATTGAGTTCACATTTTATATTAAACGATGGTTTGTTTTAAATATGATTTGTTGGAAAGCTATAGTGGCTTGTTTTAGATCTAATGCCGAACTATAGTTTACCAACCACAACAGCTTGGTTCACATATTAAGACCAAACAAACCACATTAGGGTTAGCATGAATCCAGCCTACATGTAGAGTTGCAGCAGAATATCCCTTAGAGATAATTCCTCATTGTGTTTGGATTTGTTTCCTTCTAATCTAATGGCTACTGGCACATCCAGAGCAATGACTCACATTAAAAAAAAAAAAAAGAGTTATTTAAGCACAGATTAAATATCCCACTTGGGATCTGGCTGAAGGACCACCTATCTTCCCGTGAATCTTTCCACTTGTTAAACTACTTAAGTTGCCTCTGGAGATTAGATTCATTGTGACTAAAACACTGGCCTTTTCATTGTGCTGCCCTGCTTATGGAATACTTCTTCAAGGGAGGGTTACTTCATATATTCTTTTTTGTCCTAACTTCTTTATTCACACAGATCATTTAAAATATTGGCTTGGTTGAAATTTTACTGACAGTGCTATTTTTAAAAAAACTATTCTTTAGTTTTATTAATATTAATTATATTATAATTACATAAAAATAGTTACCTCAAAGAATGGGATATATGTCTGAATAAATTTTTAAAAAATCAGAGGAGTTAAGCTTTAAGAATTAATTTAAAGTTGTGCCTCAGCTTATCTGAAGTTTGGAAAATAGTATAAATATACAGGACTTTAAAAGTTGGAGGCAAATCTGCATTTTCTTAGGAAACAGGAGTGAGGACATGTGAAATACAGCTTACAAGCAGAGATAATAATATTTTTCCACACAGTCCATTTCCAGCAATTCAGTGCAAATCACAATGCCTTTAGGTCAGGGAGTTTCCAGCTGTGTTCTGCAGATTTCTGGAATTCTACATGAACTTGATGGGGTTCTGTACAAGACTAAAAGAAAAAAAAATCCCTTGAATGCAGCAAGGGCTTCCATAGCAATTTCTCTATGGTACATCAAAAAGGACAGGTTTTGTTGGCTGATATTCAGACGCCACCACCTCCCCATCTCCCCTGGGGAGGTAAGGGGGCATTTATTCTCATGTCAAACTGTGTGTGAGAGGGGCAGATTGCAGAGGTTCTGGGAACTGGTTTTATTAACTAACAGTTTCCACAGCCTGAAAAAATTTGAAACACCCTGCCTTAGGTGATAAAATTTGGAAGGATGCTAGCTCAGTGGTAAAAGAGCACATCTCAACAGTAGTAAGTTAAATGGACCACTATTGCATATCAATATACGACAACATCCAATATGGTGCTATTTTAGTATTTGTTTAGTATTTTGCCTAGACAAATGACTAAGTGTTCTTCATGCAGTCTAACATGCATAGTGTAACACTATGGCTTAGACAAAACAATTCATAGATGAAAAACGAATCTTCATTTCCCTATTAAGCAACTGATAACTGAATGGAAAACTTGTGTTTTCTCTGTGGCAACTTAGTGAATAATTCAAAATACTGGATAATTCACAATGAATTATGTGATTTACAATTAAATTGTAACTATCCTTAAGAAGTAAAGGTATGTCACTGCCACCAAACTAAAGTTTTTTATCTACAGTTATTTTTCCCTGAGATAATATTTATTTTGAATATAATTCAAAAATTAGTAATGTGCTGAATTATGCTGTCCAGTTCTGAAACTTATCACACTAAAATATGTTTCACTGTGTCCTTCAAAATGCCTTCTGAATAATGATGTGGTTGTAGACAGTGCTATTTCTATGTATCTTCAGAAGGCCAAATTGGATAATAATGAATGACTGCTTGTAGTACTTGTTGTCCATATTATAAAAAAAAATTGTACCAGAGATGCAGACAGAAAAGATAACTATGGTATGCAGGAATGATTTTCTAAAAATTATTTTCACCTTGTAATAAAGTTCTCAGGATGCTCCTTCCTTCAGAAGTTGATACTGTTCCTGAGACAAAAACTGTCATTGATAGAATCAGCTGTTCTAATGTTAAGAAAATAAAAAGATTAATGAAGTCCAGAACAAGCAAGAGTACATGTTCGAGTATTTTTTCTCTGTTTGAGTTAACACTCATAATCATTGACCAGCTGTTGCAGCCTTAACACTCTGGCAAGACCCACCATTAACACCTGCCTTCACCTGGTCCACTTAAAAAAAGAATGCAGTCTGTTTCTCTGAGCTGTATATGAGGTTGGTCTACCAACATTTAAATTTCCCACAGTGCTGAGCAGTGCTGTAGTAGGAGCACTATGGGAAACTAAAATGGAGCTTAGACACAGAAGCTTAATACTGATTAAAATACTGCACCCTGCAACCCCAAAATAAGCATTCTAAAATGTAATGATGGATGAGGGGGCCCACTAGAAGACCCTTTGCCAAGCAACACTGGGTCAAAGGTATGTAACAGTGCACAATGTAAATACATACTTGAATTCATATGTGTAGGAAAATCCCTCTTTTCCACTATTTGTCCTTTCAAAATTACTACCCATGTTTTGCCTTTCAGGACACACAAGAAATACCTTTTACTTTTTTTTTTTTTTTTTAGCATACACACATGTTCATCATTTAGGCATCTACTGTAGATTCCTAGCAAATGAAGGACAAGCTTCTCTTGTTCTAATGTATCTGTACACTAACGCATCTTCACAAGAGCAAAATGCTTGTGTAATATGGTGCAGCACTTTAGATTAGATTCCAAAAAGTTGCTTTGGATTGTGCAGGGATGTGAATATAGCAGCTGTCTGCAACTCTTCAAGGTAACTGTGTTGTTTCCAGAGATCTGAACAATCCTGAGAATTATGTTTGTACCCCTCTGTGCCAATGTAGTGCTTTAGGTTACATTTGTGCTCCTGCAGGATCTGAAACACCTTTTTGAAATAGAATCCATAACATGTAGCTGTACAAGCTTTTATTTCTTCAATCACCATTCTCTGAATAACTCATTCATAATAACATGTTTTGAGTTACAACTGTTCCATAATAGATACACAATTAAACATTTTATTATTACATTTGGTATTTTTTTAAAAACATGGATTAATTATTCTACTTCAGAACAGACTATTATAGACTAAAAAGTCAAAGCAATGTAAAACAAAGTAAATTAGGTCTTTAACAATGTGATGGAACAGACTGATCAAAAGCCATTGTGTGTCACTCCTGGGATTTGTGGACTACCACTGATTTGCAAATGACAACTTCACAGAGATGTGCTCTTAGACCCAGGACTGTTTGCCTTACCAAAATAAGCCAGTCCTTCAAAACAACATTCCTTTCTTCCAATAGAGATTTTGCTTGAGCAACAAAGTCTCCCCTAATTCATATCCCTGATTTCTTTCTTACTACTTACCCCTCCCTTTTGGGTTCTCCTCTTAGGCTAAATTCTTCATCAGTCCTAAATTCTCTTGCTCCATGGTTCCTGATTCCTACTTCCTGGCTCACCTCAATGACCTGACCCAGATAAAGAATAACACAACCAGAAATATTCTGAATTCATAGCAATATTCCATATTTTCATTTGTTTATTTAACATACTTCTTGATTAGCTTAATTAGCTAAAGTCACAAAAACAGCTCACACATAATAAAGCCAACATTAAAACACAATAAAAGTTAGAAAGTTCTTCCAAAATAATATGCTCAAGCATGTGGAATCCTAGGAAAAATGAAACAACTCTTTCAGGGAAATCCTAGAAATCCCTAGATAAATGGGTCTTTAGGTAGTTCTTAAAATTTGGTAGTTTGATGAAGCCCAGATGTTCAGGCATTTTATATCCGGGGGAGTCCACAGGATAAGTTAAAACAAATGAAGATGATAGCTCAAACCCCACTCCTTTTTTAGGTCCATGCAATACATGTTAAAAAGGGGCCCAACTTTGATTGCATGGTTGTACCCAATGTCCTGACTTTTTTGAACCCCTGCTACAGATGCCCTTGTCCATATCCAAGGTGTCTCTAAAAAAAAGTGCTGTCTTGCTTTTAAACCCAAGAAGCACTCACAGGAGGGCAAGAAAAAAGGACTTCAGTTTCTGATCTTCAAAATCAGGTGAGTTTGTATGGGTGAAAAATGGTACAGATAACTTGGTCCTAAACAGTTAAAGGGCAGGAAGGTAGATGAGCACTTTAGACCATCCTTAGACCATTAATTCAAGACAAATTATGGGCCTGATATCCCAGGAGAAGTCTGATTTTGTCAGGAAATAGAAAGTTGATAAATTACTTAAGGCTACCATCTTTTTTATATTTGCCAAGGAGTAAGCCTTATTTCCCAGTAAATTTGCATAAATTATGTTTCACCTTTAAAAAAAACCAGATTTTATAAAATACAAAAAACTTGAACTGAATATAAAGAAATAATACTGTGCAAAATAAAATTCCAAATAAAACTCTTATCATTTTTCTCCTGCTAAATTAGAACTGTAGTAAATGTTAAGACTATACTTAAACATACTTATAGAGAAATGGTAAATTGTCAGAACAGAAAAAATTCAAATGTAGTCTTGGAAATGTAACTTTAAGAATAGTATAATTCATGCCATTATATCTGTTTGACACACTTTGTATGGGTTAAGGATAGACTGTCAACATAAGCCTTAAATAGATTGGCCTTTGTTGCTTTAAATCAAGGCTCTTCACATTATTTAAACATAGTGTCTCTATTTAATATTCAGAATGTCAGAATAAATAACATTAGGATTAGAAGAAATATAAATTCATCCTGTTAGAACTAAAACCTTAAGATACTCAAACAATATTAATTTTATTTTGTAGAAGGGTGGGAATGTATTCTCCAAATCCAGAATTATTTTAATATAACAGAGAGGTTCATAATTCTATAATTGTTTAGTCCCTGCCATATTTATAAGATTGACAACCTATGCATACTTTTACTAAGAGTCCCACTGAACTTTGTGGAGTTCTTTCTAAGGAAAAATACAGAGCACAGATCTGCATGGTTTGATTTTTTATATTATGGCAGAGTACAACTCACATTAACATAAGTATCCATAGCTCAATTAATTATTTTTGTTCAATAGTGAAATTGAGAATAGGTATGTGGGCTTATGTACTCCACAAGACTTACAATCAATGGTTTGAATTTTAGTCAGAATATGCTTCCTGTAGCCATCTAACAGGAGCAGTTAAAGGAGCTGCTAAAGGAGTAATGGAAACAAACTATCCATTTAATTCAATCCTATGTTTTTTAAACATTATTTTAAAGAAATAACTCCATCCTTATCAGTTACTATCAGTTATCCTAAAATCTTTATGAATAACACCAGATACAGCTAAGCCATAACATATCATATTTATTACATAAACAAAAGTATGTAAAGTTCATCTATAGTCACAGAAGTACATCTGTGCATCCATTTAATTCAGGGGGTCCTTTAAGTAAATATGTCAGAGGAGATTTAGCTGCAGCTATGTAGCCAAAATGGAATCATCCACACACAGAGGAAGGCGCTAGAATCAAAGAACCCCAAGGTTGTATCAGAAAAAAATTTCCATGGGAATCCCCCCAAACATCTAATGAGGGGATATACATGACGCAGCCTGTCAGGAGGAAAAAAAAATCAGAAAATTGGATAGCAAGAGGGATGGAATTGAGTAGCTGGAAAAGAGAGAGAAAATGACAAAAAATAAAAAAGGAACAAAAGAACTCTCTCATCTGGTTATATAATATTATGACTTGCACCATTCTTAAAAATCTCCAGGGATAGAAGTGAAAACTATTCAAAAAATGGAGAAGTCAAAGATTTAACCAGAATTGGTACCAGCTCCAAAAGATATTAGCCAAAGAATAGTTCTTTCTGATCCAGTTCTAATCTAGTATGGCTTTTAAAAAAAAAAATCTTTGTCATGCAAATTCCAGAACAAATTAATTGTCCTCGTACTGCAGGTCAGAAGGGGCTGAGACTAGGAAAAGGCAATTGATGATAATCCAACAGTGTAGCACATGCTGAATACTGCAAATTGGTCTCTAAGTAGTTTACAACAACCCTGCACTGTTGCTCAGAAGTATAGATTTTATTGCACGTAGGGACTGTGATGAAGTTGAGAGAAGAATATACAAAGAACCAACATTGTTATCTGCTGTTGCTTCCCTACAGTGTGGACTGGAATGAGATAGTGGTATGCAACAAATCTGCCAAGTAATTCACTTTTTACAGCTTTGGCAGGTAAATAAATCCCTAAGCAGAGAAAATAGTTTATAACATTCATGCAATATCATTCATACTTAATATTGTAATATTCAACCTCTCCTCACAGAGAGTGAGGAGTTTCAGAGGCAACATTTTTTCTTTTCGAATGTCATATTGATTTATTTTGAAAAAACCCCACAAAGCTAAGGAACCATTCTATCAAACATGTACCAGACAGATTAATGTGCTATAAGGGCATGAATAGTAAAAATGCTTGAAATCATGTCAAAGCAATTCGTTTTGGATTGTCATACCATTCTACCATGTCATGTGATTATTTCAAGCCTGTTTACACATTTGTTAATCAGTTGTTTTCTAGGATGTATTGCATGTTCAAATCAGATTGCTATTTATATAGTAATGACCATAAATGAAATATTATAGCCTGCCAAAATATTGGTTTTCATTTATATCACCATTTTTTAAAAATACCAGACCAGCTGACCTGCATACATACATATGAATAAATGTACTTTTATTTATTATTTATTTATTCATGCAATTTCTATAGCCGCCCATCTCAATCCAAGTGACTCTGGGCGGTGAACAATTTCAATAATTAAAACCATTAAAACAATTACAAATTATGCATATAGGCAGGCGACAGTTATAAAAATTACATAAAAATCAATAGTGCAACCAGGTAATGGGACCCTTAACACTTTCAGGGCCCCAGCCTCAGACACATAGCCAGGTTTTTAAAGCCTTACGAAAGGCTAGCAGGGTTGGGGCCATCCTGAGTTCCAAAGGAAGAATGTTCCAAAGGGCGGGGGCTGCTGCTGAGAAGGCCCGCCTTCTGGTCCCCACCAGCTTCTTGGCTGACGGGATCTGCAGCATCCCCAATTTAGTAGACTGAGTTGGACAGGCAGAAACTCTTGGGAGAAGACAGTCCCTTAGGTAGCCTGGTCCCAAGCTGTGGAGGGCTTTAAAGGTGACAACCAGCACCTTGGATTGAGTTGGAGCCCATTGCACCTCATCCAGGACCCTACAGCCTCCAGACACTGGGATAAGACATCCATGGCATCACTCAACGGGCCTGGGGTGGAGATATGTAACTGGGTATCATCTGCATATTGATGGTACCGTACCCCAAACCATTGGTTGGATCACCTCACCCAGTGGCTTCAGGCAGATGTTGATAGGAGAGGAGAGAGAATGGAGCCCTGAGGCACCCACATAATAGGGGTCGTTGGCTGGATCTCTCCCCCGTATTAACACCAACTGAAATCGACCCTGGAGGAAAGAGGAAAACCAGGACAGCACAATACCACCTACCCCCAACTCCTGAAGCTGAATCAGAAGGATACCATGATCAAAAGGTCAAGAAGAGCAAGGATGGATACACTACCCCCATCCCGCTCCTGCCAGAGGTCATCCAAGAGCGTGATCAATGCTGTTTCAGTTCCAAACCCTGGCCTGAACTGTGATTGAAAGGGGTCCAGATAATCTGCTTCATCTAGAGTCCTCTGCAACTGCCATGGAGACACTCTCCACCACCTTCCCTAAAAAGGGGAGGTTGGAAACTGGATGAAAACTGTCCAGGTTGGTTGGGTTGAGCAATGGCCCCTTGAGAACGGGGCGCACCACTGCCTCCTTAACAGCTGGCGGAACCACCCCCTCAAAGAGGAATTAACCACCACCCAGACCTAAGAATGTGTCCTCTCCCGTGCAGCTTTAACAAGCCAGGAGGGACATGGATCTAACATACAAGTGGCTGAGGTAGCAGGTACAAGGGCCCTGCCCACTTCCTCAGGCTCAACAGGCTCAAATTCTCCCCAGATAACTGAGCCAGACTAAGCCCCCATAACCTCCACCGGATCTGCTCCAAGGCTGGGTTCCAACAAAGAGCGAATGTGAGTGATTTTATCTGCTAGATGTCTGGCATATTCCTCACAGTGGCCCCGTAGGTGAACTTCAGTATTATTCCCTCCTAGGAGGGGCCAAGTCACCCAAAATAGGGTCACTAGACGACTACCTGCAGACGCAGTAAGGGTGGAGAAATAATCTTGACCACCATGAGGTAGGCCCTAATAGCAGCTCTAGCTCGTGTTCAATCATCTTCGCTCCTTGTTTTCCACCAGCAGCGCTCTAGGCGTCTCTTAGCCCTTTTTAGTCCCCTCAATTCTTCCATATACTATGGAGAACTGCGAGAGCCATGGGTACAGAGAGGCCGCTCAGGTGCGACTTGATCCAAATCTGCAGCTGCTCTATCATTCCAAGCAGCCACCAATGCTTCGGCTGAACCGAGTAGCAGGCTTTCTGGAACAACCTCAAGTTCCCTCTGGAACTTAACTGGGTCCATTAGTCACCTGGAGCAGGCTGCTCAAATAAGCCCAGCCTCCCTGTGGAGTGGGGTGGTGCCAGAGAATTGGAGGCTCACCAGGGAATGATCTGACCATGGCAGGGGAGCAAGTAATATCTTGCCCAATTTCAGAGCACCATGCCATTGCTCCGACAGAAAAATCAGATCAGGTGTGTTGCCACTGTTACGTGTTGGGCCTTGGATGACCTGGGCCAGGCCCATGGCTGCAATGGTAGCCATGAACTCCCAAGCCATCTCTGAACCCATGCCCAGGAAGGCAGATTAAAGTCCCGCAAAACCATAAGCCTGGGGAACCTCACCGCCAGCCCAGCCATGGAGTCAAGAAGCTCAGGCAGGAAGGTTGCTGCACAACAGGGAGGCCAGTACACCAGCAACAGTCCCAACTGATCCTGTTGTATTTATCCTTTACCAATTTCCTCCCCCTAGCAGAAATTGTCAGGGACAATCCTCCCTTATTCTAACAAATTATAGACATTCCTTCAGAGTGAGGTTCCAAAATGTTTATTGCATTAAAGGGAAGAGGTTCTGCACAATCAGACCTCCTCTTCCAAAATTCCAAATCATATTTCATACGTATTTATGCATCCTGTCATCCGGCTGCTCTTCCCCCTCAGTTCCCCATTGGGCAAGGTACTATGAGGTCACACTCTTTCCGTCTGCCTTCTTCATATCTCCTGGTTCCTCCTCCTTCATACATCATATGTGCATTTAAATCAGCTTATTAAATATGCTAGGTGTGTCAAGTAATATTCATTAGGCTATTGAGCAACTGCAGTTCAAACTTGGGCTTCTTATAGTTCAAAAGTTCTTCAGTTAACGGTTACAGCTAGTCCACACCAGTTTCAGCTGGTTTGCAAACTTTTCTACAATTACAAACTAAACTCCAAACATGTACTGTAAACTCAAGGTTTGTAATTTGATATGTTTTGCTTAAACTCTCATGTTACGCCAACCTTAGAAGGCGGGCCATTTACACCTAACTTCCTAACTATTTTCTTTATATTAAGCTAACAGCTCAAAGTAGTCATCACATTACTATACTTCGAGCTAGTTTAACCATTGCTTTCATTATTCTACTGAAAATATTTCATTTCATGCTTCCTTCAATCCCTATTAATATCTAACTTGATAAATAATGTCTCACACCTGATAATCTGAGGAGCAAGGTTCCTGGATGCCTCCCAAGTTTCTCAGATGACCACTGCCACCCCACCTCCTCTACCCTGGGATCTTGGCTGGTGCCATGCCCGGAAACCACCCAGGCACATCTCAGGGGAACCCCCCGCCTCTGTCCCAGCCAAGTTTCAGTAATACACGCCAGATCGGCCTTTTCATCGACAATTAAGTTGTGAATCAAGATGGCTTTATTGCATACTGATCTGGCGTTCAGCTATAGCAGCCGGCAACCCAGGGCCTTGAGAATCTGCCAGCCAAGGCCTGGGAGTGAGTTCAAGAAGCCAGAACAGGCCACAGGAACAATATACCTGTGGCCCAATCCCCATGAGCGTCCCACTCCTTGTCTCCCGTCATATCTCCCTCTACCCATCAATACTGAAATTTTGAAACCTGCCCTCATCTCTTCAGAGCCCTCCTCTCTCCTCTGCCTGTATAGGTCCATGTCCCAGCTCTCTGTCCCCCCTTCCTCATACACACAATCCAGCCACCACCCAGCGAGGGGTCCTTAATATCAGAGGCACTTCTGCCTAGCACTCAGCACCTCTGAAAGTTAAGAACCCACTTTACTCCTTCCAATATCACTCCTGCAATACCACCAGCTAGTCTACTCTCATTAGACTGCTGTAGTATATCCAACCAACTCACAGACTAATAACCTCCCACCTGATATTAAGTGCAATTCTACCCTCTATCCAGTCCTCTCCACAGGCCTTCTAATTTCTTGGGTCTGCCGTCAAGGTGAGCTGCGCGGAGAACCTCAAAATGCCCTCCAGCACAGCCAGCCTAAACCTTCCTGCGTCCACCACAGCAAACCCTCCCCTCCCCTCCCTGGAGTGACAACAAACGGGCAGCTGTCTCCCACACCTCGGCAGTCCCATTTGCCTTCCCCCACTGCAGCTTTAGTCAGTCAGTGGGGCCTCTTCCTCGGCAGTGGCGGCCTCTCTCCCACCGCCATGCCCCCAGTCTCTACCAGCCTCCCGAAGCTTTTCAAGTGCTAGGCAATCGACCCAGAGGCCCAGCAACCCTGCCACCACTTCTGCCGGCTCTGACCCAGCTGCCCCCACTACCGGTTCCAATCTCTCCAGCCTGCCTCACCAGATGAAGGAGTGGGCTGCTGATGCCGTGTGCGCTGCCTTCCCAAGCTGCCAGGCCGTCCAGGCAAAGTTGTTACTTGTCCGAGCCACATAATCCACTGGACTGATTTAGCCTGGTTGGGGGGCAATCTCCAAGGACTGCACAACAACTCCAACCACCGCAACATGTCCCAAGCCATCCACAACATACTAAAATCCATCCGCTAGTGGCCCCTGTTCTGATTGCATGTCCCGTCTCGGCACCATGATGGAAAAAAAAAATTCAGGGCCACATGTCATTGTCATCACAAGCTACAGAACTTTCCATACACAGGTACCAATTAAGATAAACACATTCTTGATCTGATATTGTAGAGAGTAAGGGAGATGACCTTGATAAATATGCAAGAACCATTACCTAGGCAAAGAGGCTGAAACGTTCTCTAAGTCCCAAGAAACAATGTTGAGAGGCAACTTGGGCAAACGCCTCACTGATTTACTGGTGTATAAGAAGAGGGGGAGGTACAGCGCTATCAGGCTAGCAAGTTTCTTTGATTACAGTATAGCCTATTTCAATCAAGTGTAGTCTTGTAGTCTAGTCTTCCTGTGGAGTTGATTTCCTGGTCTGGTCTAGCTAGTGGGGATGACTGATATATAGCAATAGTAAAGACTATTTTTGTGATTGTGAAAATGACATTTTAGCTTTGTTCAAATGACATGACTGTGGAAACAGCTGACTCACCTCAGTCTGTATGAACCCATCAACCAAGGTGTGGCCATTTTACTGTCCCTCTAGCCTCCACAAAGGAGACTAGGGGCTCATCTGCATGTCCCACTTACCCCAACATGAGGACTGCTTAATAACTTTTTTCCTAGGACAGAAATGCATAATGTCCTCAATTCAACTCCTGCTGAGTGCAAAGGTAATCTTTGCCTGTATTTTCTCTCCACATCAAAAGTATTTTTTTCCCCAACTTCTGCCAGTACAAGCAGTGCTGTGCGGTCTGTCTGCTGTGCTTCATTTGGTTGTAGCATCAGTCGGCTACTGTGTACTTTGGTAGGAACACTCCCTTCTTCTAGTTAGCAGTCATCGCCCTGCATGGCTGTTTCATCTTGGGCTGCCTATCTCCTTCTGAAGTGACCTTCCCAGGTAGAGCAGTGAAACAATGGAGATGGTTTTTATCAACTGGTTCACCAGGGGTGGTGAAATGCTGAACTCTTTCCTTTTTCCAAGTTCACTTACAGATTCATCAGTGGAATAGTAACTCTTCTTCCTTCCTTCTGGGTGAAATGTACTTTTAAACTGTAAGCCCTGCTAATTCATTTTTAAAATATTTAAAACATTTTCCAAATGTTGCAGGCAGGCAGGCAGGAAGAACAGGTACATACAGTATTTACTCTGAAATTGTATGAAACCATCAATCTTCGCAGAATGTTTTTGTTTTGGATGTAATAGATGGGATAAAACTTCCTGTCCCAGAAATAAATAATTCCTTCCTTCCTTCCTTCCTTCCTTCCTTCCTTCCTTCCTTCCTTCCTTCCTTCCTTCCTTCCTTCCTTCCTTCCTTCCTGTTCTGTCACCTATTATATTATCTGAGCACTATGATTTCATCCCAGTGCCTGATTTGTGACTGTTAAATGATGAAGGAAGTAGTTATTGCTCCTGATCAAAGGCAGCTTCATACATTTTTACTTAAAAATGTTCCAGGGTTCTATTCTCATGTTAGAAACAGATGTCAGGGCCAAGCCCTGGTACAAATCAAACTTTGATTGATACCGATAAGATGACTTTATTGCCCTCAAACTGTTACATCATTTGCATAACAGCTGTAAAATAATGTTGTAATGAAAATACCATCATTCCATTTCTCAGTGGAATGCATTTGGCCAGGATAGCCAAGGGAGCAGAAAATGTACCCACACATATCACTTTTGTAAAGAACATTTTAATTTTCATATTCCTAGTGTTGGATTTCAAATATCCAAAAGATGAAGCAGAATAAACCTGATCTTTCAGCTTAATATAAGATCACTGAAGGGCATAAAAGGAACACTTTTTCTATTTTCTGTTAATTTAGGAAATAACCTAGTCTGAAACTTGAAATACTGGTAGGTTATTCATGAGCTTTTATAATTTATTGTCAAATGTTCTTTAAGACTCAGAGCAGACTATTCTGTACTGAGCTGCATGACATTTTGCTCTCTATCAGATAAGAATAAATCAGAGAAGTTAAGAAGTTGCAAACATGGAAAACTCCTTGTGAAACTGCTGGAAGTTGTTAACAGTACTTTTAAAAGTACTGTTGCTAATATTGGTAGATGGTTCAACAGTAAAGGTTCAAACCTATCAAAAAATGGCATTGTATGGCAGACGTCTCTCCTGTATATTCCTAATGTTTCTGTCTTTTTCCATCCAGTAAACAAGCATTCGTGTTTATTATGAACTGAAGTAAAAATAAATTAAGCAAAATATTCCCCATAATAATTAGTAAGTCAACCAAAAACCACACAGATGCCTTAGACTGTAGAATAGCAGATTTGAAAATCTCATACCTGAACATCATGTGTCTTTAAATCAATTGCTACCAAGCCAATATGGTAGAAGTTTCTATTTCACTTGGGAATAGGTCCTATTAAAATCAGTGGGATTTCAGTTCTTACTAGAATAAAGTACATGAAATGTCTTTCAGACAGCATGCTAGAATAGGCCATTCACTTAAAAAAATTCTAATATAGATTATATGTGAGCATTAATAATATGAAATAGTGATGGTAGAATTGGCAGAATCAGTAAAGAAACTGTAATACAGGTGAAACAAAAGGTCATCAGAGAAATTAGATTTATTTTTTGTATCTAACCAGGTGTTCCATTTAAAATAGCACATCTTTCTTCTAAATAAAATGGGTTTAATTGTCACAATCTGGATATATAAATTATTTAATAATTTTTGGATTAGTTGAGATATTTTTCAGGGATTTATGCACCAGCAGAATATAGCATGTATACATGTGTAAATGTTAATAAACAATAAACAAACCCCTCTGCAAATATACACGGGCTGTCTTTTGCATCTTAATTAAGTTACTTTTCCTCTTAGAATTTAATTTCTATGTGAAGAAATAGCTTGCAACATTGACATTAAATTCAGTTGTAAAATGCCTTCCACCTCAAGAAAGGCATCAAATGGATTGGGGTTCGTGTTTTTTAAAAAACTATAGTTTCAAACATGACATGTGTACAGAACTCTGAAGGCCACAAATTTCTCCCACAACAACATCTGCAGCTGGAATGTGGATTGAATACAACCTAGTGAAAGTTATCATTTGCAGAGCACATTGTGGAAAATGCAGGATTAAATGCTTTCCCTTCCCCAGTGGGTAAACAGCAACACCCTAGTCTGGCATGCTAAAACACAGAGTCCAGTCACATGTCCCAGCTGCGGATGCTAAGTCTGTGCCAAAAATTTATGCAATGAGTTCTCTACAACAGTAGGAAGCTCTGACCTGGCCGTATATCTCCATTTCATCTCATCCATTAATACCACTCAGTTATTAGCTTGATTGTCAGTATTACTTTTGTTGCAAAGACTACATGGATTAAGAGAATGCTACCACAATAGCTGAATCAAGGAGTCAGAAAATCATGATATTGGCTGCAAAGTTTACTGGCTTTCTAAAGTACCTCTGAGATTCTGATGTTTAAATAACAGCCCTGATATAGATCAACCTCTCAGGACCTGATTTTGTACAAGGAGGAATGACATAACTCCTACTAAAAGAGCAAATCCACTTATTAACATTCTAATCCTTAACCATAAGATTAACAGCACCAACCTACACATGTCTTTTGAGAAGGAAGCCACTACTGAGTTCAGTTGTGTTTACTCCCAGATCATTTGGTATAGGATTTCAACATTAATCCCAAGGATTTCAGAGGGACCAACTCCAATAGTTCCGTTTAAGTACATAACATCACACACATGCTACTAATTCTCCTATTTTATGAAGGATGGTGCCCTGGGTATGTACTAGAAAATGCCTGTTTGATTACATAACACATCTTTCTCAAAAAACAAATAAGAAGCAATACACAGCTCTTGTATTTGCTTAAAGAATACACTTGTGGACTGCTCTTCACCATTTGTTACAAAATAAGCACAGTGGACAGAGTTTATATAATTTTGCCAGCACGCTCACATTCCAGGAGGCAGGAATGAAAACACTGAAAGCGTACCTTAAATAAAAAGTAACTGCAGCGTCAAAAGGTTTTGTTTATCAAAGTTAATCCCCTACATTTGATTGAAAATGAAATTAAACTCTATCTTTCTTGTAATCGCTTTGCAGATCATTACCAGCAGCAGGTATTGTGTCCCTACAGACAAAGATGTTTAGAATCCAAGCAGGAAGACTTCTTTAATTTTTCCCCTTTTTCCCATTAATGATTGAATATATGCAGATTATGTTTAGCCTCCACTGATAATGTAATTCTTAACATATCTTCAATAGCATATATCTAGCGTGTGGATATTTATTATGAAATTCCAACAAGCACTTACTTAAAGGTAAGTTCCTCTGAAATCAGTTAGATTTTATTCCATGTGAACAAGTTTCCTAGAGCCAGAATATTGTCAGACTTAGTTTATTGGACCAGGACCAGGGAAAGCTGGTTTCAAATCTCTACTAAGCCATAAAATATGCTGTATCATTCTCAGCCACTATTTCTCAAGGTAATTTACCTTACAAGGTTGTGATGAGAAAAACATGGGATAAGCTTAAATAGGCCATTCTGAGCTTTATGGAAACGTGTGACTCGGATTATTTGGCTGTTTTTTAACTAGCGTCTGCCACGCTGCTGAGCCCCAAAGCTTTAATCAGCTAACCAGGGCAAATTTCATATGCGAATGTTTAATCGGTTCTGATTCCATATGCAAGAGTTATGCTATTGATACCATTTTTTTAAGCAGAATATGCTTCAGCAAAACATTTAAGCTGATTTTTTAGAAATTTGTACTGTGTTTTGTTAAAAGATCAGGCAGCAAGAATTCGAACAACCATTAGATGGCAGCAAAGAGTTACAGTTTTCTTTATTTCTTTGCTGCTATCTAGTGGTTATATGGACTTCTGCTGCCAGAATCTAGTAGCCCTAGTTAAAGAAATTGTTATTATATTTCTATAAAAATATAAAAAGAATTTAAATGTTCTGATTATTAAAGCATTCTGTATAATTAAAAATATTATCTAATTTTGATCTCAGGCCTGGACTTACACATCTTCTACCTTGTGATTGCTCTCATGGGGCTATAGGTTGGAGGTTAGTTACTACATCTCAAAGATATTCCATTTCGAAGAACAAAAGTACATTTATTTATAGAGGAGAAACCAAGCCAAAACAAAGCAAAAATACACACTCCCAGACCAATCGGCAAAAAATAAAATAAAGGCTGAACAATAATGGTTCACTCTCAGGCCACACACAGAGTTAACACTGTTTTTCTCATTTGAAAGGATTGTGCATTGAACTGGAGACTAAAAAGTGAAGACAGCTTGAAAACTGAACATTTAGGATACCTTTCAAAGTAACTAGAAAATTGCTCCAATTATCACTTTGAAAGTCTTGGATGGTGATTCTACTTTCATATGTTGAGTTCAAATTAGGGCTCATCTAGAACCATAACTTCAAGTATAAGTTTGTTTGTTTATGTTTATATTCCACATTTCTTCCAAGGAGCTTATGATTCTTCTTCCCCTTCCTGTTTTATCTTCACACAATTCAGTGAAGTAAGTTAGGCTGAAGGATTGCACTTGGCTCATGGTAGAAAGGAAATTACATGTGCAGTTTTCCAATATATGTTCCTTTCTTGCACAGATCTTTTAAGCAAAAGAATAGTTATTGTAAAACATCTAGCATAGCTTGTAAATAATGTGGCACTGAGTAAAATCAATATTTCTGAATTTTTGTAGGAAAAATTGACTTTTACAATATAGTATAGAATGTTCTATTTTGTTTGCAGGTAAGTGTGAGTACTGTATTGTGCAAATCCATCTCCCTCCCCAGATGTTGAAATTCAAAACTATACTTTTTATCATTCAGAATTGTAACTCCCCATTAGGGAGATGGGCGGAGATAAATCTAATAAATAAATAAATAAATAAATAAATAAAATAACCCACAAGTTACAGCATTTATGTAAAGTAATTGTTCTTCTGCCATGTTGGGGGATGTTGACTAGAGCTGAAGCTAAATATGTAGGAGCAAATTACTAGGCTGACTAACTAGGGGTTACCATTGTGCTAATAGTCAATTTGTTGTTCATTTTTAATTGGCAGCTAATTCTACAAACTGTTTCCTTGAGTATGAATACATCCTTGAATGTATATTATATTACAGAGAGAAATCATACAGAGTGTTTATCAAAACTGTGTTGTGCATCAAAACTAATCCAGATAGTACCAAGTTGAAAAAAGGGAGGTCTGGGCCAAATATATGCCAAATGTCTTGAAGCCAGTTTTATTTGAAGATTCCATTAAGAAGTCACTTTTGTCTCCTTTATTCTTCTCAAAGGCTCCCATTAATAATTTAAAGTGCCTGAAAAATATTCCACTTATGGGGACCCAGCATCTGGTCCAAGTAGCCAGCCAAATCAAACTTTCTAGCATCTCAGGGTCAACTTTAAGCCAAACTGAGATTTAAAGAGGGGGCAACTATCTAATGCAGAAATGTAAAGTTTTGTACCTTTTCTCTAGCTTCACTTTGCCTAAGCTCAATAGCAGCTTAGTGATCTTAAATAAGGATAAGATTTCTCTATTTTTTAGCATAGATGGAAAAGCTGCATTACAGGGAGATACACTTTGAGGCGAGGGTCCTAAGGTATAATGAATAGATTAGCCCATAAATCAAGCAGCCTTATTAAAATCATATAATTGTTATGGCTGTTCTACAATTAAGATTCGAAGGAGAAATGAACCTTCAGAGCATGCAGGAATGTTCATGTAGCACCTGTAGACAACTTCTTAAAGTAGCATCCTCTTTTCCTGGGATCACACAATTGCAGTTTCACCCTGGCAAAAGCCACATTTAATTTAAGGAGTTGCTGATGGGGACTATGAGCGTGCCTGTACAAACTCCAAAGTGTCTTTTCCCTTTGACTCCAAAGAACTTCAGTCGTAATAATTATATCAAATGATAATAAAAGGCTTGAGTTCACATATTATGTGAAACTAGGGTTTGTTTTATTATAATTTGTTGAACAAACCATAATAGCCTGACTTTATTAACCATAAATCATAGCTGATCACAGGAGCTGTGTTCACAGATTGAATAAAACACAAAGTGCATTAAATCTTACTGCTCCGTGTGAAGTCAGCCAAATATACTTTGTCAATTACAGTGGTTTGTTTCGGATTCATTGCCCAAAACAGTAGAAAGCAATTGTCTTACTGAACAGGATATATATTGCATATCTCCAGAAGTAAAAGGACTAGAAACTTTCTAAAAATAACAGCTGAAAATATTTGAGGAGAGGATCTGAAATATCTCCAAGGAACTAGACCTCCTCTGCCCATACTGCTATGACTATATAATTAACATGTCTTTCCTTATCTTTTCCTGTGATATCAGGTACAACTCCAATTAAAAATGAAAGAGTGTAAGAGAGAGAACTATTTAAATGAGTGTAGAGAGGAAGGAGGATGACCTTGATGGAGATATGCAAGCTCTATTGCCAAGGGACAAAAGGGAAAACAAGTTTTGAGTCCACAACAACCAGATAACATTCAGAAGCAGCTTAGAATTAGAATTAGAATTCGTATAACTATAAGAAGGAGGAGGAGGAACAACACAATCAGACTTGCAAGATTCTGTTATTATAGCCACTCAATAAAAGTCGTTTTAGCCTTTCTGTGGAGTTGATTTCTTGGTCTGGTTTACTTAGAGAGTTTGACAAATAGGTACATTTATTTAGTAATCACTCAGAGGATGTGCATCCACTTCTGACAAACCCATTCTGTTAGGTAAAATGAAAACAAAATATTAAGAAAGTTTTGGCCATAGTTAGATCTTTCAGTGTATTCAGTAAAGATTGGCAGCAATGGTTTGTAGCTATCTGTCATAGTTGTACAATCAACAGACATTCAATACACAGCAATATATTTAATAACACTTAAGAGTTAATATAGTAAAAACTATTAAAAACAGACCAACATGATGGCTCCCAACTCTAACCATCAAAGGAATCTGTAGGCATTTCTCTTGTGAATTGCTCTGGTGTAGAAAGAAAACAGCCAATTTGGTGTAGCGGTTAAGGTACCAACCTAGAAACTGGGAGACTGTGAGTTTTACTCCCACCTTAGGTACAAAGCCAGTTGGGTGACCTTGGGCCAGTCAGTCTTTCTCAGCCTTAGGAAGGAGTCAATGGCAAATCACTTCTGAAATCTTGCCAAGAAAATTGCACGGACTAGTCCAGGCAGTTGCCAGGAGTAAACAATGACGAAAGAAAAGAAAGAAAAAGAAGGAAGGAAAGAAGGAAGGAAAAAAGAAAGAAAGAAAGAAAGAAAGAAAGAAAGAAAGAAAGAAAGAAAGAAAGAAAGAAAGAAAGAAAGAAAGAAAGAAGCAATGGTAAAACATGGAGAAGCAACAAGGTTATCATCTGAGAGGGCATAATCCAGACCTGCTAATAAGAAAGACATGGCAATTGCACAATACACTATCATCTAGAAGCACCTGAACTTGTGCTGGACTGAATAGGGTTTAAGTTTCCTTTTAAAGTGTAAAGACCACTGTAAATTCCTGCTGAGTTCAGTGGGAATAACTACCAACTGGTCTTGGTCTTCATTTAACAAATCTGTTGGGAAAAGCATTTCATTTGTTGAAGCTTGGATGAAGAGGATCTGTACAGTATATTCAATTTAAGGCGTTGGTTATTATCTTTAAAGCCCTACATGGCATGGGTCCAGGTTACCTGAGGGACCATCTCACCCCCATTACATCAATCTGTCCCACCCGGTCAGGCAGAGAGGGCATGTTGCGGACCCTGTCAGCGAGAGAATGTTGGCTGGCGGGGGCCAGGAGGAGAGCCTTTTCTGCCATTGCCCCTGCCCTTTGGAATATTCTCCCTGCAGAGGTGCGGCAGGCCCCTACCCTTCCGGCTTTCCGGAAAGAATTAAAGACCTGGCTCTGCCAGCTTGCGTGGGGCAACCAGAATCTTACCCAATCCTGGGAGTGTTCTGTTTCAAGGTAGCAGACACAGTTGCCAAGGGGCAGAAGCAGATAACAGCAGACAAGTTGCAAAACAAAGACTTATCAGAGTAAAGTACCATTTGTAGTCTGAGAAGCAGAAGAGTAGTCTAATTACAATGCCAAAAGTCACGAAGCCAAATCAGGTAGTCAGCCAGTCCAGATGTCGGGAATTCAAGATACACACAAGACACAAGCTAGGTTTTCAAATGGTTGTTTTCCAACAGAGAATCAAGGCAAAACAAGCTACATAAATCTCTCTGCTGGCAGCTGGCTGCACTTATTCAGGCCTCCCCTTTGCCTTGCAAGGAGTCTCCTTGATTGATGCTGCTCTGCTCGCATCTGCGTGTGTCTGGGTCTGGGGCTTGGGGGTCGTGCCTCGTCATCCAACTGCTCCAGCTGATCAGGAGATGCCTGTGGCTGATCAGCCTCAGATTCCACAGGAGCAACATTGTCAGAATCAGAGTCAGACTCTGAATCATAGCTCATGATGGGGTATGATGACGCTCCCCAAGCTACTGCCAATTTAACATCTATTCTTGGATTTTATTTATTTTCCATTTATTCAGCATCATTTTGTATTGTATTTTAATTAATTTTAACTGCTTTGTAAACTGCCCAGAGTCATTTTTAATGAGATGGGCAGTGACAAATTTGAGGAAGGAAGGAAGGAAGGAAGGAAGGAAGGAAGGAAGGAAGGAAGGAAGGAAGGAAGGAAGGAAGGAAGGAAGGAAGGAAGGAAGATTTGCAGGGGATTCAAAACCAATTGGCTTAGGTTTGTTCATACTTTGTACACACAGCACCTTAAGCAGGTGTTGCAAAGAAAAGGAACTGTATCAAGATTGGTCTACACAGTACTGGCTCCTTATCAGTTTCAAAGTCAGAGTCTTTTTCTATAACGACCTAGATGCTTTCAGTACTTAACTGAGCCAATAGAAGACATACTGCCCTAAGAACAACCTAACAGAAAGACTGTGGACCGAGTAAGGGAGACATACTCAGATGTCAAGCAGTGATCAGGATTGTTTTTCTCTGTAGCAAAAAACTGTTGTACAGTATTTAACAAATATTTCCTGCTCCATTGTGCATTCCTATGCCAGGCTTCTCCTATTGCCTGCAGAAACCATAACATTATTGGTGGAGGCTACTCTAATAAGAGGACATTAATGAAATATAATGTGAGATCATCTAAACCATTGTCTTCATTTTATTTTAGTGCTGTGCAACATGAAGTCTTATGTAGCTTCCTGCTAAGAAGTGGATTTGAGTCATTTATTTCATGAAAAGTATGAACCAGCTAACCTACTCCCCAATTCTTGGCAGATTTTAAGGAATAGATAAATAACGACTTGCACCTTCCTGCTGAGGGAAATTGGAGGAGGAGAGGGAATAACCACTGAATTAAGCCTCAATAGAGTGATAAAACTGCCACAACCGTTGGTAATACAAGGAGTCCTGGAAGAGATAATTAAAAGTCTGAAGAGGAAGCTGTCACATTGATGAGTAGAAGGAAAAAGAAGGAGCACCAGGGGACAAAGATCAAATAAAAGAAAACAATATTTTACCTTAATCCATTAAAATCAACAATTAAAAACCAATACATTCTTCCCCATAGACACATAACTCAGCATGGTTTACTTATGCATGCAATACACATTGTGCTTATGGAGCACTTTTCCAATGGGATTGCCAAGGTATTTCGCAGATACTAATGATACTGTTCAATCCATCCATTTTAAGCTAAAAAGGACAGCAGGTGTTGTATAGAACAAATATAGATATTACAAATGAGCATAATAATTGCACTTAGAAACAACAAATAAAACTCTAAGGCCACGGGCCCACCTAATTCAGCGTTGTCTGCGCTAACGGGCCGAGAGTCCCCAGGATTCCAGACAGTCTTACCTGGAAATGTTAGGGGTTAAAGTTGGAACCATTTGCATGTATACGATATACTGTGCCCCTGGGCCTTTCCCCTGACTACCACCCAGCTCCATCATTATAAACGAAAGCTGAAACATTAGATTGTTAAGGAGCTCTAGCGTACATGAAGAGTTGGTCACTGCATTACAAGATGCTTAACATATAAGCTGCAGCTGGATGCTGGATTTTCTGTTTATAGATGCAAAGCTTGAACGTTGCAACCAGCTGTGTAAAAACCATGTTTATGTACCAAATTGGAAGTGAGACTTTTTAAAACGATACTTGAACAGTCAGTAACTGTTTCTAATGCCAAATCTAAACAGAATTTCTTCTTTCCTGGACTATTCTTTTTGGCGAAGTTCTGGTGAAAGTGCATACTAGGTGATGCATCTTAATTTTGATTCAAAGTCAAGGCCATTTCTACTGACTACTCTAACCCACCCCTACTTCAAATAGCTTGTAACTTCCTAAAAGAAATGATGAATTAGATATTAGAAAGAGACATTTGCAGGGATTAGGAGAAACACTTATTTTGTAATTTGTTTTTGAGAGCAATATTATACTGCATAGGACTACCACAAACACAGACAGTGGTAGGATTATACTAAGCCATGATTTTTAAGCATGTACCTTGATTTGTACATAATGCTAAATCATAATGGGTAGGTTCACACATCATGCTGAGCCCAAATCAAAGAAACTACATTCTGGGCTAATATTTATTTATTTATTTAAATTTATTGGCCGCCCAACTCCAATTGACTCTGGGCAACATACAAAACTAGAAAAAAAACCCCATAAAAAAAGCTAATATGTAATATGTGAAGTAGATTACAAATTCTTTTTGATAGCCTCCCCTCCCTCCCCACCTTATTTCCTTCAACATAATGAAATCTCTATTCTTTAAAGGCATACTACAAAGACATTAACTGACAAGCTTCCCACAATAAAGGATTGAATTGTAGCTTACTAAAGCTAAAATAAATCCCACTGATTTTGGTGGTTCTACTCAACATATGACTAAATCAAGACCTGGATTGGACTGAAAGTCTAAAGCTTAAGCAAATGTGGATGTAGTCTATGCTTAAAGGAAGATCACCTGAAAACCCACATATGCTTGGAAATATAAATGTAAAAATATCAAAAACATTTCTGTAAGCACAGGAAGGTGTTCCAAATATAACAATACATCAAGTTGGCAATTAATAACATGCAAGTTAATATTATGTCAGAGAATGATAAATATACAGAATAATGTTTTTGTACGTTCAGGATTAACATCTGTAGGTGAGATATTAATCTCACCTACGGATATTAATCTGCATAATTAATTAGGAACATACCCAGTGAGGCAACCAAATTTTGGCTGCCATCTCTCATGGCTTTCAGAAGGATCTGCATTCTGTCCCAGAAGCATTAAGAAGGTGCAATAAACAGACCACTGAGGAGTAAGCAAGGCATAGATTGATCAGCAATAGGTCTTAATTTAGAGCAAATGTTGAGGTAGCATCGTGGTCTCATCTGAGAAATGTTAAGGCTCTATCACAGGACCAGTGGTAGTCACCAGTACAGCTACAGCCAACAACATGGCAATGCTGTAAATATGAATGTGTTTATGATCTGTTTCTCTCTAATATTCACTTCTTTTCTATGCATTACAGATTCATGTCATTCCTTTACTTGATAATGTTCGTTGATTATTAAATTAAAATTTAAAAAATCAGCTGCAATGCTATCAGTTTGAATACCAGAAGGTGGAGACGCATCAGAGTGTTCTTTTACAAGGGACAGCGCCTAAGAAAGAAAAATTTCTTGACAGTACCTGGATGACCATGTGTCCAGATCCAGATTGAGAGGTTAAAGGTGTTAACTCATGTACCTAGATGCCCTGACAGACAGATCAGGCTTAAAGAGCAGCAGTTGAATAAGGGGGTTCTAGTTTAATTAGCAAGCCTCTAATATAAACCTTTCTGTTTGAGAGTAGCCTATGACTGGAAGTAATATCTACAGCATGTGAATCTTTCTGATCTCTAACAGCTTTCCCTGTTGTACCAACTCAGCACTGCTTCTCCTTTGGAACCTCAATTAGGACTCAGAGTAGTTTTGTTGTTGATTCCTGAACTAATTTATTGACTGGGTTTCTGTGTGCATTTCTAGCTTTTGGAAAATGTTTTTGCTGGTCCCAATCCTTAACCTTGACCCAGAACAGTATAGATAACAGTATAGAGAGGGTTTGAAATTCCATATAATATAATAGGCAGTACTCATCAGTTTTGCAAACCCTCTACTGACAACTCATTTTCCATCCCTTAGTTGGCTTGAATTGTCATCCACTACATAAGTTACTATTACTTTCTGAATCACTCATACTTTTACTCCTTGTGTAATCAGTTAGCAATATAATTCTTAATTAGTCTGACCCATCTATTTTGCAGCTAATATACTAATTGATTCAATTTGGATAGAGGGCTTTGCATTTATTATGACAGATCAGTTATTTCTGTCATCTTGGCAGTGGAGGGGTGACTGCTGCACATGCTATGAAACGAGATATCCACATTGATTTTGTATTCCCTGTTCTAGTTTCTCAAATAAACTGGGAAGATAACTAGTAATTTTAATGCAGGTTAAGGTTCAACAAAAAAGGGCCAGCAGAGGGACGATGTAAACAGACTACTATGCCAACCTGCGTATACTTCATCTATATTTGAATAGTAGGAAAAACATTCATTTAGATCGATATATTCTGATGTCCCACTGGATCCTAGCAATGCCACACAATTTTCTGCATGAGCTGAATCAAAGAAGTACTGGTTTTAAAGCATGAGAAATGGAGAAACTGAAAGCAGAGATGTTAGTCCCAAACCATAATTATAGAAAATACTTCAATCATAACAGAAGAATGAAGGCATCATGCTTTCTTCTCTCCCCCTAGTAAACTGCATCTAACCCATAGCAGGTGGCTAAGTCCCACATTCTTGAACACAAACAACAGTTCAGAAGTTCAGGGACTGAGCTGTCAAGATATTTTGCAGATGATCAGGTCCTATTAGCCTCATAGAACATAAGCATTCTGGTAGGAGAGGAATAATAATTATTTATATTTTCAATAATAGTTGCTATTATCAGCAAGAGCCATTCAAAGTGGCTGGAGAAGATCTGGCTTCTGAAATGCTATACTTTAAGGATAAAAATACATTTTTGACAGCCTGCAAGGTCAAGTTGTATTCAATAGCTAATCCAAGATGTAAAGCTAATTCACACACCAAGTTACAGGGTGTTTGAATTAGCTTTAGTGGGGCTACACTGTAGCTGACCCTACTTTGCAAAGAAAGATTCTATACCCTGTGCAGATGCATCCCGAATAAGTATTGCAGGTTTGCATGTGGTATACAAAATGTAGGACTAAGAGATGAGTATTGAACGAGAACCAAAGAAAGTACACACAGTAGCTCTTTTGTAGGTATTGATGCAACAGGGGCTTATTAATGACACCTGTATGAGCTTGCTTAAACAATTCTCTCTCTCCATCTCTGTCACTATACCTTTCTCTCTCTTTCTCTCTCTCTCTCTCCATCTCTGTCATCTCTCTCTCTCTTTGTCTCTCTCTGTCTTCCTCTCTCTCTCATCTATCTATTCTCTTGTTTTTAACAACTTTTTAATGAAGTTAGAGTATATGAGAGTCAGCATGGTGTAATGGTTAAATATTGACTAGGAGGGGAGACACTCAGGTTCTAGTCTACACTCAGCCATAGAAGAACTCTGAATGACTTTGGGCCAGTCGCACTCTCAGCCCAACCTATGTTACAGGGCTGTTGTGGGGGGAATGTGAGGATGTGGTATTATGTATGCTGCCTTGAGCTCCAGAATGAAAGGAAGGATATACATCTATAATAAACAAAAAGAACTTTCTGACTAATGATAATTGTTAAAAACATTTAAAAAACAAAGAAGCAACACAAAAAACACCACCACAAAGGAAACAAAGATGGCAGAGAAAACAATCCCAAATGGAAACAAAGAGGTGTTGCATGGACATGCCAAGCCATGCCCATCACTGCCCACACCACTGCATTCTGGATGAGTTGAAGCTTCTAGGTGGTCTTCAAGGAGACCCCATGTAGAGTGCATTGCAGTAGTCAAGCCATGAGGTGACCAGGGCATGAGTGACTTTCTGAAAGGCCCCCGATCCAGGAAAGGGCATATCAGATGAAGCTGTGTAATGGCCGTCTTGGCCACAGCTGCCACCTGCTCATTAAGCCATCTCCTGTGAATCTAGAAAGATCCCCAAATTGTACCCCATCCTTGAATGGGGAAATGTCACCCTATCCAAAGTCAAAGATAGAATATCCCCAGATCTGGGTGGTCCAAATACCCACAGCCACTCTGTCCTGGGAGGATTGAGCCAGACTGTTCCTCCCCATCCCAACCCAAACAGCCTCCAGGCAGTGGGACAGAACCTTGACAGCCTCACTTGGCTGGCTCAGAGTCGAAAGATATAATTGGGTATAATCAATGTACTGATGATACTGAACCCCAAACCGGTGGATGGCCTCACCCAGCGGTTTCATGTAGATGTTGAAAAGGAGGGGGGAGAGAATAGAACCCTGCAGCACCCCACAAAGGAGGGGCCCAGGGAATGATCTCTTCCTGCAACCAACACTGACTGCAACCAGCCCTGGAGAAAGAAGAGAACCACCATAAAATGGTGTCCCCAATCCCCAACCCACAGAGCTGGCTCAGAAGGATGCTGTGGTTGATGGTGTAAAAATCTGCTGTGAGATCAAAAAGCAGAAGGCTGGATGCACCACCATCATTTCAGCTCTGCCAGAGGTCAGCTACAAGTGTGACCAAAGCTGTCTCAGTAATAAATCCCAGCCTAAAACCTGATTGAAATGGCTCTAGATAATCCTCCAGGGTTCTTACCAGCTACGGGCCAATTGGTACAGATAATGGTACCAATTATCCACACATCTGGTTATAGCTATATAACTATGACTATAGCTATGGCTCAACTACTTCAATGTACTTTAAATGGGACTCCCTGGAAAAAATTCTGGGAAGTTTTTTTGTTTGTTTGTTTCAATTTATTGGGCCGCCCATCTCACAAATGCAACTCTGGGTGGCTGACAAGGATTTTAAAAAATACAATACAAATACAATATATATAAAAAATACAATTTCCCACCAACTAAAACACAAAATGGCTCCTGAAAACACTACACCAGCAGTGTGGCCTCAGTTACTGTCCTGGCCCTCTGCCTAGGAAAACAACCAGGTCTTCAAGGCTTTCCGAAAGGTGAGCGAAGTTGGGGCCAGCTGAACCTTGGGGGGTATGGTGTATACCAGTCTGGTATATGCTTGATTGGGAATTCTGGGAGTTGAAGTACACACATCTTAATGTGAAGCTGTGCAATGCCCCCCCTGCCCCCGGGCCATAGCTGGCTCCTACTCTTTGAACAGGAGCCATGAGTCCAGGAGGACCCCCAAATTGTGCACTAGTTCTATCTGGGATAGTGGAACCCCATCCAGAACTAAGGATGGAAAATCACCAGATCCAGGAGGCCCTAACATCCAAAGCCACTCCATCTTAGGGTTGAACTGAAGCCTGTTCTTCCCCATCCAGACTCCCAGTGTCAGCACCATTAGGTAACCAGACCAGGAAATCAGAATCACAAGAAGGCTATTATAACTATTTTTATTGAGATTTGATATAATAACAAAATCTTGCACATCTGATTTTGTGCTGTGTCTCCTCCTCCTTCCTATAGTTCAGTAAATAAGGGAGGCATTTGTCTGAATGCTTTTGAATGTTATCTCAATCTGGACTTTAAAAATGCTTCAGCACCTTTTGCCAAGTTTCTGCATATCTCTGCCAAAGTCATATTCCTTACTCTCAACATCACATCACCTGTAGGCACTGAGACAGAACCTCTACAGCTTCACTTGGTTGGCCAGGGGCAGAGATATATAGCTTAGTATCATCAGCATATTGACGCTAGTGCACATATAGACTTTGGAACATGAATCCATGTAGTTGGGAGCCTGTAGATTTCTATTATCTGCCCCCCAAGAGTTGCACCTTTGTTCCCAAGGCCTATGGCTTCCTTATGGAGAACTTGGCCATTTTGCATAAAAGCGCCCTATTAAGACATCCCCTTTTCAAAGCATCAATCAAATGGTCATATTTGTGGGAAGGGAGGCATTTTGCAAGCTGATGCTATTAATGCTCCAAATCTGGCTGGTTGGGAAATGAGACAGTCCTAGCCCCCAAGGACTCAGAGGCTGCTGCAACCATAAATGAAGGCAGATATACACACTGACATTTAATCATGTATTTGTTTATTTAGATTATTTATATGGCCACCCAACATAAAGTTGTGATTCTGGGCAACTGACATAAAAACAACAAATTAAAATTAAAATTGAAACACACAAAGACACAAATAACCAGATTGTATGAGAACATACCATATTCTCATACAATTCATTTCATTTCAGGATGTGTTTATCTAATTCTCTGGCTCAGTGCCTGGGGACAAAAGCAGATTTTCAGAGCCTTACAGAAGGCCACAGGGTTGGAATGATCCAAATCTTGAGGGAAAAGCTGTTCCAAAGGTCAGATGCTGTGACAAAGAAAGCACTCTTCCGGGGTCCTGCTAGATGGCATTGTTACATAGAAGGGACCCGAAGCATCCTCACTCTGCTGGATCTCATGGGATGAGCAGAGACAGCAGTCCTGCAAATAATCCAGCTTTGTATCATGAAGGGATTTATAGGTAATGACCAGCACTCTGAGTTGCACCTGGAAGTGCAACTTCTAAATGGTCTTCAAAGGCTATGTAGAATGCATTACAATAGTTCAAACAGGAAGTAACCAAGGCATGAGTGACTGTGAGCAGGGCCTCCCAATTCAGTAGCGAGTACAACTGGCACACCAGATAAATTGGCACAAAGGCTTTCTTAACCACGGCTGCCACCTGCTCTTCTGGCAGAACCAGGAGACCCCAGAACACAGACACCTGGATTAAGCAAGGCCTGTTCTTCGCCATCCAGGCCCCCACAGCCTCCAACCACTAGCAAATAAATATGATAGCATCACTTACTCAGTCCACAGTAAAACTATATAACTGAGTATTATCAGCATACTGACCCCTAACCCCTACCAACAGATGACTTCACCCAACAGTTTTATGTAGATATTAATAGCAGCAGAGACAGAGTATAGCTGTCAAACAGCTGATGGCAGTAATTTTGTGCTGCAGCTTCCCCACCCAATCCAGGTAGCCATGTAGCCAGTCCCAGCTAAGATCAGTCACCAAACAAACCTTCTTGCCTGGCTGCTTGAATGGCCTCCCTCTCCACCAACTTTCACTACTGCTGCTCCTGCCACAAAACTTGTCTTGCTAAGTCCTTGCTCTTTGCTTCTCACTCAGGAACTCCTCACATTCACATACCATTACAAAACTCCTATGACCTGTCCCTAACATGCACCTGTCCTCAGCGATATTACTCACCACCACCCTAATACTGATACCCTATAGTCCTTGGCTATAAATGCAGCTCTTGGTAGATGCTTGTGCCATGGACAACTTTCACTGATTCCTACATCATACAAAAATATGTTCTGCCCACCCAACTTGTCCAAACTGCTGTTAGGATTGAATCTATAGATGGCTAACTCTTATACTCAGGACCCAATAAAGTGATCTGAACTGCTATAACTCACCACTGGAAGACATTAGAAGTTCCTGCAACTCTATTGGCCTTCCCAGTACATTTTCCTGCACATCTGAGAATGGTCTGGCTACAAGTTTACGATTCACAGGATCAGGATGACATCACATTTAATTCTCAGGATGCAAGATTCACAGCCTGCAGGGGTTCAAAATACCACTACGAACCACTTCTTAACAAGTATATCTTCCCATCTGGCTGCCAAATATGTGGGGCTGTGCTGATGTGTTTGGAAAAAAGGAAGCACAGACCTTACTCGTCTCAACAGTTTTGTGACTGCACAATCCATTTCATTCCTAGAGCCCAGATCCCCACGAAATGCCATTACCCAAGGTCAGATACAGAGTTTATCAAGAACTTGCAAAAAAAGCTGTATGTGACCCTCTTCCCATGCCACTGGTTTAGGCACAGCTTGTCTAGGCTCAAGGCTCCCACGTGGTTTAAGGTTCTCAGACACAAGCATATTTGGTGTAGTGCTTTGAGGCCTTGAAGTTAGCTGTTGTGCTACGTTTACGTACATAATTGCCATTTCTAGCCTAGGAACTATTTAAAACTAATGTGTAGCAGGGTTCATATGACTCACTGACCCACAAGCTAGCAAGCCACGGTGTGGGACAGCATGTTATGCCAACCTAGCGACAGTGGGTACTTTGGGTATGTGCAGTTAAATCCATTGAAACCATTTAAATTAATTATGACTATTTTAGATCCAGTGGTTTATTGTTTAAACATCTTTTGTTTGAATATACCACAATTGGTTAGATTTGCCCATAACATTAAGCCATGATTTACCAACCACAATTGTCTAGTGTCACCCAATATATTAAGCCAAATCCGGGGGGGGGGGGGACATTATTGCTTAGTATGATATATGTGCCCATCCAATATTAACAGTTGTCTCTAAATGGCTTCAAATAATGAAAAATTAAAGTTACAATAATTATTAATAAATGATGGCTAAAACTATAAAAGTGTCAGCAGCGGCCAGTGCAATAGTATAAGATACACCACTTCACTGAAAGGAGTCAATGGATGTGGATTTACCCCATCTGCTCCTGCCTCTACCAGTCTTTGGGTTCTACTTTCCCTTGTAGTTGTAATGGTTGAGTTTCCTTGATTGGTAAAAACAAGACTCAATAAATTATCTGATGCCAAAACTCAGGGGGTCAACAGTCCCATTCATTTTGCCACTGATGTCATTTATAACTCCAATTCTCTCTTCCTCCATCCGTTCTTTGACTTTAGTTGAACAGTGCCTTACATGGTACGCTAGAAATTTCAAAAGAATGAAATATATAACTGTCTCTTAATGTAACATATAGCCACATAAACAAGATCCATGTTGATCTTATACCATTAGGGTATGTTGCTCAAAACACACTTGTCAGCCAAAACAACTACACTGCTAGAGCTTTGTTCTTTAAAGAACACTCCCAACTTTTATGCACACATTAAATAAAAATTGGGATGTCCAAATTAAAGTAGGTTGATATTGAGAATGTAATTTGTTCATTAATTTTTTCATACCTATTTCCTTTTTGGTGATTGGCATATTATATAGATTGATGGATAGACTATAGTTTGATGGATTTTTCTTAAATCAACTTTACATCTATCTATATTTATTTTCATGTAATCAAGTCATTGGAGCATGCAAAAGAAAATGTCTCAGTAGTCATTAGTAAAAATAGTAGTATGTGAGTATGCATATATAATGTATTTTTTTTTCAAGAGTATTGTGTATATCATTCTAAAATATTTATGCATTTTCTTGGGAAACAGAATTGAGGCTGAAGACCCTGAGGAAAAATGTGGATGCAGGGAGACCAAATTGTAATCCAGTACATTAACTGAAGTTGTAAAATGCTTTTACTACTTACATGGTGGAAGAGTAAAGCAGAAACCATAAATCCTTCTCCCAACACCCATCAGCATGTGTTTGCTAAAATTATTTCTGCCTTAATGACAGACATAACTTGCTAGTAACTAGCAAGTTACTATAATAACTAATAACTTCAGTTATTACTTGCAAAAAATGAAAAGGAAATATGCCACGGGCTATTTTCTTAAGTGATTGTAGGAACAAACTCCTAACCGTCTGTCTGTCATACAGTATATGGGCCAGCCCTACCGTTAGACAGAATGATGCAAAGGATTCTTGGCAGTGCATGCAACCACATCAGCTCAGTTATTCCTTCCCACTTCCTGTAGCGATTACAGTACTTGCTTCCTTCCGGACTGGGCTTCCCAGGAAACTCTCTGAAGAAGACTGCCATTCAGAAATAACAGAGAGGTAGCCAGCTTAGTCTACTAAAGTGGTGGTGAACCTATGACATGTGTCAAAGGTGACATGCCATGACATTTTGGGTGACATGCCAGCATTCACCAACACCCAAAAACAACTGTTCTCCCTGTTTGAGTTACCTGTTTGAGTTCGTTTTACTCATATTTCATTTTTGTAATTATTGGACATTTCTTTATATAATACATAGCACCACACATGACTGGACTGTGTTTTTTTTAAATAAATGAATATTTAAAGAATTGTTTCTCTTTTGTTCAGGAGGGGTGACATGTCAGCAGAGTCAAGTTAGGCATTTTCTGAGTTTTTGACATGCGAAGCCCAAAAGTTTCACCATCATTGGTCTACAATGTTCCTGCTGGCTTTAATGAAAACACCTTGAATGCTTTCCTAATACGTAACACACCAGTGCTTGTCTGTAGCATGGCATTGTTGTTTGAATGGATAGTGTGCAATCAGCAGAAGGATCAAGGAGCAATAAACTGGTAATAAGGCAGGTAACAAAATCTTTTCGGATAGCCCTGTATGTGAATACACACACACACACACACACACACACACAATGATGAATACAATTAACTTAAATGTACTGGTGAATGTCCAAGCATGGGTCATCGCAGCCTATGAAAAAAATTAATACATTATGAGTCTAACTCTGATGTGGAGAGGCCACAGCAGGTTAAATGTCAGAGTATGACTAAGTTTTCACTAGAAGGAGGAGAGGCACCAAATTGCCAGATCTCAGAATATGCTGTTCTCCCTCACTCTTCTGGCCCTTGGTGACACTCCAGTGCTCTCATATTTACTGATAGCCTGCTTCCACCAGGCTTTCTGGAGAGATTTCAGAGGCAGCTTAGGAAGCTAACATGAATGCCTAGACAGCCAACCAACCAGTATAGAATTGTGAAAGTAAGTGGCATGCAAATGTTGGTAAATGAATAAATAAAATAAATAAATATTTTAGAGCATTTGAAGATATGTGAATCCTACTTCTGGTCAATATCTCTCAGAGGCATCAGAGAGAAACAGATGCTGAATATACCGTAGGGCAAGAACATGAATATAGGGTCCTGGAAGACACCCATGATCAGTCTGGATTCATATCTAGTTTGGGTACACTTTTGTCACCCTGACAGATGGCCTCCTATCGGTTGGTTATAAATCTGTTGAGCTCTCAATGGCTCTGAATCATCTGGAGGCTGAGTCATAGCAACTGGACTTCTTTTCTTTTGGTCTGAGACTAGCTGAAGAAGCTGCTGGGACAAGCAGTGAAAACGTATCAAACCAAAAGAAAAGAAGTCCAGGTGCCATGACTCAACCTCCAGATAATTCCACCTGGATGACCGAGAATCTTCATCAACAATGACTCTGAATAGTATTCTTTTGGACTATCTTCATGAGTTGGAAGTTGGGGGCACTCTGTTGTAATAGTTCCACTCCTAATTGTGTTTTCAGTCTCAGAGAGTAGATGGGTAACTTTGGTTTCATCCTCAGTACTGTGTGAAAAAGCTGAGTTTGGGGCTAAGATGTTATCAATATGCTGATGACACTCTGTTCTCCACAAATCTGAAATAGGAACAGGCTACACATGTTCTGAATCAGTGTCTGGATACAGCGATGGGCTGCTTGAAGGGCAATAAACTGAGTTAAATTTCTGATAAGGCAGATACAGTATTTGGTGGGTGATAGTTCTCAGATGTGGGATTTGGGGAAACTGCCTCTTCTAAATGGAAGTGCTCCTTGAGTCATCATTCTCATTGGAGGCCCAACTGACCCCTACGTTCAGGAGCTCCTATTACCACTAGCTTCAGTTGGTATATCAACTTCCATTGTTTCCTAAACAAAAGCAGCTTAGTAAATGTGAAAATGTGAGTTAATGCACAGGCATCCTCACATTTAGATTACTATATTGCATTCTATGCAGGGCTCCCCTTGTGCAGAAACTTCAGCTGATACAGGTTGCTGACTAGGGCCTTTGGCTATGCAGATGTTGCATCCTTCTTGAAGCAGTCGCATTGGCGGCCAATTAGTCAACAAGCTAAGTTCAAAATTTAGCTTCTGATATAAGTTCTAAACAGCTTGGAACCCAGATAACTGACAGAGTATCTTCCCCATTACAAATCTGAATGTTTGCTTGGATCATCAGAGGAAGTTGTACAGTTGCCATCTTGCAGTTATTTACAGGCAGTGACACCTATTCTCCAGCATGCTTTCCCCTTTGCAATGTGCGAGGCACCAACTATTATGGCCTTGAGGCACCTATTGCAAAGTCTTCTCTAAGTGACTGTTCTGGCTAAATTTTGTTTTCCATTATCCTGTGCCCTCTTTAATGATATGGTTCCTATATTGTTTTAATTTATTGTATTTTACAATAGAATTGCAATTTAGTCACTGCATTTGAATACTTATTTTTTATGGTTAGCCACTGCAATTTGATTACATGGGAAGTAGCACAGAAATATAAGAACAATAATAATGATGATGATAACAGTACAAATGCCGATTGGCTTTGTGTGTGTGTGTGTGTGCTAACATGTGCAATTTTGACATGTCACCTTGCTCTGGACTCATCCAGTTTAGGCTCTGATCCACCCACTGCTAAAATGCTGACCATGATCAGAAAAGAAAATGGTTCCTTGCCTCTAATTTATATTGCCTGACTCAGACAACTGAAACTGCCCATGTCAGAAATACAGCAGCTTGTTGTCTCATTAGAAAAGTGTGTGCCACATATAAGTCCTTTGTGCTTGATGCAGACAGCAGGACAGGAGGAAGGGCATAGCTAGGAAGCCACAGACTCTGACTGATTGTCTGGCTGTTTCTCATCCAGCAATTTTTCCTAGGAAATTCAGATTTGGGGGGGGAGGGGTCCAATCTAAAAAAAAACTGCACACGTGTGCTTCCATGTGCCCTGAAGCAAGGGAGTGTGACACTGAAATTGATCCTGCTCATCTGATATGAAGGTCTTGACGGAGGCTGCTGAGAGTCCCTCCTCCATTGGAATTTTATGGACCTGCATTCTGCAGCAAGCCTATTCCATTGCTGCTGAGCCCCCACCCCTGCCCCCACAATGCTTTGGAATATGCTTTCCCTGGAGGTATGCATAACATCTTCCCTCTTGGTGTACCACAAAGGGCTTAAAACATTTTCATTCTGCTGTACCTTTGGCCCTAATAGACTGATTGTGTTGCCTTTCATCTTCTATGTATGGGTTGTCCTATTTTATTTCTGCTGGGTTTTTATGATAGTACACCACCAAGATTCTCACAGTTGGAGTAGTCTACAAATACTCTAAATAACAAACACTGGATTTATACTTGGCCCAAATGGTTTTAAGAGAACCAGTCTGGTGTAGTGGTTAAGGCATCAGGGTAGAACTGAGAGACTGTGCGTTCTACTTCCACCTTAGGCCCAAAGCCAGCTGGGTGACCTTGGACCGGTCACTCTTTCTCAGCCCTAGGAAGCAGGCAATGGCAAACCACTTCTGAAATCTTGCCAAGGAACCTGCATTTCTGCAGGGACTCATCCAAGCAGTCACCAGGAGTAAAAAACTGATTCAAAGGCACGCGTGCGTACACACACACACACACACACATTTACACAAATGGTTTTGGTTTAGCATGTTGTATGAACCCACCCAAATTCTAAAGCCTGGAGAGCCACCATCTATCAAAGGATACAGTAGTTCTGTTATCCGTAGTTAAGTGCCAAGGCTGCTTAATAAAATGAGAAGAGAGTATGCGGCATAATTAAGGAATATATTTACAACAGCAATAAGATGATTATCATTCAGTGGCTGAATTTACATATTGCACTAAGCTATTGTGTGATTTATTTGCTTTTTCCTTAGTGTCTGTGAATCCAGTTATTATGATTTACAAACTATGGTTTAAGGCTTATAACAGTGTGTGCTCTGTATCAGCTAGTTCCTGCTTATTCATCAAACCATGGCTCAGCATGATAGGAGAAAATCAATGAGAAGAATTTTATTGCCATTGGCAAAAACTTTGACCAAAGACTCTTCAAGTTCAGTTATGTGGGATTTGGAATTCTGAGTCTACTGAGATGTTTTTCTGATACTGACAATTAACTGAAAGCAGTTTCTCAAGGCCAAGATATCAGTTATATCAACAACCCTAAATTGCCCAGCTTGAAAGCCAAGACACACAGGACAAATAATAATGATTTTTAAAAAACTGGTAAATAAGAGGGTAGGAGAAAGAAATGCTGGAATTAAACTGCAGTAGGTAGTCAAGTATGAGCGTAGAACCTAGTCAAGTCATGCAAAGTTGGGGGGACTTCCAAGGGAGAAATGGCAAACTGAAGATGGTGGAGCTGACAACTGGGCAGAAGGAAGAGACAGCAAGGACTTGAGATCCACCACAAGTGCTCCAGGCAGTTGGTCCTCACAAGGAGACCGCAAGACAATGGTCTCTGGCAGGTTTAAAGCTCTGGAAAATGAGGGAGTAGCCATCTTGCTCAAACCAGAGACAGTGCCTTCAAAAGGACATTGGGTTCACATACTTCCTGTTCTAATAACTTTTGGAAATTGCGTGTCAACTGCTTTTCACCTATTAGGAATCTTTGGATCAACAAGTCTGAAAACACCAGGTGAGTTTTCTTCAATTCTTAGTGAAAAAAGTTTTAAATACAAGTTTAAGGATTTTTTAAAAAATTGTTTTGAAATAAACAGCAAAAGGGTGATTAAACTTTGATTTTAGAAAATCAAAAACAGACTAAGGGTCCAGATGGATTTGAAATAAGATTTTGGAATTAATTATAAGACTCCTTCCTGTGGGAAAATGCTTTTGTTTTGAATTCTTTAAAAAAAATAATGATATGATGGGACTTTGATGGTTGGACATTAGAGGGAAGCAGAAGGGACTAAAGATTACAATTTAAGGAAAAGAATACTTAAATTTGACTTCACTAATACAGAATGGAGCAAAATATTTTAACATTGGACATATTGAAGGATATCTTTGAATAATGCACCCAGAAGTTAATTTTAAGAGTGTCTGCCTCTATAGATAGACTGTGTTTCCATAAAAGGTGTTATGGAAGATGAACAAGTTTTACTGGACAAGACTGAGACTGATCTGGAAATGGATTTAAAAATGACAGGCTACAAGAATGATATGGAAAAAGATGCTACATGGGACATACAAAAAAATCCAGCTGATGTCTTAATAATTAAAAGGGATATACAAATAACAAACCAAACCAAGAGAGTGACTTGGATAACTTTCCCATATTGGATTTACAAAAGAGGCTTGTTAAAGCTTTGAAGAATTTTGTGTGATGGAATGTATCTATGAGGAGGAGAGTGATGTGGGAGATCAAGGCTATCAGGAAGGAGGGGGTGGATTCCAGGAGTGGGGAGGAGGCAAAAGTCTATACAGTTTGCAGGGGGAGCGTGAGAAGAGAAAGAAATTCAGGACAGCTACTCCCTAGAATCTCCCAGGGTATATCCACTAGTTGCTGTAGTATAGATTTAGTTTGATTCTGTCTATAAGGTATAAGCAAATAAAGGAACCGTACTCAACTGGACTGTTCCATCATTGTTCTTGGGCTGGGCCTGACATTTTGTGAGAACATGCAAAGAAAAAATGAAAAGAAATCAAGTTCTAGGACATTATTTGAAGGGACTAAAGATCAAGATTGTTAAAAGTAAAAGGAAGGAATTGGTTGGTTTGTTTGATCAAGGTTAAAATAGATATGTTGTTATCTCTGGTAACCCTTAATGGACTTTGCTGATCACGACTGAAATGACGATGTTTTAAGGATTTGTTTAGAGATAAGAGATGGGATATGGGAAGAAAAGATGATTTGTTGTATTTTAAGACAAAGTGATAAGTTACTAAATTTGTTTATACTTGGGGGAAGCCATTTCTTTATATATTTCTTTTCTTTTTCTTTACCATATTCTTATTTTCTCTTTCTTTTCTATTTTCTTTTTATTTTCTGCACCTATTTTTTTCTTTTTTCTTTTTTCAGTTTGTATTTGTTTTTTATCATTGTAGTTGTAATTTTTTAAATAAAATTACTATTAAAAAAAACCATGCAAATTTGGAGAGATGGGAAAATCTGCCTAGAAGTTGCTAGTGAGCTTGACCATTAAATATCGATCAGAATATATTACATAGAAAGTAAGAGATAGAGCAGGGGGTGCAAAGGAGCAGAATGATGACAGCAGAGTTGTGACAGCACAACAAAAGTCTTGCCTCTTTTTCATGTTCATTATGATATCACACACATGTATGGAAGGGGTGGAGCTTCCCCCATGAAGCTGCTTTTGTCATTCTGTGGATGTCACTGGATAAGATTGGTCTAAGTCAGTATTTCTCAACCTTAACAACTTTAAGTTGTGTGGACTTCAACTCCCAGAATTCTGGCTGGGGAATTCTGGGAGTTGAATTCCACACAGCTTAAAATTGCCCAGGTTGAAAAACACCAATCTAATATTTTAACTGGATTCAGAGGTACTACAAAAATAATCAAAGAGTTCATAGTTTGTGATCAAGTAACCATATTTTATGCTTATTATTTCTTTATATATTTATTACTGATATTTAGGCTGTTCCACTCCAAATGGCTCTTGAGCTTGTATTAGGGGGGAAATGGGGGGGCGAGAAAATAAATAAATAAATAAATAAATAAATAAATAAATAAATAAATAAATAAATAAATAAATTTTCACAGTACTGTTCTAGTTGAGTGGAATTATCCTTTGGAGTTTTGGAAAACTGTCTAGCGTGTAACTTCTGTTGTATAGAACTAACATGCAGAATCAGATTTCAGTCTGCTTTCTCCACTAAAATACGCCTTGCTTTGCTATTTAACGGAAGGGAGGAGTAAAATCACGTATGAATCAGTGTTCTGAATGAAACTTAGCTGCTTTTTGTCAAAAATATTGCTTTGCTATATATAATTGTCCTAAGTTTTATAATAGCTTTTAAAACATGGGCATATTCTGACCTATGATGTGGAAACTGAATATAGGAATAACTTTTTATCATCAAAAAGAACTATGAAATGAGTCCCTGAAAGAATGCAGCTACCTTTCCAACTCCCTCACAAAAATGTGACTTGGCCCATATTTCTGCTTTTCTTCAAATCCTTTCCTAAAAGGAACCAACCCCCCAAATCCCAGGCCTAACCTATACAATCAAATACAGAATTAAATAGGAAATGCCAATAATGTTACAGGAGATCCAGTCACTATAATTTAGATAGCTATTTCTCCTACTCATACAAGCCATAAAACTGTAGCTTGAGTATATGATGTGCAGTCTGAAGGAGGTTGAGATAGTTAAGAATAAAGTTGTGTGACTTAAAACTCTTCCCCAGACTGAAGTTTATTTTAATAGGAATTTATTTTTTAAAAAATCCACTTTTAGGAGTAGCTAACACAGAGCATATAATTACAGGTAGTCCTTGGTTAATAACAGTAATTTCCATTGCTAAGTGATGCAGTCATAAAATGTAATGTCATATGACCGCATTGCTTAGTGATGACAATCCTGGCACTCCCCATTGCCATCATTAAGCATGGATTGCGGGTCATTAAGTGAGTCCCAGGAAGCTCGCCAGCAGGCTGGCAGGCAGATAAGTGGCTGCTGCTGAGTGGGGGAGGGTGTGCAGGTGGCTGGGGGTGGCTGCTGCTGAGTGGGGGAGAGTGCAAGTGACTTACCAGTGCAATTTGCGACCTTCCCTGCAGGCTTCCCAATTGACTTTGCTCAAATGGCGATCACATGACCATGGGACGCTGCAACAGTTGTAAGTGCAAGCTGGTTGCCAAGTGCCCAGATTGCAATCATGTGACTGCAAGGGATCTGGGATGGCTGGAACTTTGAGGACTGGTTGCAAGTACCACTTGTTCAGCATCATGGTAACTTCAAACGGTTGCTGAACAAGTGGTCATTAAACAAGGATTACCTGTAAAGGTTTTGTTTTATTATTGCAGTCTGGAACTTAGAACTATTTTGGTTAGTTTGGGGTAGTATTTATTTGCTTTTTAACATAGAAGGAACTTAATCGAAACTAGTGTGGCAAAAGACTAGCTAGTTTTAATGATACAACTTTGGGAGCAACAAGGTGAACCACCAGGTTTTCCATACCGCAACCCTTCACAACCCTCAACTGAACTCCTGTTCAGATGCTGCAGTTCATACTGTACATGTCTATATGTTTTTGAGCCTAGAGCTCACAGCAGAGGATTTTGCCAGGCACTTCTACCTTGATTCCATAAAGTTGATCAAGGGCTATATTCTTTGAGTTTATCTGCAGGTCCTGCTGCTCACAAGGCACGGAATGGACAAGAATCTTTTCACGCATACCCCTTCACAAAGATGAAGGTAACTTCCTAGCATTCCACATGCTTGTCCACATGTATCTGTGTACCTTTGTCCAATAGTTTGCAAAACAATTGTGCTCTTCTTATTCGTGAAAATGTCTGGTGAGAGAAATGCAGACATTACATTATCGTTGAATAGTAATAATATCATGGAAACTGCCAATAGGTTATTCATTCTGTTTAATTCATTCTGATTAATATTGCTGTCTGGAAGTATCCTCAATGTAAATTGGAAATATTAGTGATGGCCACTTGGAAACAATATTTTCTTACCTAACAAATTCCTGGTGTGACAAGAAAATTACATCTCTGTCAGTTGTTTCCATGTGTTGAGTTGGTGACCTGTCCATAGAAAAGGATCCATCAATTTGTCCTTTTTCCGTTAACAAATATGTCTCAAAGTTGCATGTGTTTTGTCGTAAGGATTATGTTCATGGAATGTAAGTTTATTTAATCAGAATGGTATCAGCCCTGAGTTGGATATTGACTCTCATGTAAATGTCTTGCCTGGAGTTTCTTTCTGCCTGAGACAGATGGTTAAACCTCTTCTTTCTCCATTGTTACTTACACTTCTCAGTATAGCAGATATGAATGCAAATGTCTCACTGCTTTTTAAAGTTGATCAAGGGCTATATTCTTTGAGTTTATCTGCAATTGTCCTATAGACAATTACCTCCTAAAAATGTCTCAAAAGCAACGTATTTCCTGATAAATGAACGCTGCTGGTGAATAAAGTACTGCCCATTGATAATGTTCCTTATCTCGCACAACCTGTGATTTAAAACATAAATAACTTAAAATGGCATCGAATAGCAGCCAAGAATAATTGAATACTGCACAATTAATATAACCAGACAACAGGCTCACCTACACTATCAGGGCCTCAGGCTTGATGGCAAAGCCAAGTTTTTAATGCCTTGCAAAAGGCCAGCAGGGTTGGGACAAGTGTGATCTCCCAGGGGTGGGGGGATGGTATTCCAAAGGGTCCGCACCATGGCAGAAAAGGGCCTCCTCCTGGGTCCCACTAGATGACACACTCTTATGGATGCTCTCTTTATTGGTAAAATAGTATGCAGTGGTTTTTTTCACAGAAGCTGCATGTTGTTTTAGAAAAATGACACAAGGGCTTCAAGGGCTTTTTTGTCCTGTCTGGGTTTTTGTTGTTGTTCTTGGGTATTGGAGGATAAAATAGATACTTTAAGCCATCACTTTTCAATTTTTCCAAAATGGAAAAAATAGCCCTAAATTCCCTAGAATTTCTGTTTTGGAAAAATTGTAAAGTGGTGGCTAATTTTAAAGTGATATTTTTGACTGGATGAAATGGGTGACATGTTGCCTCTTACACCTCCCACCGTATTAGCCATTCTCAGATCATGAGAGAAACTATGTTGGATTTTTATTTTTTTTTGTCCCCTTGGGCAGCTCTGGGGCTCACAAAAGGGGTACGGATGAGCCACCTGAGATCCATGTATTGCACCTTTTAAGAAGCAAGTGTCATCCTAATGGTACTTTGCGTGTGAAAATTGACTACCAATACTTAAAAAATTCATTAACTGGGCAGGTGCTGTATATCCACTATGAGTTCCTGAATACAATGAATAGGTCAATTGTGTGAGCCTTCCTTATGTATTACACCTACTGTGTAGGACACTGGGACCATTTCTGCAGTGCATTCAGCTTCACTCATGTATCTGAAACATTATTTTGTCCGTGTGGTAGATGTCCATTAATAAGCAGTCATCCTGAGACTGGAAAAAAGCTGGTGAGGCAATGTAGCTTGGCAAACTGGAGTACATTAAATTTTGCTTCCTCATAAATATTTGTGTGCTATAATAGCACAATTGTTCTTGGGTCTTTTGAGATCCAAGGTGATGTCTTTAAGAAGATGAGTGTCACCATTAAGTAATTTTCTGATTTGCTGGGTTATAACATTGTAATGTTGACATTTGAAAAAGGAGGGCCTTATTCCACTGGACAACACAACAGTCAGTCTTTATTAAAAGACTGGCTTTTCGTTATATAAATATCCATAAATATGTGACTGTGCTTCCAGCTGGGATCCTCTTAGTACCATCTAATTAGAAGACAAGGTTGCCTTCTCTCAGACCATCCTCTCTGCAATGAATTCTGAATATGCATTAAAGATCTGTTAATGCAGATAGGCTTGGAGCCCTAGCTATACATAAATAGAAAGAGATTAGATACAATCAGAGTTAGCAAAGGCAAGGTAGAGGGGCAGAGTCGAATCAACACACCGTAATCTGCTGTCAGTGCAGAATCAGATTCTGGAGGTCTCACAGTCAGAGCAGACAAGTAAAACTAAGAACGCAAAGTACAGCCACATAATTGGAGTCCAGGTAATAAAATACATACAATGCAGAGTTGAAGTTCAAAAGCATATCAGAAGAGCAGTTCAAAATCCCAAGAGCTGAGAAGTAAAAATTTCAAAGCAGGAGCTGCATCCGATTTTACGGTAGTGTTTCCTACAAAATGATAGTATCTCAGTGGGAAGGTTTAATAATCCAAATTTCTCTGGCCACTCCTCGTTCTAGCTTGTTCTCAGATGGACAATAGTTTTTGCACATTTTCAAAATGTTTACATTTTGTCCTCTAAGGTGAAAGAGAGAAGGCTAATGCTTAATCACAGGATAGAGATTCAGAAGCCAGGAGATAGATACTCCATACCACTTTGTTGGGTTATTTTAAAATGGTTATTTCAGAAATTATTGCAGATAGTGTTAATTAGGAAAAAAGACCATTCTGCTCTACTGTTTACCTATCTCAGTAGTCAGTATGAGGAACAGAAAACACCTCCCTATTATATTCCATTATGATGTTGGCTTTGGATTGCTTCTGATTTAATCAATGAACACTCTGGTTAGATTATTACCATTAAGTACTTAAGTCTGTTTAAATATGAAGAACCAGCTGATGGATGATAGTTGATATGTTGCTTGCATACTGAGCACTCAGTGCACAAACATACTCCTGAAGTTAGTTGCAACAACCTTAAAGGATCAGATTTTTTTGTAAGAGCCATAACACTAGAGAAGATCAGGAGGGTAAGGATGGTTCACCAGTCCTTTCCACAGTGTTTTCATCTATCCTGCATATTTATATGGGCCTCTGGCATCTTTGTTCATCTTCAGTGTGATACATTTCAACTTTCATAATTTCTAGCAACATACTGTGAGTTAATGGGAATTGAAGTCAAACTCATGTAGTGGGCCTCAACTTGAGTAAAGCTAGTTTATATAGTGCCAAATCAATGATGCTTCCAATGCTCCTGGCCCTAGGATAATCAAATACTATCCAGCCATTTATTTATTTTACAATCTTCATAGCTCATGTGTATTTTGTGTGTGTGTCAAAATCGGTGAGATGGCAGAAGGAGCATCACGATGCAAGCTCTTCCCCTTTGGAAAGTGTGTGTATGTATGTATAATGTGATTGTACAAAAGGGCAGGACTTGCATCATGATGCTCCATCTGCCATCTCACTGATTTTGACACACACACAAAACACACCGACGTGAGCTATAAAGATCTTGTTAATTTTGACCATCAACCCCATGGATGCTGTTAAACCCAACCGACTCAGAAGGTTCTGAGTTGTTATGTAAATTAAAATGATTAAAAATAACATAAAATAATAAATGACAACCCCCCTCCCCATGGATGCCAATAGAATTTGGTTAGGGTTGAAGGCCTGGTGAAATTAAACTAAAGATCTTCCAAAAACCATTTCAGACTGTAGGGCCATCACCCAGAAGGTCTGTTGTTTCATCCATGTCCATCTTACTTCAGAGAGAAGGACTCTTACAGGCCTTTCCAAGATGTTTCTCACTGGAAGGGCAGATTCAATTCTGGGAAGATGGTGCTGATATAATGAGAAAACAGTATTTATATTAGCTGGGCTGGTTCTCAGCTTACACATTTTTCTTTCTTTAACAAAATCAGAACTAAAAATTTCAATATAATGATGAACACACACAGTGACTAATACATGCACACTCTTGCAGTTCCTCAATTAACTGTCTCATATACTTCTTTCAATAGTTTGTACAGGTGAAAGATATAAGAAATCCAATAGAAATGCATCGTCCTCTTGGTAAAAGAACATGTACAGTCTCCTGCGTGGAGAAGAGAAGTTTTTATACCTGCTGACTTACATTTGCCCTATTGGTCTTGTAGTTTAATGTATCTAAAAGGTTCTATCAGTCAAAGAGTAGATGTGTAGATGTTCTCTCCATTCTGTAGCAAGCTAGCTGCACGTACAAACAGGGCTTTAAAATGCTTACCTCATGCCTTTTAGTTCTCACATGTAACAACTAATGATTAATAATTGGAGTCCATTGGAGCTGGGTGACTAATAAATTCAAATAAATAAATAAAATTGCATATATTTCTCATGTGCAAACAGCCATCTAAGGAGAGGAGGTATGAAGCAAAATGCATTGGCAAAATATAATTTAGGCCAAACAAATATATCTGTGGGACACATACAGATGTATTTCTTTTTGCTATCATCAATAATTTCATCCTCCTTGGTTCAATGTTTGAGAAGTGAAATAATTGTAAATAAGGGTTCATATTTTCTGATCCCAGAAAGCTTCACAAAATTCGGAAAATCCAGCTTTCCAAATCTCAAAAAGTAGACTGGTGAGTCAGTGCAAATGAAAGACTTTTAAATTCAGTTGACATGAATGATTATTGAATTGCAAGAACTTGAACAGGACCTTTGTAAAGAGTTTTGAGGAATTTCTTGAAATTGAATGCATGCATATAACTTGATTCAATGCCTGGAAGACAACAATGGAAAAATAGCTTCAAACTCAATTACACCACTGCTAGGTAACCAATCTCTTGATCACCCCTGGAGGCTAAAGATGTATTTCTTTCTTTCCACCCAGGACATTTTTAGTGTGTCTACTTTTCTTAATATACTCATTTTCATCTAATATAATCCTTACTTTATTTTTTCAGTGCCCTATTTTAAGTTGCAACTTTTTATGTGCAAATAGCATTACAAAATCTGGGGAAATGCAGATTTGGACATAAAACAGTACGTAACAGCTTATAACAGTATTCTGGTGTGCAGAGAAGCTTGGTATATCTGAACAGGTAAATTTGCCTTAAAATGTGAACCATATGAATTCTTTCTTTTCACTCAGTAGTAACAAGGGACTGAATCCCAGAAAGGTCTATGACACAGAATGAATTTGTTTCTTAAAAATGGCATTTTAAAAATAGAATGTTAACAAATAGTACAAGTATTTCTGCCTTTGACTCCATTCTTTTCATAAAACTGAGAGTAGAACGTGCTTCTTTGCAAGTCTTGGGGAATTCAGAATCCATTGTTACAAGACAGGTTGTCATCCTTCATCAACTCAAGACTCTACAATGTTTCATTCTTAAGGAAATGTTTCATTCTTAAAGGAAATCTTGTGCATTATGTGGTCAATGTGTTAAATATAACAACTTTCAGTCTTTAAATTGGCTTCATATTGATGAAAAAATTGGGTGATAGAATTCCAAATAATCTAGATTTAACTAGTTTAAAAGTTGATTTGTACTATCCCATTTCAGCTGTTCTTAGGCATTTTGTAATGTAGCACTGTAGAATAATGATACATTTAATGTTACTTTGCTCTTTATTTAACATCTTTATTTTATTGTATTATTTTTCTATTTTATTTTCCTTTTTTTTCTATTTATTTTTTGCTAGAATCTGTGTTAGTAATTAGTCTATATAATTTTTTTTCCTGATTTTACACTTTTGTTTGGACTGTTTGAATTGTATGTACAAGTCTTGTTTTTCCTGTGTTATCTATATTTTTAATAAAATAATAAAATAGAAAAAACATCACCGTGAATTACTTTGCATCCAGTCAGGTCTACTATCAACTCAGGAAGGTCAAAAGACCCTGACCCTAAAGAGAGAAGAATATGAGATGAGTTTCAGTAACCACTAGGGGGCTTAGTGGGCACAAATGTTTGGTGTAGCTTGCAAATCTTTGAAGGGGAAAGGAAGCAAAAGGGCTTGTGTGCCATTGTTCTTAGAACAATAAAAAGATGCAGTGTCAAAGTGACTAACTTTTCTCAGTGTCCTATTTAGGAAAGAATGCTAATTCCAAACAGGTATCTGAAATTTTAAAAATATTTGCTGTTATGATAAATTGCTTTTTAACTTTTTTCACATATCCTTTTTACATTTGTCCAATGCTGTACATTTGTGCATATAACCCTGTCACTAAACTATTCTGCTAGAAAGAGGCTCTGTTTAAAATTAAAAGCTAATAAGTCTGTGAAATGCACATGAAATGAAATGAAATGTATGAAATGTATGAAATTCTATTATTGATTTCTTGGAGAATCAGTAAACAACAGGGCTATTTTACATGTATAACCAAGTCAAGTCAACTTCTGAAAGTTTTTTCCTCAGTGACATTGCTGCCAAAAGACATGAACAGGATGTAGAATCTGGTGTTCCCCTATTTAAAAAAGGCATATAGAAAAATAACGATAAAAGGTTTTTTTATCCCCTTGAACAATATTACTTCTGCTTTTTGGAAGAATTAGCAGCTTGTGCTGTTTAATGTCTTCTTTCTACTGCAAACCATTCTATACGCATTTCAGCAAGGATTCATCCCAACCTTCTCCTAGACAAGATACTATTTTCTATGTGCAATGAGGATCTCCATACTTATATGCAGAGTAGAGATGGACTGATGAAGCCTAATTTATGCAATCCATGAATATGAATCATCTGCATGTGCAAACTGGCCCAAAGACAGTGTCCCATGCATTGAATCTGTACGTTGAGTTATCTCTGTTATGCCAGACTCGGATCTACATGATACTTGACTAGTGCCCATTATAGTGTGATGAAGAAGTATAATTCTGTTCAGAGACACTGTCAGTACAGTGGGAACACACAGAAGCAGCAGTGCACGAGTGCTAGGCACCACACCAGTCTTTCCAAACTCGATGCCTTCCAGATGAGTTGTGATTGTAATACCCAGACTACAGTGATAGGATTTCTAGTCCCAACACAACTGGAGGGCATCAAGCTGGGAAGGCTGAACAATGACAGTCATGTCTAAACACATCTCCATGCTCTCATTTCTCATGCTTGCACAACAATTAAAGATCTGCAGCTGTGGACTGCAAGTGAATTCCCATATTCAGATTAACATCAAAGCCATGCCGCAGCTCCACATTTAAGTCAATATGGTGAGTAGTAGGCAGAGATTTGGACTTGAATCATGAAGCCCAGGTTCAAATCTCAGTTCACTTGTGAACCTCGCTTGGTGGCCTTGGACCAAACATTCTCTCTCTGCTATCTCAGCATACTCTTCTAAGCATATGAGATAATCTTGGGTAAGCTGCTTGAAGCTCCTTAAATAAAGAGTATGCAAAAAATTAATAAATAACAGTATAGATTTTCAGGCCTGTACTCTGGGGTTGTTAACTCCTATACATTGTGACACTGCAAGCTACATGTTCTATTTCCCTCTGCTTTCTTCTAAAGTGGGAAATTGTTGAAAAGGTTCCTGCAATAAGAATTTCTTTATGATTTGCAGAGATAGTAAACAGTGAATGCCAATCAAGAGTTCATCTTTTGTGGGACAGGGAAAGTGCTGTCCTCTGTGAACCCACTGAGGGCCACAGCAGTGGCAGAGATAGTGGGTGGGAAACTTATGAGCCTTGCCTTTTCTCTGGTCTCTTTTCCTCTGACTGCTATTAGTGGCAATTAGCCAAATTATTTGAATCTCTCTGCCCACAGCAATCCTGTATGAAAACTCGACCAAGTGAAAGTTGAAAGCAGGGATTGCTTTCCAAAGAGTGGGAAGGGGAAAGAGAAATGCTGTAGAAATATCGACATCCAAGGGCAGCAACAAACCCAAACCGAATCAAGCTCTCGTTTTGTGTGCTCAGTACAGCTGCATCCGAGTGCAGGGGAGCTGTGTTTGTGGTGTCACAGGCCAGTGGGAAAGGACAACAGCTTAAGACTAATTGCTTTAGGGGCTTATTTTCAAAGGCCCAAATGAGTCTTTAGCTTGATTCTGCAAAGTGCTTTGCTGGTTTCATGCTTCATCACGCTCAGGCTATCGGAGGCGTCTAAATTCCATTAGAAGTCAGCACTAAATAGGCACTGAAGTGTCATGTTTACTTTTGAAAATCTGTCCCTTAATCTTCTTCTGGGGTAGAAGCAAAAAGAGAAATCCTTTTAGCGTGTAGAGGAATGGAAAGTGTTCTACCCCACACACCTTAAATTTAGGTTGGCTGTAAAGCTAACAGATGAAAAGCTACTTGGATACACTGCGCAGGATCCTTCATTTCTTGAAATGTAGCTGAAAAAGCAATGATAAGGAACTAGAGCCATGCAATATCACTGTTTGAACAACTTGTTCCTTAAATCTAATGAGGTGTGCGTGTGTATATCATGCAGTGATTTTAATACAAATAGTAATTCACAAGGCAGTCCACCCTCCACACAGTTAACTTCGTAGTGAAGAGACCCTGTCTTGAAATACAGGTTGAAGATATTCATGACTATAACTAAGGTTGCTTGGGCAGTCAAGTGGTGATCAGCCTTCTCCATCTGATGCCTTCCAAAAGTGTTTGGACTACAAGCCCCATTATTCCCACCCATGCTGCCAGTAGGTGATGACCTGTTGACCAACTGAGCTGAAAAGCAATAGGGAAAGTCTACCATAAAAGGATTTTCTATTCTCTACCCCATGGCTTTTCAATGGATGGTTACTTGTACACCACACAAGTCACACGCTGACTGTTGTAATGCAAGATGGCTTTAATAGAGAGAGCAATAGTGCTTATAGCTCACACCAGGTTAGTTTAAATATATTTATTAAATAATTTGCTCCATTAGTTTTCCCTTGAAAGGAAAGCATTTTCTCCTCACATAACCCTGAGAGGAAGCTGAGAAATTGTGACTCACCTCAGACCACCAATGGCCAGTCCAGCAGGTGGCAGCACCTGGCCAACCTTGGTTCTTACCAAGGAAAGGAAAGGAAAGGAAAGGAAAGGAAAGGAAAGGAAAGGAAAGGAAAGGAAAGGAAAGGAAAGGAAAGGAAAGGAAAGGAAAGGAAAGGAAAGGAAAGGAGGAAGGTAAAGTCAGATCTGGTTGGAACAGAGCAGGAGACCACTGAGAAAATACCAAATTTGAAGGCTACATTCAAGAGATTAAAAAAACACCCTGGTAGAAGGCAATAGCAAGCTACTTTGTATTGTCAAGATCATTGAGCTCAACACCTTAAAGGGAGTCTACCATTAGAAATGGGAGTTTGCAAGCCATGGGGTTAGATGCAACTTTTATGAAGTTTGAGGGGGCAGGATTTCAGTCCCACTATCCTCTTCTCTCTCTCTCTTTGTATTAATTTATGGGTATGTGTCCTCCTGGCTTTCTCCAATAGTCTCACACAATCTGCAGAAGGGCCATAACTCTAAAGAGCTTGCCTACCTCTGGCTAAGCAGGGAATTCTAGTCAATCTAGAAATCTGAGCTCTTAAGCTGCAGCACTGTGTCAACTATGACCCACTAACAATGTAGTGCTGAATCTCTCTTTTCTCTCTCATAGCCTGTTCTGAATGTTTTATCTCTTTGTTATGCTAGGAGTATGTCAGGAAAGGGGTGGAGGGGATGGTAGGGCAGAAAGCAGGGAACTGGTTAGAGGGTGAAGTGAATCTGAAGGGGCAAATCTGTTTCTGAATGATTAGAAGAGCCAGGCCTGATTCTCCAGCTTTGCCCTGCCCTGGGTTCACACCTTGTGGTGGCAAATGGCATCAGAACACAAAGTGACAGGAACGGAGCAGAGGCATTTGTTGGGGGTACCAGAGGGAGTCAGACAAGCAGATGGCGCTCAAGGCAAAGTGGGGAAGGAGGATTGGGTGGACTTTGACAGGCTGCGCTAAGCAAAACAAAGGCAACATAACTGGTTGACTAGGGCAACTTTTAATTGGCAAATTGACCGACCAATCTTCATTGGATTGGTAAGGGCAATTCAGAAGCAAAGTGAGTTGGTTAGATTTGTAAAGCTATTCTGATGACTTTAGCTCCAACTTGATAGCTGTGTTCATACAGTGCTCATGCCCCTGGGTAACTATGATTCACAGAATTACACCAATTTTCTAGGTTCATAACATTGAAATGTACACTAACAGCACTGGCTGGGTTTGCAAAACACACAAAGCTGAAATGTGGTCAGCTTCGGCTTTGTTTTGAGTGCCTTTCTTTCACTTTTTTCTATAGTGGTGAATGATAACCTGCTTTGGACGGGCAGGGTCCATTTTAAACTCCTTTAAGATTTACAGAAGTACAGCAGCTTTCCCCAGCTTAGTGCCTTCCAGTTATGGTGGACCTACAGTTCCCTTATTTTCCAGCCAATATCAGGGAAGAGAGAGGGAATGATGGGGGGGCTGTAATCATACAACTCCTGGAGGGCATGAAACCCAGAAAACACAACCTTGTACACTGTTGTGTGTCCCACTGAATCAGGGATTTCTCCAATCCCGAGGAAGGGGTTTTGCGGTCTGAATCTTTGCTACAGGAGCACTAATGGGACACACGGCCCGACTCTATTTACTTGAAAGTAAATCCCACTGAATTCGACGGAACAATCATACACACGGCTCGCAACCTTTCGAGTTCTGCATTTGGGGGGTGGGGGTCGAAGCTGCAGTTAGAACAGCCGATAAGGTGTTTCGGCGAGGCGAGCTGGAAGACGGAACCGGTTCAACGCAACGATTTCCTTCTAACCGTGCCGTCTCCGTTGCGGGCTTGAGCTAGGCATAAAGTTTACGAAAGACGGTGGAACTCCCTACTCAACCGCAAAGCGGAGGCGGCGATTCGGACGTGTGTGCGTTTGTGCGCGCACGCTTCGGCGAAGCCCGGCTTTACTGAGCTCGAAATCCCACACAATTCGAATTCGAAATCCGCGCGCCCCGTCGGCGAAGCGCTCGCGTGCGGACGGGCGGGAGCCTGGAGGGCGCGCAGGCATTCTCGCTGGCGTCTCCTTCAGGGTTGCCGCTCGCCCAGAGAGGCACCTTCGCCTTTACCCAAATAGCCTGCAGCCTTGGCGGCGCAGTGCTCGTGGTCCGTGTAAACATAACAAAAATAAAATAAAATACGATAATATTTTGTTTCAAATGAACACTTGGGCGGTAAAACCACAGAAGCCGGTGGAGCACCGGGGAGGCGGAGGGGGAGGGGCGGCGGAAGCCGGGACCGCGAGAAACGAGGAGAGAAATCTTCCTCACGGGCTGCCGAAGTTTGCTTACTCCGCCTGCAACGCGCTCCATTCCCCACACTTTCGCTTGTCTGCGCCGCGGCTTCCTCTTCCTCCTCCTCTCCCCTTTCCCTGCTCGCTTGCTCTTGCTCTATCCCTCCCTCCCTTCTTTCCCCCTTTCTCGCTCTTTCCCTCCAGCGGCGCCTGGACGCCTTGAGCTGATAAGGAAGACGAGAAGCGGCGGCAACCGAGGAGCGCGTGTTGCCGCCGCGAGAGGGAACCGGCCCGGGAGGGGCGCGGTTGGTGAGGCTGGAAAGAGCGAGCGAGCGCGCGCCGCAAACCCAGTTCCAAGCGCGCAACTCCCAATAATAAAAGTTCCCGGCGGGGTCTGTTTGAGGCGGTTTCACCCCCCCTTCCCGGTTCGGTTTTGTTTTGTTTTTGACAGCTGGGCGCAGGCGACCTCTTGTTGGCTTTTTCGGCTTTGCCCAAGGGGGGAAAAGTTTCCCATTCCTACTCCCCACCTCCTCTCTCCCTTTCCCAGGACCAATAACAAGCTGCTCTGAGGTACAGTAGCGGTGGGAGGAGGTAAAAAAAAGAGGGGGGGGGGAGAAAGCGGGGAAGGGGGAAGCTCTGTTGTGTTCTTTCAGTTTTGGGACGACCTCGCCCCCCTCCTTTCACCCAACCTGTGGAAGGACCAGATTCAAATTTCTTGCTTCTTGACCTCGAGGCAAATACTCGCTTTTCCTCACCTCTCGCATCTCCCCCGCCAGCCCCCCCCCACCGCAGCTGAAGTTTTTGGGGTGCGAAGACCTTGGAGTCTTCGTTTGTGTGTGTGTGTTTGTGTGTGAAAATCACCTGGAGTGTTGTTGAGAGCTCGGAGAGAGACGGGGGGGGTTGGAGTCAAAAGCTGGAGGAAGGAAGGGCCGGTGCAGGCGCTGCCGCTGAGAGGAGTTCCAGAGCCGAGGGGGTGCCCTTGACAAGCAGCATGCAGAAATGGTAAGAAGTTTTCCAACATCCTTTCTTTATTTCCTAAAAAAAAAAAAAAACCCTAGTCCTTTTTCCCCTCCTTTTCTTTCCTTTCTTTTTTTCCAAATGTGCCGTAATGCAAACAGCCCTGCCTGGAAGCGTGTTTCTAAAACCGTTGAAACAAACAAGCAGTCGGCAAAAATTCCTGTGGTGCAGAGACCTGCGGGGGGGGGGGGCGGCGGGGGAGTAGAGTATGCGAGCGGCGGAAGGGGGAGAATACAGGACAGTGACATAACTTAAAACTTCGTCCAGTGCTTCTTGTCCCCCTCCTCCTCTCCTCCCCCCTCCTTTCTGGTTGGAAGGGAGAATTAGATGGGAACTAGAATTCTTTCTTTTTACTCCTTTTTTTAAAAATCGCGTCAAAGGTGAAAAAAGATCACTAGAGTGAGCGGGCGGGGCAGAGGTTATTCTTTTAACCTAAGGCATAAGGGATCGTGTTAGGGAAAGTAGGAAAATAAAAGAAGCAATTCCCTTTCTGTCAGTTGACAGACGTCGTCTTTGGTAACAAACCGATAGGCTAACGCGGAACCGATCTTGGGGGAAAGGAAGGGAGACGTGCGTGTGTGTGCGTGCCTGCGCGCGCGCTAGTGTGTCTGCGATCCGCGTCGCCTCAGGCTCAGGGAGCAGAATGATAAAGCTGCCGTCCGGTCGCAACTTTTTTGGCCTTGTGCTTTACAGTTTGCCTTTCGGCAGGCAGCAATTGTTAGTAAAACTTGACCAGAGTCTAGGGAGAATTTTTAGAAGTCTGCCCGCCTGCCTGAGTGTTGTCATTCTCAACATTACTCGAAAGTAAGCTCCACTGAAATTAAGAAACGCGTGCGGATCGCACATGCGGTTCAGGAATGTGTATATGTAAACGGGGAAACGTCAGATATCTATTAGAATTGCAAAATGGCTGGTTTTATTTTAAATTGCTCAGCCCTTTTTATTTTGGAAATTTTTATGCGAGTTCAAATAAATTAGAGAGCTCTTGCTGAAACTTTTTTACCTGGGTTGTCTGATGTGGACAGTTGTTAGATAAGTCATATTTAAAGGAGTGGAAAGAAATGTTTTTACGGCTTACAGTTTTAAAAAATCCAGTAGCTCAGCTAATTGGGAAGCAATTTTTTTATAATCTTTAGCGTAGGAATGAAAATGGATAGATTTTTCCTGGACCACTGTCTTGTATTTTAAGCATGTTTTAAGTCTTGAATGCTTTGCTGTGTGGCTGTCCCACTTTGCGACTGGATGCTCTAGTTCTCAGTGTGTAATTAGAGTGTATGTAGTGAAAATCATATTGTTCTCACTTCCAAACAATGACATGTTTTGTTCCCCTGATTAAAGCTCTATTGCTAGATAGGAGATTTGTCAAAAGCAGGCAAAGGGGATATAAATGGGTAAAGAAGAGTGTCAGATGCTCTGGACTATGATTGCAATAAAACTGGCAGAATATAAAGTGGTTTTGAAACAGTCTGCAATTTATGATGCTTCCCATTTACTCTAGAGTCAAGCTGTTGTAAATTGATGCACAATGGACATCATGTAATAATCTAAGCGGACCCAAGGATTAAAATGTCTTAAATTTGGCTGAATATGCGTGCCTCACTAATAGTAGAAACAGCTTGAAGCTTTAAAGTCAAATGAAAACACTACAGACTTTGTCTTAAATCTTGCATATGTTTTTCTTACATGTCAGACAAAACTTTAGAAACAGGAATGGGCTTTTTTTTTTTCACGATCACTCTTTTATAAGACTGTTGCTGTACATATCCCTTTATGGTCAGGAATTATTATTGAAAATGAATTTTTCATATCTAAAAATGTGAAAGGAAGTTTAATGTTTATTTACTCAATAATCCTTAATAAGCAAATTTCAGAATGCCAGGTTTGTACAAGAAATACCATGCAACTTAGCTCTTTCCTTAAACTTTCTAGAAACTTTAGTCTGAAATGTAACTAAGAACTTCTGCATGATGATAGACAGTTTCTTTTGAAAATTCTCTTAAGTATTCATTTCTAACGTTGTATGAATGTAGTTACATACAAAGGTTTTTCGGTTTTTGAAGCTTCCAGTTCAAACAATTAAAAAAATACTTTACAAGCTGCATGTTAAAAGGAATTCATTTCAACAGGTCTGCATACACACTGTGAGTGGCCATTTAGTATTAATACACCACAAGACAAGCTTCTTTAATGGGTTTTTACACACATTTGAAATGTGATAAAGATCTCTTTCAGATATTTTAGAAACAGTTACTTTAAACATTACCATTTATAAGAAATGTAGTAGGACATAAGCAATTTACTTGAATGGCCCTGAATGATTTCTTCTCCTTCAAATATTATAGAGCATGATCTGGATATTTGACAGATTGGTTAGCCAGTTGCATGAAACAAAACTAGATAATCAGGCAGGCCTGATTCTTGCTGACACAATGGTTAAATGGTAACATTTTGAGGTTCAATTTTCTTAATTCACCACTTTTACTTAATATTTTATTCTAATCTTGCTTGCTGTCAGGGATGTTTCAGGAATTGTGCAATTGCTGCAGTTCAAGAATGCCAGTTTGCATTCCACGAGTGTCATTTGATTACTTTTATCTGTACAACTCCAAGACTGGCCCAGACCTCTCACTTCATCTTGCCATGTCTCCAGTCAGTGCTGGGCTGTTCTTTTCCCCCCCATCTTCCTCTCCAGAAATCTGCCTGGCTTAGGCATAGCAAGAAAGATAAGAAAGGTGTGTGTGGGAGGAAAACACTGTTCATGTTTCAGCCATGGTCCCCCTGCTAAAGTTGCCAGCAGTGGAATATGATTCCCTTGGAGCTCAGAGCATTAGTACAGCAGTGAGGGGCTATGTAGTTCAATAAGCTCTTGAACAGGTACTGTGTGACAACCCAAGAGGGACAACATTTATGAAAAACAGGTTTCCCCTACTATGACTTGGTGCTGTCTCTATAGTATCTTATTTGAACTTTTCCAATGAGTTGATCTTTGTTACTTCCCTCCCTCCCAACTTCCCTACCTCTTTCATATTTATCCATATGACCCCAAAATTAACAAAGCAACTTAAAATGGTCAAATAAACTATGTACAAAAGAACAGCACTGTCCACGAGCTTCTTTCCAAAAGGGAATTAAGGCAAGGTGTTCTTTTATAGTTCATAGTGTTTAATCTTTTGTCTTAATGCGTTCAGAATCATGGAGTTTAAAAGTTTGTTTTCATCTTATATACAAAAATTCTAGAGACTCTGTTCCTCTAGAACATCTCTTAGAAAAGCTCAAAGGCAATGGAGGGAAACCCAATTCAGCAGTGTACAGTAAAGACTTCCTTTGGTATTTCACAGCCGAACTTGCTTGTTAGAAATGATTTGCTGATCTATAATGAGCCTTTTACAGTTCTAGTAAGACATGCTAAAATATCAATTGTGCATGCCAGTTACATTATTTATAGCCTGCTAAATAATTGTAATTCCATTGTATCCAGTACTTGAATGCATAAGAGATTTAGCAAGAAAAACAGTCATTGGAGATATTCTGGGTAAATATTATTTTTGTGAGAAGAGTGAGAAAATTACTATTGGCATTTCTAGCCTTCTGTTAAAGGAAAGCAAAATTCTCTCTGCAGACTTCTGAATCAAACAACTCTTAATGTGTTTATATATTCTCTGTTTATATGACAGTCCTGTTCCAGGTATGTGTGTCTTGTTTTTGCTATCAGTTGTAAGTATTGCCAAGTTAAGTAACATCTTCAGTTCTTGAAGAGTATACCATTTCCTTTCAATATGTACAAGAATGCAATCCAAGGTGTCAGACTGGATTGTTTCTAAGCCAAGTATCAATTGAAAGTGTTTTAGTGGACTTTTTTAAAAAAGCACAATAATATTTACTTATTTTTTAAGTTACAGCAGATGTTTCCATTTATCACCCACATCTCTTCAAACTTTGGCTCTGGAAAAATTGCTGAGTTAAAACGAAGAACACTTACATGTAGGGAAAAATAGTGTCTCATCATTTTCTCCATCTCTGTTACATAAAATAATATCAGTACATATGTAAAACTTGGGTTAATATTCTTTCCAGTGGACTAGAAGAAACATTTTTAAAAAATTATGAGCTACAATGCTGCTGCTCGGTAATTAGTATTTTAATTTTTCCAGGTGACGTTACAATTATTTGAAACTTTTGTCGCATATCCAAAATGTTTTGATTCCGATAAGATGATTCTTAATTTTAAAAGTGGATTTTTTCCTTACCTTACAAGGACAATTCTTTTCACTTACAGTCTGCAGGATACACATCTGCTTCCTAAAAACAACTTTCCATTTTTTAAAAAATTGTGATAATGAGTTATAATCCTTTTATAATAATCATTATAGTAATTATTTTTTTTCTTAAGAAGGTATTTTGTTGGTTTTCTTGTTACACAGACAAACCTTCATCAGTTTGGTGCATATAATGGGGAATTCTGAGAACCGCAGTCCAACACATCTGGATTGAGGAAGGCTGATGTGGACTATAGACAGACTGTAGAAACAACCTACACCCATTGGTGAAACTTTTACTTAGTTCATTGAACGTTATGGATTCCACTGAAATTTTTGTAGTTCGTAACACAGAGTTCAATACCCATTGTCTCCTCCATTTGACAGTTGGAAGAAGAGATTTTCTGGGAAGATTTTACCGCATCTAAGTGGCAGGAAGTGATTGCCAGATGCTCTGTCCAGTAGGATCAGACTGGGAAGAGCTAGCTTTGGATACACCAGTTTCTTTCCCTTGGATGGACCCATATCAAGTATTCAAATCATGGAATTAACATAGCTCTATCTTCTTATTGCTGTCAGTGGGGATAGGAGTTCTGAATGGAAAAATCCGTGTCAGTCTAAAATGCCAGGGAAACTGCCTTCTCTTCTGCTTCATTGTTCCCACTTCTTGGCCTCATTTAAGTGTGCTCTGCTCATCCCACTGAAAGCAATGGAATGAGATGAGTCAAGTCCCATTGACTAAAAAGAGATGGGCAGCTCCAATTTTAGTGATTTTACTGTGCAGGTCACAGGTATATTTTAATAGCAGTTCAATAGCAGCATGTATTTGCTGGACTCTACCCACAGTTCTTCTACTTAATAAGATACTGATTCTTGTTTGTATTTTTTGTCAATCAAACTCCACTTACATATTGATACAATTTACATTCAGGCAGGTTTTACCATGATTGTGACTTAAAAGTTCTATACTTTCCAGTATAATTTGAGATGGGTATAGTTCCAATTAAGAAATTCATATTAATCTTGCAAGATAACATGCCAAGATTTTGGATTTTTTTCCCTTTCTTAGCAGTCATGACAGGAGTTATATTTTAAGAAAATAAATAGTTCCAATACTCATGTATAAAATATATGTAATTGGAAGCTGTCTCCTTTCTACCTCCCCACTTGAACATCAGATTGGTATACACAATTTCCTGATTGAAATGGTAAAACTGTGGCTGGATTATACAATTTCAGAGTGGAGGAAGAGCCATTTATAATTGGCTGCTACTCCTTTCAATAATAACAGTAATGGCCTGTGAGTTTTGTACATGACATGCTAGTTTTCTAAGTGCAGGGATTCCTTTTCATGAAGCAGAGCAGCAGTTTGTCATGCTGCTGTTCGTCTGCAGTCTAAAGTGCTATAATCCAGATACAAATTTGTCACCTAACTGAGAGGCTGGCTCAGCTATCATTGTTGGTATTAGCCTGTATTTGCTAATACAAGGATTTTGTTTGCTTTTTCAAAAAATTATCTGCTGCTTTCAGAGCAAAACCTTCCCAAAGTAGTTTTTATGGAAACTGTAATATATGGTGTGTCAGAGAGGAATAAAATCATAGTCTAAATTAAAAGATTAAAACATGGTAACATTAATGTTGCAATAATTAAAACAGTACAGAGCACCAATGATTAATAACAGTTTAAAATGAAAACATTCCAAGTTTGTTTAAAGGCCAGTAGACTGGAGATACTACTTAAAAGGCCTCGTTTCTCATGCCCACAAGTCTAACAGATCTTAATGGCATGCCCGTAAGTAAGGTGCGTGAGGTCATCACAATAGGGTTTCTTTGTATTCAGGCAATCTTTTGAGCAACCTGATTTAAGGATTTACCAGCAGTTTCAGTTGGGCCTGGAAAATTGGTATAGTATGATGAGGTTCACACATTGTGCTAAGCTATGGTTTGTTTGATCATAATTTATAGATTAAACCATAGTTTACTGGGATCATACCAAATCCTCAGCCACAACCAAACAAGTTACATTTTTGCTTACTAAAATGTGTAAATTGGACACCTTAGTATATCCTGTGAGGTGTTGGCCTAGTCAACATTCTTTTTCCAGCTATATGGTAGTGGAATAGTAGTTTTTTTTTTTAATAAGTAACATAAAACTGTATTTTCTTTCTTGTTTTCTTTAACTATAACCGATTTATATAAACGGATAAAGATCCAAGGTGGTCTTCTCCAAATAGCAAGGGGTTTTCATGCCTTGCTACCTGTGATTCTTTCAATATTATAAATAGCAGCAGTTGAACCTAACTTTGTGCAAGGAAAATGTACCTTATCAATAAATTACGTATTTTTAATAGATTTCAATTATATATTTTAGGTGCACCAAATTGCTTGAATATATCGAGTATAATTTTATAAAAAGTGTTTGATAAACAAAATCTCACTATCTTCTTTAGGGAAACACTATTTCAAAAGCAGCCTGAATCAGTAGTTCTGAATGGTGGCTTATGTGGCCGTTATACCTGCAGGTATCCTGGAACTTACTCAGCTTTGATGGAGTGATTGTGTATTCACATTGTGTTTCATGGCATACACAAGAGTTATTATATTTGTGAGCATTTTCATTCACTGCTGTGCAAAATTTCATTCATGCAAAAGTTGTTCCATTGATGTGAAGGGCCAAATCTGTTCCTTGGGGATTCTGCAGTGAAGTGAGCACAGAGCTCTGGTATTGATCTGGAAGAATTTGCACATATGTTCTTAATGCTAGAAAGGTTTTACTAATGTTTGGTCAAAATCTGTTCCCTGAAATTTCAATGCAGAGGTTCTAATCCAATATTCACGGGGTTGGGGTGGAAGGAGAGAATAAGTCAGCTCTAGTTTCAACCTGGCAACTATTTACATATTTGTAGATCACTATAGTGTCATTCCTTTGTTGCCTCTTCATAACTTTTTCCCTTCCCAGAAATCAGTTTTCAGTCCCTGATGGTCCTGATTGTCCTTTTCCAGACATACTAACTGGTTAGTACTATACTCCATATGTAATTTGACTAGCCCAGATTAGAAAGAAACTATTAAACTATTACTATTTATGATCTGGATATTATGCTTCTGTTAACATAGACTAAGATACATTTCGTTTTTAAGAGCCATGTTGTGCTGGTGGCTCATCTTACATGGAAATAAGTTCCACTAAAAATATTGTATATAAGTTTCTGCCTCTGATATATGTATTTAGCATCAAAGCCTTTTTTTTTTAAGGAGATCAAGGATGCAATCCTATAGATACATTTACTTGAGAGCAAGCTGTATTGAATTCATTAGGTTTTTAAAATATACATAGAATCATGGAGTAAAGTTGTAAGGAGCATACTAAGAAACCATATTGAAGTGAGTATGAACATTTACTTCTGAATACATGTTCATTTTTTATTTTTATTGATCATTTATCATGATCAATACTACCATTAGATTTGCTTTGATAACATTCTGAGTTTCCCTTATTCCTTCCTTTCTGCACTGTGCCATTACCTTATTTTAGTCTGTTGTTCTGCAATAGATTTCCTTTATTCACATATTTTTCTATCAATTAAAGAATTTTATTTGTCCTTCTATGCTTGTCTTTATTTCAGACAACTATAGCATTTTGATATTTTTGTGAGAACACTAAAAAAAAATCAAAATAATAAGGCTTAAAATGCCATAAGAGTTTGAAAAAATATTTAGTCCAGAAGGGCTTGTTGAATCATTTGATATATTTTTTTCATATCCCATTTGCATTTCTTCACTTTTCAAGTACTGCAGTGTTGTGCGTTCATACCAATGATATTCATAGTTCTAGGAATAAGAAATGTGAATAAAGTCTTGTATGGATTACAACATGCTCTTGGTTTTAAAACAAATATGTATGTAGTGTTAAGAGTCATTTTAGTATCAGCTGGAATATTAGTGAGCAGCGGAGTTGGAATCGTGTTGTAATTGTCATGCAGGCTGATTGTCCTGAAAGTTGTGATTCCTCTGTCTTTAGTAGCTACTAAAGTAGCTTTTTAACGTTCAGTACAAAGATGTAACAGCACACACAGAAAACATTTTTCCCCTTTTTGTGACCTTACATTTGCCAAAGTGCCTCATGCTGGAATTCCTTTTCAATATCTTTTTTTTCCAGAGCCAGACATGCATCCAGACACAAAAGCCTCTGTGTATAGCAAGCTGTTTTAAATATTGTGACTTGCTGATGTGCTGTCCTTTCTCTGCTTGAGCCAAAGATCTCTGCTCAGTGTCTGTAGATTACCAAGGCCCTTCTTCATTGTATCTCTTGTCAGCTATTCCTATTCATTTAACCTTTCATTAGTGTCTGTGCAGCTTCACTGTCTGAAAAGGCACGGCAGAACCTAAAGGCCTACTGTCACAGTTATTAGATTTCTCAGTCACATCCCAGCAACCACAATGGAGTCAGAGTCAACATTATTGTCACGGATGCTGCTGTCCTGGGGTGCAACTCTTCTGTGCATGTCAAGGACATGTGCCACATGTTGATAATGTGTCCCAGGGATAAATGCACAACATGAGGGATAGGCCCAGCCTAGAAGTAATGAGCTTTGTGGGAGTCACTATGCAGGCAAACAGCTGAGAAGGAATTCTGCTTAAGAAGCCAAAAGAGAAAAAGTGAATTAAATGTTGCCAAAGTTGGCCTATGAGGTACTTGTCAATCATGTTGCCTTCATTTTATGTTTCTGTTATAACAACAAAACAAAAAAATGTTATCTGCAACTGATGAAAGCATTGATTTAAAATAACAATAATAAAAGAAACCCTGCAAGAATGGAATATATTTCCTGCAGTCCTTTAAAATATATATTGTCAAGCATCAAAACAATGTATTTCATGTTAGAAACACAGACGCCACTGTCAGTTGGCTCTTAACAATGAATTTGCTCTTTGAAAAGGATGGGTTGCATGAACTTTTCTGTGGGTTTTAAGGGTGTTTTTTTTTTTTTTTAATTTCAAAAGTTAGCTTAGCTCTTGTGTTACACCAATATTAGCCAACACTAAGATGTATTCTCACAATGTATTCTTACTTTGTGAGCAAACACTGCAGCAAACAGTATTTATGCCTTTGAGCCTTCACTGCTGTTAACTGAAATGATTGGAGATAGACTATCCACGTGCCAAAGAAACAGATATGGCTAGCTTGCTACATCATTCATGGGGTTTGTCTAATTCAGAATCTTGTATATATCTGTTGCTAGACATGTGCTCTCAAGATAATAGTCTTTAATTCAGTGAGATATTCAAAGAGATGTTTCCTCTGAACCTAGATATTCCTCATTTAATAACACTGAATAGAACAATCCTCCATGAATGTGCCTAAAGTTGTCTAAACCATACTGTCATCATTGCAGTATGACAGTTAATTGTGCCTGATATAAATTATGAGAGAAGGAGAAAGTCTGTATATTCATAATTGTATATGCCTCTGTCATCACGTCTCTGTCTCTGACATCTTGGTTGATATGATGAAAGGTCTCCAACTCATAACTTGTTGGTCTGCGTGTTCATTATGCTTCCTGCTGATTTGAGTTTTGCTATATGGAATTCTAACACCTACTGCAAGTAATATTAGAAAAGTATGTTATCTGCTATAAACACAGTCTTATTAATGAAGACTAAGATTTCAAAAGTAATTATGGAGGAAATTCAAGGCATCTACAGTATAATAGAAACAAACTTGAATTGCCATTGCATATGGTATTGCCAAAAGACTGAAATGGTTCTACTTAAGACACTTAGTATTAAGTTCTGAATATAACCTACTAAAGCGCACCATGAAATAATTCCATATACGTTGCTGACAATGCATGCTGAGATCTAGCAAAGAAAGAATATAGTTGGGAGTTTTATGATGTAAATAGGATTTATATTCAGAAATATTGTTGGGTGAAACAATTTTAAGTTTATGTTCTTATGCCTTATTTCAAATGCCATAAATCAGGGGTCCTCAAACTTTTTAAATGGGGGGCCAGTTCACGGTCCCTCAGAATGTTGGGGGGCCGGACTATAGTTTGAGGAAAGGAGGAGAGGCACCGGACCTGGCATACCTGTCATATAGAATAGTCCAGCTCTGCGATCTCCCTCCTCGTGCATCGCCTGCAGCTCCCAACACAGCCCCGACACTTCCGCTTCTGACAGACAGCAGTGGCGGCCAATCAGGTGGGCGGGCCAGATAAATGACCCTGGTGGGCTGTATCCGGCCCGTGGGCCGTACTTTGAGAACCCCTGCCATAAATAGTTGTGAGTTTATACAGAGAAAATGTAATGAAAGAAGGAGTGTTCCAAGCAATGTTCTGTGTCTAAGAAGGCAAAAAAAGGCAATTTGACAACAAAACAGAATCGGTCTAGCCAGGTTTGTTGGGTAATTCCAAACAAAGAAAGGTCTGCTCTATTTATGTCTACTTAAGTACATCATTTAGTTAGTCGTGCATAAAAATAAAAACAAGTTTGCAGGTGAAATTATAAAATAGAGTTTATTCAAAACTGTGTTACAAAATCACAATATGAAAGCCTGAATAATAAAAGTGAATTTTAAAAGACAAAAACAAAAAGTTCCAAACCTGAATGAAAACACACACAACACCATAAAGACTATATTATTCATAGATGATGTGCCATTCTCCCCTGTGCCAGTTTCCAAATGCAAAGATGACAATGCCTATTAGGGGAAAACTACAGCAAGTGTTTTAAAAAAGTCAGAGCATATATAGCATGGAGATTATTGAATTATTAATTCAATATAATATAATAATTATTAATTATGACATTGAAACTGAAACTGAATCAAAATTCAGGTAATAAGTGACAGCAAAGCAAATTTGGAAGACTTAATTAGTGGCAAGGTTGAACTAAGAAAATGGTTATTTTCTTGGAAGTTGACAATTTCATATTCATGTGAATACAAGTCTGTACATATTGCTATTTACCTAATTACTTTTTTAGTTAGACTGTTACTGACTTAACCGCGTTGAATTGTAAGGTATTGTGCCAGTTTCATTAAACAAGTTTTGTTATTTATTCATACAATCAAACTAAATTTGTATCTCATGCGTAGACTTTTAAAACTTGTCAGCATTACAAATGTTTAGATGGAGATGTTTTGACGACTAATACAATGCAACCAAATTATTGCCCTGGTGATTATTCATAGTGCTGTTTTGTCATGATGATTATCCTCGTTGTTCAAAGGCTAAAGGGATAGAGATGAAAGTATATAGTATATTTAGAGATGAATGTTTGCATGCATTTGAAAGTTTCCTTATTGAAAACAGTACCGATAATCTAGAAAGAGAATGAAATACAGGATCTTGCAGCTCCTGAAACTTTAGGATATCATTATCATTTATGGTATAATATCATTTCTGAAGTGTTGCATTAATTACCAACCTGTTCCATGGTTGTTGATATGAAAGCTCACGCTCGTCTCTCACATGGTTATGATATCTTTAGAACTTTAGGAAAGAGCTGATATTCTTCAGTTTAAATTTTTTTGGAGATAAAAATCAGAGTGGCTCAGAAGAACTGTTGGTTATTTTTTTAATACTTGCGTGAGGAAAAGTTAGGGTGTTCTCTCTCTCTCTCTCTCTCTCTCTCTCTCCCTCCCTCCTGAATTTTCAGGGTAAACTCAGATCCCTGTTTTCATGATGTGGCCACTTTCTGGCATTCTGAGGATATTACGCTTCTTGAAGGTGCATAATATATCACCCAAAGTCATCTCATTTTGGGATGGGGAAAATGATTCAGTTGATGATGTGACAGTCTAGCTGTTTGTTATTTCTCTCATAAAGGTTATTATTTTTTCAGTTGGTGGTATCTCCTTTAGTTGTGCTTATGACATAGTGGATTGGATACATCTATTTAGTTTTCTTGGTAGATGTGAATGGTATGTGGGAATGACCTTGGGAGATGAGGGGAAGAGACCCTAACCCTAGCCCTAGGGAATGATCAGATAAGAGGGAGCATAGCCCACAGCTGCATAGTGGGCAGAGAAAGAGGCTCAGAAGGGACCCTCCCTAAGTTATTGGGCTGTAAAGGTGATGGCGGGAGAATTGTACTTTCAGACTTGCCAGATTTTGTTAATGTAGCCTTACAATTAAGTAGAATTAGCTTATCTGTGATTCCTGTTGGGTCTACCTAGGAAGGCTGACAGTAGCAGAATAGAAGTGTTTTGCCATTGCCTTGTTTCAGGATGTTTTTTTCAGTTTTTCAGAGCAGCCAGTAGCCATGGTATACCCAAGTACTAACCAATACCATCTATGTCGTTTCTGAGTTGAAATGTGAGCAGGTGGTGCCATCTACTACTACGTAAGTATTTACATTATTGCAGTCTTCCAGTTCTACTGTGGTGATGAATGACAGAATATAGGGTTATTTCATATATACATGTTCATTAATTGGATTAGTCAACATGTAATAATTGGGAACTGATTGTATAAATGAAATAATATTTTTGAAATAACATCAAAGGGGGCGTGGGTCACAGATAGAACCCAAAATTTGCAAATGCCATTTTGTGTTTTATCAATCATAATGGCAATAATCAATTTCCTGCTGCTGTGAATATTTTCAGAGCCCCTTGCTTTACAGATTTGCCACCTGAAATACTTGTATAGATCACAATTTTTGCTAACACTACAGCCTCTTAATCCTGCAGGGCAATTGTATGATATCCTTATACCTCTAGAGTACTATGGATTAGTAGTTCACTAGTTGACTTCACCTAGCCTGTTGACAGTCTGGTTTGAACTAAAAGAAAGGGCCCACAATATTGATATTCAGAATGACTTAAGTAAAGACCAACCAACATATATAGCAGGCCTGTTTGGGAGGCTGTTCTGCTATGCTAAGTATTTGGTAACTATCCTCTGCCTGTTTCATAGAAGAGGGTTTACTCTTGCCCACTATAATATATTGCCATCCTCATTAGGAGGTAGATGTTGGAAGAAACAGAAATGGTGTTTCCCATTCTTTTGCACTGCTCTTTCTATATGACGTAGCGAGCTGACCTAGTAGCTTCTCCTCTATTCTCACACCAGCTCAAAAGAGGAGAATAATAGATGGTTTATTAAGGTCACAGACCAGAGTTCAAAATAAAACAAGTTAATAAAAAACCAAAACATGATAAGAATGTTACAATAGGTGGTAGATTCATTGGTGGGCAGAGTACTTTTACAGGCCTGTATGACAGAATTTGGCTGCATTCAAGGAAACTAAATTATACTGATCTGATACCAATAACTCTACATAAAAAGGATCAGAAATTCCCTGGTGTTTTTACCAGGTAAGGAGTTATAAGGCTGGTTCTAAGGACATGAGCCTATAATTTCAAAGGCCGCTTGTCTGCGGGGCGCAGTAATTGCTCATTGGGAACTTTTTAATATTGGCCCTTCAAAACTGTCATGGGGAGAGCACTGAAGCCTGCTAAAATTATTGCTGCTCAGAACTTGGAAGCTGTTATATGATGTAAATACTACAGTAGTTTGAAAAAGGGGGCTTGGCTGCTCAGAAAAAAAATCTTGGCTAAAGCAGACTGGTCCTGTTTGGCTTCTAGATCTTTAATACATTGTTTAAATGCACTAAGTTCATAACCCATCATTTAAAAGTCTCCCTAGAAAAGCCAAGGTGTTGGAGTTTTGTAAAATCGTCCTGGTTGATACTGATTCACAACTGTCCTTAATAAGCAAAGAACTTGAGCTTGTGGGAAAAACTGTAACTTCAGCCAGTATGCTATGGTGCAAGTCCATGCACCCATTTGAACTTTAGTCAGTCCTGCCTCCCTCCTTAATACTACATTGAGAATGTAAGTGGCTACCTGGAATATAGAAATTTTAGGAATTTAGATTGGACCCTTTCAAGAGGAGTACTATAGAGGAAATGTAAGGTCCCAGCTGGGCATTGAAGAGTAGTTCCATATGGGCTTTAGCTGAATGGGCTTCGGTGCTGCTGGAATGTACTGCACTGCTCTGATAAAATGAAAGGATTGTATTGTGACCACTGTTTTTTGAGCATTTTCCATAACATTTGTTTAATTAGGGTCTGTTGAAAAACCCATTAATGGTTAGCCATAAACCAGAGCTTGCAAATCACTGGTTGGATTCACACAACAGGCAGAGTTAGAACCAAACTTTGTAGCTTAGCTCCAGAAACATTTCAAGGAACTTGAGGGCACTGATAATACTTCTCTGCCTAGAAGCTTAACAGCGATCTTGTCTTGTGACTCAAGACACAAACATCTGTTCACACAAGTGGAGGTACCAGAATAGTGTGTCTTATATAGACATAAGCAAGGCAAGGATGAAGACTACTACAAAATGTATTATTCTCTCTTTGCTGAATAGGTATTGCTGTTATGGTAAAGCACACTATTTCCAACATAACAGAGTAGCCCTGATCCTTATTTGAAGGTGAGCATGGACCAGACATTCCATTCCAGTCATTGCCGCAGTTGGCCAAATACTGGAGAGCGTTTTTGTCTTGCAGGTTCACAGCTTGGAAAGCACTATGAAAGGTGTAGGAACACTTTGCCTCTATGATTCTGCCCCTTTAGGAGGGATGGGCATGGAGTTTCATGGATGCAGGACCAGGGGATTCTCACTCAGAATCCTTGCTTTTTAACTGTACAGATGTTCCAAATTTGAAATGGGCTAGATGCTCCTTCCAAGAGATATGAGAGAGGCAGTTGAAAGGGGGAGCAGGATGAGGAAAGGGCACCTGAGGTGGCCTTTAGGATGCTACTGTACTGATATAACTCGCAAAATGCAGAGGAATGTGTCTCATGCCAAGGAGAGACCCAAAAGGGCTAATATGTGGGTGACTGTTACTATACTCCTTCTAACTGGCTCAGATGTGCCTCTGGTTAGGTGAACCCAATTGACACATGGTACTAAACCATAATGTACTTTGGTTTTTGCCTAGTGTGCTACAGGAACCCAGCCATTGTGGTTTTGTAAAACATGGTTTATGGCATTGTATGTTTTAATTTATTAATAAACTGGCTTACTGTGAGACATAAACCCAGTGTAGAATTATAACCTTGATTTTATATCTGAGATGCCCTGCACATAAAACAAGTTTCTGCCTAACTAGACCAATCCTTGTCAGGGGGAAAGAGATGAATGACCATAGCTGATTCAATCTCCTGCTGTGACTGAGTGGTTAAGGAACAGCTTTGAAGTGTCTGCAGTGTGGATTTGAGTCATGGAGGCCCTTCTTTCTGGCTTTTTATTTATCAAATGGGGCCATGTTCCCTCATTCCCCTGGACTGAACTCCTGTTCTCAATCCTAACTTTAGAATGGGGTTTTGCTTAGTGTGATGTGTGAACTTACCTATTGTGGTTTGCAAGATACAGTTTAATGGTTCAGTGCAGTGTATGAATCCAGGTAATTTTTACTTATGTAGCAAGCCATAATTAACAGAAATGTAATGTAGCATAATGCATGACCGAACCATTGAAGGTTTTCATTATTAGTATGTATCAGCAGCTGCTCTTGTTGCATACTTGTTGCCTTGGTTTCTTGTCAAAAGAGACTTTTCCTTCTTGAGGGGTTCTTGAACCCCTCTCTCAGTATGGCTGTGCATATTTTCTTTTCTCATTGTACGGAGTTCTAAAATAGTAAATGGATTCCAACCACTTCCTAGAGTCTGAAAAAGGAAGATCCTTGCTGCTCTACAGCTGGAAAAAGTGAAAAGGAGACACAGCTTCGTTGCATATTTTGCAATGTAAGGTCAGTGTTCCCATTAGTGTGTGTTTAATGGAACCCATTGGGGGTAAGTGGCCTTGTCAGCACTGTCCCTAACCGATGGATTTGGTAGGGTTTCTGGAGATGTTCTGGAGCTAACTGCCATCTTATGCTTTTTTCCCTGAATGGTCTGTTTTCTTTTCCCTTACCAGGCAGAACTAAAATCCAGTTGTAGCAGCAGTAATGTGTCTTTTCCCCTGCCATAATTAGAGTGTAAGATTCCTTGGTTAATATCAATTGTGCATTTGAGTATAATCTTCTGGTCTGCCTTTTACAAAATGTCAAGTAATTTTTTTTTATTAGAAAAGTGGCATATAGACTGCTATAATAAACGACTACTTTTGCCTTGGTTCCAGAATAATTATAAAATCACAAGACGAGATTCAGGGAGGGGATTGGGAACTTAAGTATTTCCATTGGGTCTTCATTATTTTTTCTCACTTTTGAGAAGGAATGTTTATGCCAGAAAAGCTTTAGCTACAATTTTGGTACTGAGTCTAAATACAATAATGTACTGAAATAATCTGCATGGAGGTAAGTATGCAACCATTATGTGGACACGTATCCTACCGTAAGGAAAACCTTTTGGTAACTTAAGCTCAAAGGCAGTGAATAAACTAGTGTAGTACTGAACTTTTTTTCTGTCATGCCTCCACTTACCTCTTGTACTAACAATGCTATGGAGCCTCTGTTCTCTGCATTCTCACACAGCATTAAGTGTTCTTGGCACTGTTGAATATTTAATATGTCATTTCATTCTGATACTAGTAAAGCCCTTTAGACATCTTTGCAATCAAAGCTATTATTGTAAATGTGAGCTCTAAATAAATAGGAGTAATAGCAAAAGTAGCTATCATCTAATAACAGTGTTTTGCTATTTGTCCAAGAACCACTGTGTCTTATTTAGGATAATGGCTATATAATGGTGGGACAAAAGTCTGTTTGCATCTGTGTTTTAAGAGAGCTAAGAATTTCTCCCTGTTGAATCGATTAGAGTTATAGGTGTGAGCTTTGGGCATTATTTTAACAATGTAGATCTGCTCCTGGAGAAGAATAATTTTCTTTCAAATATTTGATTGTTATCTAAAACATTGTGATCATGCAATATTCTGTTACTAGGAATCTTGATCCGGCCATTCCAGGTAGACTGCTTAGTGATGAACAAAGATGTTCAGTCATTGTCTTATTATGGAACTTAATTGTTAGAGATATTGCTTGTTAAGTAGGGCTTGTTGATATTTTCTGAATAGGACAGGCCATGGCACAGTGTTGTCTGAATGAAACAATATTTGAGAGCTTCTCCTGAAACATCTCAGGCTACTTTCTCCTACCTTCTGATTTGGGGCAGTTGATACAGGAGGATTATGCTGTTAACTCCATGTATTCTTGTATATTTGTGCATAAAACAGTTGTTACAAAATATGTCTCCAGTAACCTCAGCATCAAAAGGAAACAAAATTCTGGCCCCAGCTTTTCCAATAAATTTTTTGGTGTTCAAGGAGGTGAAGCGTCTGCAACGCACTGCACTAAGCTATAATGTGACATATTTGATTTTAGATTAACACAATGTGTGAGGTTAGCCATTGTGTTTTGTAAATCATGCTTTATAGGTTAGTGTACTATGTGAATCCAGCTGATTTTTAATTATCCAAGAAATCACAGTTAAAGAAGTAATGCCTTAGTAAGATGTGTGAATCCAGTCTATACCTGGATATTGATATAGAGGGTATCCTGGCAATATGTTCTTTATGGTAACCTGTCAAGAATCAACTGATTGTGGCAGGTAAAGTTGAATTAATTAATTAATCAATCAATCAATCAATCAATCAAATAATTCTGTAATTCAAATATGTAATTTATAATATTTTGCCCAATATTGTAAAAATAACACAGTATCCATTGAAATAGTATGCTTCTTTCCCTACATTTATATTCATGTATATGAAATCAGTCATGTTGACTGAATGCTCCTTCTGTTTTTTGGTGTGTTTTTTTTTAAAGGCTGGGCTCAGCTTCTATGCTTTTCCACCCAACTGATAATGTACAGTAATTCAGCTATTTTACAGTAGAATTGATATATAGGAGTGTGGATGGGACCTATTCCCAAATTCATAAAAAAATTATCTTTGATTGAAAGTTCTTCACAATAAATACTTCAGTCTTAAAAGAGAAAATTATATCCTTTCACCTAAGGAAAAGAAACTGCTCAAAGTTATTTTTTTCCCTCTCTGTAATCTGTCATGTATCTTGTATTTACTGCTGTAGGGAAATATTTTTCTTTCTTGAACCTTTAAAGAGATATTTAAACATAATATGCTCATACCTTTAAAATCATTTGGTGGGATAAAAAAAACTTTTAAACTTTGTATATTTTTATAACACAGTATACTTCGTCTTTGAAAGTTCCATTTAAAGTCTTCTGTCATATTCTGCCAAAAAACGTTGTTCAGAACTCTGTGTGTGTTGAAACATGCATGCCTGTCCCAGTGTCATAAGTAATTATATCTCTTGTGTGCTTGCTTCTAGTAATTGGAAAGTTCGACCTACCGCAGGATACGTTTTAGCATTTGATTGTATCTCGAGGACATGTTACAGAAATCAAGTTTTCCACCATGCAGCAACTTGAAATTGTAAACAGATATTAGTTTAAATGTATCATCCTGTGAGTTTTCTCAACAAACCTGCATGTGTGTGTTTGAATTTTCTTTGCAACTCCAGGGAAACGTTTCAAAATATGTGCATTTAGCAGCAATTAAGCCTATGATATCTCTTTCCCGACCCCAACTCTAAACAAGGCAATTGGTGCTATTGGTGTATCTAAAATTTATTCCACACTAAAGCAAGATGATGTAGTATAGTAGCTAAGAAATCAAACTATGAAAACAATGAATTCTGACTTTTTAGTTCAAATTGCTCATTTCCCTAGATAATCTTGAACAAGCCACAGTTCTTCAATACAGAATATGTAGAAAGAAAGCTGAAATACTGCTTTGTAGAGCTTTGAAATCAAGTAGTCAGAGATTTTTGTATGCATTTTTATTTATATTTCTTACAACTAGAAAATGTTACAAGGTTTAAATGCTCAAATTCATATATCATCATATACTATCTATACATTTACACTTTACTGTCTTTCTGCTCTTATGATATGTGTATTTCAAACAACATGTAATCTACAGTCATGTATATCTGATCCTCAATATTTGACAGAAATTCTTTATTATCCCCCAATGATAGAAATGTCTCCTTCACCTTGACTTGAGTCCTTCACATATTTTTCTAAATCATGATGTGTATATTTGCTATTGTCTGGCTGTGTGGTTTGTGCATGAATCCTGTTCATATGGTTTCTAAATTCTAGTTAATAGCTTAATGTTTTGTGTAAACTAAAGCATTTATGGCTTATTCAATGAAACATGGCTTATTTAAAATGAACCTTTATTTAGTGTGATATCTGAACTCAGCCAAAAGATACTAAAGTAGCTGAGAGCACTTTTGTATAACTGTTTCCATTAAAAGCAGTTTGAAGATGAGCTGTGCTTGTCTTCTCTTCCAGTGAGCTTGTAATACTGAAAACAAGGAGTAAACAATCTCATTTGATCACTCTCCAGCCCTGAGCTACCATTGGTTCTAGAGTAATAACATTTCTCCCAATCCCTACTCCATCCAATGTTTGGCTAAATCTGTTGTTTGACACTCCTTACATCACTTCATCCAGCAAAGTCTACAACAAACTGATGAAGCTAAAATGTTGACATGAGCGATAATATCATTGTACAAGTATAGCTATTACATACTTGTATCTAATATTGTCAAACAAAATCATTTGCCCCTTCCTACAGATACCTATGCCTTCACCCACATCCTCCTTTCATATTGCATGCATTTGCATGGTTCTATGCAGCAACAACAACAATATCCCAGTTGCTAAGATGTAAAGTTACCTTCCTTTTGCCTTGAAAGGAGCTAGGAGATCAGATGAGGCAAAAGTTTCTGCAAATAGATAAGTGGACCATTCACAAACTACACAGAGCTGCAGTATTTCACTGAAAAAAAAATAGTTTTATTGATGTTTCAAATACACCACAGCTGAAACAGAAATAAATTGGCTGAGTTCTGAAACCTAACTCATGTGTGAGATCACAGAGGTCTGGAGCTGCTTTTGGACTGGCTTTTGGACTGAGTCAGGTAATTGACAATGAAGATATTGAAGTGGTAGATAGCTTCTGCCTTTTAGGATCAGCCATCAACAGTAAAGAAACAAGCAGTCAAGAAGTATACCACAGTCTAGCACTTGGTAGAGCAACCACAAAGACCTTGGAAAACATTCAGATGCCATGATGTGTCTATACCTACAAATATCAGAATAGTGCAAGAAATGGTATTCCCTGTGACACTCTATGGAAGCAAAGGTTGGACTTTGAAGAAGCAGGATAGAAAGAGTATTGATGCTTTTGAACTTTGGTGTTGGAGAAGTCTCCTGAGAATACCATAGACAGCCAAGAAAACAAACAAATGGATCAAATGAATAAATCAGAGTTCTCACTCAAGGCACAAATGACCAGGCTCAGATTATCCTACTTCAGACACATTATGCAAAGACTAGCTCTCTGGAGAAGGCTCTGATTCTGGGAAAGGTGGAAGGAAAGAGAAGAGGATGACCAGCAGCAAGATTGGTGCACTCAATTACAGTGGCAATGGGTGTGCTGTTGGAAGACCTGAAGGACCAGATTAGAAATAGATTAGGAAGATTAGGATTAGAGAGAATATCTATCTGGTTGCTAAGAGTTGATACTGACTTGATGGCACATAATCAAATCAAATAAAGCCATATAAAGGTGTTCTAAGAGTAGCATGGTTCAGATGTTAAGTGAAGCCATGGATTCCTCCTATTTGAATACTCCCTCTTTTTTTCCTGCTTTACATAGTTAATTTAGAGATTGGTTGGATTCTCACATCATGCTTAATCATAATGTGGCTCATTTAATTTGGCTTAGTATATTACAGGAACCTAGCCAGGGATTGTTTTATTCTCTTGATGGTTGGAGACCAATTTCCATTTAGAAGCCATGGTTTGCTCTTTTTAACCAGAATGTGTGCATCATTGTATATTGCTTGCCTTTTCTTCTAGCAACAACAATTCTGCCTTATACAACAATCCTGTAAGAAGCAGAGCTACAGCCACCATTGTCAAGAGCTATATTTGACTATCAAGCTACATTGATAACCTGGTTTATTTGTATCACCTTGAAAAATAGTAAGATAGAATATATCTTATCTTAGAACATACACCTAGTGAGTCTGTGTTGTAGATAATGTCATACAATGTTCCCTTATATTCACCACCACCTAGAGTTCCTCTGGTAAATAGGCAGCTGTATAAATTTGTTTAATACATAGAAAAAACCAATCTGCTGTTGGAATATAATCGTTTGTTAGATTTATATCCTACTTTCCTCCTGGTGTTCAAGATAGCATACCTAGCAGTCCCTCCTCCCATTTCTTTTCCCTCACAGCAAGACCCTGTGAGGTGGATAAGGCTGAGAAAGAGTGACTGGCCCAAAATTACCCAGTCAGCCTCTGTGGCTGAAGGTAGACTAGGACCTGACTCTTTCCAGTTGTAATCCAATGCCCTAACCATTTTATTACACTATGTGCTTCAAAATCTGATTTAAGAATAATTGTGTTCAAGTTGTTTAATATTCATTTGTTAGATTTATATCTTGCCTATTGTTCAAGAACTTAAAGTTGGGTAGAAAATACGCTCTCCTTCCATTTACCTCACAACAAGAAGCCTCTGAGGCAAGTTGGGCTGAGAAAGAGTGACTGGCCTGGCTTCCGTGGCTGAGGATGAAGTTGAACCTGGATTTCCTCCTTAACCACTACACCCTACTGACTTGGCTCCATGACTTGATATGGAAATACATGTTTTCATTGCCAAGTTAAATGTGAAATATTATTGAAATAATCTCCGATTATGAAACTAAAGCAGTTTTGTCTTGCAAATTTTTGGGCTTTGTTCATTGTAATGAGGGCTGTTTTACATAACTATTTGGCACCATATTTTGAAATCAACGTGTGACTTATATATAAGTAGCTTATGGCTTCATGTAGCACCTCCACAATTAATAGAATTTAATTTTTTACATAGGTCAGGAACATGTACTGTATTTGGCAGAAGTGTTTTTGTCAGGATTCCTTTTTACACCTCTTCTCAATAGGTGTATTTACATGTATTTTCAGTGGCTTGAACAAAGAGAGAGCATGGGGTCATAATGACAGAAAAAGCAGAGTTCTCTTCCACATTCTGCTTCTTGTGCTATTTAATTTAAAAGCCATTTTAAATGGCTATATGTATATGTGAATGTATATGCAAATTTTTAAAAAAGTGTTTAGAAAGCAGGTAGTGAATAAGAATGAGAGTGAATGAACAAAATTTAGTCTTGCTCACCATATTTTTTGAGCCTGTTTAGTTCATGTACTCTGAGTTCATACATTGCATTAAGTCATGGTTTATTTTGCATAGTTTGTTAATTAAGCACAGTGAGTGGTTTCATACATATCACTAAACAGTAAACCATGGTTTATAAAACATCTGGATATACTCATTGCACTAATCCAAAATCAAATAAACCACATTATGGCTTTGTGCAATGTGTTAATCAGCCATTGAAATTCATAAAAAGTTGAAAAAATATACACAAAAAAGTCAAAAACAAAAATAAAGCAGTTTCCACTCTCTACTAGTTGCATGACTCTAGATCAAATGCCTTTTCAGTTGCCCATTTAGTTGCTGGATTCATAAAATCATCAAACTGGAAGGGACCACAAGATCATCTAGTCAAATCCTCTGCATTGTGCAGTTAAATTAGCTATGAGAGATGGCTGTCCAGCCTCTTCTTACAAACCTGCAGAGATGGAAAACCCACAACTCCATGGGTATTCTGCTGTTGTACAGATCTTACCATCAGGAAGTTTTTCCTCATATTTAAATGAAATCTAGGTAGCTGCATCTTAAATCTATAATTTATTGTTCTGGTTTTTATGGCAGTGGATAATACAGGTAGTCCTTGGGTTATGACAGCAATTGGGACCAGAATTTCTGTCACTAAGCAATGCAGTCATAAAGTACAGTGTCATGTGACTGCTTCGCTTAGCAATGGCAATCCTGGCAGTTCCCATTGCCATTGTTAAGCGAAGATGTTAAGTGAGGACCTCACATGACCACAAGGTGGGAAGAGGTGGGGATATGGAAGCACATGCTTATGCCGCTGAAACCATGTCCAGGCAAGCAGGCTGGCAGGGGAGAGTTATGGGTGGGCGCTACGGAGTATGAGATCCCCATGCCACCTGGGAGCTCCTCGGGAGAAAAAGCAGTGGGAGTGGGAACAACTTGTGGGAGCAACTTGTGACCTTCTGCCAGCTTCCTCATTCACTTTGCTTGTGGGAAGCCATCAGGGAAGGTTGCAAATGGTGATCACATGACTGCAAGACACTACAACTGTTGTAATTGGAAACCGATTGCCAAGTGCCAAATTGTGATCATGTGACTGCAGGGATGCTGCGATGGCTGCAACTTTGAGGACTGGTCATAAGTCCCCCATATTCAGTGCTGTCATAGCTTTGAACAGTCACTGACTGAGTGGTCACTAAGTGAGGACTATCTGTAGTTCCTGATCATCATCTTATTGCATTCTTTTATTGATATTGTGTCTTCTCCCAATTTTCTGCAGACTAACATCCTAAATTCTTTCAGCCTGTTCTCATAGGGCATGTCCTCAAATTCCTGTATCATCTTTGTTACCCTCTTCTGAAACCTCTCCAACTTACCAATATCCTTCTGGAAATGTAGTGTCAAGAATTGAAAACAATACTCCAGGTATTCCAAATCAGAGGAATAATAACTTCAGGATATAGACACAATGCTTCTTGAACTGCAATAGCTCTTCAAGAAACCCTTCCACACTCTTAACTCATGTTCAGCTGGTGGTCAAAAACCACATCCTTTTTAGACATAGGATTTCCAAGACATGAACCCCCCATCTTGTCTGGGTGCCCTATATTTTTTCTCCTTAAATGTAGCACAGATAGTTTTCACTTATTAACCACAATAGGGGCCAGCAACTCTGTTGCTAAGCAGTGCGGTTGTTAAGTGTGATGTCACTTGACTTACAACATCAGTTCTGGCTGTGGTTGTTAAGCGAATCACTGTGGGTCATTAAGTGTGATGTCACGTGATTGTGACTTGTGACTTTCTGCTGGCTTCCCCATTGACTTTGCTTGTTGGAAGCCAGCTGTGAAGTTTGTAAATGGCAATCACATGACTGCAGGACTCTGTAACAGTTGTAAATGTGTGCACTGAACAAGTGGTCGGTAAGCAAGGACTACCTGTATTTTACATTTTTCTTTGTTAATCTTGGTCCTCTTAGCCCAGTCTTTCATTCTGTCCTGATTAGACTGCAATCTCATTCTGTCATCCTGGGTGTTGACCAGACCTCCCAATTGTGTGTCATTCACAAATTTGATAAACAGCCTATTAATTCCATCATATAGGTCATTAATATTGAAACATATTGGCCCCAAGACAGATCCCTGTAGAGTCCCACTGGCTACTGATGTCCAACTTGACATAGAGCCATCAATCCTGACTCTCTGTGTGGTTAGCAAGCCAGTTGTGGACCCACTTTACTGTAGTGCCAGGCAAACTGTACTTTAACAGTTTGTGTCATAAGGAAACTTGCCACAAACTTTGTTGAAATCAAGGTAGGTTATATTCACTGCATTTCTCTTAGCCACCCGAGTGGCTTTACCTATCAAAGAAGGTTTCACGTTATCTGCTTTTAACAAAGCCATTTTAGTTCTTAGTAATGGCATTGTCTTCAAAATGCATACACATGGTCTGCTTTATTACCTGCTCTCATATCTTTCCAGGGATTGATGTTAGGTTCACTGGCTGATAATTATTGGGTTCCTCTTTTTCTTTAGAAAAGAACTGGACTTCCCCAGTTCTCTGGCACCTCCCAGTTCTCCAGGACCCCTCTTAGGTAATTGACAGAGGTCCTGAAAATTCTTCAGCCAGTTCATTCAGTATTCTGGGGACTTGGGCCTGGGGAGCTGAAGTCATTCAGATTAGCTAAACGTTCCCTTATTACACTCTTACTGACCTGCGTCCTCTCCTGTTTTGTATATGTCCAATCTGTGCTACTTAAATCACCATTTCCTTTGGTTGGAACCAAAGGATATCTTGCTAGTCTTAGCTCATTTTCTGCCTTTGCTTTCCTGAGCTCAATTCCTATATTTCTGAGTTGAAGCTATGTAAACTTCTTTGGTTGTAAGCCACTCCTCCCATTTCAAGAAAACACCCTTCTTTGTTCACCACATTGACTCCTTTATGCCATACTTTTGTTAACCATAGCATATTGCATAGGCCACCATTGACATTATGCTAACCCACAGACTGGAAGCGGGCAACCTATGGCCAGCAAGCTGCTTGCAGTCTTTAGCATACCTTTTCCAGTCTCCATTCCTGCCAGAGTGACTCTGGAATGAGTAGGATTAAACTTGTTTTAGTGGTTTTGGAATCTTGCAAGGTTTTAAGGGACACTCATTAAACTTTAAAAGATCTCCTTGAACCCCCTCTTCACAGCCCAAAATTTCAGTCATATCTCCTGCATCACTTGGAGTCATTAAATTAATGTGCTCCTCCTTGCCAAATGAAAGTTCTGAATCCTTTCTGTAAACCATAATGGTTGGGTTCATATAAAACACAATGTGTGAACTCAGTCTTTATGCATAGGTATCATTAAACAGTCAGTTATAGATTGTGTGTATTTTTAAAGACTTGAAATGCAGTCTTTTCATTATTTTTGTCTTTGCCCTAACATCAACTTTTCATGATTGCAGTAAAAAAAAAAAAAAAAAGGCAATGGGATAGGCATAGGAGAGATTTATGCACAGAAGCAAAAATGGCAGGAGTCTAGCCTTCCTTCTACAGTATAACATACTGATTACCTGGTAGAATTGATAGAGCAACAGAACGCTACACCAAAAAGCATATATGAAAGTACTTGCTAAGACTGTTGAATAGTTCTCTGTTTTATACAATAGGTTGAAATGGGTTTGAGCACTGTCGTTCTAGCAGACAGTTCCTGTTGCCCAGGGGAGAGTGTCTGAATAAATATTCTATGGCTTATTTCCCCTAGTGAAATTGATGTCCATCCCTATTGAATCCAATGTACAATATCCAATGGGCATATGGTCTCCAGACCTGAATGCAGATTAAGCTGCCTGCTATATTTAATTCATAACTTCTTCTGCATGGTCAAATAGGAGATATGCTAAGACAGCAACAGGAAATGTAACACAAGTAGTTCAAGGAAAGTATGTTAGTTTTGTATTTATAAAGAGGAAGTCCCCATGTGAATATAATGTAATAGAAGATCCAACATATTATGAAAAGAGTGGAACAAAGTGGACAAGGCTTTATCTTTCTTAGGCATCTTTGGAACAACACTTTAAGCACTGAGGAAATGATTTAACTGAAAACGTTTACCCTAAAAAATCTTTAGAATATGAAGGAAGCATCTGATTTTGTAGCTGGAGCTTTGGAGATATAGAAGATAGCCCAAGTGTTTTTAGGTTGCACTGTTCCAACACAGTCTCTTGAACAAAGAAAAGGTTACCGCAGTATTTTATGTCCCTGGCCTATCTTTATTTCAGAAATACTGCAGTACATTTTAATGGGCTTTGCACACAGAGATGTATACAACAGTATTTGTTGTGGTAAACAGTTTTCATAGATGTAGGGCTTTTACTTCCCACGAGAAAACAGCAACAATTATCTATCTGTATGGGAGAAAGTAGGGGAAACCATTTAGGTTGTAGCTAACTTCCTGATCCTGGTGACACCAATAATAGAGAATTAGACCTTATCCTAACTGTACAGTCCATCTAAGTTTTGGAATCTTGGTTATACTATAATATGACAGACTTTTAGGAGCTGGTTTTATTTTTCCTGGAGACACAGTGCTCTACCGTCAAGACAAAATCAGTCTGACTTTTCAAAATTAGCAAAGTGCAAAACATTTCAAGATCAAAATATTCTATCCTGGGAAAGGGGAGTTCCAAGTTCACCAATAGGGTTCTGATGGTGAAAAGGACCATTCTGCTCTCAAAGGACTATTTGCTCACAGTGGGAATGGTGCAGTTAAAAAAATGGACCACTTCTCCTAAGGTCGGAGCAGTTTGTACTGTTCCAATGAAGCTCAGGACAAGGTTTAAAAGCGAGAAAAGCATGGTGGCTTCTGCTTAATCAGAAGCAGCATGTGATGTACATATGGTGGGAGAAAGGAACTGGACCAAAGATCCAGCTAACACTTTCTGAAGAGGGGATTTCATATTTTATCATTTACCCTGGGGCCATAATTTAGTTTGTTTGATTCTGTGTCAGCAGGATGTGTGAATCTAGACATTGTAAGTCATAGTTTGTGGCTTAACTGTTGTGTGAACCAAGTCACTATGGCTTGGTCTAAATATGCTTGAAGCAAATCATGGCTTTTATTATTAAAACTAGCCAATGTGAGCTTATGGATCAAAGCTCATCTGATGACTATAGCTCATAGCAAAAAGCTCTTTAGAACCCCTTACTTGCATAACTAATATAGTGTGAATAATTAATCTATAAAACAGTAGACAAAAGGTAGGACCCCTGCGCATCAGTTGAAATGTAGAGGTCCTATATATAGCTTTAATCCAAATAAGCATGATGGGAAGGACTTTAACTCTTTCTAGTTCTCCCATTGTTGTTGTTCAGTCGTTAAGTCATGTCCGACTCTTCGTGACCCCATGAACCATATCGCGCCAGGCCTTCCTGTCCTTCACTGCCTCCCTGAGTTTGCTCAGTCCCATGCTCATTGCTAGATCCATAGTCTCTGTATTCACTTTTGGATAAGGAAGAGTGTATAGGTGTCAATTATATCACCGTGATCGCTACATTCTGTTCTAAGAATACCCATGATAGCTCACTTCAGGTGTTAACCTCTCTTCGTATGAATGTATCAACTTCAGTCACATGGTATATACCTCATTTTGCTTAAGTGCTTAAGCTTAACTGCTACCTGACTTGATTCTCCTAATTGTGATCCATCTTGACAATTATTGTGTGACCATAAAGTATTCAAAACCTGATGAGTCCTTGAGGTTTTTGTTAAAGGACAGTATAAGATCCTCATTTGCTATGAATGGGTTAAAAAGGAGGCAATTCTTTTTTCCACTCTTCAAAACTCTGTTTTCAAGGGCAGCATGCAAATGTTTAGTAATAAATAAATAAAAAGCTTGACTGTGCTTAAAATCCCTTGTTTTCACATGATAGGAATCAAAGATCCCTCCCCCTTGCCCCAAGGTGGGGCAGGGGGAGAGGGAAATGAGCAAGCCAAAGTTACCGAATGGGCACTTGTATATTTGTGTCATATTCTTATTTTTAAGAGTTTTTTGGTAAAAAAAAAATTGCCTCAACAATTTGTGACTTGTTCCACACTTGTATATTAAAAGGGCTGCACCAGCATTCAGCTGCTATCCAACAAAGACTTGTTTCCGCTGTGCTCCATTCCCACAAATGTCTGCCAGACTTATAACACCATAGTGAACATTCAAGTTAGGAATAGTTTTCGGTAACATGACTATTGTCTGCTTTGGAGTGAAGAAAAGATTCCAGAAGCATGATAGATGGTAAAATGAAGCCCTTCCCCAGTGTGAAATGAAGTCCATGTCTAATTTGGAGATAACAAAACATCTGTTTTTTCAACTGATCAACTTGCTCTGCAGTTCTACTAAAGACCACAATATGTCTTGTTCCTATTTAGTATTTGGAGACTTACATCCCAGCTGTGTTCATAATGTTACACATGCTCTCAGTTTTGTCTCACTGTTAACAGGTATCTAGAAACTAAAAAGAGAGAAATGTGGATACTTCCTTATCTGACATATAATAGTGAGTTACTTGAAATGCAGATAATTTTTTTAAAAATCCTGTAATGTTTTTGGTGATTCATAAATTTCTCCATTTGTTGATAAGCATTCAATTTATTTAGCTTACAATTATGTATATACATTTATCAGACAGTAAATTATGTTTTATGATTATGTTGTTAGACTGCTTGAAAATCAAAAAGTTCCATTAAAGATGGTGATCCTGGGAAAGGAACTTTTCTTTCATTATCTATCAGGTTCATATACAACAAAACATATATGCTGTTTGTTCTCTGGTTTATAGTTCTGTACTAGCCTACTCAAACCAGTGGTTTCAGCAGCTAGCAACGTGGATCACATTTGGAGAAGCACCAATTTTTTTGTATTGCCTTGCTTCAGAAGTTATTATTTATTTACCCAAAATAAGTTAACTATTTGTTCATTTACCCATAAATGAATAAGGCTATATCCAGATGCAAGTTTCTTTTGCTTTATATTATTGCTTTTGCAATCTAAGGTAGATCATCTTAGTACGTACCAAGGAAAATGTTCCTATTATGAATGTGGAAGGTAAAAATAAAGTAAAAACGAAGCATTGAACTAATGTCAACATATTGAAGTTTGATTTATTGATTATGTGCCATCAAGTTGGTGTTGACTCTTAGTGACCACATAGATAAATTTTATCCATGATGATCTGTCCCTAACCTGGACTTTCAAGTCTTCCCACAGCACCCCATCACTACTGTAACTGAGTCCATCCACCTTGCTATTGAAATTTAATACAGTGGTACCTCAGGTTACGAACGCCTCTGTTAACGAACTTTTCGGGTTACGACCAGCTCCGGCCGCAAAAATTTACCTCAGTTTGCGAACTCCGCCTCAGGGTACGAACAGGATACGCAGCCATTTTTCCTCCCGTGACATGGTCCGCGGCCATTTTTCCGCCCCTGATACGTGGTCCGCGGCCATTTTCTGCCCCTGACACGTGGTCCGCGGCCATTTTCTGCCCCTGACACGTGGTCTGCGGCCATTTTCCGCCCCTGACACGTCGTAGGGAGGGGGACTTTCCCTCCAAGCAATAGCTGCCTCCCTGTCCTCCACGCCAGAATGGATTAACGGTAATTACATTGAACCTTACGGGAAAATTTCCTTCGGGTTGCGACCAATTCGGGGTGCGACCAGAGTCACGGAACAAATTAAATTCGTAACCCGAGGTTCCACTGTATTTTGAAATTTTGAAATTTCAGTGCAAAAAGGAGGCAGACCCAAACCCATGGGAATGATCATCCAAGTTTCCACAATTTTGTGCTTCTATATTATAGTTTTCTGCCTAAATGAGTTAATCCCAGTAAGAGAAAAATGAGCCATAAGGAGATATTATATTGCCTGATGACTAAACATTGTCAGTTGATGTCATCTAAATGCCCAGTGCAATTAATGTTCTGAATCTTGCATATTAAAAGATTTATCTGGAAATTAAAGATGTAGGATTTAAAGATGTAAGATTTCTTGAAACAAAAAGTGGTTGCAAAAGAATTATGTTCAGAAGAATGCAGACTTCAATACAGAGGATGAAACTACATATTACTGTACAACATAGCTAATGGTTGCATTTTTTAATATACTGGTGAATATATAAAGAACCAGTATATCCGAGGCACCAATCTGAGTCAGAATATCTTTAAAAGGTAAGAGGTTTATCTGCCTGCAAATTATATTTTTTGAAAGAGGGGCCTGTGAAGATTTTAACTCTGTGAAGAAAAAAGAAACTTCAGTTCTTTCATGTGCTATTTGGCTTGGATATACAAGAGTGGCTCCTATCTGTAGAAGGCTAGGTATTCTTCAGAAGTGTGCTTTATTTGCAGTTGTTCAAATCTGGGAGATATAAAGAAATCTGACATCATTTTTTCCATAGTTAATGCATCTGTTCCCAAGATATTCTTAGAATACTACTTAAGTGTTCTGAAATCATGTATGCTTTCCATTTGGGGCTTGTCATATCTTTATTGTCACAGAACTAGCTAATATTACTGAAGCAAGAAGTATCAGTGTATGCAGAATAGGAATTTTGCCCAGTTCTTTTCACCACTGAGATAATATAATGGAAAATGGACACAGATGCTGAATTCCAAGAACATGCATGGAGTTCCCCCATTACATATAGATTTATCTCCATGCAATGGGTTGGAGAGGATATTATGCAGTACATTTGGAGAGTGTACGATGTGGGGCAGAGAGAAAAGAATAAGGAGCAGCAGCTTAGGACAAGCAAAACTCTGCTTGCATGAAATTGAACTTGACATGGGGCACCATTCAAGGTTTTCAGTGCTGATACAGGTGTGTATGATAGGCAATACACACACTGTGGGACATGTGTTAGTGGAACTTATTGAACTAATCAAACTGTGTGTAGCTTCTTCAGGAATATATCAGTTTAATTCCCCATAAGGAGGAACAAACACAAATGCTTAAAACAAAAAAATACATTTGAAATTCCCAGTGTACATTTATGCCTACTTATCCAACAGAAAGTAACCCCCCCCCATTTTGCCAAAAGATAATATCAATCACTTTTTAATATTTTGGAAAAATAATGTTTTTTGAAAAATTAATAATTGTTCAACATTAAGAATATTGTAGTAATTATCTAAATTACTCCAACTATCAATTTGTCAAGAAGTTATGTTAAAAAAAAAAAAGAGGTACTTCCTTTTATCAATTTAGTTGAGATTTTAAAACAATTAATATTTAATACTTTCTGAGCTGTTTAATGTTCTTTTTAAAAAGGAACAAATGGTCTAATTATGCTTGTGAAAGGGCAACCATTTTGATATTGCTACCATGGGATACCGACTTCACTGCTTCTTCCCAGATTAGTTTAACTGTGTGTTTGCTTCATCATCAGCCACTCTAGTGGTATATAATTTGCTTATGGAATGTGCTCTGGTTTGTTGATTTTCTTACCATTAAATAAAGTTGAACCAGATGAAGTTGTGGTTTTTAGCAATCGTATTTTACTTATTTTAAAAAGGAAGATTGTTCTCCCCTCCCCCAGCTTCCATTCTACTGAACAGGATTAACCATTACTATAGGATTTTTGTTTACAAAGTTAGACCATTTCTTTTAGTCATAACAACCATGGTAGCTGGTAAGAAAAAAGTTAACAGCTGCTGCAGTATTGACCTGACTGACTTGTTTGGTTTTGACTTAGCATGTTCTCTAAATCCATCCATTGTGGTCCATAATCCATGATTTATGGCTTAGAGTACAATGCCTAAAAACCATCCTTTGTATCTTATTTGACATACTGTGGTCAAATAATGGTTTGTTTAGCCACTGAATGGGTTTTGTGACTTAATTGACAGGTGTTGTTGAAGGCCATGAGTCAGGAGCATTTTATACAACAATTCTATTTCATGTATGCACCAAAGAATCTGCACCAGAGTCTAAGAATGTAATTGGTCAATACCGGACTTGGCTGGTCATTCAGAAAGAATATCCCTATATAGTTGCTACTCAGGGATGGTTGTCACTTACTGTTTTCTAGCTCAGTGGCTGTGTAGAAAGAAATTGCATGTAAAACTTAAAGCATTTATTCCTTTATGATGCTTGTATCTAATGGACTGAAAATGGCACCAGATTCTACTAACCCTGGCATAATAATTGGAGTATAACACAGAATTCCCAGTTATGCCAAATCACAAGGAAAGCCTCTTTTTTTAAGGCTCATTACATCTGTGAATGTCCAAAGCCTTATGTTTCTAGACTGTATTTGCCTTAATCTGTTCCAGTTACTGGCCACAGCAGCAGAGAATATGGTTAATCTGTTTATACTGTTAAATAAAAATGAGAAAGTATTCTAGAGAAGCTATGGATGCATATTTAGGTATTAACAGCCTGGCTCTCTCCCCTGCTCCATGTGGGTCCACAGCATATGCTAGGCCTCCACAGCCTATGACCAGCTAAGTCAAATGAAGTTCATACAGCTCATATATGACTCTTTACCAGGGTAAGATAAGCCTCTTGCATTCACATGTGGCTCGAAATATAAAAACTTGCTACGTTCATGTTATTTGATGGTATTCAGCATGGTGGGTGACTTGCCTCACTTCATATACATTCAGCATCAAAGTATTACACCTTTTAGGAAGATATTTTTCCTTTAAATAGTAGATAAATACATTTAAGGAAAACCCAGATTCTTCCCCCCTCCCCAACTAACACATTTTAAAGAACAAGGATGACTTTTACGAAGGTCTAACAGAACAACATTTGAAAGTAATAGGGCAGTCGGTCACCTAGCAAATGTATGCTTTCCTCTGATTTTAACATGTTAAATTGGCAGAGTTTTTAAAATGAGTTTTTCATCTCCCCTCTAAGTGGCCAAGTAAAATAACATTGCTTTCAAGGGTTCAGGGCAGATGGTGGGTAGCAGTTCCATGTAAAGAGCTGCCTGGAGGGGAGGTTTGAGTACGTGGATGTAGCATGCTTTAGAAACATCCTGACCCAAAACCTTTCAGGAAGGGAGTATCATGAACCTTCTTTTTTTCCTTTCTCCCCCTACCTCCCCTTCCCCTGAAGTTCATATTTCAGTTTGCTCCCCAAAGCTCACAAGTCTTTGCCAGATGGAAATTAACAGAGGCTGCTGTAGTCCCATAGAAGAGGCCTCTCCAAGGAGGGACAGCCATGAAACATTCAAGCCCTGTGCTCTTTGCTCTCCATTTGCCAGGCTGCACAGGTCCACAGGGTGACTCCTGCCTGGCCCTTGACTCCATTTCACTGCCTCCTTTTTCCTTTCCCTCCCTCAATCCCAACTCTCCAGAGTCAACCGTGAGGCCATCCAGTCATACGTTGTCCATCAGATCTGTTTACTTTTTCCGTGACAGCCGACACATCTGGAGCACATATTCAGGTTATTCCAGTGCCACTAGACACATTCCACAAGATCATTTCAGCGGTTGTTATGGCGATCTTCTTCCCTCCAGTGATTTTCAAGTTGCATGACAGAAATAGCTGGAGCTAACGGGGGGACAAAAGTCAACTAGCTAGCGAGGGGCTTCTTTCACAGAATGAACTAATTAGTGACCCTGCTTTCTTCACAGGGCAATGAGCATATGGTTTAATAAAGTGAGTCTATGACACTTAGAAGGGTTTCTTTTTCTTTTTTGGGTTTCTTTTTTTTTTGGTCCGAGTGTGTGTTTCTGTCTGTAGTGAAAGCTGTCAGTGGCTGAAAACTTTCCTGTTTTTACTGGTGGGACCCTAGTCTGCTGTCTTTCAACAGAGTTTACTTCACATGTAGAAAATGTTTGCTCCTGAGAGTTTCACTTCAGAACTTTTCCTTGGCTAAAGACTACTTAAATGCAGCAGGTCAGTTTAAAGAAACAGCGCTTATTTCACACAAGGGCTGTCTCTGGCAACTTGAACTCTTTTATTTATGTATGTATTTATTTATCTACTCAGATGCTTGAGAGTTTCTGATGAATATTTTGCATTCTTATCCATTTCTGATATTATATGGATGAACAAAAGACAGATTAAAAAAAAATCAAAGTAAAATAGCCTTGAATCAAAGCCCCACCCCCTTGTTTAATCTAGTTTGTATAATATGTAAACACTGAAAATGTGTTATATGCTTTTTTGGGTGATGAGGGATTTGTACAAATATTTGCATTTGTAGTGTCTTAGAACCATACATATTTTAGGTCTGTTAGTTACTTGCTTTGTTTACTTAAACTGTTTTATTGTAGATTAACAAACAGCACTGGTTGTTAACTTTAAATAATATTTGATTAATAAAGAAATCCAACTTTACTTTGATCTACTTTTATTAAAACAATTCAGGAGGACAGTCTGCTTCATAGTAACTGATCTCTTGCATGTCAAAAAATGATACCTTTGGTGGGCAAGGGGAAAGTCATCAAATCTCTACTAGGAATGATGAAAATTCCTTACGTTTATATTAGCAAGGAAAATCAGAGGGCAAGGATATAAAAATAATTTCATGTTATGATCTGTACTGTGGTGAATAATGTGCCTATAGCTAAAATTATAAAAAACCCATAGCCTTTACCTATGATTGATGAAGGTGTGATCTTTAATAGGGGAGAGACCTTCTGGATCTGGGAATGATTCTTTATAAGCAGGTGGCTGCAATTTACATAGGTGCTTACTTGCTATAATTAGATATTCACATAACATGCTGAGCCATGATATGGTTAGGTTTAGTGTGTTGTATGAATCCTGACTATGGGTTGTGCATTAAACATACTCCTGCTTGGCTTCAAGTTTTTTTCTTTTTTAATCTTAGCCATGGTACCATGTATCATTTGAACATGTGGGCTGGGCTTACCCTGTAGTTTCTAGGAGCTGGACACAGAGCTGGGAGGGAGGCTGGAATGTCTGCAGAATGGGTCCAATCCAGCCTCTGAAGGTTTCAGTTGTGTTTTCATACCCTGCAAATATGTTGATGAGTTGTAATGGAAAAGTGGAGGGGGGGGTAGAGCAGTCTTCCATCATCCCATGCATGGTGACTTTGCTCCTGATCAGGCCCCACAGTTTTTTTAAAGTTTACTCTGCTGATTTTTTTTTAAGGTTAAAAAATAATCTGGACAGATACTGCAAGGATGACTGAGTGAATGGCCAACTAGAATGTCAGCTGGTACATCACAGCTGGGTCTTGTCTGCCAAGTTGTAGCCTTAGGATGTTGAGCAAATGCATCTTTATTTTGAATTTGCCTTGGAGAAGGATAATCCTACCATCTTTCTGTTGCTTCCAGTTTGAGTGATACAGTATTGAATGATCTGTGTGATCAGTTGTAATGTAGTAAGGTCTAAGTTAGATCAGACCAAAGTCCTGCCTAGTTCAGGATTTTTGTGTAATAATGACTCACCAGATGTGTACTAAGAAGCTCATAAGACATGAGGACAATAGACATCAGCTACTATATTTATCTGAAAGGAAGACAACCCTAAGTCTAAAATACATAATTACACATACACATGTTTTTCTCTTTTTTCTTTGAACATAACAAAAAAGAAAAAAAGAAATTGGGTTAAGGGGAAAGTCTAACTGTACTTGGAAGAAATGGGGCAGAAGAAGAAAAAACAGCAGTTGGTGGAAAGGGAGCAACTAGCAAAGAAAGAAATGGAAGCGTGAGAATTCCTGTTTAGGTCTTAGAAAAAGGATTAAACTGAACTAAGCAAACAGCCCCTCTAAAGGAGCAAGCTAATGTTCAAATTATTCTTCCAAGGCATCCATATTTGCCAGCAATAGTGTCTGCAGTCATCTGCCACTTTTGGCCATTCATTAATTTTCAACAGCTTTTACTATTCTTGTCAGGAAATGTAAAAAGAGTCCTTCCATTCACCTAAAAGTCCAGGATCAAAAAAGTAGAACTCCAAAAGTCATGGAGCAGAATAATAGTCCTCACCACCCAACTATAATTGGATCTTCTTGGGAAGCCTATACACGAAGAATTCATGAGGAACTCAAGGAAGCCCACTGGGAAGTATAAATAAATAGATCACACTCTCCTCTGCCCCAACAGAGTGGCAAAGGTACCATATTAAAACCTGCAAATATTGAAAGAGATTGAAACCAATGAAATATGTCAGAATGTTCAGTGCCATTGAAGAAAGTAAGTGCATGATTTTCCTTTGTTTTAGAGTTTATCATGGGAAATGGTACCAAGTCAGTAGGTAGAACAATCCAGAGACATGGCATCCCATCAAGGAAGTTTGGACTAACAGTGAAACATTAATGACTTTCAGAAGCCAATTGATCAATGGCTTTCTCCTAGATGTTATAATAAGTGAAGAAGAGTACAGGTCAAGCAAACAAGTGGAGGGTCACTCATACCTTTCCAAGCTTTGAAGAAGAATTACTTTTTCATATGGCTTTGGCCTGACTGATTAAGCATTGCAAGGCAAGCAGAGAGTTTGAAGTCAGTGAATGCTGTTACCTAGTTCTATTTCATTGTGGCATGTGTGTGCATTTAATTTGCAATTTTTAACTGACATTTCATTCATATAAGTTTCTTTGACTAGGTAGAAAGCATCATGCAATTGTTTTGAATAAGCAAAACTATTTGGCCTAAATTAGTAACATAGGAATAGCATAGACTTATGCAGTTTTAGCAATGGGCATGATTGATATATGATATTTTAAAGTCCATGTGGCTATATTAACTCATTTCATTATGTTTGTGGGTTTATGTGCAAGTGGCAATTTAATTGCTAACATCAGTTTAAACAATCATAGGCTAAACATATCTGGATATATTGAAGCTAATTGTGAAAAAAAAAGTACAATCCAACAGAATTTTTATAAAATAAGGGTTGTAAAAATTGCTATAGTAACTTCTTTGTGGGTTTTTTTTTTGTTTTTTTTTTTTGATATTTTGCTTGTTTTTCCCCTCCTTCTCTCCTTTCGTAGATGTTCTGCTTGCCTGGGTAATGCTGAAACCAGTCACCAATAATATCTGAAATAGGCTCTGAGGGGACCCTGAAAGGTCATACAATTAGACCTGATTTTAATTTACAGAGCCTTAGCTTGTCACTGTCTCTTTACATTCCTGCTTATTACCCACTGTGAACTGGAGTGAATTTTAAGCCCTAAGTGCGAGGCTTAAATTTGCAATATGCAAAGACTGAATTCAAGTCAAGAAAGTTGAGGATAGTTCAAAAATTATGTTACTCTTACCAGATGTAATTTGGTTGCAGTTAAACCTAATAAAATGTAAGCATTGTAATTAACATTGTACTCATATCCAAAGCTAATTGGTAGCATCTTTGGAATCATGTTTACTTATTCAGCCTAAAATAAGTTTTTTTTTAAATTTATTACCTTTTATTTAACTTTTTTTTTTAAAAAAAATGCAGGCTAAATAAATTGGCTCTAGCTACATATTATTATTATTATATTGGTTTTTAATTGTAAGCTGCCCAGAGTCATCCTCTGGGGGAGATGGACAGCATTTAATAGTAAATAAATAAATAAAAATAAATTAAGAATTTGTTTTGTTTTATTATAGGTTATTTATTTAGATTTATGGTATATACCATCAAATCCTACCACAATAATTTAGGGTAGGTTGGAACGTTCAATATTGGAGTATAATTCTTTCTGTCTGTGATCTATGATCTTAAAACTTAGTACATGCACAAACAGGGTGCCCAATTTTATGCAAGAGAAACACATAGCATAGTAGTGGACTTACGTAACCACAGATTGGCAGTGCCTTCTATGCCATGTTTGCTGACCTAATGGCTTTTGAGGGGCAAATGTATGCTGTGGTTGCCTGTATGCAATTTAATCTGTTAACTTGTTATAGGTTTAGACATACATAACAGTATCTTAGCCTTGGATCAACTAAAATATTTCTGGGTACAGTACTTGCCACATAAAAGGCAACATAATTCCTTCCTAGAAAGGTCACATTCAGCAAATGTTAGGTTTATCAGAGTCCTGTTTAAATCAGTGAGACTGAGGAGGAGGTGACAGTGTGTTCCCTCCAGACATTTTGGACTGTAATTTCCATAATTCATAATCAGCTATGCAGAAATGCCAGAATAGAAATTGTACCCAAAAAGATACGGAGGGCACAATTTTGCATATCCTAGTTTTTTCCAATAAAGCTAAGGTCTATTCCATTCAGTGAAGCATCTGGCACTGAAGTCTTAGTTGGATTTTTCTCTAGGTTGTGTAACCCAGTTCTATTTATTTAGGTTCACTTAGAAGTAAATCTCACTCTATGGCTTACTCAAAAGTAAGTGTATATATGTTTATATGATGTTCACATCATTGTGAGTGATATGAAACAGTTGCTTTCATTGACACAACGATAGTACTTGGTTGCATGGAGCACATGCCATAATTATGTTTATATGGTGCTTGTGCTCTGTGTCTAAATAAACAGAAGTTTTGGAATTGTAGTGATAAGCCAGTGAAGTATTGGTTTCCCAGTTGTGAAATGTTATGTGTAAAGGATGACCTTTTTTTGTTATTGTCTGAGAGTAAAAGAAGCTTTTAAAGCCTTCTAGTCACTTAGAGTGAAACCATACAATGCAAAGTTTGGTATTGCCAGTAGATAAATATCCATCATTCAAACAGCAAGTCTCAACTTTATGAAAGAAAATTTGGAGGCAGGAAAAGTGAACTGCTCAGTCCAGTTTACATTTGTCATTGCTGACTAGCTTTAAAAAAATGTATTATCCGTGTATGGCAGTAAGTTAAGTTCCAGCTGCAGGGGATTTACTGCACTGAGTAACACAGGGAAGCTTGGAATGTGTTCTGTTTCATCAGGGGTCTGTCCCTTGTCATTAGCCTTAACATAATGAAAGCACCAAAGAATAAGAAGAAATCAGTGTTATCTGCTACAGGTAGTCTTCGACTTACGATCACAGTAGGGACCAAAAAAATTCATCATTAAGCGGTGCAGTCATTAAGCAAGGCATCATGTGACTGCACCCGATTTTACATTTTTTATGGCGGTGATTAAGCGAATCATGGGGCTGTTAAGCAAGTCCCACAGTTGTTGTGAATCACGTAGTTCCCCATTAATTTTGCTTGTTGGAAGCCAGCTGGGAAGGTTGCAAATGGCGATCATGTGACCCCGGGACGCTACAATCATAAATACATGCCAGTTGCCAAGAGCCCAAATTTTGATTACCTGACCATGGGGACACTGCAATAGTCTTAAGGCGAGGACCAGTCATAAGTCACTTTTTTCAGTGCCATCATAACTTTGAACAGTTGCTAAACGAATGGTCATAAGTCAAGGACAATCTGTATAAACTTTAGAAAACTCTTCAAAGAAGAAACAGAGAATGGAGTTTGGAAAGTGTGATATAGAAAAGGATTAACTTTCTAAGCAGTCGAAGTGTCATGGTATTTGAAAGATCATGCAGAAATAACAAAAATTCCATTAAGTCAGTTAAGCAGTAATAATGTTATAGCTGGGCTCACATACCACATTATGTCATGATTTTCTTACCCCTTGTTTGTTGAATAAGCCACAATTAGCTAAGTTTTCACACATTCATCTACAAATCATGGCTTGAAGCAACAGTGGCTGGATTCCCACAGCATGATAAACCAAAACCTTATTATGCAATGGGAATCATTGGAAAACAAATTATTATAAGCAGGGTGACGTGTCAGACTGCACCTAAATTGTGCTGAATGGGCTGTGTGATCTAGAAGCTCAGTCGCAAGAAGTGGCTAGTTGGTCTGCTGACCTCAATAAAAGCTTAACCCCCTAAGCCCCAGCCACTGCTATGTGTGTTGTAATGGTTGAAAGTGGGCTAAACTCCCAGAAAGCAGCCTCAGCAACATCAAGATAACCTGTATTCAAGTTGCCACCTACTTTATTTGTTTATTGGGACAGAAAGTTCCTGGAGAACCCATAGTAGGGATGTGCCACTTTCAAGGTTCTGGATTTGGCATGGTGCCCAGCTCAAGCATATAATTCCTTAGGTGGGGCTGTCTGTTTTCCTTTAGATGAGCCATTCTGGGAGATAATTTTCTCAAAAATTGGATAAGGACTTGAGTTAATAGGTAATTCAATCTTTCCTCCTGATAGCAAATCATGTTGTGGAATAATAATTTATATAATAGGTGGCTTCACTACTGTTTTGTGTTGAATTTGTAAAAATGATACTTGGTGTGTGCAGACATATACAGTGTGTCTTACCTGAACCTGTCTGGGTACATTATGATTTATGAAGTCAGGAATTAACATCAGAGATGAGAGTGCCTCCTTCTTTGGAGTTTTTCATTCATCCAGATTTATACCTATTGTCCAAATATTTCAGGTTACTTAACAAGCCAAGGTAACAAGTAAGAGAAGGAGCTAGCATGCATTCTAAGCTTTATTTATCATGGTTTAGAGAACTTCATTCATTCATTTGTTTATTACATTTGTATATTGCTGAATCTGCTATGGACTGCTAGCAGTTTACATAAAGTCAGCAATTAAAACATTCCTAACACATTTAGGAATTATGCAGTGAAAACAGCAGTAACAATTAGAAATTTAAAATTATAAACTTAATCCTAATAATCTTGGTGGAGCCATCATCACGCAATCCAACAAAACATAGGAACCAGGAACAACAGTATTAATAGCCAATGGTGAATAATAACCCACTGTCCTCCAGAAACCTCCATCTTTGCCCATCTTCCAGAATGCTATTAAAGAAGGAACAGGCTGTTCCTAAGGACTGGGGCTGTAAACAAAAAACTCTTGCTGGCCTCGGCCCCTCTCACTTCATGGAAGTGGGGAACCAACAACAGCTTCTTCTGGGTTGATTCTGGTTGGAGAAGGTAAGTCTGTAAATATTTTAGGCTCCAACCTACTGCAAAATTTATTAATCATAGTTTCCTATCTACATTATGGATACAACAAAACTAGATTGCTGTATAGGCTGTTTGTAAGGATCTCTGAAAATGTGTGAATGGTTTGTACCCTCAGAGCTGTGTAACTACTCTTGTGTTATTAAAAGTATGTTGCTAACTATATTAGCATTTTGGAAATAAGTAGCATAAAGACTAACCTTTTTCCTGGGATTTTGAAGTCAGCTTACATGCTAGCAAACAGCTTAGTATAGGAAAGCTTTTGGCATAGTGCCATCATGAACTAGTAAACTTCAAGCATCTGTAAAAATTTAGAGAGAATATCAGTTTTCTCAGACTCCAGCCGAAGACTGACGAGGTGCAAATGATGGTGCCCCACAGTCCTTCTCCACCCTAGTTGTGGAAGGAGAGATTGCAGCATGAGTGTAAGACTGGCTTTCATTAATAGGATTTTTGAAGGAGAGGGATGTTGTCAAATTGCTAAGAAGAAACAACTTCCATATAGCATTGATATTTCCACCCCCCCCCCCAGAACAATGGAACAGGGAGTAGATACTGGAGTGCCAGTAACTTTTTAAATCTACTTCCATATGTAATTATTTTGTTAGTATTTATAATAGATGACAGGAACATTTGCTTATTTGAATCTCTGAGTGGGGGTGGATGGCTTTGTTTTTTGGTTTTCTTTCAAGAGAAAGAAATAATATTGGATGAAGAAACTTGATTTGTTCTAAAGAACACAGCACATCTGGGGTGTGCGATCTGCTGTCTCTTAGCAGCAGATGGAGCTTTAGGCTGGCAACTAATCAATAGTTTTTGTCTTTTTGTGTTGTCTACAAATTGGGCTAAACTGCTGTGGAAAAGCTAGGAAAAAATGTTTTGTTATCCCCTGCACAACACAGGGAGTCTCTGTGTCTCTGAATCATAGTCCCTTTCCCTTTTTCTTCTTGTTTATAGGAAATGTTGCTTCTACCTGGCAACACCTGAAGGCTTTAATGCCAAATTCATCCCACTTGAAAAATATGTGTTTAGGGGTAGAGGTGTGGTACCTTAAAGTGGCTGATTCTTGTCATAACAGGTATGGCATTAACCTTGCTAAACAGGGACTAGAAGTGACACTGTACAGTTTGAAGTGCCTCAAGGGCATTCAGTTATGCCTCCTACACAGCACAAATGCACACTGGAAGTTGTGTCTTTATGCCAAGACACCATGCTATCAAGAGAGTCAGAGAAGATAAGAGATTTTATGTTACTGTTCTTTGCTATATTTTGGGGGGTTCTTTTTAAGAAAGAGAGAGTGGCCAGTTCAGCACAAGGCCAGAGTAACATCATGTACAATAACCATCTTTCATCATTTTTATCCCAACCTTACCTTGAATGCGCAAATAGTTTTTGTGATGGAGATATGAACATATGAAGGTAGTTTATACAAAGCCTGGCTGTTCGTTCCATCTGGCTCAGTGTGGCTCCCCAGATGAGGCTGAACTCTCACCACTGGGCATGCTGAGTAGAGTTGCTTAAAACTGAAATTCAGCAACCCCTGAATAACTAGAAGTTTCCTACTTTGGTGGCTCTTCTGTGTCCTTGCAGGACACACAAATGGCATCCAGAATCAACTGCGTATGGTGTATGGGATCTTCCAGCAAAGTATGACCTCTTACTGTTTTGAATCCTTAGGCTTCCTACGGCTGGTCTGCTTTGGATGGATGGGCTTCTTTAGGGATGTATAAAAGTTAGGGAGAGAAGGAGTGGCTAGAATAGAGGCTCAGGGATAGGAGACAGTGATGTTTGAATGTAAGGAAAGGGGCAAGTAGGAAAAGCAAAGAGTTCATAGGGATAACAATCCTAGAGCGTAAACTTTAGCAGGACTTACAAGAGATGTACATGGGCAACACTTACAGAAGTTCCCATATTGACATGAGAGGACAAGTAAAGAGTTAAAGATTGATGGCCTATTTCCAGGAGACAGTGTAGCGGTAATTGTACATTGAGGTCAGTTGCACACTTGCTTCAACCACTGTATGCTTTCTAAGGGTACAAAAGCCAAGTGTCTCTGTTTTCTGGACATTTTCTTTGTGTATATAATTGTAGAAGTAAGATGACAGAAGTGCTGTGTAGAGATGAATGAGCATTTGCTGTTTGCCTCAGATTAAAAATGATCTTGAGTTCTCTTTTTGAGAGATATTTTAGATATTTTTCTAAGCTAATTTAGGGTTTGAAAAGCTATTTCTATTCTCCTAGAGCAGAGCAGAGTCGAGGTCTTTTGTTCTTTGTTTAGTACAGCCTTGGGAAATAGCCCTTGGCCAAATGGGGACCATCTATTTCCCCAGAGTCTGTATATGGAAAAACTGGTGTTCAGGGTATAAGAGGCCATTTCAGCAGTGAGCTCTAGGGCAAGAAGATGCTGCATTGTGAGCGTGCTTTTTCACCTGAACAATTTTCTGGGATGCAGCTCTTTGAAGCAGGGATAAACTGGAAAGTTTTCTCCTACTTAGTTTATAATCTGACTAGTTAAAAAATGAAGAAGAAAAAAAAGTCATGCAGGATTGGAACAATCATATTTAGTATGACAGAGACCAACTAGATCACTATGGGTGGGCCATAATCTAGCATAAAGAAATGTATGCCACTGATTCTGAGTTATTATATAGCCATCAGTCTCATTTATTCCCCTTGAAAGCATTCAGGTTTGTGGCAATCTTCACATTTGTTGCACTTACTTCTAAAGTTTAACTATGTACTTTGGAAAGAAGTACTTACTCTGGTCTGTCCAGGAAGTTCACTGGGTATCCCAGGCTTCTAGATAACCTCACACTATACAATGCCTGACTTTTTTGATGTAATAGGACATGTCCCAGTAGAAGCCATTTTGGTCTCTCTGTTGCAACTCTAATGGACATTTTTCCCAGTTGCGTATCTTTCAGTTGTATGAATCCCAATCCCTAGAATTCCTCACCCAGCATGGCTGCGCTAAGAATTGGGAGAGTTGAAGTCCACATATGTGGAGGGCTGTATAAAGTTAGAGAAGGATGGTCTAGAATTTCATCCTTTTGTCATGCTTGTTTATATCATCAATCTAGACTCCTTTTTTGAAAATATTAGCTCAGTTGTAATTATTATCATACATTGGAGCAGGAAAACGAAACCTAAAAAAATAATTAAGTACGGTACTCTGCATTTTCTTCCATTCTGTGGTTCTTTTAACTCTCCTTTGATCCAATTTTTCAACTAACTTATTCTCTCTAGTCCAACCTCCTTCTGTATTATATATATTTTTTTTTAAAGTTGTTGATCTTTTTCTCTGTTCACACATCGTGTTAGAACCTAATATGGTTTGGTTTTACTTAACATGTTATGTGAAAGTAGCCATTGAGGTTTGTATGGTAGTATGTGAACCTAGCCACTATTATTAGCAATCAGCTCTTTTTAAAAGTCCTTATTGCATTCATTATTGTCTTCTTGCATATTCTGTGCAATTTTTTTTGTTCCTCTGATTATCTTCTGCTCCATTTTTCCTTGAAGGAAGGTTTACTGCATCCTGAGAGTTTCTTTTTAGTAGAATCTCTAACAGTAAGTTCAAGTATAATGCTGATGCAAGGGGACCAGTTGTATGGTCTGTACCTGTGCATGGGATCGTACTGCCTAATCCTGTGTGTTGGCCTTACTCTCTTTTCAGTATGTTCATCCTTGAATATGAAGTGCCTGAAGGGAAAAACATTACTGTTAAAAAGCTACAGAGTAAAAAGTACAACCTTGAATACTGCACAGTTCTTGAATGTGGTAATGAATGGGATTATAAGCATTTATATCTTTTCATTGATGCAAGGAATGAATATAGAATATTGCATTATGTTGAGTTATTTGGTTTCTGATATCTGTGTAACATTATGTTTTTATGCTGAGAGATCATTTATTGCATATCTATTTTATGTAAGTTGTAATATGTTTCTGTAAAAGCAGTTATCCTTTAGACAAGCCTTGAGTATTTTCTTAATTCTTAAGGAACCAGTAATAAAAATTAGCATGTTTTTATTTTAGAGATGAGAAGAAAATGCTTAATTTACTTGTTCATTTCTGGTATAGATCAATCAACTTTAAAAAAAATGTGTGTGCCTGGCTATAGGGTCTCTCCAATATTTTTGGTTATAAATTTGCAAGCTGACTTTGCCGCTATTCAGTAGAGTGGGTTTTCCGCTGTTGGAAGGCAAATGGTAATGTTGACTTAAGTGTTAAAAACAGTGAATGTGTTATTTGCTAGTAAGCATCACTTTTCATACGTCCACCATTTCCTTCGCTTTCAGATGTCATTTCAAGGGGAAAATAGGTTCTAAAGAGTAATCCAAGAAAACACTCAGAGGTTCTGTTTTCACAATAGTTAATATAGATTAGAATCACTACTCACGACATGTCTCATGATTTATTAAACATTGTATTACCTTTTCAGCCCCTTTCTGTTGCACACAGAATTGTTATAAATTGTTTTTTCCTTCTACCCCTCTCTCTGTACCTCTTCAGATCTCAAAAATTGTTGCTGGTTTTAGTGATCTTTCTGTTGGCTTAATAAAGTATTGTAGTAATAAGGACTTTAGAATAGGACTGAGTCTGTATCTAGCCCAAGTATTTTCAGTTGTGAGTTCTTCAAATCCAGGATTTGCTGAGACTAGTTTTCTAAAGTAGTCCATTTCAATAACTTTATGTGGGAGAAACATTTATTGAGAGTATTTAATTGCTACAGAATACTCTGGAAGATTAAAATGCTTTCCTGTAATATTTTTTGGAGTAGAGAGAGGGCAAACTAGATTTAACATTAGCTGTGTGAACATGTCTAGTTCTTCAGATTTAAATAGCCAAGGTTTTCCTTCATGAACAAACAGATTATTGGGGATCATTTTGAGGGGGATGGCAACATAGCCTCCATATATTCTGTGACCTCAGTTCTGGTTCTCTTTCTTCCCCTACCTTGCCATTGAGTTCTGTTAATAGGATTTCAGTCATAGAGTCACTTTGGGATAAAATAGCAGTTTGAAGACTAAATCTTGTAGCAGCTGAGGTATATGAACAATATTTGCATCTCATTTTTATTTTGCAACAGTGAGGATGAGGATTAAGGTGCTGGTGTAATAGTAGGCTTAGTGGGGTATAGTTGAGTAGAGTTAACCATGCTTAATAACTAGCCAAAGGTATGCTTAAAATGAATTGCTTAACTATTCAGAAGCTTGGCAGAACAATGGTTCATGCTTAAATTAGTTAGAATAGTGCCTCCAGCTTAGTGATTAGGTTTAATTCCAACTACCATTTTGAAAAAAAAATGCACACAGTTCTATTACTGTTTTATAGATAGTTAAAAGAGAAGAAAAGGAATATAGAGCAAAAACAAACAAAACCCATATTGAAAATAAAAGGTCCAGTTGACCAAAGAAAATTGTCAAATTTAAATAAAGAGAAATATTTGTGTTATGATGGTGAGAAAGAGTAACCAATTAAATGATTCTCTCTAAGTGGTGGGGAATCTGTATATTTTGCCTGAGGTGGAGCCAGTCACAGGTGAATTTTATATTTTCAGAAAATGGATGCTCAGGCATTGTTTGCTTCTTCATCAAAGTAGTCCTAGGCATAAGCCTATGTGCAACCTGGAAAAGTTCACAGCACCTGGTAGAACCTAACTGAGAGTCTAGAACAGGATCTCAACATTTGTTGAGGGGAAAGGGCCACATTGATGAATTAAAAATAATTGTGGGCCACAAAAGAATAGCTGGCGTGCCAATCAGCTGTTTGGTGGCTTAGTGGTGGGGCAGCAGTGATGGAGCTGGCAGTGTCATGAGACCTGGAGGCATTGGGTGCACTTGGTAGTACGTCTTTCAGGGAGCTGGTGGTGGCAGAAATGTTTGTCTGCAGTGGATTTACTGAGTCTTCCAAAAACACTGGCAGGCTGCACATGCAGCCCCTGGCCATATATTGTGTAGGCCTGGTCTAGAACATCCTCCATATTCCATTTTAAGTCTGTGACTGTTTTCCACCTTTTCCCCTTTTTATTTTGTTTACCAGTTTGTCATGTTGCACTAACATGGAATTTTGATTTTTTTTTTTTCCTATAATGGGCAGTATAAGCTACAATGTATTTTTATACAGCTCAGAGCAGTGAGTTTCGTCAATTAAGTTTTTGTCAATTAAGGTATCTTCAGTTTTGTCAATTAAGGTATCTTCAATAAAGTTTGAGGAAGTTCTTCAGGTGATCAGGTGGCTGGTGTTGTTTTACCATCATTCCAGCTGATAACAGTGCCCTTATTTATTTATTAGATTTTATGACAGCCCATCTCAAATGCATGATTCTGGGTGGCTAACAGTATTAAAAATAAGATGGAAGGTCCCCAGAATCAGGAGGCCCAAAAGCCCAAAGCAACTCAGTCTTGCTAGGGTTGAGCTGAAGCCTGAAATGCCCTCCTTAAAGCTGGGGTGCATTTCACCTTATATCAGGTTTTGACATTTGTTATATTTCTATCCCAACTTCCTTTCAGGAGCAGTAGCAATATTCATAACATTCCCCTCTCTAAATTTTTCCCACAACAATCCTATGAGATAATTGGGCTTAGAGAGAGTGAGTGACCCAAAGTGAACTTCTGTGTCTGAGGATGAAACCAGAACCTGGGTTCTAGCCCACCACTTTAATTACTATGCAACACTGCGTGGGGAGAAATATATTTTAATATATTTCATTCCCCACAACTGCCGTACAAAACCAATTTACTTTGCCCAAATCTTTCAGCGAAAGACTTGTTTTGCTTTATTTTTCTTGGTGATTTTTAAGAATTGTTTTCATTTTGTTTGTAGTTTCATCTCAAGCGAGTCAAATCTAGTGTCAGCAAAATTTACCAGCAAAACATTCTCTGAAATGTCCTCTTTGTGATCTACTTATTAAATTTGTTCGATTGACAGGTGTGCTAATAATAATTGGTTTTATTTTATCCTGTGCTTATTTATTCTTATTGATATTTCTTCACTTTATAATATGCTTTGAAAAGGTTTAATTGGAAGTTGAGAGATACTCATCTTCAATGAATCAAACTAATTTATCCAAAGTAGTGACCAGCCAGGCTCATCTTAAATACTGTGCTGTAGAGTATATTATTAAGTAGATTCATGAACAGTGACTTTGATAGCTTAACACCCTGATTTGTGGTGTCATTTCTGCCAGCAGTGCCAGTATACTGTCATGTCCATGCAGTATTATTGATTTGGCAGTCCGTGTATTCTGTCCCAAATGCTTATTTGCCAGGTGCAGCAAGAATTGGGTCATAAGGGAGAATACTTATTTTGCCATGTAAACTGCTTGATTGAAGGTGTGCTGCTCAGCTGCTAAACATGTACTACCTATCGATTGGATTATGCCACATATTAAACAAAATTATAAAACCCTGCCCCAAGAAGCTTACAATGTTCATTTCATAGTTTGGGAGATAGGGCAAACTGGTGTAACTCCACATAAGAAAGTTTCAGAAGAGGAAATGTGTAAGACATTTTTCAGAATAGGATAGAATAGAGCAGGATAAATGGGTGGGCAGAGGGGGAGAGTTTCTGTGCAGTGCCCCAGATAGTACTGTTTGATGTACATTGCATATTAAATATAACATGTATTTTTACTCGTCAAAGATGGACAACCAGTGGTTCTCCAGATATTGAACTCTGCCCCACTGAAACTCATGCCATCTTCAAAATGTCCACAATTCACCTTAAGCCCCAAAGCAACTTTCCTCCAATTTGTCTCATCTCCAGAGAATCCTAAACATGTCTGGAGAAGTGAAGCAGTTTGGTAGGTGGGTGGAACAGGGAGTGTGGGGAGCTGTTTCTCTAACTGAAGAACAAAGGACAGGATCGATACACAAGCGGGCATGTTGCATCTAGTTAGGAAGTGAAGGGATTAAAAAAAAAAGTTGATTTTCTGTGGAAGGCCCAAGCCCAGAGTTTCCTCCAATTTGTGATGCCTTATCATTGCTTTGTAACAAGTGTTGCATTATTTGCAACAACAACAGACATGGAGTTTTCATGCATGAATTGCAACCCCCAACAGCTCTCACTTACTAGCTTAGGCTGCTGGGAATTGAAGTTCAGCAGCATTTTTGAGTGGGCAGCCTATGAGTCATGTCTGAGGGTGCATCCTTCTTATTGATGTGAAATGTACTAAAACATTCCCCACATTTCTTCCCTGATCTGTGTCTGGTAGTGATGGGTATACTATCTTTTATGAAAGTCTGTCTGAATGAATAAATCTTTTTATTGAGGATTATTCCAATACCATTTTCACCTACAAGAGTATGCTTACACATTAACATATGTGGAGACCTTATTATTTACAATTTTTGCCTTCTTGCCCACCATTGCCCTGCATGGTCCCATTTTTTGAGATGCATGACCATTTATATTTTATTAAGCTTCATCATATGGGCATGTGTGATAATCCTCAACAGTAACTTATTTTTCTTGGCTGCTATTCAGCTGTGTTTTGTAGGACTCCAATATTTTTTGGTGGTACATTATCATTGGCATTTAATACTGGATTATTTTATCCAGTAAGACATTATGAGCGGATTATTTTTATTCCATTTTGTTATTTTTAGCTCAACAAATGTCCTAAAAGTAGTTTAAGTAAACAAACTTTCCAATTTGTCTTTGACTTCCCTGGATCACTGTTTTTAAACTATGTTGACTAAACATGTAATGATACCTTCATTTCATGGCCAATATGAATCTAGTTCTGTTTAAAGTATTATGATACAAAGTTCCATGGGTTATGATTAGTTTCACTGGCAGTGAAACTAATCTGAATTACTTTGTGGCACCTGTCAGGGCATACTTTGAACTCCATCTATAGTGACATGTTTTAAAATTGAGTCATACATGTCAGTTAAACAAGCAGAATAAAGCCTAAAGGTTCAGCTCTCTTTAGAGTGTGTGATGTAGTAATTACTGGAGAAAGAAACTCTAGATAGAAGTTATTAGAATTGCTTCATAATGAAAACTTATATTTATAGCTTGGTTACAATAGGTAAAATGCATATTGTCCATCATAGTATGTGGAGCTACAAGTATTAACATAATTAAAGTAGATTCAGTAGTTTTCATTGACGATATTTTATTTTTAGAGCTCACATTTATAGGACTCCCAACTCAAAGCAACTTTGGGTGGCATACAATTAAAAATACATCTAATACAGTGTAAAAATAATAGAAGGCAATAAACGTGTGACTAAAGTAGCACAAAGCTAAGTAAAATTTCCCAAAGACACATGCTCCTAATCAAGACCTGGGGAAAGAATCAGGTATTTTACACCATTTTCACGATGACAGGGTCAGAGCAACTGAAACCTTCAGAGGACAGGTGATAGTCCCTCAAATAGCCAGGCCCTATATAACAGTCCATATGCAAGGTGACTAAGGTGTGATGATTGTGAGAAGGGATTCCTGATCCAGAAAAGGGTGCAGTTGGCACACCAGGCAGTTTTGGGGAAAGGCCCCCCCTGGGCACAACTACCAATGCTTTTCAAGCAGGAGTTGTGAGTCCAGGAGGAACCCCAAATTGTGCTCCAGGTCTGTCCAGGGGAGTCCTATTCAGAAGGTGAAAAATCTATAGCACCAGGGAACCAGAAGCACATAGACATCAGGCTTCCCAAGGTTGGGTTTAAGCCTATTCTTCCCCATCCAGATTCTGATAGACTCCAGGCACTGGGGCAAGAGTTCAGCAGTTCACTGGGTCATGTTACACAGTATATAGATGATACCTGGTCCCATATTGATGGATGACCTCCTCAATGGCTTCATGTAGATGTTAAACAGGAAAGGTGAAATGTCAAACCCTGTGGCACCCTACAAGTGAGGGACCTCAGGTTCAACCTCTCCCCCTGTCAACTCTGACTGGAACCAGCCTGAAAGAAAGAGGAGAACCACCAGAACACTGTGCCTTCCACACCTAATCCTCACAGTTGGTTCAGGATACCATGATAGATGGCATCAAAAGCTGCTGAAAGATCAAGGAGAATCAGGACATTGCATCACCACTATCCCAGCTTTGCCATATATCATAAGAGACCTACATTTATTGAGAGAAACCAAGACAGTACTCTCTGTATTTTAAAGCCATTTTGTTTCAGCTTTTTATTGTAGCAATTCCAAGTCCTCAAACTCTGGATAAAAGAATTGCCAAATATGGTCCTTTGTTCAGACAATTAGTGGTAGCTTGCTTTTATTAATTATTGTCTATTTTCTATTTAGTTTTAATATTGAGATATTGATAATATGCAGCTTCCTCTCAACTGTTTCTAACTTTTCTGCAGCACTAATTTTATCTCCCATTCCTGCTTTATGATCCTTTCCTCAAATAATTTATTATGGCACTTCTTGAGCAATGTATGGGTAAGTGTCTTAGACTCTCCCTTTTGCTGTTGGATCTTACTTTGTTTTCCTTTGTTAGCTTGAAAAGGCTCCCCTCAAGATTTGCCCATAAAAGTGCATTTGGTCAGTTGTTGCTTCCTGATTGTCCCTCTAAAATTTTTTAAAAAAAACCTCTGCTTTTTCTCCTAAAGCACTGATGCTTGTGTGCTTCAAAAAAACTATGAAATATGTGCATGTCCAAATTCATTTATTTCCTAATAGAGTTATAGAAACAGTTATGAAAGGCATTATCTAGAAAAATGCAACATAGTACAGTACAGTGAATACTGTTTTTCTTCAGATTGCTTCAAAAATGTTAAGGCTATATGGTACAGGAAAGTTCTCATCGTCTTCAGAGATGGCATCAAGGGTTGGTTGCTTCAGGAGTCGCCAACACCCAAACTAGATCAGAGTGCTCACTGCCACTCCTTAGAATTCTCTGATTTGTCCTCTTTAAATAACTGAGAAATAATCAGGTAGTAAAAAGTAGTTGTTTTGATTTGTCTCTGCAGTTGTTCTGTAGGCTCAGTTTGCTCAGCGGCCTTGTAAAGAAGGCCAGTGACTGGGAAATAAAAGCATAGAATGGAAGAGATTGAGACATTGTGTCTGTGGACTTTAAAAGACTAGACTGGCATAAGTACCTGTGGACACCTATTGTTTATCATGGTCGAGCTGATCCATTCCTCCCTATGAGTAGGTATAGCAGCCTTCCCCAATATGGGTGTCTTTCAGGTGTATGGACTTCAACTCACAGAAATCTCAGCAGTGGTCATACTAGCTGGGGATTCTGGAAGTTGGGGTCCACATTTTGCAGGGTATTCAAGTTGAGGTAGAATAAGTAGATGCTGAGGGGCATTTTGGCCTGACTGATTCTCCTGGCCCTCCTAGCCATTCTCCTTTCTTGGAGGACATACCACGTGGATTGTTTTTTATAACCTGAATGGGAATAACTTTATGAGAGTATTGATTAATGACTGATACTATGTTTCGGTTATTAGATTATGTCCTTGATTTTTATTTTTGCGTATTTTCTCTAGTCAGAGTCTAGGATTGAGGCAACATATAAATATTATAAATAAATACATACATAAAATGGAATGGATACAACTCTCTGGTTGGAGACTGCATTTTTCGTTTTTTGTGTGCATTTCACCAGAGGAGATAGATTTGATTTTTGTTTTGCTGTTTTGGAGTATGGGTGGCTGTTTTATGTGTGTTATATGTAGCACGAATACAGTAAATCAATGGCAGATTTATATTACATCCTTAATCCTGGGCCCTGAATTCATCCAATTTTCTTTGTCTCATAATTATATCACAGTTATTTTTCTTTTACATACTAGAATTAAGAAAAAAGACATTTTGATGGCTGTTTCAAATATTGCGCTTGACATATATCCACGATTGCAAAATGATTCTGTTTGGAATTCTTATTTTACTATAATGAAAAAGCATATAATTTACCATATGAGTTGGCCCAATTATTTCAAGAAACTCTATACAGTCCAAGTGTTGCTGTTAGGTTTGCTGACACTGACAAAGAGGAACCAGTATCTCAAAGGGCATAGTTCTAGTCTGCCTGCAAGTTCTTGGCATCCAGCCTTCCCAATCAGATACAGGTGGCTACTCCATATTAGCATGGAATTTTCCCCAGATGATTCACTAGCATGAAGTTGGCTGGCTTGGCCTGCAGTACAACAAAGTTAAGACCTGGAGAAGATGGGACTATGGCTTCTCACCAAGTACACTTCGTTGAAGTTTAGGTGTGAAAATCTTCCAGGATTGAAGGGGAACTACTAAGTGATGTCCAAGTTTCTCCCCTATGTAGAGGTCAGCTTTTGCCTAATGCTGATACCCCACTTCAGGCAAGTTTTTTAGAGCCAGATGGCTTTTCTCTGCTTGTGCTTAACAAAGGTATAACTAGGCTCTGATAACATCTTTTTTTGTTGTTGTTATGTCCCTATAACATTAGTTTCATATCTTCCCCAGCCCATGTGTGAAATAGTCTTTAGTTGTTACATGTACGTGCATTAAAGCAGTGTTTTCCCCTTAAGCTGACAGCAACCAGTAACAGCAGCAAGTATGTAAAATTGGTTATTTTTCACTGTTTATTATATGGATAAACCCTAGGAAGAAGGCAATAGCAAACCACTTCCAAAAAAAGTTGCCAAGAAAACTGCATAGACTTGTCCATGTAGTTGCCAAGAGTCAAGACTGACTCAAAGGCACACACACATAAAAACTCCAGTGACTAAAGTCAGCTAAATCAGAGCAGCACTTCTTGACCATTTCAGGCTGGTGTGGATGTGGCCTCTGTTGTCTGGACCCTGGTGTTGTGGAATTTTCTTTAACTAGGTCAAAGGCATATCTGTCACCAGTATGTTCTTGCTTTCCTAAAAAACTGAATAGCACAGTGCTGTGATGGTGAACAATCATTGTGCAATAGTGCTAGGCTACTTAGCCAGCAGTATTGTAAGTGCTTTAACTTGCAGCTCTCGCTGGTTTAACACAAGCCTAAAATGATAACATAGGGAAATAGCATAAGAGGCGGAAATAGGGTTAATGCTAAAATCTTCTGTCTCCAGAGCTAAACATGGAAAAATCTGGAAGTTGTGTTTGTGACCAATGGAAAGAAAGTTGAGGGACCTCCTTAGTAAAAGTGGTGCTGTGTCTCATCTCCCTTTGTGACTCCCCATCTGTTTGGAACAAAAACACAATCTTTATTCAGCTCAGGGTTAAGGCAGAACGCAGTATAGAAGAATGGGCACAGGAAGGAATTTAGATCTGATGGACCAAATCCTGCAGTCAGACCTGCTCTATTACTGTGGCAGTGCCATGACTGGAGGATGTCTTCCCCATCAGTTCAACCAGTTGGTTTGCTTATCTCATGCTGCACATGGACCATCAGGAGAACAATGACAACTGGAACAGATTCAGCAGAGACAAGATAGGGACAAGGAATGGAAGTAGAAAATTTCAGGTTGGATACCGTTCTGCTGATTGAAAGAGATGAGAATAGAACCAACCACTAGGCAAAGGCTCACAGAAATGCCTGCTGTGTAGCCTTAAAAAACACAGTAAGGTTATATAGCTCAATTGCCCACATTGAAAAGTAGGTGGTAGAATCCCTAGATCTGTAGATTCTGGGGAGAAAGTTCAACATTAATTAGTTTTTTTATATGATGTTCTTGTCAGCCTTTGTATGAAACCAACCTCAGCCTATTTTCAGGTTGGTGTAATTTCTTGAGGTTCATAAAGAATCTGATGGCACAAAGAGGCCATTGTATGAGTGGGTACAAATTCCCCTCTCTTTTAGTGCTGGCTCTCTAAACCTTCAGCTATGGCCATTTGATTTACTATCCTTGTATATTAGGAAAATGTCCCAGTTCTGGCTTTAAATAATACTTTAAAACAAATATGGCTTTAACAACAATTATTCACCTCTTTTCCTTCTTCTGGTGTCCTTTGCTAACATGGAACAATAAATGGCTCTGGAAAGGGCCCTTGATGCTGTGAACAGCCTGTGTTGTTTGCAGCCTCAGCCATCTTTTAGAAAGAGTGCTGCAGCTGATTAAGAGGATTCACTGTTACATTTCAGCATAAACTTAAAAAGAGATGAAAGTATTTAACGGGAGAAATATAGATAGAAGTTGATACTTCAGCTGGAAATGGCATCCTACCTTACAACTACTACTACTACTACTACTACTTATTCCTAGCCAAGAGTATGTCTCAACTGTCCCAGCCATAATTAGGAAATCAATGTATACTGTGGATTTTCACAGATTTCTGCTTTCTCTTTTAAGGTTTAGCCATTCCTGTAGCCTTATGCCTGTGTTATGATAGCGCTCATTATGAGTTCATTTAATTATGATTTCTCAACTAGCACTATATGCACGCTTTACAATCTTAAACATGTCAAACTTTAATTTGAGTAACATTTATTTTGTGCATGTTGTTTGAACCCAGTAAATTGTAAATCATCTGAAATTCGTGACGACTCGCTGCAGTGTGTGAATTCAATCGCTGCATCCTCTTCAGACCAATGAGAAGCCTCATGGATGAATGATGCATTACAGTTTAGATAGAGGGGAGAAAGGCTCTTTTTCACATATAAGCATCCTTTTGACAGTGTGTTATTTTTTAGATGCTATAATAATTCAGGAGGGTGCCCTCCTCCCAGTTAGCATCAACTTCTGCTTCCCCATTTTCTTTCTGCTGTATAGGATGTTCTAACTTCTTTTTGGAGTATGCCAGAGAGGAAAAGTCTGTATGTTGGGTTTGTGATGGCTACTCTGTGTTTCTGTGGCATTTATCTTCACTCCTGAGAATATGAGAGAATAACCCTCAAGTAGCATTCAGCTTTTCTCACACATGAAGAAAAATACCATAATGCAAGCCAGCCATAAAATTGTCTGCTTGTATTAAGGACTGCTTGCTTTAAAGCTCTGGTATAATGCTAGATGCCTTTTGGGGCTCAAACCAACAGAGAAGTATGAATTAGTTACTTGAGTCAAAATTATTGATCAGCATTATTTCCCCACAGTTGAAGGGCATCATTCTGAGTGGGCATTTTTTTCACTCTGGCAGATGGGCTGTTACTGCTTTATTTGACTTGGTTTTGGTGTTTTATGAGTACCCTTGCAACTTTTAATGACCTCTTAGTTCCCAGAACTCTTTTATGTCATCCTAGGATTATCAGCTAAATAATAAGAATCCTAGATTTGGGGGTCTCTGACAAGGAAATCCTTCCATACACAACTGAATTTGCTGCCAGGAGACAAAATAATGCCCCCTAATTTAAATGGTTTTAATAGGAGACTAGATTTAAGTTATTTCCTAAAGATTAGCTGTTCATATGAGTGATCCTCATGTTCTACTTGAAACTTTGTTGATCCATTTTGTTGGCGATTGCATTCCGAAGGACGTGTTGGTTCATCCAGTCTGGAGTGAGCCATGGGCAACTGACTGACAGGGGACCTGGTGCTAAATAAGGTAGCAGAGGACTAACGTCTTTGGCAGTCCCCCTGCACCTTTGCAATGGCTGGCAGGTGGGCGTTTCTTTTATTTATTTATGTACTGTACCTACCTACTGATTTGTGTTAGAATAACTGTGGATAAGGTAGGGAAAAGTTTCACCCTTTTCCGGTTCCCGTTTCACCATTCCTATCAGTGGTGGTGATAGGGGTAAATGAATTATTGACCAAGCAATTGGCATAGCTGCTTTCTGTGCCAGAGACCAAGGAGAAAGAGAATCTCAAGTTAGTCCTTTTGCCCAGAGCTGGAGACACAGGAAGCCTGGGACAAGGTAAGTAAATGAACCACTTTAACCACATTTAATCCAGGGTCCAGATTGAAATGGCACACTATGTTTTTAAATGACTTGGTTTGGCTCATCATGCTAATGCAGCTGTGTAATGCTGGACTAGATGGTCCTTTGGCCTGATCATACATGGATGAAAAATGTGTGTCCCTCCTGTGTTTTGTTGTGCCCTTCCAAATGCTCTCGGGACAACTCCAGAAAAAGAAATGTTGAGGGGAGGGGAAAGGTACAGAGGAATAGGAAACACCTTGAAGAGGATAGAAGGTATTTTGCTACATGAACTCCAAGCAAATATTCTGTGACTGAAACCTGAGTTAATCAGTGGTCAGTAGCGTAGTGGGAAATATTCAGTGGGAGCTTCTGCTGTCTCTTGGAGTTATCTCTGCAACCTGCCCTCTTTCGCTGACCCTGGCAGGCAACAGAATTTAGTGATGTATCAAATGGCCTTGTTAACTGTGCCTGGCTGATGTTAGCAATGTTATCGTTGTATGCCATTCAGAATCCTATGTGTGTGTGTGTATATATATGCTGTATGTATGTGTGTGTGTATATATATATATATATATATATATATATATATATATATATATATATTTGTGTGTGTTTTTCTTTCTCTCCATTGCCTCACAACAGTGTTGTGGAGATTGTTAGCTGAGAAATAGTGATTGGTCCAAAGTCTTCCAGTGATCTTAAGAGCTAAAATATGTGTTTAAAATTCTATGTTCTGATTTATTATCAGAAAGTGAATTCATAAAATGGATTAGGGTATGCTGTAAGTTATTGCAGAATTGTGTTTATTTTTTGACAACCGTTGTTTTTCACTTGTAGATTTGTATTTTGCAGCTCTTGGGAAAGTTCCTCTAGAGTCTCTTTAGAACATGTGTCTCTAAAATTGAGTTTAAAGTGCAAGCTGGATACTTTTTCAGTTATAGAAGATACAAGATAGAAAAGACAACTATGGATTGTTTTGAATTTCACGGGCAGAGTTTATCAAATGCTGTATAAGAAAGTATCATTGGAGTGGTTACACACCGTACTGTCTGCTTTGAATCATAACTACTGTTTGAATGGGCAAAGAGACTGGCTTTCTATCAAGAATGCTTGAAAGTAGCATCAGTATTTCAATAGCAGCAAGCAGAGTGAAATGGTATTTGCAATAATGTGCATGGATATTATTATCATTGCTGATTCATTTGCTTATTTTTTTATCCTTAAAAAAACCCCTTGTATAGCATTATCTTGATTCTTTAAACTGGCAACCCTCAATTTCATGCTAAGCTTATGCAGTTTTGCCTGCACTATTTGGGCAAATAATTTACAGCAGATATAAAATGGTTTAGTCTTCAGAAGCAAACCCTCACATTGCCATTTATTCGATTTAGGCTTAGCCTGTGTTGTATGAACCTGGACAGTAGTAGTTTGTTTAATAAATCATGATTGTACAAACTATGGCTTAATGTGATGTGTGAATCTAGTCAAAAAATCTGAATTCGTCACTAGGATAGTTACAAAGAGTAGTGTTGGCTCAAGACCACTTGGTAATCCTCATGGCTAAATGTGTTCTTGAAGCTAGCCCCCGCCCCATTCCAAACCTATGGTTAACTTCTAGCCCAGCTCTAGATTTTCATAGGCTTTGGGCAAGTTGCCCCACTTCTCCATTGCAATCAGCCATAGCAGATTATTAGGTACCATATACACAATATACTTGGTCTTGTCAGTACAATCATTTTAACTGCGTCAACTGCATACATTGTGTATGCATACCAAGGGCATGGCTGATATTCTCTATCAGCTTCCTGGACCTTTGCTCTGGGCCAGAATTCATCTGTCCTACAATCCCAGCAGGGACAAAACGAAAGCCTTTGAGAGCTGTCATGGCTTTCACCCTCAAGTGAGGACCAAAAGACATGAGCTTTGCTAAGATCCCAGCTCTTCTCTTCTCTTTTTTAAACCTGAAAGACAATTTAGAGATGATAAACCATGCAATAGGATGGTGATTTTCAGGGTATAATCCTACATTCTACATGTTATAACTGTTCTCTACAATTATTGAAGTCATATAGTTCACATGATATGATGGTTAGGCAAACTGGGCTAATTGTTGTCTATGGGCACCAAGAATGTTACCTGGAATACCTACCAGAACTTATTTTTGGATAACAATAATGAGAAGTGGGAGAGCAGTCTCAAAGGGAAACTAGTGTTCCTTTACTGAGTTTTCATTAATGATGCTCATTTATCATGGAGAAGTTTCATGAGTGGATACTTTGGCTCACAGCCATTTCCCCCCATATGCCTATCTCAAAATGTTGTTTTACAGATATTATCTTTAACATCATTAATACATTGGTTCTTCAGTAATATCCATGGTTGACATGAAATATGAAAATGCATTTTGCATCAAACACCCATTCTCATTTGGAAATATTGCTTTTTATTATGTTCTTTAAAATGTACGTGTAAAAACATGTGAAATCATGTTGCATTGATGTACAACGTATACATTCCCAATAGTGTAACACTCCCAACTTCTGCTTTTTTCCTGTTTAGTACATTGACTTGTTATGATCTAATAAATTTAACCAGAAAGTTAACCATGAGGTGAAAGGAAGATGAAAAGGCTTTATTACCACAACTGTTTACAAACAGTATGGTTGAAAGAAAGAAAAAAATTATCAAGAAAATCTATTCCGAAACCGACTCTAATAGAAAGTGAGATAAGGCAAGCTATCAAATAGTATCAATATAGATAAATACCCGTTGGATTGTTTAAAGTTGAAGGAAAAGATGCAATTAAAGTGATAAACTGCTCAGTGTCAAGAAATATAAAACAAGAGTGTGTGATCTAGATATTGGAAAAGATTGTTGTATATACCTATGCCAATGGTATGTATGGTGTAAGAGAAAACACAAGCTACCGAGCTGTTGCACTAATTCCACACACAAGCAAACATTTGCTTAAGATCATACAGAATAAGGCCATACGTGCAAAGAGAAATACCAAAGGAACAGATAGGTTTCAGGAAAGCAGGGGGATATGGCATCATAAGAAGTTTTATAGCGGGACCAAGAGTATACAAGAAAGTGGTTTAACTTTGCTTCAGTGACTGCAGCAGTGGCCGTGTTGATCATGCCAGAATGTGGAAGATATTAAGGATATTAAGAGTGCCAAACCCCTGATTATTTTTTAAACAAATCTTTACAATGAAAAAGAATCTCCTACAAGAACTGATTTTGAAGAAATTAAGTGATTCAAAATGGGAAAGGGGGAGAGCTAAGCATTCATATTGTCGCCATGTCTGTTTACTGTATGTAGTACATAAATAGGAAGAATAGCTAGGTTGGAAGAAATGACCTCAATAAAATTTGAGGTCAAAACACTAATAAATAAAGAGACTAAGATGATCCCCATTGTGTTAGTAAAGAGATTTTGACAAATACGTCGGTGGAATTCTTCAGTAATAGTTGTAATACTTTTATTTGTTTTGGGGAAGACCATAAAAATGTCTTATTAGTAAATAATAAAAAAAATTGGGTAGGTTCATAGTTGTGCTGTCAGATATTTTTGCATAATATTTATTTCTTTCTATGGCTTTTCCAATGTACTGGTAGTCCTCATTTAGCTACTGCCTCATTAGGAACCGTTCACAGTTACAGTGGTGATGAAAAAGTAACTTTGCAACCAGTCCTTACATTTATGACCTTTGCAGGTCTGTAAAGCAAAGGAAAGCTGAAGTAAGATTGTAAGCAAAGTCACCATTTCACTTAGTGACCACTTTGCTTAACGACTGAGTTGTCAGTCCCAATTAGAACCTGTATTAAGTACCTTGCAGCCTTTTTCCATATAAGAATGGTAGGAAGACTCCATTGCTGTCTCCATTTTGAAGATGGAACACGGAAGCAAAGAAACTTGGTTAGAATATTTGGTTACATCATTGACACTTTAGCTCAGATCTATGATCCATATTCTGTTTCCTGTGTCCCATTAGTTCTTCACAACACTATTGGTAGATGTAGGAAGATTAAAGTAATGTATCAGGGATTTTTTGGTAATGTACTTTAGAAGACCAGATTTTTTTTTTTTAAGTATTGATTTGACAATATTGGAACCAAATAAATGCACACTACTTTTAAACCATATAGAAATATCCCTTAGGAATGTGAAAACATTTTGGTATGTAGATATAAATGTACCCTTTGATTGCTTGTGCTAATATATTCCCCCCTCCCTTAAGAAGACAATATCCATATTTCTTTGGTAACATTAGCATGTCCAAAACAAGAATGTTTTTTTGACTATCTTCATAGACAAAACTTCTGGTACATTATAATATACATAGTTTTGGAAAAGAAAAAAAGGATGTTGTGCTTGTTTGGGGGAATTCCAAATTAATATTTAACTAATGTATATCAAACAAGGATTGTATATTTAGCATAAATACATTATAAATCTTTGACTTAAAATTTCACTGCGTGGGAGCAAGGAAACAATCAATAAAGATGAGTTTTAAAAACATATTTATGTCCAAAATTTAAACTCCTAAGCAGATACTTGCCTATGATTCATTCTTTTGTGATTTCCTGAAGGAGTTAATAAAATTTCTTCAGGTTTTTTTCCCCCCACTCTTTAATTTAGGCTCATTGTTATACAAAAACAGTTAGCCTGGGTAAAGCCGCACCTTGAGCACTGATGTAAACTGAGTTTTTCAAAGTACATTAAAATTTGCCATACTCTTCCCTTGACAATTGGGAGATTTGCATCTGGTAGCGATTCACTCAGCCGAATGGAAGATTGCTCTCCTTAGAGTGCTGATAAGCGGACACATGACATTTGCAAAGTGCAGTTTGCCCACTTGAGTGCCAGGGCAAACTGGAAGAAATTCTGTGCTTCCAATTTCATCAGAAACGTAGGGAATATTGCAAATGACACTACCAAATCAACTGTAAATAGATGATAATTTGATTGACATCTGGAAAGCTGTCACAGGCTGAGCAGCCCATAACAGGAACATTTACCGAATGCAAAGGCAGCTTTCAAGTAAATCACTTTTTGTCCAGTGGGGCCCAGCCAGATTATAATTGCATGTCCTTCCCTTCATTGCAAATTCCCCATTACCATTACCAGCAGTGTCTCATTTATAGGAAGGTTGTCTTCCAAATATTCACAGAGACTCACCGTTAACTCGTCACCTCCCTCTTTGCAGTTACTCATTTTGTAGGATTATCACACGTTTACTTTTCTGCATTTTAATCAATCCTATTAACTGTTTGCCCCCTTCCTGGCACTTGTGTTCCTGGCTAGCTGTTGTCCATATAAAATGGCAAAAGGGGCATCCTTAAAATGCTATAATAAATTGTCAAGATAACAATATAACAATGGAAATATTACTGTCTATTACAGGTGAATAATATTCTTTAGGTTCTTTTTGTCAAAGCAAGAAGTTGACTAATGCAGAAGACTGTCATGTTCTTTAACACCTTAAATATTTGCAAGCAAATATGGATGCTATATTATGCATGGATGGCATTAGCCATATATTTCTGAGATTAAAGACAGTTCAGTGTGGAATATTCTGGATAAGGAAACAAAGTGAAACCTGCCTTTTAAATTTCTCTCTCTGTGCATGCATGTGTATATGTTTGTATTAGGATTTACCTACTACCAACTACTGAAGCCTCTTGTAAATATCTAAAAGCTGTGTTTTCCTGGTTATCTTCTGAAATGTTGCATTCATTTAGGAATATGTGTTTAAACCTTGCTCTTTTATATAAGTTTTGTAACTCAGTTTGACCCTAAATCATAAGAGCCAAAATGGTAATCATTGGTCGTAACAGAAAAACAAAATGAACAGAATGTAAGATAGATGGAAATAGTTGTTCCTCTTGTTATTAATGAGTACACCGTTTAAAAAACTCTTCTTTCTACAGCAGTTTTTCAAGGAAACTAAGAGCTTAAATTCCAGTGACTGGAAACTGTGATAAGCTAGCAGTCATTCTACTTTTATCTTTCTTTGCTTTTTATACTATTAAGAACCCATTTCTTCTTGCGTTTGTGGCCCAGCACATTGCAACCTCAGAGGAAAACAAAAACAAAAAAACAGAGTCACTGCTCTCACTAATTGTACAAAGCTTGCTGCATGGCAAGTGTCAGATGATTTGATAGAAGTGACATGCAGCTAAATGGAATAGGAAAAGACATAGGAATAGACTGTTAGTCCATTACTTTGCACAAGCAGCTTGTTTTACTAAGGAGCTCTCTAATGGGTTCTTGGCAATAATTACTCTCTCTCTTATGCTATTCGATATGACAGGCACTTGCTGTAGTCGCAGCTAATACACTTGCACTTTAAAGGCTCTGATGTTGTGTAGGTTTGGCTAAGAAATGAATTACTGGTTTTAGTTTTGTTTTTGTTTTTTTTCCAATAAAGGGAGGAGTTGTCCAATGTGGGGGACTGTCATATTATTTAGCATATTAAATATTTACCTGCAAAGTTAGATACATACTATATGTTTCTGGTTTATGAGTTTAACATGGTTTCATACTAAGGAGAAAGTTTTTTATGGAGGATGTTTTCCTTCTAAGCATAAAAACGGAAGAATAAACATCAACCATCCTTAAATGCATCATCCTTTTTAAATCCGAAGAGCTGTTGCATGAAATAGTTGTATGCACCTATACATACCCTTTAAAAAGCCTCTTATTTACAGTTTTATTTTACTACTTTCAGAATCTATTATACTACCCCTGCCCCCCCAAAAAAGTGTGTGTGTGTGTGTGTGTGTGTGTCTGTGTGTAGGGAGAAACAAAAGCTACACTGAAAAAGATTCTGTCATTGGAGGTGCTTTATGGGTCTTTGTGGCATGTTTCAGCAGCTGCATTATTATTATGGTTGGTTGCACAGTCAGACAGATATTTAGACTGGATTTGGCATTTTTATCCACCTATCGAGTCCTTCCCAAGGACCTGGGATAGGCAGATGCTGTTGTTTGATGGTGTTAAAGGTATCATCCCAGGATATAAGCTGTTCCAAGTAAAGCTGCCTTTTGCAATGATGGTGATTTTGTCAGTGCCAATGGTCTTCAATGGTCTCCTTTACTCTAGGAGATTAAGGCAGCTTACATGGAGGGTCTTCATTTTATTCTCACATGATTAAGTAATAGACTTGGGTTGATGCTCCCCTTAGTGCATTTTCTGCATAACAGCTCTCTGCTTCTTCCTGGAAGGTATGCATTCCTGGCCTAAAGGCAGTAACCATATTGGCTGGGTTCCCAGCACTGACTAGAATGTTCTAAAAAAGCTTCAGTGGTTCATGAGTTCAGTGTGTTGTGGGAATCCAGGCATTGGCTTGTGGCATATCCACAGACAAGCATAATTCAGGTGGAAGGAACTCTCAGATAATCAAAGGATGGCGTCAGCAGAGGCTTGCAGTAATAATTCTAAACTTTATAATTAATTGTTTTTGTGATAGGAAGGAACCTGTTTTAAGCTAGCAGTTGCTGTTCCTGAATTGGGAACGTATTTCAGGCTTGCTTTAAAGGAGTTATCTGTATTGCCTCATCCCACCTCCCTGCTTAACAAAGCAGCACAAATAAAGAAACCCTGGTTTGCCATAATTTTAAGAGAATAGCAATTTGCTGCCATAAAGCATGGGAGTGTACTTTTTGTTTCCATTTTTAAATTTTCCTTAAGGAGAAGGGATATCCATTTAGGAACAAACCTGAAAGGGTGGGACAAGGCAGCCAGCTATTTGCCAGTGGCTGAATACTGATGGGCAAGCAGTTCTGTGTACTTGGAAATTGGCCAGAAAGGTCAAGCACCAATTTGCTGGTGGTTCCCTAGACTTGCAAAGCTCCTTATTTTCATAATCTCCTGGCATCCCTAAAATCTGCAAACAGTCAAAGCAGTGTAGTTCAGTCTCAGATGAGTTTTAAAGTGGTATCAGAAAAGTTGGAAGATGGAAGCATTGTCACCTGCTAGTGCTGTTATATGTAGCGTGAACCCAGCCAGACAATAAGCCATAATACGGTTTGTTTGGACATGAGATGATATATGAACACGATGGTGGTTGTGTTGGGTTAACTTCATTATAGAGGATTACTTGTTGCATGAACTCAACCTATGTATACATATGAATGTACATGTGATTTACACTGTGCAGGCACAGGATTGTCTAAAGTTGCAAAAAGGGGACTGGGAGCCACATGGGACAAGTCCTTTCCTAATGGTGCCCTTGAGTTAGCTATATTTCTTAGCCAGACATAAATGACTAGTTCATTCCTAAGATAAAATAGGCAATTTACATGCTGTTATTCCTGACTTTCTGGAGGAAATAGATAATTCAAATATGATATGCAAATTAGATTTTTTCCTAAAAGTAGAAAATGAATCATTGTTTTTGTATCTTGGGAATACAATGATAGGTGTTAATAGTAATCATCACCACCATCTCCTGAACCCTCTCTGGCAACGATCCTAGTACCTAAAATATTATTACTGCACATAGTAGACACCACTATTACCAGAACATTAGCAAAACAGTATTTTCCATGGCTTCTAATTCTAAGCGAAAGGTGAGAATTGGGTAGAAATTCAAAGGAAAGGCATAGAAATCATAAAGCTTAACATCTTTTTGAATTACCTATCTCTGAAGCTAGTATTCCAAACCAACATGCATATAATAAGTGACATTATTTAAAAGGTGAGATTGGTTAGACCTGTTTTATGCCTTCTTTGTGATTCTGGGTGTTAGCATAGCTGGATTGCTGCAACCTTGTTTCCCACATATGACTAATAAATATTAAGTGGCTTTTAAAATTAATTTGTTAGAATAGTGTCCTAATATGATTTTTAAAAATCAATTTTGATCACACCATGTAGGATAATTTTGTAATTCTTTCTTACATCCGTTACACTTGTTGTGTTTCGCCAGACTCACAAAGACTAAGCAATGTAGTATTCCTCATGCAGAAAGTGTTTCATCTCTTCGGAGTCGTTTAAAAGGTGAAATGCAAGGTGGTTCATACACTCTGATCTTGCACTGACGCTCTTGGCAAGTGGGTTAGCCTTTGGCGTCAGACTTTCTTTGAAGGTTGCAATATTGTCTCTACAAGTCTGTAACAATTATGGAAAGCAGATTTTGTCATAGAAAGTTCTGAGCTATAGTTTTAAAGCTCAAACTGAAAAAAAAGGATATAATTATACTGGTCAGTGCTTAATTAATTAATTAATTGCCATAAGAGGTGTGTTTTTCTTTGTTTGCATTCCTTACCATTCTTCTAATGCTTCCTACAAAAGTGAAACTTGTATTGCAGCAATATTTATGGTGCGGATCAGCCTTCTCAACCTGACACCTCCCAGATATGTGGATTGTATGATTTCTAACCAGTGTGGCCAAGGGGAATTGATAATTCCATTTACATTTTGAGGTCATCATGTTGGGGAAATGTGGTCCAGATGTTTCTGTTTTACAAACTACGTTTCTATTCATGATGTTTATATATTCTATAGTGTTGAGTGTGTTTGTTTTTTTTTAAATAACTAGATGGCTTTTTATTATTATCAACTCAGACAATATAACTGCAGGTATTTTAGTATTGTCTAACTGCTGTGGGATGTCAGTAACTTATTTGTTCAGTCTGAAGGGAAATAATTATTCCTAATAGGTAGAGCCTACATTAAGCAGTCTTCCAGTAAATATTATGGAACAGCAACATTCCTTTAAGTTGGCTAGAAGTACTTGAAAATCTGTCTAGGAAGCATCTTTCTGCAAGATTATTAAAGCTTACCAGCCAACATAGATGCCCATAAAAGAGAAATTGGGAAAATTCACCTTAATTTCTCCTAAAACTAGCAAGCAGGAAAAGATATGAAAGAAAAATAGGGAGAGTGCAGACTTAAGATGTAGAACATATATATGAACTTTCCTATGCCATGTATACATATCTTAGAATACGTTTTATATTCACATTGGCTAGAAAATAACTAGGGTGATTCTTTCAGATCCATAAATCCAATTTCAGTTGGCAGTAGGTACCCTTTAATATCTCATCTTTGGTGAAGTGCAATATGACTTTTAGATACATTTGGATATTTATTATTACTTTTGTTGTTCAGTCATTCATTCCCTTCCAATTCTTGGTGAGACAGTGGACATTTTGGGAACTCCCTTGCCGCATTGTTTATGCATTAGATTTTAGCAATGGGTTCTCAAGTGCCCCACCCTTTCTAAATCCAGCTTGGACATCTGCCAGTTTTTGTTCCCATGTGTTATTGAAATCTGGATTGTAAAATCTTGAAAATAATGTTGCTAGCATGTGAAATAAGCAATTGTTTGGTAGTTTCAGCATTCTTTAGCACTATCCTTATTGGTTCCTGGAATATAAATTGATCCTTTCCAGCTAGGTTGAGTTTTCCATACATGCTTATAAACTGTAAGTAGCAGTTTAATGACACATTCTTATAAGATTTTAAATAGTTCTCATGTGATTTTTATCAGTTCCTGCATCTTAACAGTATTTAACTTCATTTTTTGGAATTTCTGGATCTACTTTAGTAATCAAACTTTGTATATGTGTCCCATTTTGGGATCTGTTTTTGTATGGTTCTTTCATATATTTGCATCATCTCCTTTCCATATCTTCTTTGTCCAGATGGTATTTGCCTTTTTTGTCTTTTCGTGTCCAACTTTGGATGGTTGATCGTTGTAGTTTTCTTAAACAGATCTCTTATCTTCCCATTCAGTTATTCTCCTCAGTTTCTTTGTACTGCTTATTCAGATATATCTCCTTTTCCTGCTTGCTATTCTCTGGAACTCAGTCAGGCAAATTTTCTTTTGTTTCTGTTGCCTTTTGCTTTCTACCTTCCTTGAGCTATTTTCAGCAGGTCAGCAGTCAGCTATTTTGCCTTTTGGGATACTTTTGTTTTCTTCATCTTTAAGGATGCCATGAACTTCCACCCAGAAGTCTTCACGGATTCTATTAATCAGACTGAATCCATTAAATCTATTATTTGCCTTTACCACATAATCTTATGAAATATTGCTGAGATGATATCTTGTTGGTCTGATGATTTTTTTTTCCTTTTTAGTCTAGGTTGCAATTTTTCAAGAACAAGTTCATGATTTGAGCTAAAGTCAGCATCAGATTTTGTTTTTCTATTTGAAAAAGGGTGTTCTGACTTTGTTTACTGAGTGTGTAGTCAGTTTGATTTCATTCTTGCTCATATGGTGATGTTCATATAAAGTACTGTCTTTTACGTTATTCAGAGAAGGTATTTGCAATAAATGTTGAGCTTTCTTAGTAGAACTCTGTATTTGTCTCCTTTTTGACTGCATACATCAAAGCTAAATCTTCCATTATTCCATTATTTTACTTTCAATATTAGCATTCCAGTTCTCTATTATAAGTGTGCTGTTTTTGAGGGGCGTTGTGTAGATACTGTGTAAGAAGCCATATAACTACTCAACTTCTGCTTCCTCTGTGGTTGAGGCACAGATTTGGACCACCACGAAACAGATTGACTTGCCTTGAACTTGAATTGTTATCACCTTTTGGGTTGCATGTAAGCACTGACATTAATACCTTTTTGTTAATAATGATGGCTATTCAGTTTCTCCTACAATTTTCTTGTGCACAGTAGAAGATTAAATGCTCCTCTGATGTGAAACGACCTATTCCAATCCATTTCAGTTCACCAATTCCCAGTATATAGAAGTTCAATTTTTAAATTTCTGTTTTGACGACATTGTTTGTCTATGTTTCTGACATTTTGCATATCAATGGTATTCATATGTTTCCAGCATTGTATTTTTCTTTTGTCTCTGAGTGCTCCTATCCTTTTAACCTTTCGGAAAGCTGTGAAGAGCTGGTTTTTCCCACAAGTGTTGTGATAGGGTGAAGCTGGAATTGGAAGAGATTGTTGTGGGTTACATCTAGGGAGTTTTGGCACCAGGTTTTTCTTTTTTTTGTTTTTGTTTTCATTGGTTTTTGTTGTGAGCTGCCCAGAAGTAAGTAAGTAAATACATAGCAGGATGATGCTGGTGTAAAAGAAACTACTCAGTGACATAATCAATTGATTAACAGGAGGCTGAGTTTGCTACCCCTGCAGATCTAGAACCATGTCAGGTAATGCCGTAGGTTTCAAACCTCCTGGCTCAAACTCAGCAGAAGCTCTCCAGATACTTGACATGGCAAGTTAGATAAGAATCTTTATTGCATACTGGAATGAAGCTCTTTTAAGCAGTTGATTGCCTTTTGTCAACATGAGAGTTCTATTCCGTCTTATATTCACTGCAATTTAAATTCACTGCTTCTTTTTCTTGCTTCTCCCATGGCTTACTGGACATCGCTGCTCAGGCTTGGTCCCAGGTGGCAGCTGCTTGTTGACATAATCAGCATTCTTGCTATGGGAAACTCTAACCTCTAAAATAACTCATACACAAGGTATCTTACCTTCAAAACTACCAAATGTGTCTCATAATTTCCAAAGTGTTTTAATTTCAAAGCTTCAACTGAAAATTTAAATAAAACATTTTGACTGGTAAAGTGCTGGCATAGTATGCATAGGTTAAAACAATGAAATTCTTTCTCCTTTAAAAATCAAGTCTGCTAACTATTATGGCCTATTACTATGGCAGGCCACTAACATAAAAAGCGAAGAATCTGTATCTACCCAATGGACCTGGGCAGAATGATGCTTTCTGTAACCAAGTAATGAGCCCAAACCAAATGTGTTTACCATCATAAAAAAGACACTGCTTATAGAGCAGAGAAAATTAATGGACCAGTGGTCTAATTCAGAAGAAGGTAGTTTATTATGTTTGGAATTTCTCTGTCCTTACATGTCAAGGCTTTCAGAAAGTGAAGTATTTCAAATATTATGTAGCTTTTGTTTCAAACTTCAATTAAAAATAATTTAGTAGGTGAAATATTCTGCCTTTTGATGGGATGATCCTCTGCAAGAAACTGTAAAAATACACATGGCCCTAAGCAACAACACCCAGTAGTCCTCAGTCAAAGTATTCTTTCCTGTGTTCTGCCATCCTAAAGCAACTTCAGTTGGGGTAGGGAAATGGAAACAAGTTCCCCATAGCAGTGAACTCTTCAGTCAATGGATGATCTGTCTCCTTCTTCCCATGATATATTTCATAGGAACAAGGGTGTCATCTATCAAAGGACCTTTATCCTCAGGTTGGTACAAAGGCCAGTTTATGCTTTCCTTCAGCTTGATAGACCCAGGGCCTTCCTGTAGTTTGGTGAGTGTTTGATAGTTCCAAATGTGAGCCATGGTGTTTCTCAATCTGTTTTTAAAAGAGTTTTCTAGGCCTAATTTCACCAGTAGATATCAAGGGCCAAATATCAGTTCAGCAATGCATGGCATCCATAAATGTCACAACTTGCCAGTTAAACTAGATTTGTGACTGTTGCATTGTTGAAATAATACAAAGCAACTGAGACATGCTGAGTGTTCTATCATATCATATTTATAAGGCATTAGTGAAAGAATGAGTCTTGACATCTCTGTTCTGTAGCACTTGCCATCAAATTCTTTTGTCATAGTGAGCTCGGACTCAGACAAGGAGACCGACAATGAGCAGCCAGTTCCAAAGTTGCTGGACGAACCACTGTCTGAGGAGCTGCAGACAGTGGAGGTGGGGCCGTCTGGTAACCAGGAGGCACAGCTGCCATCGGTCTCTTAGAATGAGGAATCTGAATGGCCACCCCCATTCACCAAGTGCAAGGGCTTGCCGTGCAGAGAGGAGAGCAGAGCAAAAGCACTCTGCAGGGCTTCTTGCAAGAAAGGAGCCGTGCCCTTCCTAATGAGCAACACCGGAGTTGCTTCTGTTTAAGAAGAGCAGTAAGCTCAAGCCTCTCCTTTGGCAGCAACCATCTATTAATCCAGACTTTGTGTGCCTTGACTCCTGACTTGAAATTCCTTGGCTTTGACTTTGGACCTGGACTGGCTGATAGAACCTTTTGCAATGTTTTGTCCATTGGACTTTGCTTGACCACTCATGTGCCTGCTGTTTTGGATTTGGAACTCTCATAAGGCAAGCTTGCTGGACTTTTGGGACTTGTTTTCCTTACTGTATGTGTATGTGCATTTGTACTCACATTATCTTTGCCACTTGATTATTTATTTTACAAACTTATCAGTAAAGTTTGCAACCACCTCCCTCTGTGTTTGTACATGGTTGGCCTGGGACAGGACATCTACCTCTATAAATTCTTGGATGGATTGTTTAGGGCTGCATGAAGCTAACCTTATAAATTATAACTTTTCTAACGTAGTTGACTTCACAGTAAACTGTACAGGGAATCCTCAGTTAACGACTGTAATTGGGACCGGGAACTCTGTTGCTAAGTGACGCAGTCATAAAGCAAAAAATTACATGACTGTGCTGACTTACAACAGCAGTTCTGGCAGTTCCAGTTGTGGTTGTTAAGTGAATCATGTGCGGTCATTAAACATGACATCACATGACTATGACTTCCTGCAGGCTTCCCCATTGACTTGACTTGTTGGAAACCAGCAGTTAAGGTCAGTTTGATTTTGGTGTAACAAAGAATGCTGTACTAGAATTCAGCACTGATTTTAGGATATTTTGTCTTTAAAGGAGAGGTTTTGAAAATAATGTTTGGTTTGAATTTACTTTGTATGGTAGTTAAGTATGAGAGGTTGTGCTGTGTGCATAATGTTATATTTATTCTTCCAAAGATGATAGTTACATGCAACATCTGAATTTTATGTTTTGAAACCAAGTTCAAGAAATTGAATACAAATCATTATCCCATAATTGCACTTTTTGTTGGCTTATTTGTTAGTTCTATAATTAAGTCATTTTAGTATTTAATGCTCAATCACTAGTTGGCCTAATTTTTCTCATGTACAACATAGGATTGTACACAAGGTAAATTTTTCACATCTATCCTTCCCCTATTGATCCTCATATTTTGACTGTGAATCCTTGCTCATCTTACTGGAAACCTCAGTTGTGAATGAGAGTCATGTATCAAGGCTGGATTTTGACTAATGTCCTTAGAAGACTTATTCTAATTTTAAGTAAGTTTTATGTTTCAAGAGCTACTTGCCTATTCTTCAGTTCAGCTTTGCACTGCTAATGAATTTTAAATTCTCTGTATTTGGCTATATTGTACATTATGGGAATATATAGCATTTTATTCTATATAATGTTAAAAAAATACACAAAGATTGCCTTCTGTGCCCTCAAGAAATTTGCCAGAATATCTCCCACAGTAGAAAAATTCAATAAAACACCAGAATAAAAACTCAGGTAGTTTAAAGTGATTTTAAAGAAAACTCTAATAGGATAATCATGTTGCATATCTATATTCTCATTAACTATATTTTTTTCAGTTGTAGTCTAAATTATTGATTAAAAAACTTTTGTGCATTTACAAATGGACATGTAAAGGAAACTATGCCTACCTCACTACAGAATACCTTAATTGGGTGTGAAAATATTGCGCACGTTAGATTTAATGTCTCCCTAATTAACTTTAAACACATACTTATGTCTTGTCCTAAGATACTGTCCTCAGTATGTGACATACTGGCTACAGTTGATGGAAAAGTGGAAAGTTTTCTTATTGTATGAAAATGTATATACCTGTACAGTTTTTTGTACATGTTTTATGATGGTTCAATATGTGTATTTTTTCTGCAAAGTATGCAAAGGTCCATTTGTAAATGTACAGTAAAACCTGTCTTTAGTGATGACCCAAGGGCCTAGTTGTGGTGGTCTTTTTAATTAAAGGTCAAACAAAATTATGCTGGAAACCTTAGGGAAACTTTAAAGTGATTTCTTAAGACAGAGGCTGCCTATTAGATTTTGTTCACTATATAAATCTGAGTCCTCCGTCTAAATATAACCCTGCCAACAATGTGATTCCTTACTCATTTTTATTGTTCTACTAGAAATGGCAGAACATCTGTGGACTGTTGAGGTTTGAGCCATAATACCATGAAAATATGTTTTTGTGAAGCTAGTAATGAAGTTATAATTAGACTTGGGTTTAATTCTTTTCACATTGTTTTTACATTAGAAATGCTGCTTTGTATAGATGAAGCATTTCACAAAACCGTTTTGACATTTTTAAATTGTTTTGTTGTTAAAAAGTCTTAAAATAAAAAAACCCATTGACATCTTGGAATGTTGATACTCCAAATTCATTATAACAGTTCAACTTGGAAATTGAATCAGGTACAAGGCATGAAAGAAATGTTTCAAGGGAATATTTCTCCTACATGAGAAATCAGTAAATATCTCCCCTAGATTTACAATTATGCTTCATGGTAAAAAAAAAAAAAAAAAAGGAATCGAAGTGGTCATTATTACTATTTAAATTTTATTTTGCCGGAGTTGGAATTCTTCTGGAATGAAAAATGATTGTGTGACAAAGCTCTAATGGGGCAGGGAAAGGAAAGAGTTGAATTTAAGTAACAATACAGGTAGTCCCCCATTTAAGAATGAATTCCATTCCCAAAGTCTGTCCTTAAGCTGAATTTGTATGTAAGCTGGAACAGTATTATTGTATGATACTGTATAAGTAGTATTGTGTAATTAACTTAAACCATTCTGTATTTAACTTGAATTATTGTGTATTTAACATGAATTTTGCTACAATAGGCTCCATTCCTAACTATGGGTTGTCTGTAAATCGGGTGTTCTTAACCCGGGGACTCTCTGTAATGTTAATATTCAGCAGACCAGCCATTTAACCTTGTCAGAATGTGTGGATTTGTGAACAATTTTCTGATCATTCTGATTTGTACACAGGGATATTTTGAAACTGAACAAGTAGAACCTTTTCCTCTTTTATGAAATAGAAGAAGCATGTTCTAGTTGAACTAACCCCATCTCATGTTGCCTTCATGCTGTGGAAGTGATATAATTTGCTAGTTGTTTTTGAATTGTGGAATAAACTCAAAAGCTTTGCTGCTCATCTCTGTACCAGCACCGAGTAGCTTCTGACAAGGAGACACAGGGATGCACACTAACCTTCTATCAGGTTCAGTGTCCCAGGTTCATTCTCCAGGTGCATGTGGGA